>NC_045427.1:470084497-470719080 GCF_902635505.1 Sarcophilus harrisii | reverse complement strand
GGTGGCAAAGAATTGAATATTGAGGGAATGGCCATCAATTTGGTTAATGGTTGAACAAGGTGAACATGAACTGATACTGAGTAAAGTGAGGAGAACCAGGAAAACACAGTACACAGAAAGAGCAACACTGTGCCACAATCAATCATGATAGACTTAGCTCTTCTCAACAATATAACAATCCAAGACAATTCCAAAAGTCATGATGGAAAATGTTATTCATATTCAGAGAAAGAACTATGGAATTTGAATACAGATCAAATAATGTTTTTTTCTCTTTTGTTGTTATTTTTCCTTTTTGTTCAGACTCTTCTTTCACAATATGACTAATGAGGAAATATGTTTAATATGATTGTGCATGTAAAATCTGTATCAGATAGCTTGCTGTACTGGGGAAGCAAATGCTGAAAACTATCTACATGTAACTCAAAAAAAATGAACTACTAAGTGTGGAAAAAGTAAAAAAAAATAAAAACTGGTCTTGACATATTCAAGTTGTATGACATTAGAAAAGTCAGTTAAAACATATTCTTCAGGGTTGTCAAGATCAAATGAGATAATAATTGTAAGGTATTGTATAAATGTTAGCTATTATTATTATTATTAGCTATGTGACTAGGCAAATCACTTAATTACTTTTTGTCTCAGTTTGTCCATCTGCAAAATAGGGATAATAATAGTACCTACCCCCTCCATGAGGGACAGTTGTCATGAGGATCAAATAAAATAATAATTGTAAAGCACTAAGCACAGTGCTGTGCATATAGTAACTACTATATGTTAGTTATTATTATAGCACTAGTAGGCTACATAGTTTTTGAATGCTAACTTACTATGCTAGTCATAAGGTTTTTTTTTAAACACCAGCATATCAATAAAAACAATCCCCCAATTTATAAATGATAAAAGATATGAATATGCAAATTCATCAAGGAAGAAATCTAAGCTATATGAGAAAATGCTCCAAATCATTAACAATCAGAGAAATGTAAATTAAAGTAGGGCACTTCAGTAGCTCAGTGAATAGAAAAGCAGGTCTAGAGTCAGGAAGACTTATCTCTGTGAGTTCAAATCCAGCCTCAGACAACTCTTACCTCATTTTGGCATATCATCTGATTTCAGTAATTGAAACATAAGGAAAAATCAGACAATTAGGTATGTGACCCTGGGCATGTCATTTAACTCAGTTTGCCTCAGTTTTCTCATCTGTAAAACAAGCTGGAGAAGAATATGACAAACCATTCTAATATCTCTGCCAAGAAAACCCCAAATGGGGTCATGAAGAGTTGGACATGATTAAAAAATAACTAATCAACAACAAAAAAAGAAAATCAAGCTGGAGAAGAAAACGGCAAGCCACTCCAGTAGCTCTGCCAAGAAAACCCCAAATGGGATCACAAAAAATTAGACACAACTGAAAAATAATGAAACAACAAAAACAACAGATTAAAGAAACTTGTACCATCAGACTGGTTTAATTGACAGAAAAAGGAAATGATAAATATTAAAAGTTGGGTGGGAAAACAGACACATTAATATACTGTTGAGGGAGTTATAATGTTTATAACTGATGACCCTGTATACTTATTGTGTATCTAATTTATACTTTAATATATTTAACATTTGGTCATCCTGCCATCTAGGGGAGAGGGTGGGGGGAAGGAGGGGAAAAATTAGAACAAAAGGTTTGGCAATTGTCAATGCTGTAAAATTACACATACATATAACTTGTAAATAAAAAGCTATTAAAAAAATTAAAAAAAAAAAACCCTATGACCCAATGATACCACAACTAAGCCTACATACCAAAAAAAGATTAAAGGAAGAGAAAGATTAAAGAACCTATATGTATTCTTTTTGCAGTGGCAAGAAGTTGGAAATTAAGGGAATACCTTAACTGAGGAAGAATAGAATAAGTAATCCATATAATGGATTACTATTGTGCTATAAAAATGACAAAAATGGTAGCTTCATAGAAACCTGTTAAAAGTTATATGAAGTGAAGAACAAAAGGAAAACAATTTATACTATGCAACACTATGAAAATAAACAACTTTGCAAGATATAAGGATTCTGATCAATGTAATAACTAATCATCATTCCGGAGGACTTAGGAGAAAAAAATGCTGCTCACTTCCTGATAAAGAGACTGATACACAGTAGGGGGCATATATTTTTGGAAACAGCCAATGTGGGGATTTATTTACTTAATTGTGAATATTTGTTACAAGAATGTTTTCTCTTTAATTTCTTTTCTTTTTTTTTTTTTTTTAGTATTAGGAGGTGGTAATAAGAGAAAAAAAATCCTTGTTAAATAAAAAAAATGTAATTTAAAAACCACTCTACTAATTCTGCAGTAGACAAATGGTTGAAAGATATGAACGGTCCTCAAAAGTACTGTATACTATTAACAACCATGTTAAAGAACTGCTTCCACTCACTAATCATACATAATCACATAATCATTTTGTACAAATCAAAACAACTCTGAGATTTCATCTTACAACCAACAAGTTGATAAAAATGACAAAAGATCAAAACAGTCAATTTTAGAAGAGCTGTGAAGAGATAAACATACCTAGACATTGTTAGTGGAACTGAGAATTGGTCTAATCATTCTGAAAAGCAATTTGGAATTATACTAGGAATATATTCTATGTAGGTTAAAGCCAGAAAGATAGGTCCCATACACACCAAAATATTCATAGCAGCAGTTTGTCTGGTAGTAAAAAATGGGAAATATAAAGATGCCAAATAATTAGAGAATAAATTGATAAATAAATTATGTTTATGAATGAAATGAATATTACAGTGCATAGGGAAAGATACAAAGAATTTAATGTATTGGAAGACATGAACAGATGCAAAATAAAGTATGCAGAAACAAGAAAATAATGACAAAAATATAAGTGGAAAGAACAAAAAGGGAAACCTCTACCCTGAACTCCCAGCTTCTCCTAGGAAAAGAGACAAGAAAATATGCCTTTCTTCTCAGTAGAGAACAATGGGTGTGTCAGATTGGGTAATAATGGCTTGGTTGGTTTTGTTAACCTGTTTTTTTCTCTTTCTTTGTTTTTCCTCCACTCTTACAAAAGAATAGCTCACTGGGTAAGGGAAGAGGGAAGGATAAATATTAAAAATTAATGGCAATGTAAAAGCAAAGATATCAACAAATTTCACAAAACTATTATACTAAAAACAAAAAACCAACAACTATCTACAGAACAATTATTTCTTCTTACAGCAGAATTTGAAAAATCATTCCTTTTCCAAAGGTTAGTAAGGCCAATCCCATTTATAAAAGCAAAATAAATAAAAAGCCACAGTACTCCTAAGTTTCTACAAGCCTAATTTAATAATCACAAAGAAGTTATTATTATACCACTAAAGAAACAACTGTCAACTATGTTTATAGTTTTTGAGAAACAAAGATAAAATGAAATGTTGTGATCTAGGCTTCCACAACATTCAGTAGATTAGGTGAATATCCTGAAAAACTACTATAATTTAAGCAGAAAGTTCAGTTTTACCTGTGTTATCACACTGAAATAATAACTCAACATATTCAGATTCCCAAATCTACTTTTGAGGAAAATGCCTTCCTTAATGACTTCATTATATTTTTCCATATTAAAAAAAGAAGACTCCAATTTAAAAGCAATAGGTGCTGGGAAAAGGCTTAAAGCACCTCATAGGCCTGGTGAAGAGTGAACTAGTGCTCAGTTTAGGTAGAGACAAAGAAATAAATCTAAAATGTTAAGAAAAAAGAGAGAGAGAGAAAGAGAGAAGGAAAAGAAAATATGCATAGTTTAAATTTAAGTTGAAAGAGTTGAGCTGGTTTCCTCCAGATCCATTAATAAAACCAGTCACTGTATTTCATATTCACAGTCATCTCTGAAAGTTCTATTCTTAATTGCTCTTATGGCATCATGTTTTATTTTAGAAAGGTTCAGATTTTATTACCAAAGACTAATGGGCATAGACTCCCTAAAGAACTTGTTTTAAAACATGGACCAGTCAACCATAAAAGGGAATATTAAAATAGTGATAGAGGCTAAAGAAGAATTAAAAACTATTACTACATATTTTAAAATTGAATACTCTTTCACATTTAGAGATATAATAAAATGTGTCATAAACTTTTTGCTTTCATTCCAAAGTATTGTTGTAAGACCCAACAGTAACACAGATGTACTTCTTCCTACATTTAGCAGTATCCATTAAGCACTGTTTTTAAGCCATATTAGAGGGATTTTTCAAATCAAACATTATTGTACTTTCAGAAAACCTTTGTAAGATAAGAAAATAAAAGGGCATAACTGAAAAACCTGGTAATAAACCTGTTATAAGGTTCAGAAAATCAGTAAATGTATGTATTTGTTATATGAGAATTTATAAATGAAATGGGGTCAGGGTCCTGCTATAGATAAGTATAAATTTTGATAAGTCATTCAGAAAAACAAGCTATTATAAAAAGCATCAGAGTTATACTCTGGTTTGAATATGTTTGTGATGCTCTCTTCTCTGGGTTTAGGATACTTGGAACTACTAAAGGGGTTTCGAGTGGCAGGTCTTAATGAAGACTCATATAAATATAAAAGTAATAATAAACACATATAAATGCTGGAATATAACATGTTAATACAGCAAATTCATCATCTCAATCAATCTAAGACCTTTATAAAAATGAGGCTCTATCTTTAGTAGCTAGGTGGCACAGTGGATAGAATGCTGGACCTAGAGTCAAGAAGACTCATCTTCCTGGGTTCAAATCTGGGCTCAGACACTTCTACTTGTATGACCCTGGGCAAATCACTTAGCTCTGTTTGCCTTAGTTTCCTCATCTGTAAAATAAACTGGAAAAATAAATGGCAAATCCAGCATCTTTGCCAAGAAAATCCCACATGGAGTAACAAAGCATTGGACATGACTGAAAAACAAAAAGATCAGCATATAGCTCATGGAACATGTGCCTCTGACTCTGTTCTATACACAGAAACCCTTAACACTAAAATGTGCCTCCAACCTTAAACCTAAATGCCTTCAAGTCTAACCCTAACCCTCCAGTTCTAACCCTAATCCTCATTCTCTGCCTCTAACCCTAAATGCCTTTGACTCTCTATCTACCAAGATAAAAACAGGGCTATCAAGAACAAGATGATATTACTATATCACCTACATAGTGCAAAGTATTTACAAACAATATCTCATATAAGTCTCCCTTTAAGATTATGAAGTTACTATAAAACTGTAGCTATTATCTCTGTTTTAGAAATAAGGAAACTGAAGCTCAAGTGAAATGATTTGTCTATGGCCACAAGGCTTGGTCTTCCTAATTATGAGCCCAGCATGCTGTGTACCATATCATAATAATGATTTTGCCTAAATAGAATTCAGTTCCTTTAACTCTGACTTAACTTTGAGCTTTTATCCCATTTCACAATGTCTCACTTATTATCTGCTTTCAACTCCAATATGGGACATCAATTATGAATTGGACCAAAATGGCCTCAGAAGTTCTTTCCAATTCTGAATTTTAGGGATTACTTTCTGATTTCCTGTGACCAAATGGGTTATGGTCCACTGCTTTATTTGCTGACCCAAAGTAGAAAGGAGGAAAGGGGACCCACTTTGGTGAAACTGAAGTCTCTTGTCATATACAAAACATGAAAAGGATTTGTCGTCTTTCTTAGAAAACAGGGCATCACATATAGAAAGTGATCGAAGATGACTTGTCACAATAGGAACATAATCTATCCAAATGGAACAGGCACTAAACATGCAGAGAAAAAGAAGCTGGCTTTTATAAACATGATGCTTGAAAAGACACAAAACAGAGACCTCATCAGGAATCCAGGTTGGTGCCAGATAAAGCAGCAAATTTGGGAGTAGGGAGGCCAAGAGGCCCATGTGCCACTTCATTTCTAATTCTGTAGCACCTTCCGTTCCTCCAAACTGTTTTAAATAAAAGCATCTTGAACTGGTTTAGATTAGTCCCCACCAGGCACATTTGTAAAGATAAAAAGAACAAGGTTGTTTTCCTTCCTCCAAAAGGGGGTTGGGAGCAGGGAGTAGAGAACAGGAATGTTCAGGCTGGTCTTAGGGCAAGATGGAAAAAGAAGAGCCAGACCTTTTTTTTAGGCTCGGATTTAAAAATTTCATGCCAACTTATTTGTTAAACTCCTAACTCTAAAGTTTTTCTTCTAATTCTCCTGTATGTGTGTGGGGGAGATATAAGTGATTGGGGGCGGGGGGAGCAGGGGGAAAGGATGGAGAGAGAGGGAGAAAGAGAAACAGAGACAGCAAGAGAGACAGAGAAAAAGACAGAGACACATATAGAGAGACAGACATATGCATAGAGACAGAGAAACAGAACAGAGACAGACAGCGAGAGAAAGAGACAAAGACACAGAGAGACAGAGAGAGAAAGAGAGACAGAGACCGAAAAAGAGGGGAGAAACAGAGAACAGTGAGAGAGACAGAGACAGAGAGAGAGAATTGTGCTTTTGCAGCTTCTGGCAATAACTGGTTTATGTAAACATTCAGTAGCCCAGCTGAACTCTATTTTAGAACAAAACAATTTCAGTTTCTAAGTGTTTGAATTACTTTAGGTAAATCTGAGGATTTACCTATTGAAGCTGGAGCAGCTCCCTTTCAACTCTGAATGAAGGAAGAATTATGAGACTGGACTTATTCAATGAGAGCTATCTGTCCTGGCACTTAATCAAAGGGATTAGGATTTGGAAAGAAAAGCCTACAGGTGATCCTCCAGGAAGCATACCAAGTAGTTATCAAAAACATACAAGTTCAAAGCAGCTCAATTTTCATATGTTAAATGTACTTGGATGCAGCCCCAGGCTTGTTTCTAGGTAAAAAATTGTGTTAAAGCTGTTTGTACTTGCATACTTAGCAGACAAGAGAACTAAAAAGCCTGTGTAGAAGCAGTACCAGGTCCACCTAACCTTGATGTAACACAATAAATCAATCTTGTTCTGTTGGTGAAATATGATCTGATACCATGTCCAGACTTTCCAGACTCATCCCTGATTTCAGCTGTCATGGCAAATACTCATTTACCGCATCAACATAAAAAAGCTGTCACAACATAAATGCTCAGATGTCACACATACGGCATCAGCAACTTAACAATTAGCAGTGTGTGCTAGTCACTCATCTTGGGTGTTGTTTTCTTGAACACCATGATTTGGATTTAACAGTATATTAGCTACTTGGTGACTAAATGTGTGTACTTCTTCTTCTTTTTTTTTTTTTAAACCAAACAGACACACAGAGAATCAGGTTAAAGGGAGAAATTTTGGATGGGGAGAGGGGGAGAGAGATAGTTCCTTCTTTGGAGACAAGAAATTAAACAATATAATTTACATTAACTTGGAAAAATTAGTCTAGAACCATACAAAGTAGTACAATTTTCCCCTGAGGGACTGCAGGCCATCATTCCAACAGTGTATGTCCAGTGTACAATGAAAAATAAAGAAAAATATGCTCAAATTTGGAGGTAATGTGATATGATGGAAACAGAATTAGTATTGAGTGCAAGGATTCTAGACTACATCTCAGCTGTGTTGCCATTATTTGTGGTGTAGGGCAAGTTATTTAAATTCTCTATACCTCAGTTTCCTCTTTTGTAAAATGCCAGCTGGTGATTAGGTGACCTCTAAGTTCCTTCAGGTCTAAAGTTATTATCCTGTGAAATTCTATCTCTAAATTTTCTTTCCCTGCATACCAAGATCAAAGCAGATTTAGCTGTAACACCATTTGGTTTACAAGGATCAGTATGCATTTGTCCCTTCCTAGCAGAACTATGGCAGATGTCTAAGAGGAACATACCAAAAAGCAAGAATATTACATGTGGAATTGGGGGACTTAGGTCTGATGCCTCATGACCACAAGAATTGTGCCCCTTATCTCTGTAAGCTTGGATCAATTACTTCCCATATTCTGCATCTGTAAAATAATTCAGGTTTGGATTGCATGATCTCTAATTTCAGTTCTGAAACTATAATCCTATGAACCCGTGCAGTGGTGTCGAACTTTGTGACCCTGTGGACCAGATGGTCCAATGGGTTTTCTTGGCAAAGATAATGGAGTGCCTCACCATTTCCTTCTCCAGATGATTAAGGCAAACGGGGTTAAGTGATTTACCCAGGGTCACACAACAAGTAAGTATCTGAGGCCAGATTTCAATTTAGGTCTTCCTGACTTCCTGAGCACTCAATTCACTGAGCCATTTAGCTGCCCTACTTAACCCCCGAAGGCAAGAGCTGGATCAGATTCCAACTCTAAAATCTTGAATATCCATCATCCAAATGACTCAACAAAAGTTACATGGGATGAAAGGCAAGACATTAATTTCCTCATCATCTAAAACATTAATATTTAAGAGTTAAAGAAAAAATCTGAACTGGACCAGAGGAAAAAAATGTACCAGAAAGTATGTTCATTCTTTCATATTCATAAATGGCAAACCTTGAAAAAACAATGGACAGGAAGAACTTGCCTATCACTCTTGCCATAGCATAGCTTGAGGCATCACTATTAAAAGAAGGCTATAAAGCTGGCCCCTCCTGGTTTCTTGGCAATGAATAATCAATTTGAGAGTATATTAAATTATTTAACAGGTCACCCAATAGCAGAAAAAAATGAAAGTTTAGCAATATTTACAAGAAAAAATTATGTAAAAATATTTTATAGGGATCATAAAAAGTCACCTAAGTAATCTAAGAAACTAAGAATCAAATCTAAATATATAGGTAGTGTATGAGAAGCTCTGAAGACATTACCTGATTTTAGGCATTTTGAATCCTGTGTCTAATGAGCAAATCAGGAGAGTGGCTTTGTCTGAAATGGAATTCTGCAGACTTCATTAAGAGGCAACAATTTTTATAATTAAAGCACTGATTTCTGAGTTTAACTCACTGTACAGGCAAAAAAAATTGGAGGGGGGTGAGGGTAACTATGAGACCTTCAGTTCAAACAATCTTTAGAACTACATAATAATGCCTTATATAGAAAAAGCACTTCCTGCTTTTCTTAAGTGTTTATATATGTGTGTATATATATATATATATATATATATATATATAAACATTATGCATGTACATGTACATGTACACATTTATGTATACATACATTATCTTCCTTAACCCTCTTCACATCAATCTTATAAGCTAGTAAGGGCCGAACCTACATTTCTTTCCCCTCTACTCTACTTGAAAAAGAAAAACAAATCAACCAACATTTATTAGTTACCTACTTGGGCAAAAACCAAAATAAGTAGCTAAAGCACAGACAGTACAGAGAATTCACCAGCTGGTTAACTCAGCAGTACCAACAATGTTCCTTCTATTTCATTTTTACCTGTTTAAGCCAGTGTTTGCAATATGAAGATGGATGCATCTGTTAAAGCCAATGGAAGAGATAGAATTTCATTGTCATTTAAACACAAAATATGGCAACATTAAAAGGTTCTCATACTAGTTTGCTTTTTTTTTTTTTTGGGGGGGGGGAAATTTTTTACTCCCTTCCAAAAAATAGAAAGTGATATATTGCCATTACCACATAAATAATGGTACACAGCTTTGTGTATATACATTTCTGTTTTAACACAAAATGAGAGAAAGAGGTAGAAGGGAAGTAGTAGTACGGTGGGGGAGAAGAGTGCTCCAATGATTGGTACAATTTTGTTTTTGTGTCTTCTTGCCAAAAAGAAAATATGGCTTTAATAGAAGTTTACATCTGCGTGGTATTACATGCATGTAAAACAGATGTAACCTAATTACATTTTCATTTAAATTGCTAAATAGCTACTTAAGTAAAAAGCTAAAATAACATACAAACAACAGTTACTATAATAACAAGTGTACTTAGAATTAAATGAAAAGGATCAAAGCTACAGCATACAAAATTTGAGCTGGTCTTTGAAAAAGACAGTGACATAACAACGTAGCATTGATTTACTCAGTAATTTAATGTCTCTGCAGCTCAGCCAGAAGACACATCTTGGTACAGTACAGATACATGGGGGAAAATGCACTGAGTTTATATAAAGACTCTAGGTTTCATAAAGATTAGATACACTCTAGTAGAGATTATATAGCAAAACCCCAAATTGAAAATTAGAATTCCAGTGCAATACAATCAGCTTGATTATAGTTTTAGGCAGACCTGTCTAGGCTGAACTCAGGAGTCAGGTCCCAACTCTGAGATCACAGCATACTTTTGTATTTTTAGCAGAAGGCAACATTCTAAGTGAATGATTGCATATTCATGATTAGTCTCCCACGCGCTACACAAAAGCTCCTGAGAAGAATCTGGGCCATTTGGGTTGATATTCTACTTAAGTGCCTAGTAAAAAGAACATAGAACATTCATAGAAGAGTAGGGAAGACACATTCTGCTCTCAAATGGCTACACATAAAGACTAAAATTCTAAACACTTTTCTATGGAAAAATAGAGTAAGATTATCTTGTCTCAACCAAAATCAAGATATTCACTGAGATTTACTCATGTGTTTTTTTTTTTTTCTTACTGGTTTCTCTTACTTGTCTCTCTTCTTAAAAAAAAAAATTGAATTCTGTTGACTGAATTAGAGATTAAAAAAAGAAAAACAGAAAAAGAGATGTTGAGGTAGCACTGTGTAGTTTGTGGAAGCCTCTGAAAGGAAGCCTCTCAAACAGACTTACTGTGTGATTACAGGAAAATCACTGAACCTCTTACTGGTATACAATCTCTAAAACTGTAAATTAACAATGAGTTGCAGATCTACATTTGTAGAGAATTTCCACACTGAAAATTCCTTATGACAATAACATCACCAAGTTTGGACTAAAAACAAATCAGAGGATATGATAAATTAAAAAAAGATTAAAAGCTGAACTCCTTGCGCACTTGAATAACATCATACTTAACTACTTGAAAGCAGGAGTATTTTCAAATGGAGGTAAATAGAGAGGTTTTCCCCCCTAACCAGATGGACTAGTTCTTCTGAATTTTACTCAACTGTGCTCAGTTGAGTATTTTGTCTGGTCAGCAGCTTTTGGTCATCAGTATAAGGTTTTCAATAAAAATCCAGAGCTAAAAAATACCTCTGGCATATTTCATGCTGCTAACTTTGCTAAATGCAGATGCAGACAAATTGTGGGAAGATGGCAAACCAATGTTTCTGGCACAGACAAGTGCCCACTCTCATCAGTGTGTAAGTCAGCACAAGACCTTTCTTTTGAAGTTAAAAGAAAAATTACAAAGGCCAAACAACCTCTCTAGTGAACTGGAGGCTTCTGAGTATCTGCATGAAATGAATAAATGACAATCCCCACCTCATGATCACATTTCTATAATGCCACAACATGGACATCTGAAGAGGAGTAAGGTCTGCCAGTAAGTGAAATGTCCTTTCAGTTCATTGCTCTTTCATAAACACATTATGGTCTAACCTTCGGGAATGACTAAAAGGTACTATCTGTGTGCTGAAAACTTGGTAGTGTTTTCTTGGTTTGTTTTCCCCATTTTCATAAGTGGGTCCTCTGCTATGGGAAATACTGGAATTCCCTTACACCAAAATTGTTCTAAATTGGTAATGAGGTTTCTTGGTGAAATGAAACGCTTGAGATGCTTCTTTACTGCCACTATCCTTTCTCCCATCCTTAGACTGTCTCATTCTATATTGGCTGCTGTTCTTGGAACAATGGTTCTCAAAGTTTCAAAATATGGTGAGAACAAGTTTGTAAAAACACGCAAAGACTTGTCATGATTTTGTAACCAATTATTTCATTTGTAATTTATAAATTGGTCATAAATGTCATTGACTAATTGCCCAGAAAAACATTGGAGAGAACAGGCAATCCTGTACCATTCTTGCCAGAGGCCAGGAATTAATGGCAGATTTTAAACTAAACTTCACCCTCTTTGGAAGGATGTCAATGGCAGTTTAGGGCGCATTATAATTTCTCCAATCATCACCATTCTTCCCTGACCTGAAAAAACAAACACATTTCTGTCACTACGAACTCTTTCTGAGAAACGCAGATGCTGAGAAAGGTGACAGCTAGTCAGCCAAAAACGAAACGAAAGAAAAAAACAAACCCCACAAAACTGATCACCTTACAATGCGATCACCAAAGGTGAGTCTTGTCTAAGTGGCAACTAAACCAGTTAACTGGTCAAAATTATACATTAAAGTGCTAGTTTATCTGTCTTACAATGGTAGATATCACTATTCCCTGATAATTGTTACTAGGTCAGTGAAGGGAAATGTGAAAAAGGGACAATACTCAGGGTGTAACAAAGGGCTAATACTTTGAGGGTCAGAAAGGAGGGGTGTGATTCAGCTGGTAATAGGATACAAGTCACCACTAAAACCAAACTAAAGCTCTGCCCTATAAATATGTTCTAGTTTACCAGACAAAGAAAATGGAGTCATTAGTGGAAGACCATGATAGAATAATGACTAGAAGATTCACATTACTTCTGCTTTTGAGTATCCCAGTACCCCAACCAATATGGTTCTAAAGCTACAGAATAGTCAAGTTTAAGAATTCTAATCTATTCAACAAGTATTAATTAAGCATCTCCTGTATGACAGGCATTATGCTAGGTGCTGGCAATTGAAAGACAAAAATCAAACAGACCCTACCCTCAAGGACCTTACCTTGGAGGTGATGGCCTGGTGGAAAGATATATCATATAAAGTTAAGTAAAAGCAAAATTCATGCAAACTAAATAAAGTGACTAGTGGGGAGGAAGAAGAAACCAATAATTGGGAAAGTCAGGAAATGACTCATACAGGAGGTGATGACTGAACTGATCCTGGAATGGAGCCAGGTTGAGGTGAAAAGGGAGAGCAAATCATATTTGTGTGGCACTTTAAGGCTTGCGAATCACTTTCCTGACAACTCTGTGAGGTACGTAAGTGTAAGATGGCTAGGTAATTCAGAGAATAGAGTGCTGGGAAGCCTTACATTGAAATCCAGCCTCAGACACCAAAGAGCCACATGACTCTGGGCAAGTCACTTTACCTGTTTCCTCAAATGTAAAATGGGAATAACAGCACTGACCACATAGGGCAGATCACGTAACTAAATATTTGTTACAAATATTTTAGATAATATTTGTAAAGTACTGAACACAATGCCTGGCATGTAAATTTTGTTCTTTCCTCATTGTTTTAGTGGTAAGGAAACTAAGGTACTAAGGTTTGGAGAATCACAGTAACTTCTCTCCCCCCACCCCATATATATGTGTAAATATCTAAACATGTACAGAGGCATTTATGTAAGGAGAAACAGAAAGAAACTGTTGCTGTTTACTCAATTCTTGTTTGGGAGGGAGGATTTTTTTTAAGCTAGAAAACATGTGAACACTTAGAAGACCATTAAAAACTCAGCATATGGTTGTCTTCCAGCTTTTGAGATGGACAAGGAAGAGTATCAGAACCCCAGGATGCTACCTTGTCATACGGGCACTTGTCAAATTCTGCTCCATTAGGACTCACAAAGAGCTTCCCTTCAGATCAATGTATGCTGCACCTCCCTTATGCTTGCCCAAAGATAACTTAAAGCACCAATTCAGACTACGTGACCACCAGGTCAACTTTTACTCTAAAAATTAATCAGTATTCCAGGGATATGCTGGATATTTTTAAGTTGAAACTATGGAAATGAGGGAAACTTGCCACTGAAGGGGGAGGAAAACCCACTGTTCTTATTGATCATTAGAAAATTAGCTCTGCTCAAAGTTGTACTGGAAAGACAATGAACTTTTGGCTGTTACTGGTAGTTATGATAGAGAAAATCATCATCTCCCAAACCACTTCTAGTATAATGAGGATCACAAAATCACTGATAGAATTCTCAGGATCTTTGGAAGCAAAAATGAATGTACATATTTTTACACTAGCAGACAGTAATTACTTTACCATATGAAGCTTGGTGTTAGCAGTAATGTGCAAAGTATCTTTAAACTCGAAGTCATCTAAAAGACGAACTGATCTCTGACCCTGTTTTGAAGCATCACCCCTCGCTTGAGTAGTGTTTGCATGTTGAAATATTTATTTCCTTCATGAAAAAATCTATCTGAATATCTAGTCCCTTAGCAGTGAAGAGTCTTATTTCCATGTTAGCAGAAGCCCTCAAGTAATTTAGGACTGTGATCTAAACACTCTCAGCATTATTCACTTAAAACTTTACCAACTTCGAATGGCAGTTTTTCTTATTTGCTCCTTATTTCCAAAACATAGCAGACACTTGGGGGAAAGGTGACTATAATTCAACTGTTGCAGGGCCTAGAAAACTGTGTTTCCTGGGCATTGTTGCCAAGAAGTAACATTTCTAAGCACTTTGTCACTTGAAAAGGTGAATTCATATTGGTGAGAATGAAGAAGCTCTCCCAAACAAGTGATAAACTTACAGATAAACAGACTTTAGGTCTATTTGGCAGAGAAAAATCTACTAAAACTCTCTCAACCCCAGGGGATAAAAACAAAATTGGATAAAATTTCATTGACTTCAACACAATCTTCTACCCTTCTACCCTTCTTTATCTCCTTTTATAAACGTTAAATCCTCTCAGTTCTTATCATTATTTTCTTCTCTTTGACTTCAGAGAATGGGATAGTTTTACTTACTAGTGAATGTTAACATCTTCACCTAGGCTCTTTATTTTACCCCATCACATATATTTTTGAAACTCCATTACCTACATCTCCTTCATTTTCAGCTCCTCCCTCGCTATTGGTTCTTCTCCTCTACCTCTATTATCCTTTGGTCTCACTTATCTTAAAACACACAAACAAAAAGCCCTTCCCTTAATCTTGTTAGATGCTCAAATTACCACATTCTCTCCTCTCCTTTATTGCTAAACTTCTAGGAATATGAGGATAAGCTCTATCTCTAGCTACTTCACTGACACATACATCCAAACCTTTACAAGAAGGTAACCTTTCTCATGCTCTACTGAAATTGTTGTCTCCAGGTTCCTCAATGACTTTTTTTTTTTTTGCTAAATGCAATGGTTTCTTCCAGTTTTCATATTTGAAATTTCTGTAGCTTTTGACCACATTTTTGATGTTTTCTTCTCTTGTTACTTCTATGATAAGGCTCTCTCCAGGCTTTTCTCCTACTTTCCTAATTAGTTCAGTCTTTTCTCTGGTATGTTTGTACTCTAGTCCTTAAAATTCAGGGATCTTCCATGTTTCCTTTCTTGACCTTCTTTTCAACATTCTCTCCCTTTTCAATCTCAATTCCTCCCATGGTTTCAATTGTTCCCTCCTCCATAAAGACGAATCCCA
Organism: Sarcophilus harrisii; assembly: GCF_902635505.1. Taxonomy (NCBI): domain Eukaryota; kingdom Metazoa; phylum Chordata; class Mammalia; order Dasyuromorphia; family Dasyuridae; genus Sarcophilus; species Sarcophilus harrisii. The sequence goes on along the minus strand of NC_045427.1, from coordinate 470,703,778 downwards.
AATCAGTATCTCCAATCCCAACTTCTCCCCCAGATTCCATCAGATGAATCTTTACTTGCAGCCCTAATTTATCCTTTGAATTCTATCTAGTCTCACATTTATTGAATTTTCACTTAACAGCTTTAAAATTTTACATGTTTGGTAACAATTCCTTCCTAACTAGAGCAAAAACATAAACAAAAAAAGATCAAAATAATTACAAAACAAATACAGGCAGAAAATTTTCTTTTTCATGTTTTAATTCAAAGAGGATCATTGTAGAAAGCTGAGATCACATTTTCTTTTTCCAGTGATATTAACAATCATGGACCTAGTTCAGTAATTAGAGAAATAAGACTTAAGTACTAATAAACTCCCACCTGTAGCTGGATAAGTAAAAGTCAATTTGCAAAATCCTCCTAAGACTGACTAATATACTGAATAGATATTTTTAGATTTTTAAAATATCACATTTGAAGGAGTAGATCACAAATAAATGAATAATGAATTAGAATAATACCCTATTGCAGGCATAAGCTCTAAAGGGCCTAGACAAAATATGACTGCCAATGTTCTGTTGTGAAGACCGCGTATTTTAAAATCAGCCGGAGTCAGGATTTCAGGTTAGGGGAAAATCGTCCATCTTTATTCTCAGTGAAGAAAGATCGGAGGTGGAAGGGAATCGGCGACAGCAATGTGTGCAGCTTAGTCAAGAAGCTAGCTAGACCAGCAGCCACACTACCAGAAGCTACGAGCATAGAACCCAGGCCCAATCTCCCCCAGCCTCTCTTCCTGTCTCTCTGCTTCCACCCACCAAAATCGTCATTTCCTAAAGGACTTGCACACAGAGTGGGCAGGGGCCATTCTTTATCCAAGCATGTATATTAATAGAGTATAGTCCAATTACTATTTAGCCTCATGTGCTTGGGACCTCAGTGCATCAACTCAAGCCTCAGCCCATTACAGTCTGTCAAAGTCAATTATTTATTATTGTTACAGAGAAAGTTTCAGAGTTGCTATGGCCAAAGAATTTATGATGAAGTGATTAGACTCCTGGTGAGAAGCTTCCCTCTACTCTTGTCCTTGGAAAAAAGATATAGGGTATTACAAAAATCATAGTGAAGACACTTTCAGCATGGGATAGCCTGCTAGAACTTGGATTCCACTAGCTCAAGGAACAAGCAACTCTATGCCAGGCAGCCAGACAATATACATTTATTAAGCACCTACTATGTATTAGATGTGAAGTAGGATTAGTAGTTATAATAACAATTGTAGCTAACATTTATATAATGATATGTGTTTAACAAAGGATTTCATGTAAGTCTTTAATTTTAACCTCATACTATCCCCATATAGGCATTTTCTATTATCTTGCAATACTTATGAAGGAAATAATAAATTTCTTGAATGTCATTTTTATAAAGTTGAACCTGAAAAGTAATAAGTAATAAATATCACATTTCATGGATATTAACTACTAATTTTTTTTTGTTTATGAAAAATCATTTAATTTTCTAGGCTGAAAAAAATATTACAAATGACAACCCTGATACCTTCCTAGTTACTTAGGGCTTTTCTACTATATATAGACTATATAAAGTCTCTCATGACAATAGAAGTAATTAGGTAGCCCAGAGTACAGAGCACTGGGTTTCTGTAATTTTATGGAATTTCTGAATATTATATCCACCCTCAGACACTCATTAACTGTGTGCCCCAAGGGAAACCTCTGTTTCCTTCACTGTAAAATGGGGATAAATAGCACTTACTGCACAGGTGTGAGGATCAAATGAGATAATATTTGTAAAGCATTTAGCACAGTACTTGGCACACAAAAGTTACTATATAAATCATTCATATTCTAATTCAAAATTTTGGTTGTAATCTTTGGTCCAAGTCAAATTCTGACAATGTATTATTTCTAGATTATTCTAAGTGTCTTTTTCACTAAAAAGGGGGGGGGGCATAAAAAGGGGGAGTAAGTAGGGAAAGGAAGAGAGAAAGGAAACGAGAGAAAGGACCAGAGAAAATGATGCAGTTACGTGCAGCAATGCTGCACATTGCTTATGTCTAAGTCCATAAAGATTTTCTTTGGGGAGAAAAAGCTAGCATTTAAAATACTTTTCCCAATCAAATCCTGAGGTTTGTAAATATTTGAGTTTTAGTTGGTTATCTTTCCCACTATATTTCTTGAACATTCTTTTTACAAAATTGCCAAAATATTATACTATCCTATCTCAGAAAATATATCATGAAGGTTTAAAATTCAAATAAATGTTCACTGGAGTGAAAGGATAAAAAGTCCAATAGGAAATATGAAATAGAACTTTTTTGGAAAGTGCAACAAAACATTTTTGAAAACCAAAAAGTAAACTAATCAAACTAAACTAATCGAACCTCAACACTGCATGAAAGTTAGTTATTTCACAACAATAGTTTAAATTCTAATTATGAATTGCAGATTGGAAAGAGTGTTGCATTTGAAATTATTGGACCCTAGCTTGAATCATCATTATGATGCCTGCTACTTGTAGTGACGTTAGGCATAGTTTCTTCATCTATAAAATAAAGCAACTAGACGAAACGACAAAATATGCTAGGTCCGTCCAGTCCTAAAACTATGAGTCTATAAAAGCTACTATTCCAAAATGTGTTCTTTATAAGATGAAACTGAAAGCTTCTCATGTGAGGTAAATTAAAAAAGAATGGGAATTATATACAAATATTTACATGTGTGTATATATGCTTGTATATACAATATACTTCTAGCATTAAATATACAAGCAACTAGAGAAGAGTAGAGAGTCCTAGGAAATTTTTCTATAAATAGCTTGACATTATTGCACATTTCTTTTCTACATATCTTGTAATAGAAACATTGCCAAGGGTGATTTGAAGAAATAAGCAACTCTGACATTTCTGGATGCAACTTGAGATTATTTCACCACCAAGGATTGGTATGCAATATATTAACCAACAACTCAATATCAAAACTCTAACTTGCAACTCTAAAATATTGCAGAATGACATTTAAGATAATCCATTTATCACTACTCAATACAAGTTGCTTGTACACAAAATGTCAGTGACAAACTTGCAGCATTCAGTGCTCCCAGGTAGTGATTGCATTTGAAAAAAACTCTTTAATAAAGAGTCGGTTACATTTCCCTATATGCTAGAACATTAGAATGGACTTCAATTTAACTTGTTTCTGCAGTTCATGTGTCTGTGAAAGAAATGCCCTGTCTTTCTGTTTTATACTAGTGAAACTCTCACCTATAGCTGGGGAATACCTTGCTTGCTTGTTTATACTCAAAATGCTTTCCTAGGAATGGGTGAGTACTGATTTCCTTCGCAGGATATTTTTCAGCTTGCAAAAGCTCTTCAATTCATGACTGAACATCTCTAGAAAATCAAGCAATAACCAATTCTCTAATCTTGCTTTGTTATAAGATTTAATTCTTTTTCCAAATCTTGATTTGTTATAACATTTAATTCTTTTTCAAAGTATTTTCTTAAGTGTTGTCTAATTTACACTTTAGAGCAACCTTTTGAGGCAGTTTGGGTATTACTATTATTTTGTTGTTAATATTATTGTTGTTCCCATTTAATAGATGAGAAAACAGAGGTCCAGTGGTGACTGGTTTCAAGTCATCTGTTAAATGTTAAAACTCAGGTCTTCTCATTCCTGGGCTTCTGTTCTTTCCATTACACTACACTTTTTTTTTCTGAGAAAATTAGCTCACTACATTTAGATATTTTCCAATTCTTGTCATGACATCATTTTACTTTTTTTTCCCCCCAGTTCAGCTCTGGAGAAAAATGCACAGGTAGAATCAAGTTAACTGTTATACAAATACTGAGGACAGATAAATAGGTAAGCCTGTAATCACCATTCCCAAAATGAGTCAATTTTGCAAGTACCAACTGAGTTGAAGATAAGTCTCATTTTTAAGAAAAACTTTCCTGGGAGTGTAATAATGATCTACATTTAACAAAGTTTCTCTCCCAGCAGTTTGGGAGGGGCAGCCTGGCCCTGTACTAGGAGAGAGCATCTCAGGTCAGCCTCCTGCCAGGAAGCTTTGCCATACCACTCCTAACCCCTGAAATGGGCTGGTTCCCAGCAAATAAAAATATCCTCTGCTCTCTGTGCCAGGACACCTGCTCCCCTGCTATGACTGACACTCTGTGTTCAGGAGGTTAAATGCCATCTGGGGTCCTGAACCAAACTTTTCAAAAGATATTATTTAGAGTACTTTTCTATTAAAAATTGATAGTGCCTTCATCTTACCTGCTTCTCTTGAATTAAAATGCCTTTAGTAGTTTAAGGGCTTTGAAAGAGTAGGGGAATATGGAAGGAAGAAAACAAATACTTCCTTGCACATCTTTGGGGGGGGGGTCATATCTTTAGAGCCAAAGTCAACAGCTTGTCAATGGATACTTATTTTACTAGTCCTGGAATAAGAGTTTACATGTTTTCCCTCTCCTTCTGTGTGAAGAGTATAATCTGGGTAAGAGAATGTATTTCCTTCTCCACAAAAATCATTTCTTCATAAGAGAGCCATAAACCAGAAATTTAGATAAGGTAGCTCCTTGTCCTCTGAGCACAAAGACTATATCAGAACTCAGTTCCAATGCTGTCCCCTTATGGGATGAAAGGACCATAGATTTAGAGTTGGAGGGAATCCCTTATACAGAGAGGTTAAGTGACTTACCCCAGAGTCATAGTTAGGTGGCTATAACGTAGGCAAGGCAGACTAGCACACCATTAACTAGATTTGACTTTATATTACATCACAGAACATTGGAGCTAAATAGGTTCTCAAAGCTTCATAGGTTCAAGATTTGGAGCTGTAAAAGATCACGGTTAATTCTTCTCTTTTAATAGATGAGGGAAATGAGACCCCCCCCCCCCAGAAGGGAAGTAAGTGACTTATCCAAGATGACTGAAAACATCATTTGCAGAACTAAGATTAGAGCCAGTGCCCAGGGTATGGACTTCTCACTTGAAAGGTTCAACTACAGTTCTCATGTGTACTAATATATATGTCACCTCACACAATACTATGGCCTTATCTTTCAACAATGCTTTTTATTTTTGAAGAATCCAAAGCCCCTTTACATCCATACTTTTCTAACTTTACGTCTTTATGAGATATACAGCTACAAGAACTGAGAGCCACAATGGTAGAGTGACTTATTTCTGTTCACATAATAATAATAGCCAACATGCTTACCTATGTGCCAGTCAAGCACTGTGCTGACAGCTTTACAATTATTCTCTCATTTAATCTGCACCACAATCCCGTGAAATAGGTGCTGTTATTATGCCTATTTTACAGATGAGGAAATGGAGACAAGCAGGGGCAAGTGACCCAAGTTCACATGGCTAATAAGTCTCTGAGGCTGGATTTGACCTGACCCCAGGTCCAGGGCTCTAGAGACTGGGCCAAAATTCCTAATCAAATGACTATCAGCCCTGTGTTGTTTTCTGTAAACCATATTTGCAGACAAACTCGGGTTATTATCTATCACTACAATCTGCACTAAGACAAGGGCCTTGGGTTGGAGGTTAGTATGTACAGAAAATAATACCATTTACAAATCATCACAAATGCTAGCATGTCATGGAGATTAGCTATAAAAAAAACTGCCATCAGGTAATCACCATTTAAATTTGTTATTGCATTGCAGAGAATAATTTTGATGGGATGGGATTTTGTTAGGTGGTTCTGCCAAAAACACTCTGGCAGATAGAGCAATGGGCTTGTGGTTCGCCAGACATATAGGAGCCCTTTTCAGAGAAAGGGACCCTGCTTGGGACCTGGCCCAGCTCCAAGTTAACACACAGTTAAAAGTAGCAGCTGCAGTAATACTGCAAGAAGGGTCCTGAGGGTGGAGATTGAGCGCCAAGAAGTCTCTTCCTAAATTACTTATAAATTGTTAAATGAAGAAGGGAAACGCATTCAACAGAAAATGGTCTTAAAATATTGGGGTCAGTGGAGAATACTTCCCATTTTTAAACTTAAAAAAACAAAGATAGCATTTTTAGCTTCCGTTCTAGAGGATGTACTTCTCATTAAAAACATAACAAATGCCTCATCTATCTCTACCACTTATTACCATGGCTGCCCAGGAAGTTAGACTCTTCTCATCACTCAAGACCAACTGGGCCAACCAGCTTGCCTAATTTACTTGTGGGTGTATTCCTCTGTTTGCTGTCCCTAGTGCTATTATCTTTTTCCTGCTGAATGTGTGGCATAAGAGAAGGCAGCTGTGTTTTATTTTGTATTTTTATATATACATATTGTTTCAATAGAATGCAGGGCCCTTGAAGGCAGGGATAGTTCCATTTTTGTCTTTATATTTGTAGTATTTAAAACCATATCTTACACACAGTTGGCACTTAATAAATGCTTGTTGACTGAATGTAGTGTCAGATTTGGGGTGAGATAACGTGCATTGGAATTTTGGTTCTGCAGCTTAATTACCAGTAGGAACTAAGATAATTCTCTTCTCCTGCCCTCAGTTTATTATCTGTAAAATAAAGCAGTGGATAGAATGGCAGGCCTGGAATCAGGAAGCTGAGTTCAGATCCAGCGATATAATCCCAGGTAAGTCATTTAACATTGTTTGTTTCAGTTTTCTCATCAGGAAGATGAGCTGGAGAAGGAAAGGGCACACCATTCAAGTAAATCTGCCAAGAAAATTCCAAGTAGGGTCATGGAGAAATTGGACACAACTGAATAATAATAACAAAAATAAGAACTAAATGATATTTATATAAATTCACAGATCTCCAGGTCAAATGCAGGAAACACTAAATTATCTTCAGCTAGCTGCTCTGAACTACAAAAGATCCTTTTCTAAGGCCAGAGGAATTTCCAAACTGGATGACTTAGAAAGGGATCCAGAGGAACATGGAAAACATGATCAGTACCATCATGCATTCTTCAAGTGAGATCTCACAATATCCTAAATTTTCCTCAGAAAGAAGACATTTAAGTCTTTAAACTGGGAATTCTGGAGGCAGAAGTAGGTTTGCAGCATTTTCTTTAACCTGATTGCTAATTTAGGAAGGAATAAGAGGAAAAAGTAGCATAGCTAAAGAACAATGAAAATATGGGCTTCTAAATTGGCAGGGGTGAAGGAAACTGGTACATAGTTATGAACATTTCTGTGCATCTGAAGAATCATTAGTTGAGTCAAGGATAACAAATTACTATCCAGGATAAATTATAATCATTATAAATCTATATTGAAAGGCCACACAAGAGAAGAAGAATACAAGTAGAACCTGTGTTTTTTTTTTTTTAAAGTGGTTTCTTGTTCCACATGGCTGGTCTGGTAACCAGTAGAAAATGAGCTGATACTGGGCAAAATAGCCAACAAGCACCAGGACTCTGGGGCTGAATGTCCTCAACTGTTTCCTAAGGATCTGAAAACTGTTCTTCAGGCAAGAAAGATTTATTTCAGATAAAGGACAAATGCTGTCCTTTAATTAACAACATCTATCTCTGGGACAAGCACATCAGGTATACAATACAGGAGATTCTTTTAATATAAAGGACAGATGGCAACTTCACTCCTGGGACCTGAAGGGCTGCCCCAGAAAAACGCACAATTTTAAAAGGCTTTGAAAATCCTCTAAGGAATCCAGCCAGGAGACAAGAAAGTCTCATTGCCCCATTTACAGAGCAAACCAGAAAATGTTTCAGAACCATTTAGAAACACTTCACGAATATCTGAGTAATTTTAAGAGGGAAAAATAACCATGCCCATTTCTCAATCTATTGGGGAGCCCTGTGAAAGTCTGTTTTCTGCCAATAAAACCATTCTTGAGGGGCAGTGCTGAAAAAAGATACCAACCTCTGTAATGTTCTGTGTAAAGGTAAGATGATGCTATTTTATTTTTTAAAATAAGTTTTATCATCTTTGTTTTTATACCATTTTCTTTTACCCTTCTACACTCAACCCTCTCTTAACATGAAAACATTTAAGGAAGACAAATGGACATGGCAACCATACCAGATAGTGCATATAGCATTCCACACCCAAAGACCCTCACTTTTCTATTGAGAGAAGGGAAGTGTTTTTGGTTTTCTTTCTTTTCTTTTCTTTTCTTTTCTTTCTTTCTTTCTTTCTTTCTTTTTAGAAATTTTCCAAGACCAAGACAAGTCATTAAAACTGATCAGAGAATGGCTTCTTTTTAATGCCATCATTTTGTTTAAAAATGTTTAAAAAATGTTATTGCCATCATTGTGATTATAATAAACAAACTTTAAAAATGCCAAGTGTCTGTGTCACCAAAGGGCCAATCTTTTTGTACCCCCACAGAGAACAAAGAGGCTTGATCTGTGTAAGAACAGAATGAGGTCCCCATCTTAAGTGGAATGCCTCACCTTTTATGGTTCTTGTTAATCTGAATCCCCCCCCACACACACACATATACACACTCGTACAAGATTCCTCTAGCATGCGTTATACCTACCTAACTGGGTGCTAACATTATAAACAACACATCAACACTTCTTGCCCGAGTGTTAATATCTATTAATGTCCTGCTGGGTAAAAGGCTCACACAGCCAGCCACCAACCACTATTCAAGCCTGTGTGTGACAATTTCCAGTCTTTACACTCTGGCTTTCAAAGGGTACTTCATTAGCAGAATGGTTAGGGAGAAAGCACATTATTGTACTACATTCAGTTTCACACTTCTAGGACAACTTTAAAAAAAATGAGCTACAAAAGCTTTGCAGTGAATCTGAAGCAATGCAGAATTAAAGAAAAAAGTATTTGCTATATGGATGCTGGTACTCAAGGAGCCACACTATACTTTTGTGAAAAAAACAAGGAAATTACATTCACTGACATGGGAAGGAAAAGGGCTTGCCAATGAAATGGTGGGTTTCCTTGTCTGCACATAACACTCAATACAGCATATAGAGTGGTGGGATTACCTCAAACAGTATTTATTATTAAGTTCTCTAAAGTACATATATGTGTATATTTATATGCATCATTTATATGTATACTTGTATGTACTACAGATATATTTATACAATATATAACAAATTATACACAGAATACATAAATATGTATGTATATACATATATCCACACAAATCAAATAGAAATTTTACAAATTTAGTGTAATAGCCTATTAGTGCTTGGTATTTCATTAAGTGAATATTTAAATCACATAATTCCATCTCTTTTTTTCCCACTCCAAAAAGAAAAAAAATATATACACACACAAGCACAACCGTCAAAACCGGATTTGCCCTTCTCTAAATTAATCCAATTATTCAAATGTCAGTTATATCTGTCAGAGCCTGGCTCCTTGGGCCGAACCAAACTGTTAAAAATTAAAAATGTTTTACTTCGTTTAGTCTCTCTGCCTTTTTAGTGTAAAATCCATGGTCTTGACAAAAAGTTGTGGGATTTGACACCCAATGCAACACAATCCTATTGCTGTCATCCATGCATAATTCACTTTGGAAATGTGCACTTCCTTTAAAATATTACTAAAATATACATGTAACATATGCTAATTTCACTGCATTGACTTGTAAGCTCCAGCCACTAGGTTATATGTAAACTTTGCCAAGTGCATACACTGTACATAAAGGGATTATAAATGAAAGGAAATATCTCTGTCCCTAGCTCTCTGTCTCCAGCCTTGGCCAAGCTGACAGCCCCAAATCCCAGCAACATCTAACATGCCCTTCCCGTGGAGAAGACAGCCTGTTCTCAGAGTCTTAATTACATCCCAGCTGACTGCCCAGCGTTGCCAAAACCAGGCAACAAACGATACACCTTCACTCACAATATGGTCTGCTAAACAGACTCCCAGTCAAACAGAAAAAAACTTTCACGAGAAGAAGAAATAAAGGGACAAGCTGGAGATCAAGGGAGACTACAAACAGTAACTGAGGGGATGGGAAGGAATGGAAGAGAGCTACAAACTGTCCCCTTGCACAAAACTGTTCTCTTCCTAGACTCCTCCAGCACCATCAAGCAGCAGGATTTAACAAAGCTCCCTCTATCACAATGGAATCAAAGGCTAGCCTGATTCTCGCCAAGGACTGCTGCTCTCCAAGATGGGCCACTGTAACTAAGACTCAATAGATTAATGATTGTTAAGGAAGGCTAACCAACCCCACACTGCTCAGACGATTATAATGACAGAAAAACAGCATGCCACATTCTGCAATTGCAAATGGTATCATATGTTTTCCTGGCTGGGAAGAGTTTTGCTCATTTTACATAGCCAGAAGGCACAGAAGAAGCAATAGGTTCAGTCCTGCCCATTTCATTTACCCATAACCCTCCACATTAGACAATGGGGGGGGGGGGGGAAGATGGAGAGGGCAATAACACTTCATAACTACAGAGATCTAAAGCCTACAAAGTCAAGGGAATTTAAATATCCTTAGGATCACAGAATTTGGAACTAGATGGGCCTTTGCATATTACCTTATTCAACTCTCTCTTCCAGATGAGGGAGAAAAAAAGACCCGTAGAAGGAATTTAACTTGTCCAAGTTTACTCATAATAAGCATAAGAATCAGGATGTGAACTTAGGCCAACTGATTCTAGATAAGATGTTTTTCCTACTATCAAGAAATACATTAGATGTTTATTATATTATGGGTATTCTGCTTAGTCTTAGGGATAAAAAGACTAAAGTAAAATAATCCCTGATCTCAAGGAGACAACATGTACAGATATGAGTATATACAAAAATAAATGCATTATATCAAGTAGTCTTCATGATAGTGAATTCATTTGCCATTAAGATACATACTTGTTACAGATTATAGAGAAGTTTGGAGAATACTGTATTTTCTCTTCCTGTAAGAGAACTGATAAAGAAGCTCTTTAAAATAATATTTTAATCAAATTATCATTCAGTTATAGCCTTCTAGGAATAACAAAACTATTTATCATATATAAAGATAATGTTTTTTTTTTTTTACAATAGGATGACGATATAATGATATATATCATAATGGAGGGTCATTATCATAGATATGGGAAAAATTAGATTTTAAAAAAATTTATGAATTTATACAATTCCTAAGAATCATAATTTTTTTCTTTCTTGAACTCTGTCTCCATTATGCCTAAGTAAGAAAATAACAACCCATTTCTTTATTTATGCAATATGGCTTTAGAATAAAATTTTCATACTATTTTTTTTTCTGAGTGCATATGATGCATATAATTATGCAGTTTATAAAGACAAAAACCCCCACAAAAGTCTCTAGGCCCCAATAATGCTGATTAATGTGTATTTCAATGACTATTATTCTGTGGTGCTTGAATTAAGATAGTTGAGGATCCTATTCCGTGTAAGTATGTATTGAATAGAAAGTATAAGATTGAATCCATCTACCTTATGCTTGAATGTAGATTTTTTTTTTTTAAATCTTTGCTTCCTCTTAAAATTCTTCCAAGTAATGGCAAGATGAAAATGTTCCCTATTTGGGCAATTCATATAAAAATTATGTCAAAATGAAAAGATATCAATATGTTTGTCATGTAAGAGGCACAGGTTCTTTAGGAGCAGAAGCCTAATATGATGCTTTTAGAATCTTTTGCACATACTCAGTCAATTCTTGATAAAGAAATAATACTTTTATCCCACTGAACCACTAAATTCACTTTTAACAGCAAGGCTGTCTGTGAATCCTGGCATTACTTCAAGTACAATTGTGCAAATGGAAAGGATTCTGGGAAGATGGGAGAATAAAGCAGGAAATCACCTGGCTTTCCCAAATTTCCCACAAATAATGTAAAATAATGCCTTAAAGTAAACATCAGAGTAGCAGAAATAATTAAAAGTCAAGATAAAATAATTTATCAGTCTAAGATAATTTGGGTACTTTAAGAAAGATCTGACCTCATAGGGAGGTGGTCTGGCCTGATTAAAGTGAAGATACCATGGCAGAATACTTCCAAATCAATCAAGAACAAGTCCCAGAGGCAGTAGTGTCAGAGGCAGCTTCAGGAACTATGGAGAGTATGAGTCACAGGGCTGAGGCAGGGGAAGACTCCAGGGCTCTCCATCAGTGCTTGGAAGGGCCAGGTGCACTGATTAACTACAGTCCCAGGTGGTGGTGATGGGTGAGGAGGAACATACATAGGTGATGTGCGCTAGCTGCGGTCCCTTGTGGAAGTTTTGGGTTAGCTTCTAAGACAGAATGGTGAGCTAAAGCTTTCAGCTAAGGGAAGGTGACAGCATTGCTAGGGAACTTAGTCTCAGCTCGGGGTACAGAGGGATACCGGGGGTCAGGGCCCCAGATAGATTTCAGAATGCAACAGCACAAAAAACCTGAAACTTGAGACATTACCCCTCACAACTTAGACTGAGAAACCAACTCTACCATAAAGTTAACAGTCAAAAATAAGCCACTAACCGTCAGTAAACAAAAGAAAATGAACCTGACCACATATAGCTATTGTGGTGAGAGAGAAAATCTGGGTTCAAATTCAAAAGATAGTGAAGTTAAAACAGCTACTTCTATTTCAAGGAAAAATGTAAAATGGTCATAAGCCCCAAAAGAATTCTTAGAAAAATTTAAAAAGAACTTTTAAAATCAAATAAGAAAGATTGAGAAAAGAAATGAGTAATACAAAAAACTCAAGAAACTGTGAAAAGAAAAATAATCAATTAGAAAAAGAGATCCAAAAATTTATGGAAGAAAATAACTCCTTAAAATTAGAATTGAGCAAGGGGGAAACTAATAACATCATAAAACACCAAAACATAATAAAAATAAATGAGCTAGAAGACAGATTGAGGAGAGACAATATAAGAATTTTTGGACTCCCTGAAAATTATAATCAAAAAGAGTCTAGACACTATACTTCAAGAATTATTAAGGAAAATTTCCCTGAATTTTTAAAATGAGAGGATAAAAATAGAAATTAGGAAAAAATCTACTAATCATCACTTGAAAAAAGATCTTAAGATGAGAACTCATAGGAACATTATCACTAAAAATTGAAATCCTAGGTCAAGAAGAAAATATTACAAGCAAGGAAAAATAAACAACTGAAATACTGTGCAGATATAGTCAAAGTAGCAAAATGGCTTTATAAATATAAACCCACATAAATCATCAGCATATTTTTTTCTCTCAACACATGCACACACACGTACGAGTAAATTTTAAAGTAACTGTAGACAGCAGAAAACAACCTAGAATTTTATCTGCCAAAGATATGCCCAGGGATTACATGAACATATTTATAAAATACTTTTTATACAAAAAAAGTCAGATTAGACTAATTGGAGAACTAAACTAAGTGAAGAACTATGGGTGGGTAGAACCAATAAAACAAAAATGATAGTTCTATTTAATCTATGTTTTCACTATAATCCCAATTATTCAAAATTAATTCAATTAGCTAGAAGAAAATAAAATGACAAAATTCATTTAGAAAAATAAAAGATCAAGAATAGCAAAGGAAGTAATGAAAAAAAAATCCAAAGGAATGAAGTTTAACAGTACCAGATCTTAAACTATATTATACAGTAGTTATCAAAACTATCTGATAGTGGTTAAGAAATAGAAGAGTAGATCAATGGAGTAGCACAGACAAGTAATGCACAGAAGTGAATGATTATAATACCCTTGTATTTGACAAAGATTTGTAGAATAAGAATTCACTATTTGGTAAAAATTGTTGGGAAACCTAGAAATCAGTCTGACAGAAATTGGGTATAGACCAATATTGTATGACCAAAGTACAAAGGGAGATATTATTAGTAAATTGGAAGAATATGGAACATATTATCCATCAAATTTGTGAACAGAAAAATTTATGAATAAACAAGAGATATATATGAAATGGATCATTTTGGTTACATTTAATTTTTTTTTAAATTGTACAAATAAAACAAAGGAAAACAGAAAATTGGGGGAAATTTTTTATAAGTTCACAGATAAAGGCCTCATATCTCAAATATATACACAATGTTTTCAAATTTATAAGAATATGAGTCATCCTTCATTTAATAAATGGACAAAGAATATGAAAAGGCAGTTCTTACATGAAGAAATCAAAGCTATATATAATCACGTGGAAAAACTCAAAATGATTGATTAAAGAAATGCAAGTTTAAAAAAATCTTTGAGAAATTTATTCACATCTATCAGACTTGCTAAAATGATAGAAAGGGAAAATAACAATGTTGGAAAGGTTGAGAAAATTGGGACACTAAAACACTATTGGTGGAACTGTGAACTGATCCAACCATTTTGGAGAGTAATCTGAAACCATGTCCAAAGAGTTATAAAACTGTTTATATACTTTGACCCAGCAGTACAACTATTAGGTCTGTTTCCCAAGGTGATCAGGGGAAAAGGAAAAGAACCTCTATGTTCTAAAATATGTATAGCACCTCTCTTTTTGGTGACAAAGAACTGGAAACTAAGGGGAGGTCCATCAATTGAGGAACAGCTAAACAAGCTGTAATTTGTGATGGAATGCTAATATACTATAAGAAATGATGAGATGGTTGACTTTGGAAAAGAAAAACATGAAAAAGTTTCATGAAATAATGAAGAGTGAAATGAGCAGAAAGAATCAAGAGAACATCGTATATAGTTAAGAACAGTATTGTTTGAATAATAAATGTCAACTACTAAGTTATTCTGAGTATTATAAATACACTCAGGTCAACTACAAAGGATCTATGAAAAAAGATACTATTTACCTCCAGAGAATTGATAAATATAAGTATGCATAGTAGGGTTTTATAAATACAACTACCCCTACATCCACAATCTGTGTCAAATGGTGACCTTCTTTAATGCAGGGTGGGCAGGGAAGGGAGAGACTATTCAGAACTTTAAAAAAAAATGTAACAAAAATAAAATTAAATTTAAAAAAAAAAGGAAAAGTTTCTACAAATGTTCAACATTCAGTATGATCAGTTCACGTCAAAATCCTAGGGAATCCCTGAACTTTGAGTTTTGCTTACTGCCTTAGTGTTCTGTGTAACATGTTATATGTCATCTCTCTTTAGGTACCATTGTCATCGAATTTTTATTTGGTCTCCATGTGCAGAATCTTTTCCTCCAGTTGTATGATTCCCTAGTATCATACAGATTGACTTCTATCTTCTTACACTACTTGTTTTGGCATCTGTTCCGTGTCTCTGGTACTGTTCATAGGAATTGTTGTAAAAACTCTGGCTCAACTGACAAAGAGTTGCATTACTAGCATGTCTCCCTCTAAAACAAGTCCTTAAATATATTTGTAGTTGACTCCTTTCAGATCACAAACTCAAAGCCTTATAATCCTTATACAACAATAACAACAGGTAAAATTCTAGGAAAGGAGCATAATGTCAGGAGATTGTGATAAAATGAAAATTTAGGTTTAGAATTTATAGATGAATTTGCTCAGGCAAGTAACTACTCATTTTAGTCATTACAATAACATGAGTAAAATCTTCTAACACCAATAAGAAGGAAAAGGAAGGGAATATACATTTGCTAAGCACTAACTTCATGTTAGGGACTATGCTAAGTTCTTTACAAATATCTTATTTGATCCTCACAACAACCATGTGAGGTTAGTTTAGTATGGATATTTGAAAAGCTTTTGGGAGCTTCAGAAGAAAGTCAGTATTTATACACAGAACTATTATTCTGAAATGCTCATAGGTTATGCATTGCCTTTAAAGGAAATACAACATAATTCTTTGTGTCCTACAAAATTGGAGTTCTTAATCTAATTTTGATAATTATATTTAATATAAATGAATTTCAATATGATTGATTTCTTTTGTAATCCTATGTATTTTATTTTATTCATTTAAAATTATTTTGGAAAAGGGTCCTTAGGCTTCACCAGATTGCCAAAGGGGTACATGACAGAAAAGAGAATAAAAATTCCTACTTGAGAGGAAAATTTAAATTTTTTTCCTACTAGATTTGAAACTGGTAGACAAAATTTCCAGTATTTTAAAACAAATTCTCTGAGGCTATTGCTTCTTGTAGTTTCTCACTGGGGAAAAGTAGATTTTTCTCCTTCTGTATTTCATTGTAAATATAGTAATTCTATTTTAGGACACTTGAATTTTCAAAAAAATCTTCTGAAAAGGAAGACTTTCAATGGGAAACAATGAAACAATGCAGCTACCACACCTTCAGATAAAAAATTACCATGATTTCACCAAAAGTCTTCCAAAGTATAAGGACCTTTACTAGCTTGGCAGATTCCCCACTAAACTTAGTATATACTACTAGTCACTATGGCAAAGCTCCAAAAATAACTGATAATAAGAAGGGGCTGAAAAGGACAGCTATACTGAGAAAGAATGATGGGAGACCCCAGCACAAGAGCTAGAGTGAGGACCATGGCCTTCAAGAATGAAAATGGTCTGAACAATAACATCCACAAGTTTAAGGTTACTTCTTCTGAGAATGACTTTAGTCTCTTTGTGAGGGGTGGAAGGAGAGGATCACATTCCTTTATGAAGAGGAAAATAGCTGCCTTTGAAGGCCCCTAACAACTTTGGTCTCTTGTCTCATATACATAAGCACTCAAGTGATAACTGTGTGTGAGAACTTGGGGGGAAAGAGGTTCATGGCTCCTCCTGCCCCTCCCCCGAAAAAAAAAACCTAAATAGAAAGATAACGCTTTGTCCCTCAGTGGGAATGACAATAAGACTATAAACCCCAGAATGAACAGTGTGGTTTATTGCCAATGAGGAAACAAACTATAGCTAAGAAAGGCTTGTAAAAGAAAGATTCAAAGAGATATTACTTCACCTAGGGAAAGCTCAAGTTCTTGGTCAAGACATACAAAAACGATCCCATAACCTTAATATAGAAAGGCATCTCTTGATGCTTCTTTTGTGTCTCTGGCTCACTGCTTTTTCTGGGCATGCATAATCTAGCCACACTTTCTATAGCAGACATTTCTCCTTGGTATACATAATACAAAAAAAAAAAAAAAAAGATTAATTACTGCAAGTTAATAGTCTCTGTGATTTGTTTTGTGGGAGCATCTCTCCTAATCAATCTTACAACTTCTCTAAGAGCCCAATGCAAAAAAAGCATTTTTTTTGCCTTTTTTGGGGATGGGAAAATGGGGCCTTTGTGGATCTTGTAACAAGTGGCTCATATACCTGGGGGGTTAGGGGATGGGGTGGGTTATGAAGCCAGTCCATAAATTATTTGATAGTTCTGGGAGACAAATTGTTCATAAAATAATGACTGAAAAGCCATAAAATACTATTTCCTTCTTTCCTCATTTTTAAGTATGTTTGGATTCTCGCATTTGCTTCCGTCAAAATACTGCATGTACTGCAGTTGATTCAGTAAGAGGCATATACATTGTTTCCTGATGGTGTTTGGCCTGGAAGAAGTTCAATATTACGTTGGGATCTAGACTTCACATAGGACCAGAGCTACTTGCATTTATGAAGAGGTGGACATTAAATTTTACTTTCAAAGATATACTGAACTTTATACTCAAATGAGGGCAGTTTTTCAGAGATCTAGTAGCAAGGCAAGAAGATGAACTAAGCTCTTGTTTTGAGTCTTGTGAGGATGGTTCCTCACAATCTCCGGTCATATACTAAAAACAGAGAATGCTTTTAATAAAACATTTTCTAACCTGTTTTTACTAAAGCAAATGTACCTTCTTTCCAACCCATGCCTCCAAAGACCTGCTGAGCCCCAGCCACACTTAAATACTACCACTAGACACACACACACACACACACACACACACACACATAATTCAAGAGCACAACGGAGTTTAAAGGGCTGAGAGAATATTGTCGGGAGACCTCACAGAGATCAGCAAAGAATGCACAATGTCCAGCACGTTAAAATGGAGGCACTTAAAATGTTTATTGATTAAGCTGAGAATGGTTCAGCTGCTCAAGGGAGACTATGAGCCATTTCACATCATCATACATACAGATTACCTAGTATAATAAGTTCTTGTTGCAGTGCTATTGGTTGTTTAAGGTTTTCAACACATAGAGTTACAGATGTGGACCTAGAGGTGTCACATAGGAAGCAGAGTTCTCCATGAGGTTTTCATAACAAGTGAAAAAGCTCAGGACATTCATTATGTTACTACTGACAAGAACTAATCAGACCAGTCCAAACCATTATCAGCAGCTGCCAATGTAATTAGATTCCCAAGGCAGACACAAATATGCCGATTGGGTTAGAAACAAAGTCAGATTTTTTAAAATGAGGTTGGATAAAAACTTATATCTCTCTGCTGCCAGCTAGGCTGGGACAGACAATGGAATGTGTCTGATGGGAATGAAACACATCCCCGTGCATTCATTTGGCTGGCAAAACTTCCATTTCTACTTCTGTGCAAATGCTGGGACTAGTATTTGGAGAAGGTACAACATGAATACTGTATTCACTCCAAACCTCTTGAACCAACACAAATAATTTAAAACCTGTTGCAATTTTCTCCAATTTATTCTATGAAATAATAACATGAAAAACAATGACAATAAAGAAAAAACCTTGGTTGCAACAGCATTAGTTCAACATCTAGGATCAAGTGTCAGCCTCGATTAACAAATTTCATTCATTTTATCTTCAGTGCTGGAGACACACCGCTACTAGCTTTAATAGTCAGGAATGTCTGTTAGTTAAATGACTCTGTAAAGCCAGTCAAGTGAGGGCAGACAGCGACAGTTTAATTGGGCTGCTCTCTATAACTCTATCTGGGGCCGTAAGCACCCGACTATAAACAAGCAAAATGCTGCACTCAATACTGAACAGCAACAGCCCACAGGAAAAAAAAAAAAAAAAAAAAGAAGATCCTTCTGATGGCAGGATCTCTCATTTACCCTGGCGTCAGGTTGGCTACAGGTGAACGGGAGCAATGTAAGCGCTACAGCAGAAGAAAGGTGAGGTTAAGAGAGCAATCATTTATCTTGTATTGATTTCTGGACACTATGTCCTAGATACATTCCAAGATAGAATGACAGCTTTCTACTTTGTGCTTGCAAGAGAAGAAAATGACTAGCACCAGCCCCACTGTTTTCCGATCATATTTCCTTTTAGAAACATGCCAAAGTGAGATTTTTCCAGACAGGGAAATCCAAACAAGTTTATCATAGAAAAGGAGGGTTAGGGGCTGGTTAATCAGCCATTTGTCTTTACTGCTGTGTATCGGGAAGTCAAGGGGTCAAAACCAAGTACAATTGGGCCATTTGACTTTATCTCAGGTAACTCCACCCCCCACCCCCGTCCGTGGTAATTGAACCCATTCCTTTCGGTCAGAGTTCCTGTCACTCATATTCAATGTCTGTCATTACCAAGAAATGCTTCATGTCATATTACCCTGACAGAAGCAGCACTGCAAGGCCAGCGAGATTCCCCCCGCACCAGAGGTAAGGAGACAATGGGAGCCTCTTTCAGACCAGTGATGTTTAACATTTTATGTGCTGACACTGTGACTGTAACCACAATATAATGAAAGCCTAGTAAATGGAAGATAAAAATTCATACTTTATCTCCTTCAGGGGCTGCCAGGCAATATCAGAAGTAAAACAAGTTGGCAGCTCCCCCAGTATTGCTACCCCAGTGCCACAGCAGGCATTTTTAAGCAGAGTACATAGTCATATATGTATGGATGGATGCGAGTATACATGCAGAGGTTTTTCACCTGTCTCTGCACAGGGCAGGACATACACCGTGGTCACATAGATGCTAGAACCTAAAAGCAAAGTCTCCTCTGAACATCACAATTTGGGAGTCTCTAAAATGACAAAGGACAGCAGCCGTGGAAGAAGGGCAGAGGACAAGCGGCATGCCAGCTTTTATACAGGACAAAGAGAATGGCGCCAGGTCAAGGTCTAGTTCCTCAGTGCTCACAGTCTGTACAGGTGCATTTGCGTGGGGAGGCTGGAAATGTCTGGGAGAACTAAGCATCAAACTCCAGGCTTTGCAGCTCTGGAGCAGGGGAGTGGGCCAGGAAACTTGCTCTGCATTTACTGGGGTCATTGTGCTGCTGGGATGGAGATACAGAAATGAGAGGGTCCTCCTGGATCCCTCGGTTCTGTGGGCAGCCTTCCTGGAGGTCAACTGTCTTTTATATGGGTCTCTTCTGTCTGTTCTGGTGATGCTTTCACTAAAGGTCACATTTCCCCCAAGTCTAGTAACTTTGGCTTTAAAAAATCGTGCCGACTTGATATTTTACAGGGAACATGCCAGGCTTAGTGAGTTTAATCTCTCTCTTTTATACATGGGGGGTAGGGCACCTCTTAACCCATCTGATAAAGCTTTAAAAGCCATTGCTTAGAAACTGGGTACAGGTCTGAAGCTTAGTATAAAAGCTGCTCTCCTTGCCAATAGGTGGCTGAGCGCTTTCTAAGCCTAAACTCAGGAACTGGGTGAAGGTGGGAGGAATTTTTCCTTTCTGGGTACCACAAATATCTCAATCACCTGGTGCTTTTCTGATGTAAACTAATCATTACCAGTAGATTAATCTTTTCACTATCCACCCTGACCCCTGAAGGCACACATATCCACATGCCCCCAAACAAAATTAGTTCAGGAAAATGAGCAGCTTGGCTCCTGCAACCAAAGATGTCCAATTAATAGAAAAAAACCCACGTTATTGACAATCATTTCCTATGAGGGCATATTTTCTTGATGCAAGTACCAAAAGGCCCTAATGATTCTCTATATCTGAAAAAGAATAAGAAAACGTCCAATTAGACAAAATTATGACATTGCCCCTCCTAATACAAGCTCTAAGCCCTCTAAGAATAAAAAATAAAATTAAATTAATCAACTGGCTAATATAATAATGGTCCTCTTTCACGTAAAAAGGGTAATGATAAAATAAATGAGTTTTTTTTTAGCTAAGATGCCCAAATGTATGTATTAAAATGAATTTAAAGTCATCATCTTGACAAGATATGAACTTATCTGACTGTATTACCATTGTTTAAAATGTCTCGCAAGGTATTTGAAATAGCAAAGCTCTAACTCTTTTCCTTCAATGCTTTTTAAAAGTCTTTAATCCATTATTCTAGTTTCTTCCCTTTGAATTCTAAAGTACAGAACAGGTTTGTGATGTATTCATTTGGTCTTCTGGGAGGAATTAAATCAAAGGGTTGAAATTATTGTTGTTGCTCAGTTGTATCCAACTCTTCATCATGGGGTTTCCTTAGTAAATATATCAGAGTGGTTTGCCATTTCCTTCTCCAGTGGATCCTTTAGTCAGCCAATCAGAACAGGCCCAACACTCTCTCCACTGAGTAACAAGCTGCTTCTAAAGGACAGATGATAGTCCTCTTAAACATAATGTACAATTATACCTTCCATAGTGAATTGCCTGTTTCTTCCTTTTCTTAAAACTATATTCTAGAATTTTGAGAAATCTAGAGATAGTGACCCCATGGAACCCAAAACACAAATAAGTCTTGGTTCAACCATAAAAAAGCAACAAACAATATCTGCCAGAGGAGTATATTACCCTGATGTTGAGTGAGGCATTTCCATTTCTCCTAAGAACAACAACATATTGTATCTGCTTTGGAAAAATTAAGTGGACAAATTCCAATCCACCAACATAGGACTCCTTATATTAGCAAGATTTGTCTTCTTATTGTTATTGTTGAGGATGTTAGGATGGGGAGTTAGATTGGGGAAGGTCTCTGGAACCAGAGAAAAGTGCCAGGACATTCCAGGAATAGGTGAAAAAGCTGAGATCACAGCAGTTTAATAAATTTAAAGGGTTTCTTTCAAAACACATCATTATCAAATTTAGCCTAAAATTGTCCCAAAGTTACAATCTGAAGGTCCATTGGAGACATAGATTGTCATTATGATACAAAAGCAAGTCTAAATGCCAATTTATGTACCTATGCATTCCCAGGGCCCATCTTCTCCAAGTGCACTATAGTGTTAGAAGATTCAGACAACAGCCTTTTGGATCTCTAAGCACTGCCATGGAAGAATCAAAATGAAAGATACAGCCTAGCAGGGAGAAAGTGTGTTACAACCATTTTTCTCGTGCTGAAGTACCACACTGCCAAATGTTCCTGTCAGAGCATGGTTTAATTACCTTGGCCCCCATGCCACTTATAATCACCTGTCATTAGCAACAATGCTTGCATCTGTTTACACGTCTGTCAGAAATGCCAGCCCAGCTGAAGTATAAGGATAAGACAACTTTTAATGGAATGTGGCCCCAGATGTAGAAAGGTCACTTTAAGGTTGTCCATCTTTCAAAGGACAAATGAAAGGAATATTTTAGAGCCATTTCAGTCTGTGGTCTGAATGGATCAGAGACTCCTGAGATTAAGTTTTATGCAGTCTAAAGAGTGCTATCAAATAGGCTATTTTGAGTGTCACGAGAACAAAGAGGAAATTTCTGGTGGTTCAATACTTCATTCATGTTATGCTCCCTCTCTTTACATTACTAACTTCAAATATGGAGCATTTTCATGAAAGTAAAGAATAATTATACACATTAGCACTTCCAATTCACCTGCCTATAACACCAGCTAAAGATTCTGTGAATCTTACCCATGTTTCAGTTCTCATTCTTTTACGTGAAGTTTTCTTCAATTCAACTCCACAACTGTTACTGCTTTTAATTCCCTATTGAATCTTAGTAACTGAAGATACATTATATCTTAGTAACTACATTATAAGTTCCACAAAGCCAAAAATTATTGAATTATGCAAAGGAACTCTAAGGAGTTGCTCCTCATCTAGGACTTTTCAAAGGGGAGGAGGGTCTGACCTATGATCTTTTTCCACTTTACTTCCCTACATTAATTAGCAGAGTTTTATGTATGAGTATGTTTCTCTCTCCCCTTACCCTCTCAGCAATCAGGGGTTAAGTGACTTGCCAAGGGTCACAAAGCTTAGTAAGCTTCTAAGCCGAATTTGAACTCAGGTCCTTACTCCAGGGCCACTTTTCAATATATCTATCCATTGTGCCACCTGCCCCAAGAATGTACTTCTCATATACAATTAAATCAAATTATTGGTGGTAGACTTTATTTCCTAACCTACTAAACTGTGAGCTCCTCAAAAGCAAGAACTGTCTTGTATCTTTCTTTGAATTCCCAGAGCTTAGCATGGTATCCAGTACATTAGTAGGCATTTAATATTGCTTACTGTTTTGTTTTGGTTTTTTAACGGCCTTATCTCTAAAAAGGTCCCTTCTAGAAAAAAACAAAAGAAAAACCAAGGACTTTTACAGAACTATTGGCACATGAAAAAATATTTTCCTTTACTAGACCTGATGAGAGAATCTGAGACCTTAATTCAGGAAAATGAACACACACACACACATACACACCCATACATACATATCTTCCCTGAAGTGAGATCCCCTTCCAGATTTCAAGAAAATACAAATGTATTATTAAAAAACCAAAGAGATAATTTTATGCTATTGATAGAAAAATGGTCCCTGAGACAGAGAGAGCTGGACTATTCTGCCTCAGATCTACCCTAGCCCCAGTACTCTGGACAAAATCAGTTTTATCTCAGTGGTCCTGGCAACTCACTAAATTGTAGATCAGTGGCCAATCAGCAACAGTAGAGGGAGTTTCCTTAGCTGGGCTTTATACTATGGGCAATCACAAATGGGGAGTGAGTGTGGAGACGTGAGAGGGGATGTGGTGGGGTGGAGAAATTATACATCCCTTCTTCTTTCCCTAGTTTGCACTTTCCTCCATTTTGTGTTGTTTCTTCCAAATTTTGCATGTTCGCTTTGTGCTCCTTAAATATCACATTCTCTCTCCTTGGTGCAGCCTTGGTACACACAAATACATTGACTCCCATGTGCCTTATTCAAGACTGGCTCTTTTAGAGGGACTCTTTCTGCTCCAAAGTGATTCTCCATGATCTCTTGTATACAAATGGATCTTATCTGTCGGGTTAAGGAGAAGTTGTCAGGAGCACTTAAGCTGAGTCAAACTTTCCATTCTATAGCCTAACACTATTTCACCTTTTCTGTTCCTCTACACTGTCCTCACCCAGAATCCTCAGATTCCTTGAGACTCCATCCCCTCAATCAAATCCAAAACTTCCTCTTCCAGAAAACCTGCCCTTTAGTGACAACATTGCTTGTATGGTAGGTAATAGATGCCTAAACCTAAAAGCCGTTTTATTAGTGTGGGGAAATGGGCATTGCTTTACATTAAAAAAAGAGTGGGTACACTGTTTTTATTATAGGAAAAGATTTCACACTTTATTCTTGCTCTATATTAACTTAGGTTAAAGTGATGGCATCTCTTTTTGAGATAATCTGTTAAATATCTCCAATGTATCTTCAGATGGAGTTTAGCTACTGGCCTTACAAAAGAAATCAAAATCATTTGTCATAATTCTGGGAAACCTTAGTGCTCACTGCATGTTCTTTAGTCTTGACTAGGTGAATCCATTTTATCTTTTCTTTACTGTGTACCTTCCCAAAGGCAAAAATAAGAAAATGCAAAAAGTTTTTCAGTTAATTGGTCAATAATAATTTCTGAACATTTATTCTCTAGGTACTGGCTGTTAGATGTACAAATATGCATATTCAAATTGACCAATTTAACAGGTTTGAAAAATGAGAGCAATTACCCAATGATTATTAAATGTTGTTCTGCCATGTTGATCCATAGCAGAATGCATGCACTTAGAAGGCAGGGTTGTTTTGTTTTTGTCTTTGTACCCTATGTATAGTGTCTGGCTTATTGTAGGCAAACATAATAAATAAGTATGTTGAATGAATTAATATTCCTGATATGTAATGTCTTGAGGCATGATGGGAAGGCTAAAGGATTTACTGACATTTAAATGTGTTTTATTAGCCCTTAAGAATAATTTTGAGGAGGAAGCAGTGGAGTAGACGATAGTCATAGCTAAGTACCACATGGAGCAACAGAAAAATGACAGTAGATAAATATCATTGTACCCTTAATTTTAAAAGATTCATTCATCAGTATTGGTCAGGATAAATTTCTATAATATGGAGAAATTTACAGGACAAAGGGTACCCAAAGTAGTACGGTTATAAAACTTGTCACAGTGGATTTTTATATTTGGTAAATTAATAGTTTACTGTTCCAAAATTCCTACAAGTTTATGTTATTGCTTTCCTAACATAAAAGTTTGCAGTTGTTATGGAGACATATGGTAACATTTGCTGCTAAATTTTAAATGCATTTTCTACCCCTGTTACACACCTGAAATGAAGCCAAAAGCTCTCTTTGCTTTACATTAGAGTGAAATCCAAACTGGTCTGAGTGACTATAAATGGTTACTGTTTGTCTTGGCTCCTACCTGTATCAGATTCAGACTGAGGAATCTTAGGGAAGAAATTACATGGGATAAAATGGATATTTCTAAATTACAAGGCCTACAATTCCAGTGGCTCTGAATATCAGTTTTCTGTTTCATCTCAGCCCGCCAGAGAGAGAATGGTGGGCTGGACAATAAATGATCAAAAACATTTACTCTCATGAGCCAAATGTTTCATGTTTTGATTATATTGGAAGAGAAGTTATAGATCATGATCTGTTAAGTCTTGTTAGCAAATTAAGTGGTTGTAGAATATGATGGTGCAATACATGAGTTTTAGCTTCTTCCTGAAAGTTGGAGTGATCAAAGTATAAATTCTCTTAATCTATTTTATGTTTTAGTTTCCCTCCACAAACCTTTCACATTTCTCAGTTAAATGATAATGACTTTGAACATATGGAGTATTTGGCCCTTATTTTTCCAATAGACAGGACTTCTGGGTTCCCGAATCCCTATTTTCATTCTTTCTAACAAATTACTGAAGTCCGGTTTCCTGGATGTACTACTTGTCATAAATAGCAAATGATGGAGAGACTATTAAAGCTTTCAGACTATTTAAGGAATTTAGTGGAGCTGGACTAAAGGTGAATCCATGAAGTCCATGTACTTCAAAATGTTTATTTAAGCCAGGGTCCCCTGGTTGGGCAAATTCCTCCTTCAAATTCATTAGACTTGTAGGGTTGCAATCTGCAATTAATTTATGATGCCCAGTTGATTTCCTCCCTTCTTCTGAGGATACACTGTCATTTTTCCAAAAAGTTGTGCTTCAAGTTCTCCAAAATTTTGTCAACATGCTCCAATTTTTTGAAGGGAATGGAAGAAGGAATCATGAGGTTTTCTGAGGCTTGGGATATATGTCTGTGTCACACAGGTTTCTCTGCTGTAAAGGGTGTGTTCAACTTATTAATTTTTTTTTCTTGACCTGGTAATTTCAAGGATAGGCATTCCAGATAAGAAAACTCATCCTGTCAGTGCATATCAGCAAGTGCGCTGTTAAAGACAGTCTTAGAGTGAGAAGAGGGCAAATGACTTTTCCTTGGGTTGTATGGCCAAAATATGTCTCAAAAGGGAACTGAACTCAAGGTTTTTCTGATTCTGAAATCTATTCTGTCAATTAGATTACCTTTTAATGATATGTAATAGATGCATGGAGTAATAGAAATTCTGAAAAAATCAAATTAAATAGATAATTCCTGTTCCCTAGGGCAGTACTAAATAATAACTAAAGTATACCTTTTAATCCTATCTCCAGGATACAAAATCAGATCACATAACCTCAAATAGCAGTAAAGTAAAATATTTTGATTTCTCAATGACAAGACCTAATGAAATTTGAAGAGATGAATTGTAGGTTTTTATCTTTTTTCCTCTATAGGGAGGAGAATAGTGGTTCATGGAATAAAGACAGGACAATATGATGGGGACTTTTATTTATAAGTCAGGGCACATGAAAAACCATATGGATCTCCCTCTTCATTTTCTCCATCACCTTGGCTAGGCAGAAATACCTTACCAGGTATAAAATGTCCGCAGACATTTTACTTTCTGTAGAAAGAATCTACCAAAAAAAAAACTCTGACATGGACAATACTTCTCTGAAATAATTCACCAGGAGCAGGGAATTGGCTAGTCATGACTGATCACTATAAGCTCATTTCACTTGGGGCAGACTGTGGTCTAAAGGGTGCCTTGCTGCTAAAAGATTTCACATATTTTCCTTTTAATCTAAGCTCCAAATAGTACATTTGCACAAGTCCAAGTGTGTTGAGGGTCAGATTTTCTAAAGCCAAAAATGGTACAATATCCAGATATACCATTCAAGCTTCTCAGACAGGATTAAATATATTTCATTTCTAGTGCTATCATATTTTCCTGTGATATATTCAGTGTTAAAAAAAAAAGATAAATTACTTATGAAAAACAAGTTAACATATCTGCAGCAAATATATTACTATTGTATAGCATGGGACATAAAGGTTTCCATTTGCATCATTAGCTCAGCTATAATAAATGAGACACTCTATGTGATGTATAATAGAGCAAAGAAAACACAGCTGTTTGCTTCTGTAGGAGAGTGTGGGAGTGCAAGGCACCTGAGTCTGCCAACAATGAATATGTTTTCAATGGAGAAACTGCATCAGTCAGAATGGCAATCACTGAAAACCATTTTCCATGGACAATTAACTATGTCAGGACACTGAGGTCCTAACATGAGGTCTTCCTAATTTGCCACCACGGGAAAGACAGTAAAACAATATTATAATGCATTCCTAATATTTAATAAGGAGACTGTTCTGTTTGTCCATTATTAATGCATGCTGAAAGTTAGAATTTTAAGAGCAGTTCTTAAATTACTGTCATTCAGTCTTAAGTCTTCATTCCTAAGCAAAGTAGCCTTGGAAGATTAAGACTTTAAGGGGAAAATATGAAATATTTCCATTCAGGATTTTTTTAGCTGTCTTTTTTCTTTTTTTCCTTTAATACAGAAGACTAGCACTTATATTGGAAAAGTCAAAGTTCTAATAGACAAGGAAAAGAAATATAAACTTGTACCCAAACACACACATTTGATCTTTGGTGCCAATCATTTTGCTTTTTCCAAGTATCTTGGTCATTTTGAGACTCTCCCCCAATAAAACAAAATGTTTTAATTTTTCAATGACAAAGATTTTGATGTTTGAAGACAAAAGCTCCACTTCATTTATTAAGATGACTTCCTACTGTGTGGGGCTGTTGTTTACCTCATAATTAAAATCACACCTGAACAGAACCATCTGCGAGAATATTGAGTTCCTTATAAAACATGAGAATTCTTTCTTTTTTTCCTCCTATGCAAATATGAAAACATCCTCTACTGAAATACAAAATTATGCACTTAAAATTTTACTTTGAAAACCTATAAATACAAAGTTAGAGTGTAATCCTGTTTTTTGCTATGATTGCCATATGTCAATAAATAAACCAGTAGCCCTATAACTTCCTCAAAGAATGGTCAGCCATTTCTTTTTACCTCTAGGATTTTGTCATTCATGGCAACTCAGCACAGTACCACTTAATTTTCCATATAAATCACACATATTTTGGCAAAAGCACTATTTATCAAAAAGGCTACCCAGGTCTGGGTGAGTAAAGATTTGGATATAACCTGACCTTTCACAAATTATTTATTCAAGCTTCTTTTGCAAACTGATTTATCTAAAATAAGGTCTCCTGGGGAATTTATTGTGCAAACTGTAAATCCATAAATGCAGAGTTTATAAGCTCTGATATAGGCATTCCTTCAAGTGGCTTTCTGACCTTAGGTTGACTCTGCCACAGACATTTATATTTCTTTGCAAGGAGTTTCCCTATTTTGATGGAATAGTTCCTTTGGTATAGGCATACAGTGATGGCAACCTGGCTCCATTCTAACAATCCTTGTGAAATGTTTACAGTAAAATTTCACTGCACATGTGTGGCAGCTGACTTTAGCAGCAGCCAAGTTATAAACTTACATGTTTTTTATAAGGAAGAAAATGTAGTTTTTACATTTTCCCCTCCTCCAAAAGATCAAAGCCACATGAATTTAACAACTTCCCAGACTGCACCTTAGAGCTGCTGTCAGTCTGGCATGACAAGTATAAAAGAGCATTCTGACCACATGGAGACTCTTGGCTTGTTTTACTTATGCCACAGAAACATGGCAAGATTATTCTTTTCCACAATACAAAGACAATAGGATTGCCTGCTAGGTATTCTGGGAAAGGATAAGTTCTGACAAGGTCAGGCAGAAATGCAGAGACATAATAACAGAAATGGTGGCCTTTTTTTTTTTTTTTTAAATGCTCGACATTTCATTTCTGAAAATTCAGAATTGGTACCATTTCACTATATGGTAGAATATATCATTTGACAGCCTATCCAGCCCAAAGAACTTAACATGTTTTGGTGAAGATCTGCCTTTCATACATTTCTGAAATCTCCTCTACCATACTTCAAATATGCGGCCCTACAGAGGAAGAGGAACATGAAGACTGGAGACGAGAAATGAAGCCAGATATAATGTCTAACCAGAATCCAGAGAACAGGACAGTGGAAGGTTAAGGAAAGTGACTGTCTAGTTTAAAGGTCCTCCTGTTCCCTCTAAACTAAAGGGGCACTTTGGTGTGGAAGGAAGGCCACAAAGGTATTCTCTACACAAAGACCAGTTCCACCCAGGAGGCCTTTGGATTCCACAGGCCTCCTTCACTTGGCAGTAATCAGACCCAATCCTTTTTGTTTCATGGATTAGTCATAGGGCCAGGTGAGATGGTCTTAGGTACACTTACAAACATAAGAAATATGCTCTCCTTAAAGAAAGGGAACATGCCATTTCTGCAAACTTTTTCTTGTACTTGGTGATGTGAATCACATCTATTCTGAGCCTAACAAACAAGACAGCCCCAAACTGCTGTTTGTGTATGTGACACCCAAACTCACCCACACTTAGACATGCAGGTTTGCTTTTGCAACACACCCTTCTCTGACTTCTTCTGCCACAGCTTGTTTCCAATGCTGCTGAAAGATGCTGCACTTAACACAGCTCCCAATTCTCAGAGGCCCCCTCACATCCTTTAAATCTAGCATAACACGCAGAATTTCAAATGAAGAACCAACAGCAATAAGATCATTTACTGTAACTATACAAACAGGCTAAATGAAAGACTTATACACAGTCATTAAAAATAATAATGCTGAGGCCCCTTGGGCTAAAACATAAAGCTTGTACTGGAAAGGATATAGCACAGGAGTGTGTTTATTATCCCAATAAGATCACTTACTAATTTATTTAACAGGGAAATTTGTATGTCCTTTCACAGTGAAATTTCCCCTCCCCTCCTCTTACCACCCCTAAGGAAAAAAAAGGCCTCTCTGTGCTCATCCAAGCCAACCCCTCAACTAAGAGAGCATTCAGCACTTTAGAGCTTAGGAAGTGGCTCCTGCCTGGTGCTGCCACTAACAACTTCCAGCCCTCTGCCCCCTCTCTGCCGGAACGGAACCCAGAGTTATTTATAGAGTTATCTCTCTCACACTTTGCAGATGATGCCTAACATCATGACAACAGTGAAGAGAAAAGGTCTCTGTACCTGCCTACCTACAACAAGTTTCTGTAAAGTAATGAATAGAGACAGCTTGGGGACCATCCACCTGCGCTGCCTGCCTTTTACTGCCTGCAAAGTGAAACCGCGAGGGATTGGCAGAAGGTACTTGTCTGACAGGGCCAGGACAGCCTTTCTCCTCGGTGACAGCCTGGGCCTACCCTCTTAAACCTGACCCACCATCATTCCTTCACAATGCAGCAAGCGAGGCAGCTGACAGTAGCAGCTGCGGCTCCTAAGCGAGATGGATGGAATTTTCATAACTAGTTCCCCAAGTTACATTTTACCTTCAAGATAATTTATGAGCTGCTCTGGAGCCTTGAAGAGACAATATGCTTGCCATAAAATTAACTGTAACAGTCTTGTAGGTTATAATTAACACTGGGAGGGTAGCACCAACTGGATGAAACACATGGCATAATTGATGGGGAAACTGGAAATTAAGCAAGCTAACAATATCATTACTGGGTGTATTGCCTTAGCAAAACCTATGCTTTTTGAGGGTGAATGACATTCCCCTTCTAGGGTTAATATTCGGTTAGGGAAAGGAAGTGAACTGGGGCAACGAGGTGATGGGTTCTGCTGTCAGGACCACGATCATCCTGGGCTGATGTAAAGTATGATTGGTCTCTAGGAGAAAGACACATTTAACCCGAAGTGTTAGCTGAGCATCTTGTGGCCTGGATCCTAAGACACTATTGAAACAGAAAAAGAACTGCTTAAATCTGTCTTGCAGAAATCATTTCATTTTCTCAGCAAACATTAACAGAGAGAAGGAGGAAGTGAGAGAGAAGAGAGGGGAAGGATCAAAAGAACACAATGAGCACCTCCCTGATATTTTCTTTAATGATCAGAGAAATATCTATGTAAGATGCCATAGATTTCAGCTTAAGAGTAGCATAATATAATGTGAAGGTATGAAGTGGTATGGCTTCCAAAAAGTTTATTATACTAAGAAGCAACTGGCTTAGTGTAGCAGCCTGCTTCATAGAAAGCTTAGTTGAAGTAACAAGCCAGTTAATTAGAAGTGGCACCTACTGCTATAGTCTGTGAAGAGGATACTCTGATGGCTAACTAGTGCACAAGGAGGGTTTATTCTTCTGCATACATTTAAATCTATCAAATAATCTAGACAAGGTTTGCCTGAGCTGTCTCAGAAGGGAGTTTGTTTTTCTGTCCTGGGACAAGATATTGGAAAACATTCTGATAAGTGATGCAACAGTGTCACCTACAGGCAAGTGGGGGTCGTTCATGGTCCTTTCCTCTATCACCTCCTCAACTGACAGTTTTAGACTTTTATCTATAATCTGGAAAATACATTCAAGACACCCTTGTGATAGAATAAAATTATGTATGGTAAATTGTTTCCTAGAGATAAAAATACTGTACAGTTAGTGATTAGCCCATTATAAAATAGATAAATTGCTACCTTTTCACTTTAAGGCACCCTCTCAAATTAACCTTGACCAGAATAATCCCAAACCATTCCATTTAGAGGATTTATAAAGTCTTGGAAGCTAAATTCTCAGGTAAGTCCATTATCCCTCTCTTTCTAGGCAATAGCTTACAAAACAAAAATTATGATCATGAAGATAATGTGCTTTCTGCAGAAGTTTTTTTTGGAGAGAGATTTAATAAGTCTGAATTGGAACAACTTCTTTATAAAGAGATCTGACTATATAATTGAGTAATCTGCAAGAGGCTAAGGTATTTGTTGTTTTACTGATAGACAGAAACCCTGGATCATTATCTGAAACCTAGAAGGCCTCTGAGCTGTCCCTGTACTTCAAAAGCTTGAAGCTGATGTATAGCACATGTTGTAGAAATATTTTTTTCAGAGAAATAAAGATCAGTGTTATCTGTCACTTAATGGAAGTAGTAATTAATAAAACGAGAAAACATCACCAAGTTTAAGAGTTTCTAGAGAGAGTCAATTAACTCTATTATCATGTGGTGTCCAAAATACTCTGCTTTTGCACAATACAATCCTGGAAGTAAGATCTAGGTTCAGATGTCACCCTGACATTAATGAGATGCCCATCACATAAGTTTTTAAATGGAACTAACATTTACTTCATAAAGCAGTTGTAAAGATCAAATGAGTTAATAATGTTAATGATGCACTTTGGAAACATTAAAGTGCTACAGACATTTCAGCTACTTTTATTTACTATGCTGTCTTTTCTCTAAATGCTTCAATATTTTCTCTTTGCCCTGACCCATATACAGCAACTAGACCATTTCTGATACTCAGTCATTACTATAATCATATTAGTCTTTCTTCCTAAATCAACTTTACATTGAAAATCAAAATGTTTAAAGAAATTTAAAAAGTAAAAACATCATCTTGCATTTGGGTAGTGTTTTTATAATTTACAAATTGCTTTCACAGATACTAACTTACTGAACTCTCTTAACAACTTTGTGAGATAAAAGGTAGGTAGGTATTATCTATATTTGTCTGATAAGGAAAACGAAATATGGAAAGATTAAGCAATTTATATAACCTAGAGAATGGAAGCACCTTAAGAGCAGGGACTATTTGATTTCTGTCTTTGCATTTCAACATCTAGCACATAAAAGGGACCTTTTCAGTGAACTGTACCTTGCAAAGCAAGTTAATTTTAAGGGCTAGAAGAGAGTCTGCAGCTTCTCTGGTCTAGAGTTTTCCACTGTACCACACTGTTTTCCAGTTCTCAACTGTTTCCTTTATTTCCTTTTGACAAGTGGAAAAAGGAACAAAAAAGGAGAAAATTTCTTTTTGGAGAAAAGAAATATCCATTCGCTTCAAATCCCCTTCATTTAAAAGTATGATGGAGAGCAAAATAAAGGGCTGAGCCCTGCTATCAATAAGGGTTTCCCGTCAAGGGCCTGAATGATAAAAGTATATCGAAGTCCACTATGACATATCAGTGCTACTGATCTGATGAGCCCCCGGACTGTAGAGGAGAAGGCACACTCTCTGTGATAGCACCTACCACCAGCAGCTTGCTCAGTTCTCTTATGATGATTCTCTCCTTACAGGAGAGGCTATCATGTTATATATAATTTGATAAGGTGAGATTTCACTCTAAACACCAAACTGAATATGAAGCATGAAAATCTAGGACCCTTATTTACAGAGAAATCAGTAATTGGTAATCCTGACACTTAACAGAAAGGAAGAAGCCTAATCCTGATCTGTCTGACGACATATAATATTAATCATCACAATTGGAGGAAAACAAACAAGCATCTATTTTGGTGTCACAAAGACTCTCTTCACTGGTTTTCTATTTCTTATTTCTACTTGGAATTAGACAGTTAGCTGCTTGCTAGAGCAGTTCCCTACTCTAGCAAGCCAAGTGTCCACAATACAACTTCACTGATGCTTTGTATTCAGCAGCAGCCCTCAGCTATCGGTCAGTGTGGGCCACCATAACAAATGACTCCTCCAAGCCAGCACACTTTTTTCCGGAGGACAAACTGTCCTCAGCACAGACTTCTTGCTCCAGCTCCTCTAGGCCTTGCTTCTAGAACACTTCTCAGGAGACACAATAGTCATAAATTTAAATCTGACTTTAAATGCAAACTTGGTGCTTTTCTTGCAATAGTGGCTGAAGCTGAGAATCAGCATGCAGATAATCTGGGATGAGAATAATGCAGTGGATCCCTGGAGGAAGAGGCAAAGCAGCAGTTAACTGTAGCCACAAAGCCTACTGCTTTCTAAACCAGGAGTCAGGCTCAACAGAGGCCTGCTGTGTTGATTTTATAAATAAGATGCTCAAAGGTCAATTGGGTTTTGTCCCTCATAAAGCTGTTTAAATAATGACAGTAACAATAGTAATAATATTAACAACACTTGCCTCCTTAAGATAAGTCATCATATCTTGGAAAGAAAAGGTAATCCTATCTCTAGATTCATTTAATCCTCACCTCTATATTTATACAATGTTTCAATTCCTACTCTTTTATGAGAAGGTTTTATGGAGTTATCAGGTTTTATGGAGTTATCCGGTTCAGAGATACAAAGGACATTCTGCTAAGGGCAGCAGAAAGCACAGATTGGTATCATTAAAGGGACTAGATGGATGCATTAAAAAAAAAAGAAAAAACTCTAGCACTCAGCAGACACACCTCTCCTTGTTCCTTATTCCTTTGTTTAATTCAATTAAATATAATAAACATTTATTAAGCACCTCACCACAACAAAGGGCTACCTATATAGTAAGGGGAGATACAAAAAGACAATGAGAGCTTAATTAACAAGTTGGAGTGTGAAGTCTAATGGAGCTATGAAATATACACAAATAACTGTAATATTAAGACAATACATGAGGAATACTTGAGAGAACACAAAACACTATGTCTGGCCTAAGGATAATGAGAACATGTGTTCTGCCTCCATAGCCAGGGTCCGGGTTCTGTCCCTGCAGAGTTGGGGACAAGGTCCCTGGCTCAGGCTCCACCAACTCCTCTGCCCCAGCAGGGACTGGCAGGGAATGCTTTTAAAGTGTCTCCCCTATCATCCTATGGATCACTCAATAGTCTATTGAATCTACTTACCATGACCACATTCTCCTGAAAGAAGAAACAGATTCAAGGCAAACTGAGTCTAATATGGACTCAGAAGCATATTAGCTATGTGACTCTGAACATGTCAATTATCCCTGTTTGCCTCAGTTTCTTCAACTGTAAAATGGGCTGGAGAAGGAAACAGCAAACCACTCCACTGTCTTTTACCTAGTCCCCTTAGTTCCTTGCCTTCTTGCACTTTCCTCTGTCTCACCCTGTCCTGCCCCAATGCTTCTCTTCCTGGAAGGGACACCCTAAGGGCTATCCCACTCAGGGTTAAGATTCCTGTCTTAAACATCCAGAGTTTAGAAGGTTTACAGCAGAAGACTTACTCCTCCCAGCACAATGCTGGGGTACAAGTAAGTGGCTCTTTTGCATACTGGAGAAAGAGCAATAGAGATAAGAATGGGACCTACTTATTAGACAAACATTCATTAAGCTGCTATTGTGCACAGAGCATTTGTTCTGGGAAATGAGAAAACATAAATTTTTGCTCAAAGATATAGTCCCTGATCTCATAGAGCTTAAATTTCAGTAAAGGAAACAAGACAAATACAATTATATTTGACATTACTATGTTAATTAATAACATGCATCATTATATAAATATAATGTAGTATATAAATTAATATATGTCAATATAATTAATATATAGATTATTATATTTATATTTATAATGTTACAAATATCAAATGATAGGAACAATAGAGATTTACAAAACAAACAGGTTGTATTATATCCTAAGGAAAGGTCATTATCAATTTTAGGGAGATGTAGGTGGTACAGATAAATCTATAAGGAAGAGCTGGCATTTGAGCTGAATTTTAAATAACAGCAAGGGATTTAACAGATAGGGAATGAGAAGTGAGAAAATTAAAGGAATAATAACATAAGCAAAAGCATGAAGATAATAAGGTATAAGACATATGGGGATAGAATAAATCAGTTTTGCTGAAGTATAGAGTAAATAGTAAATGGAGGAAAAAATAAAACAGAAAAATGGAATGTGTGTTAAATTTTAAAGGGTCCTAAATTTCAGAATCAGTGGAAAGCCACTAAAAGGGAGCTGTTAAAGATTTTTAAGCAGATCTACCATGATCAAAGCTACAAATAAGAAATATCCTGAGTGAAGTCTAAAGGAAAAGTTGGAAGGGGGAGAATTATGAAGGCAAGAAAACAGTTATTTTAATCACTGAGTAAGGTGGTAATGAGAGCCTATACTAGATTGGTACCAGTAGGAAGAAAGGGAGAAAATACTGATGTGGGAGATTCTGGTGAGATGGAATGCACAGGATTTGGTGACCAATTAGGATGAGAGATGAAGGAAATAAAAGGGTAAAATAAAACATCAAGCATACTGAAGTCAGAGAAAAGGGCAAGCATATGGGGAAAGTTGTGGATGTGTTGAGCTGGAGTTGCCAGAAGGCAGGGAAAGTGAAAATGCTGGGATTTGTGGAAGAGAGTAGGTTAGCCTCAGACTTCTCACTGAAGACGAACATATCTCCATGCTCTTAAGTAAATAGATATATGGGGCAAAAGGGTGGACTTGGAGAGAGGGAAGTGAAGGAAAAGCTTGAAAACAATGCAATAGAGCATTTTTAAACTTTTTCCACTTGTTACCCCTTCCTGGGTAAAAAAAAAAAAATTTTTTTTATGATTCCAGGTATACAAAATAGGTATACAAACCAAACATTTATTGATAATAAATCATAATTTTGTGATTTCCACATTCAGTTAAGAAACCCCATATGGGGTCATGACTTACAGTTTAAGAAGCTGGGATGTAGACTTACAGTTTAAGAAGCTGGGCTACAGAATGAGATAGGGAATTGATAAGAGCCAAGAATATGGATTCTTGGGCAGTAGTAAGTGCTCAACTGGAGTTTTTACTCCCAAATCTTCCCAGATTCTGAATTTTCTTATTGCTATTGAGGATACCACCATATTCTCAGTCACACAGAAATTTTACCTCCAAGTTATTGTAGAATCCTCACCTTTATTTATTCTTCATATTCAACCTACTATCTAATGCTGCCATTTTTACCATGATAATATCTCTTTAATAAGTCTGTTCTTCTCCCCAATAACCATAGTTCAGATCCTTGACAACTCTCCTATACCATTGCAATAGTTGTGGGTTTTTTTCAATTGGTCATCCTGCCTCAAGTCCCTCTCCATAAGGAAGTATCCTCTACTTAGCTGCCATTTTTCTAAAATGTTGGAATAATTACTATGACCTTGTTACTCTACCTTCTTCCTACTCAAGTCACTTCAGTATTATCTCTAAGACCAAATATAAACTCATCTGCATAGCATTTAAAATTCTTTATAACTTTACCACTTTCTAGTTTTTTAGCCTTTTGACACCTTACTCTCTTCCAACCATGTATTCTACGATGAAACTACATTGACCTATTTGAACTTCCTCAAAAATTACAAACCATCTCCTATCACTGTGCCTTCCCTTTGGCTATATCCCATACATGCAATGCTCGGCTCCCCCAACCTGATCTCTTAAGTTTCCTTGGCTTCCTTTAAGATATAGTTAAGAATCCATTTTCTGAAGATCTCCTCAAGGATAATGGAACTTTCAGATATATGGATCATATGTTGTATATAAGCCTGATTGTTTGCAAGATAGCTGTCTTGCTTGTTAGAATATAAACTCCTTGAGGGCAAAGACGAACTTTTTTGGCCTTTCTTTGTATCCCCAGAGCTTACTATAATGGTTAGCATACAGCAAGTGATGAATATATGATTAATTGTTTGAATGATTTAATAATCAAATATAGTGATCTAAAATTTACAAAGCCTTGCAAAGGTTATGTAAAATATTATTTTAGTGGTTAAACTGGCTTTAAAAAATGGTTTTATTATGTAACTTTTCTCCAGGAAAATAAAGTTGACTTTCACTTCTTTAGTCCTAGGATAGGGGTGCTACCATAATTCAGACATATAGTTGATTTTTCTTACCAAAGAGCTGCATCACTTTATAATCACATATGGGTTATTGCCCTTGGAATGAATGACTTTAAAAAGTCATAGTCTCCTTTCATGGAGATTTCTCAGAATGGGTCAGACTATTTTTAAAGGTTGAATTCAGCCTTTCAGGAATGAATGCTGTACTTGTGAGTGTGGTGAGAAGTCCTCTGTTGTCTTTGCCCACATTAGCCATGATATCTTATCAACAACTTCACTTGCCAAAATGAGTAAAGAATCTGAGAGCTAAAACATACTCAAATTTAAATTCATTCATGTCAACTCAAATACTGGAATATAAGTACCTGGTGTCCACATTCAAGGAAACTGAGAGTCCCACTGTATTTCCACATATTGTCCACTGAATCATTTGGGCAGTTAGGTGGTACAGTAGATAGAGTGCTAGGTTTGGAACTCAAATCTGGCCTCAGATACTTACCAGTTGTGTAATCCTGGGCAAGTAACTTTAACCTTGTTTGCCTCAAGTTTCCTCATCTGTAAAATGAGCAAATCACTTCAATATCTTTGCTAAGAAAACCTTAAAAGGGATCATGAAGAGTAGGTCATAACTGAAATGACCAACAATGACCATGTCATTCTCTATCAAGTGATTACAAATCTCTAGCTGTCATTTTTAACCCCCTTCTCCAACCCCCATCATATTCTTTTATTCCCATTTCTCTTAAGTCACCTCATCTCCTAACCTCCCACTCTAAAGTACAACACTTCCATTCTGCTTTTTGGAATGTCTGTTCCACAGATAACAAAATTGCTTTCATTTTAAATATTTTCCTTTCTCATTCCTCCAATCTTCCTGTACCTACTGAGACCTAGACAAAGCTTACCTAGCCACTTTCTCTGGCATTTTCACTTCCATCCCACATTCACTTGTGGTGGGGAAGTTGAAATACCCTTTGTTCCATATTGCCATTTTCAGACTCCCTCTTTACCACCATCACTTACCAACTTTTCCTCATTTGGGGTTCATTCAATTCATATCTATGACCCGTTCAAAATTCTGATAGCTGTTATCTATTGAGCTCCAGGATACTTCCCTTCTTTCTTCAATGAATTCAGGGCTGAACTTAAAGAATCTCTCTGATATTCAGATTCTGACTTCATACTAGGGAATTTCAACATATATGTGGGTATGGATATGTGGACATAGATAACGCTTTCAAATTCTAAGCTCCAAATTCCTCCACTTAATCACTGTTCATATCCTACTTCTTTACCCCATCTCAGCTACAAAGATGGTCATATCCATGATCTTGCCATCACCCATAATTAGGCTGCTTCTGCATTAATGAATTCTGAAATTCCCCTCTGACCACAATCTGTTATCACTCCATCTCTCCCTTGCAACTCTTGAACCTGTTCTTCATCATCACTACGACCTCCAATCCTTCCACCTCTCAGTTCTTTCCCATTATCCTTGCACTGGCTGCATTTACTTCTCTTTCCTATTTTGATCCCTGGGTGAACTAGTTCAACTCTACACTTTCTTCTTTGGAACTCCTTGACTTAATTCTATCACCAAACTTGTACTGTCAAGCCTCAGCTTTGTATTATTTCCACCATCTGCTACCTTTATTTCTACCATGTACCACTCATGAAACTATGTTGACTGGGTCAACTATCAATTTAAATAAATCATTTATATAACTCAAGTTATACATTTTATTTATCTCAAGTAGGCCGTCACCTAAGCAAAGCAATTCTTTTTATATCTCTCTAATTAATTATCATACTCACAACAGAAATTTTTCAAAACCTTTTCATCCCTTCTTACACCTCCCATGGTTTCCTCTCCTCCAACATTCTCAGCTAAAATCTTGCCTCATGTTACAGTGAAAAAAATTGGGGGCATTCACTAAAAGGTCCTCTTATTTACTCACCCTCTTCCGCTTATACTATTCAGATCTTTGGTCAGTATCTCATCCTTTACCCCTATCTCACATGAAATTGCCCTTCTTTTTGTCAAGATAGGTGATTCCATTCTTTGTTGTTCTCTCCAGCAGATTGACCCCTCTTTCATCTTCACTCTCACTCATTTTCAATAGCTCCTTATCTACAGGCTGTTTCCCTATTATCTAAAAACATAGTCATATCTCTCTTGCTCCATCCATGGCTAAAATTCTTTTTTTTTTTTTAATAGCCTTTTATTTACAGGATATATGCATGGGTAACTTTACAGCATTAACAATTGCCAAACCTCCTGTTCCAGTTTTTCACCTCTTACCCCCCCACCCCCTCCCCTAGATGGCAGGATGACCAGTAGATGTTAAATATATTAAAATATAAATTAGATACACAATAAGTATACATGACCAAAACGTTACTTTGCTGTACAAAAAGAATCAGACTCTGAAATATTGTACAATTAGCTTGTGAAGGAAATTAAAAATGCAGGTGTGCATAAATATAGGGATTGGGAATTCAATGTAATGGTTTTTAGTCATCTCCCAGAGTTCTTTTTCTGGGTATAGCTAGTTCAGTTCATTACTGCTCCATTAGAAATGATTTGGTTGATCTCGTTGCTGAGGATGGCCAGGTCCATCAGAACTGGTCATCATATAGTATTGTTGTTGAAGTATATAATGATCTCCTGGTCCTGCTCATTTCACTCAGCATCAGTTCGTGTAAGTCTCTCCAGGCCTTTCTGAAATTATCCTGTTGGTCATTTCTTACAGAACAGTAATATTCCATAATATTCATATACCATAATTTATTCAGCCATTCTCCAACTGATGGACATCCATTCAGTTTCCAGTTTCATGGCTAAAATTCTTGAAGACGCCATCTGAACACAGAAATCTATGTTCAGTGTCTTTCTTCTCATTCTCTTCTTCTCTCTCTGCTCTGGTTTCCAACTTTACCATTCAACTGAAAGTACTCTCTTTAAAGTCATGTTTATCTCTTCCTAAACCTAATGGCTTTTCTTAATGCTCATCCTTCTTGGTTTTTCTACAGCCTCTGACATTACTGATCACCCTCTCCTCTTTGTTACTCTATATAAGTTTTTATGGAACTTCTCTCATGACTCTTCTCCAACCTAACTGACTGCTTCTTAGCTTCTTTATTGTTGGATCTTCTTACAGGTCGTTCTTGCTTAAACACAGGGGTATATCCCCAAACTCTGCTCTGTTCTATTCTCTTCTCATTCTATACTACTTTACTTGGTGACCTCATCATCTGTCCAATAGATCTAGATAGATGATTGTCAGATATATTACCTAATCTTAATCTCTCACTTGACTTTTTCTCTAATTTCTCTAACTGCCTATTAGGTAACTTTAACTGGATTTTCTGTAGACATCTTAAACTTATGTCAAAAGTAGAACTCTTCAACTCTTCCACAAAATCCTCTCCTTTACTAACTTCCTATTACTGTTGGAACCATCCTTCTTCTACTCACCTAGACTTGCAATCCAGATGATTTCTCCTTGATTTTCTTTCTCTCTCTCTCTCTCTCTCTCTCTCTCTCTTCCTCTCAGTCTATCTGTCTCTCATATCCCACATACAACTAATTGCCAATTTCTGTGGATTCTACATTCATTACATTTCTCTCTTCTGATACAGCTACCACCCTGGTACAGACCCTCATCATCATGTCTGAACTACTGCAATAATCTTCTGGTAGGCTTCTCTATCTCAGGTCTCTCCCCTACTCGGGTTATTTTTCTTCTCAGCTATCAAAATGATTGTCCTAAAGCATAGATCTGACTATTCCACCACCTTCCTTCCCCATTCAATAAATTCCAGTGGTTCTTTATTATCTTTGAGATCAAATATAAAATTCTTCATTTGGCATTTAAAGTCCTTCATAATCTAGTCTCCTTTCCAGTTTTTTTATTCCTTACTCCCTTTAATGTACTCTATGATCCAGGGACACTGGCTTCCTTACTGTTTCTCATACAAGACACTCCCATCTCCTGATTCTAGACATCTTCATTGGCTATCTCCATGCCTGGAATTCTCTCTTCCCCACTCTGTTTCTTGACTTCTCTCAGATGTCAGCTAAAGTCTTTTCTACAAGAATGCCTTTAATTCTATGACCTCTCTAAGATTATCTTATATTTGTTATACATAATACACAAGTATATAGATGTGTGTATATATCTACATGTCTCTGCATATATATATTTAAATAATTAGTACCATATATATGTGTATATGTATGTATGTATGTATAGGTACGTATTATTTGTAGCTAGCTGTTTACATATTGTCTTCTCCTTTATACTGTGAATTCCTTGAGAACAGGGACTATATACCTTTCTTTACACCTTCATCACTTAGCATAGTTCCCAACAGAAGTCCTTGATAAATGCTTTGTTGATTTGATTTTAAATGCCTACTATGTATAAAGTAGCATGGAGACAGATAGTGTAGGATAGTGGGTACAGTGTTTGCCATGGAGTCAGGAACACTTTTGTTTCATGCCCTACCTTTGTCATATACTAGCTCTAAGTTTTAACTAACATTTTAAGAATTTAAATTGCAGAATCAAGACAAATCTGAGGTACTTTTACACACCTCTCAGATTGGCTTAAAAAAGACAAGAAGATGATAAATGTTGGAAGGGATGTGGGAAAACTGAGACACTAATAAATAGTTGGTGGAGTTGTGAACTGATCCAACCATTCTGGAGAGCAATTTGGAACTCTTCCCAAAGGG
Source organism: Sarcophilus harrisii (assembly GCF_902635505.1). NCBI lineage: Eukaryota > Metazoa > Chordata > Mammalia > Dasyuromorphia > Dasyuridae > Sarcophilus > Sarcophilus harrisii. The sequence goes on along the minus strand of NC_045427.1, from coordinate 470,661,142 downwards.
CTATAAAAATTGTGCATAACTCTTTGATACAGTGTTTCTGTATCCCAAAGAAATCATGAAAGAGAGAAAAGGACCCACATGTGCAAAAATGTTTGTAGCAGCCCTTTTTGTAGTGGCAAGGAACCAGAAACTGGGTAAATACCCAGTTTCTGTGGAATGGCCTGGAAAGACTTACATGAACTGATGCTATGTGAAGTTTGTAGAACCAAAAGAACCTTGTACACAGCAACAAGAAGATTATGTGATGACTAATTCTAATGGCTATGGATCTTTTTCAACAATGAGGTGATTCAGGCCAATTCCAATACACTTGTGATGGAAAAAGCCATCTGCACCCAGAGAGAGGACTGTGGGGATCATAACATAGTATTTTTACCTTTTTTGTTTCTGTTTGCTTGCTATTTTTTCTTTCTCATTTTCTTCCTTGTGGATCTGATTTTTCTTGTGTAGCATGATAAATATGTAAATATGTTTAGAAGAACTGCACATATTTAACCTATATTGGATTACTTGCTGTCTAGGGGAAGGGATGAGTGAAAGAGAGGAGGAAAAATATGAAACATAAGATTTTGCAAGAGTGAATGTTGAAAATTGTCTTTACAAAAAAAAAAAAGAAAGAAAGAAAGAAAATTGTCTTTGCATGTTTTTTAAAATAAAAAGATGTTATTTTAAAAAGTTTAAAATCCAGAAAATGTAGTGATGGTGCATTGGTAGGGTTTTTTCCTTATCCAGAGGTTCCTTACATCAATGAAATTTAATTCTCCATCCATTATACAAAGTACCATCCTAAGCAGGAGATACAAACACACAGATACACACACACACACACACACACACACACACACAGCAACCTCTCTTGTCCAAGGACTTAATTTTAATGAGATTTAAATTAAGAAAAAATGTGACAACAATTATAGCTATTCAAAAGTGGAAAAGGCTGCCTCCACAAGTAGTAGTTTTTCCTTTACAAAAAATCTTCAAGAGAAACCTGGATGAGCATTTGTCAGTTATTCTGTGGAGAAACCTCTTGTTCAGGAATGGGCTATATTAGATAGTCTCTGAAATAGCTGCTAAATATGAGATTCTATGAACCAAATCAGAGCCCACTGCCATCAATTCTCAGAAAAGCTGTTGTTTATATGGAAAACAGTATCCCACAGAATTCAGAATATACTGTGAACTATCTAATATCTTACCAAGAGAATTAAGGAGTCCTGAAAAGTATGTGCTGAAATATCTGGTATACATTTAGTCAACTTATGACAATGGGCAGGTTCTAAAATGAAGCCTCCACCTCCTAACTAACTGGCCATGCCAAGAAGAAAAGGAGAAAGAAGAAGGAGTGGTAGACCTTGAAGCCTTGATCACTCTGCTTTGGAAACTTAAAAGCTCTTTATCTAAATGGTAACTATTAATCATCAATTATCAAGGTCAAGGGATTTATACAAATTTATAATTAGTTATTTTCCAGTTCATTCAAATCACTAACCCAACTGAATATGTGGAAAATAATAATACTCATAACAACATTTGAGTTCTAGGTTTTTAAGCTTTGACAAAGATATCAATTGAGTCATAGCCTCAAAAGAAAAAATAAGGAAGAATAAAAAATAACCCCCCTCCCCTCCTTTATTTTTTGCACAAACTAAGTTCTAACTTTGGAGCATTACAACTGCTTAATCCTAATTTGGAAAAATGCTATAGAATCATAATATAAAATATGCTTACTTTAGAAAGAAGTGGATGATATATATATAAAGCTTCCTTTAAACATAGAGGATGGGGCTATGACAAATTTCTACAAGGAAATGCACCAATCATCCACATTTTTAAAACTGGTCTCAGTATGTCTAGAGAAAGATTTTTATGCCCAAGGAAGCATATCTGATTGTTCATCTTAACTGTATCAAAGAATACTAGGCAGAGTATAGGCTACATAAGATTTCACAACAAGGTTTATCTTAGGTTAAAAGATAATAATAAATATACATGTTCACATGCAAATAATGGAGAGGCATGTTAATGGCCATTGTCAAATCAAGTTGAATCTTATTAAATTTTTTTATCTTCCCTGAACCTATTATTACTTTATCTATCTTCTGAGAGCTTTAAATAAGAGAAATATGAGTGACTGACAGCAGCAAAGAACCAGAGGATCACCAAAAGCAAAGTCTGTCAACAAGCAACTAGACACAGGGTCAGGATGACCTCAGATAATGAATACTTGGACATAGCTAGGAATGGATGAATTACAAAGCATTTATTAAAGAACTGAGTATATGCACAACATATATAAAAATGATTCAACATCAGAGTTGAAGGAAAGGGCCAGAAGTTCTAAGGCTTTAGAGGTATGGTGGGTGACAAGACTCAAGTCTCCTAGGTTACATCAGTAGGTCAGACCACAGGATAGGGGACTATAAGACATGAAAGAAGGGCAGATTATAAAGCCAGGAGTACCTTAGGTGGCAGAGGCAAAGCAAAGAGTTAAGGTATGGTGATATTCCATTTCATTAAAGGCATAGAGTTGTTGATTGAACATCTCATCAAATGATATAGCAATCAAAAAGCCCAGGGGAAGAGAGAAGGCAAAGAATGATGGCCAGTAATGGCCAATCTTCCTGATACTTTGTGGTGCTGGGCTCAGAGATGACAAGGGTATCCCAAGCAGAAGGTCTTCCCAGTGCTCCAACATTCAGGATGGGTTCTAAGACTATATGCAACGTACTGAGAGGCTCTATGACAGCTTCATTTGACATCTTATTCTCTCAATAAGGCCAATATTCTGATAATCTTTGTGATGTAGTAGACATATTATAAAAAGAGAAGGATGGTCTATTTGGGTCTGTCATTTTAAAATGTTTTTTTTTTTAACTGATTGCACTGTTTTGTGATTTCATGTTTCATGTGGTCTTTAACAAATATCTTCATCTTTGGTACTTGCACCCTCAGGCAGTTTTGCAATAGGCACAATCTTGAAAGTTAGGAAAATGAAGGTTATTCCTAAAATGTCTCCTTCCCTGTATTATCCTAAATTTAGCTCCTCTGATCATTATAAATTCACATGCTTTTACTAATTAAATCAAAACTAAAGGTGAAAAACAAGATGAATTGTTAAAGTGAATTATTTCCTTAAGTTAAGCATGATGAAACTTGAATTTTTTTTTTCAGTCTGTGTGAAAAGCATTGGAAAGCAGGCAATAACACTATCAAAAGTCACTTGACTCTTTAACAGTACAACAAGCTTTAAGAGAAAGAAAGGCTCTTGATTTTCAACTACAGCTCTATTATTTCCCCCAATGACTCAGTATATCTCTCAACTTTAGGATGAAATAACAGATTTTTCCTTTTGGCATTTTATGGGGAATTTCCTGAATACTTCCCCTTGTTTCATCCTTATAGTGATTGTTCAATTACTGCATGATGTTGAAATATAGCACTTTATATAATACTTTAGCAACAAAAGGCTTTTTTTTTCAAGCTTAATAAATGAACAAATTTTATTTTGTGGTCATGGAAAATGGTAGCTATCTTCACAGAAAAAGCTTTGCTTAGTAATCCTAAATATTACTTTATGGAAAATAATGAAATATTCCTGAATAATTCAAGAGATAACCTAATAGAAACAAACTGTAATAACAAATCACTATGTCTATGCTCCATTCACTAGAGGCACTAATTATATAGCATAAGTAAAATATTTCTTTGAAAATCCAAGGCAAATAACACAAAAGTCCATGCCTTTCATCCAGTCATCTTCCAATGCTTTACCATTTGGATTGTATTACTTTTAAATTTCTTTTTTTTCTAATGAATTTCCTTTCTTTTAATTAAAGAGTGATCATTAAGTTTTCAGCAACTTGGGAGGATAGTGGTACAATACAATCTTTTTTGACTTTACATAAGATATATTTCAAACATACCTTAAATACTAAATATGCTAATAAAAGGCAGCCTTGAAAAGATGCCTAGGCTTGTTTAATATAAACAAAAGTGCTAAATTTTTGGTAAGAGCACATCAGACACAGACAGTGAACTGTACCTTTTCTTTGTCATCCTTTTCAAATGATAATTCTTTCACTGTCACCATTAAATCTTAATCTATCCCAGCTCCTTGTATGGGTCATTGATTCTATATGTACTGCTGTTATTTTAAAATGTTTCCCCTTGGTAGGGAAAGAGAAAAAAAAGCTGTCGAGAGCCAGATGGGCCACTTCACAGTTCATTTATCAAACCTAATACACTGGGCTCCACCCTCCTCTCACTCACTGTTGCAGTTAAACTTCCATATAATTTGGTAATCATTTTCATTATCAGAGAATGACCCTAAAGGAGACTACCCTGGGATGCTCAGTCCACACAAGTCTCCCAGCTGTTCCTTTTCTGTTTCTTCCTACAGTAGACCTTAAGAACCTCATAGTTTATTAGCTGCAGACTGACCTTTGGGAATCAGAGGTCAAGAAGGGGTCAGATCTGAGGGCTTGCCTAGCTCTTTAAAAGCTATAACAACTTGTCCATCAGGCACTAGTAGACAGTATAAACAAACCTAAATCTTCAGAAATTCTGGACCACTTCTGTTAACACTTCTCCCACATTCAGTTTTTTTTTTTTTTTTTTTTTTTTTTTTCCTGATACACTTTGAATTGTTCAACTCTGAATAAGTGAATAAACATCCCTGATAAGCCTATTTGAAGAGAGTTGTTTGGGGAGTTATTAGCCTTGAGAATAGAAACCTTTATCACTCAAATGCATCTTTGGGATCAGTGATGGTTCAGTGACAAACTAGGTTGTTTACAATCATGCAGAGTAGAGCTTCCCCTAAAAGTTAAATCCACAAGACACATGTGCTTCCTGTTCAAGGCTCTTTGGATAATGGCTCCACAAGCACCTAACTTGGAAGACATACATTTGATGAGTGTATCACAAGTTCTACCTTGAAAAACAAAACTAAAAGACAATACTTTGCCCCTCAATCTCACCCTGTCCCATCTCAGTGTTGCATAAGGAGCCTGCCAGAGATTCAAAATTGTTATAGTAGCCTATAACAAAATTTCTGCCAGCTGCTTTGACTTGATTGACCTATATTTCTCAAAGTTGTACTCTTCATAATGAGTTCTCTAATGTGCAATATAAGGTAATTAGAGTCATCTGTATTTAACTTCCAGAGGAAAAAAAAAAATTCTATTATCTAATCTAGCTGATCCCCTGATAGCCTGTTGAAAGTAAAATACTGTAACCTATTGCTTGCCCTTTGACAAGTGCTAATTATTTCCTGTCCAAGCACATTTTTCTCATGTAATTCCAAAGTACACAATAGGCTGATCTCTAAAACCCAGGCAGCTCAGCAAGCAGTGTGGCGGATGTTTTATAACTTTCACCACCACATGCTTGATAGCTACCATAGTCAATGCCTCATTCCAGACATCCAGCTGAAGCTTTGATGGGAAAAAGGGAGGAGGTGTACGGTAACAGTCTGTTTATGTGGTTCATATGGATGAGACTCTTAGATAGGTCACTAGAATGGGAAACATCAAATGATGGGGGTGGGGAGAGTGAGGGAAGGATTATAGTTATTTAATACCCTAAGGATACTTTCTGAGCTCTCAAGACACTGCCCTCTTGAAATATTCTTTCAGGTGTTTAGTTTTAAAGAGGCCTGCATAGTGTCTGTTGCTAAGCTTTCTCTTCCCCCACTCTTCCCCACACTGCCCTCCCCCCCACCCATGCCACAAAGTACTTTAACATTTTTGCTTCAGAGACTAGACTACATCTACTTCAGCACTGGCTCCAACTCCTGATTAAATTGTTAGTAGTAAGTAAAAACCAGAAACACTGTAACCAGACTCCTTTTAAACAAGCTATTTTTGTCATGCAGGCTGGTGATTTGGTATATTAGGAAATTATTGTTAACAAACTCAATGCACTCTCCAAAAGACATTAATTCTCAACATTTATGCTTTCTCTGTATAAGGCTGACTTTTTTGCTTTGTTTCCTCCTAAGGTAAAAGGGAGAAAGTGGTAAAGGTGATAAAAGGCCTTTTTTTCTTCACTCTTTTTCCTTCTTTTTGCCCATCTTTTCTTTTAATCAGGCAGGGTAGAAGGAAAGGTCCAGAACTGAAAGGGTCAAACAGAAGAAGAACTAGATCTCTCCAAACTGACATTTAATTTAAAAAAATATACTGAAACAGACCAATTAAAAAAATAAATCAACTTAAATTCTTCAAGTTTAAAAAAATTAGAAAATTATTTCATCATTGCAAGTTGAATGGATTCACCCATCTCTCTGAAAGAAAAATGAATGGTACTCATATACCATTAATACTTTATTGAATGTCTCCTTCTTCGGAAAACACTATCATGCCTAGCTTGATTCCAGGAGGCAAAGAAATTCAAATTCATCAAGTATTTACCAAACATCTAAGACATTACAAGTACCATGCTAGGCAGTGGGAATATCAACTCAAAAATAAAACCAACTCCAGCCCCTCAAGGAACGTATGTTCTACTGGAAGGAACCCCAGAGAAGAAGCTTTTTCTAGTATAATGCTACGGTATCCTTGAACTGCCCTAACTCAGTCATTCTGCCCCAAACCTCAGGCTATCATACCACCCTTCCCTCTTGATCATCAGAATAATTGATAAGGATAAAAGATCTTATATTTTAGAATATCAGATGCTGCTCCCCATCCCACTATTAGAATATCAGATAATCTTCCCATCTCCGGTGCCTCCTCTTCATGTCATCCTCACCCACTCCCCATTATGTCATTGTTTCTGATTCCCTATAAAGAATCTCCATACCCTACATTCCATACTGGATACTTGGAGACAAGAGTCTGATCCAGTCAATTGACTTACTCTCCAATAAATTAAATTATAACCCTCTAACTTCTACCTCACCTCAGTTTCTCTGGCATTACACTAGTTGCTAGTGCAACTCTTCCTTATTCTGCCAAAGATATATTGACCTTTTTTGTCATATATTTGATGCATATGTTTATATTTGTATAGGCTTCCTCTCTCTGCTCTCCCTCACCCGCTACTTAATAAAATGCAAGCTCTTTAGGGCAGGCATGGTTTCATTTCTGTCTTGGTTTCCCTAATATAAAACAAAGTGCTTGGCACATAGCGGGTGCTAATTAACACATTGATTATACTTACCTCGGCTTTGCTTGAAAACTTATGAGTCTGCACATCGGAACAAGGAGCTTTCACAAGATAGCCCATTCCAATTTGTTACTAAAGAAGATGCTCTATAAACAAGACAATCCCTGATGTCTCTGCAGCATCAAAACATTGTTTCTAGTTCTACCTTCCTGAGTCAGACAATCTGCCTTTCAAGCCCTTGGAGTATGTTATCACATTGCCCCCCTAAACCTTTTCTTTTTCAGGCTAAACATCCTTTGTTCCTTCATTCAAAATATGGTATAATCTTGATGCTTTTTGTCATCCTGACTGCTATGTTTTTTTGTTTGTTTGTTTTTTGCTGAGGCAATTGGGGTTAAATGACTTGCCCAGGTTCACACAACTGGGACTTGTTAAATGTCTGAGATCAGGACTAGTGCTTTAGTCACTGTGCCACCTAGCTGCCCCCTGACTGCCATGATCTGAAAACTCTCCAGCTTATAAGTGACTAGCATGTGTAGTCAGAGTGGCCACATGACCTCTGAATGTAGCCTAAGGTCACAAGTACTTTTTGGTTGCATGAAAACTCAAGTTTTGTTTTGTTTGGTTTTGTTTCCAAACACTCCTATCTAACTATATCTCTTTGATATTATATTTATGAATATTATTTCTTGAAGCAAATGTAAAATTTATATTTATTCTCTCTGTTAAATTTAACTTTCACTGATATGGTGCTGGGTTCAAAATTATAATCTTTTCTTGGATCTTGAGACACTGTCATCTGATTTGTTAGCCATCCCAGTTTTGTGTATGCTGAAAATTTGATGAGCATCTATGCCTTTCTCTAAAGCTTTAGTAAAAATATTAAACAGAATAAAGTTAAGTACAAATCCTAAGGACATACCACAGGTGTCCTAGGAAGATATTAATATTGAGCCAATAATGATTCTTTGAGCCCAGTCATTTAACTAGTTCCAAATTTTCCTAACTGTATTATTATTTAGTTCCCAATTCTCCACTTAGTCATCAGAACAGTGTGAAATATTTTATTGAATTCTTCACTTAAATCTAGGTAAATTATGTCTATGACAGCCCCCTAATCTACCAATGCAGTCTGTCAAAAAAGAAATTAAAGTTGATTTGACATTATCTATTTTTGATGAAGTTATGCTATATTTCTGTGATTTAGATGAGTTTCTTAATTTTTTATAACTGATACTAATTGAATTATCAATTGTAAGACTATCAATTGCAGAACTTTGTTCTGAGAATATTATGTTTATGAAGAGATATACCTCATTAGTAGACATAGTATTCTGTAATTAGCAAGACTCCAACCATCAAATATAATCTTTTTTTACTCTCTAGCATAGAAAGATATACAAACCTCAAAATTCTTTGTAACAAAAAGTCCACATTACAAATGTAATATTTGGAGGAATAGATATGTGTTTTCATTCTTAAAATTGAACACTGAGTAAACTAATGTTAAAATACATTATCAGAAGGGAATGAAGATTGACTGTGTAGAAACTTGTGTGGAAGACAACAAAAATCAGAGTTACTGAAGCACAATCAAGTTTATATGCAAAGAAAATAAGGTGATTTTATGGTAATTTGCACTTATTTAATATCCCATAGATGAAATGGAAAAATATACCAGGTGAAAATTTTTCAAGCAATTCATCCTTCATCAAGTGTTATAAGCATTCACTCATATATGTATTTCCCAGGCTTCTCTCCATATTAGTTTTCAGTATGTTGGTAAAACTAACTTTTCAGCATCAAGTACATTATGCTTAAAATGTAAACATCTATGCTAAATATGAGTCAAGAATTAAATTTCTCTCTCTCTCTCTCTCTCACTCACACACATACACACACACACACACACACACACACACACACACACTCTTACACTCTAGTAACACAAGCCACACTATCAACCAAAAGTAAAAAAGTAAGCTTCTCCAGAAAGCATCTTGAATGTACTTTTTCCCCCCCATAGGTTCTCCTATGAGGAGAAATGAGAAAAACTGAGCTAGCAACAAGGAAGCTCCTCAGCTAATACTGCTTGTAAACTTCAGTAAACAAAAAGAAGCATTTAATTAGAGGTCTAACCTCATACACCATTCCATTCGCAGCTCCTGTCGTGTGGTGAGCAAGGCAAGTAAATCTGTTATGATTTCATTCTTTTGTTCCATGGGCAATCCCTCTTTTCTGATTTCACAAAGCACTGCATTTGTCTAAGAAAAATGATAAAAAAAAAAAAAAGAAAAGAAAAGAAAAGAAAAGAAAGAAAGAAAGAAAAAGAGGAAGAAAAACATAAAATTAATAAAAAAGCCCATAAGCAAATAAGGACAGTAAATCAATGGCCTTTTTTTATTACAGTTTCACTGCTAACAAATCAATACAGTAAATGATGGTCAAAAATGGGCACCATATATTTGGTATTTAATCAATGTACATGGCATATAAGGTAACCTATAAAGTTCCATTGCCTTAAGTAACACATTGTGCATTCTCCCTTTCATTTTCTCAACACACATGCCTATTTTTTTCCCTTTGAGCTGCTGAGCATAAGCTATTATTAGAAATGATTTTCACGTACGCTTCTCTGTGAGTTGTTTGTTTTGCCTTTTTAAAAAAGAAGTCTTTGACTTTCTCTCTACTTCCTGCTACCAGCTGTGGCTTTCTGTGCTGTCTCTCTTCTTTGAATCATTAATTTCCATTCTCAGCCATGCCAATGATTTTTTTCTTCCCTCCGTCATTTTCCTTAGTTGGGGGGTAGGGAAGATAAACCAAGATCTTGCTAAGAAATAAATATGTGCACAAAACACAAGGATTATATGATATCCAAACTGACATTTTCATGATTTGAAAATCCACTGCATATACAATTATACCCATATTTAAAATAAGTTTAAAACATCTTTAAACAGAGATAAAAAGCTACAAGAGACCAACAATTTTGTGGGGAATTGTTTATTCTATGATCACAGTAACCAAAAGAAATTAGGCTTAGAATTAACCATATACATACTCACATTTACAACTTTTGCCTAGTTGTAGGAAATCAGATGGGAAAGTCTCTTTAAACAGTTAAGACCTAAATACCCCTCGTGAAGTTTTCTTCAAGAAAGAAAATTCAGTACTCATTTAATTATCATTTTCACTTGACCCCAACAAAACTGCAAAGCCTTTTGGTTTATATGTATGGTAAGATCTTTAAAAATATATATATACAACAATATAATATGAAAACTGTAGAAATATAGTTTTAAATCTGAGTAGTGTTCAATTATTTCAAGCATATACTTTTTAAAATATGTGCATCAAAATTTATATAAGCTAAAGGAGAGAATTTAAGGTGGTCAGAAAGTTATTAATCTACATTTCAACCATGTCTTTTGGCAATATTCTTAACACAATAACTGTTAGAGAAACAAAAAGTCTCCATGTTGGTGTCTTAAGTACTCTGTAATTTTCTCCCCTGGTGTATACCCATAAAAACATTTTCACAATGAAAATCCCAGCATAATTTACCCTTCCAACTGTTTTTGTATAATCTCTTTACAATCTGCATAATCTCTTTATAGCCTCATCTTCCAATGACAAGGGGGCTTCCATCAAGGCTCTGTTGGACACACTTTAACTGGTTGGCAGCAGGATTTTCAGGCCTCGGCTGCAGAACCAAATTGCATGGCCTCTTCAAGCAAACCCACTGCTCAAAGGCTGACACCAACAAGTATCTAAAGCATGTCTAATTCCAATGAGGCCCAGTTTCAAAGAGTATTCAAACAAACAAAAGCCTGTTTCCTTGGCTATGTATAACTTAACTCATGTATACCCAATATGAGAACTGTAAGGGATAACAAAGGGTTATTTAGCCTTTCCCCCACGTTAGAAAGTACATATTTTTTACCCAAAACCAAAAATGTTGAAACAGATTCAAATACACACATTAGAAGGGTCCCACAAATGTAATTAAGAATATAAATATATTACTACAAAATAGATTATTTCTCTTTAGAATGAGTTAATTTTTAAAAAATTACTCATTCCTTTAACATTAATGAAAATTTCTTTAACAAATATATTCTACTTTTCAGGGAGAAAAAAGGTTTAGAATTCCCTGTGTTATTTTTTTTATCTGCTTCCAAAACTAATGTTTTATGAACAGTTACACATGTTAAAAAGAGGAAGTATATATTCCACTGGTGTACAGATCCACCCAGGACATCGCTATAAATTTCTTTTTTTTTCTTCTTTTTTTTAGAGCTCAACTGAACCTTTTTTTTTTTTTTTTTATTAATATAGCTTTTTATTTACAAGATATATGCATAGGTAATTTTTCAGTATTGACAGTTGCAAATCCTTTTGTTGCAACTTTTTCTCTCCTTCTCCCCACCCCTTCCCCCAGATGGCAGGTTGACTAATACATGTTAAATATGTTAAAGTATAAGTTAAATACAATATATGTATATATGTCCAGTTATTTTACTGTATAAAAAGAGTCAGACTTTGAAATGGTATACAATTAGCCTGTGAAGGAAATCAAAAATGCAGGCAGACAAAAATAGAGGGATTGGGAATTCTACATAGTGGTTCATAGTCATCTCCCAGAGTTCTTTCCCTGGGTGTAGCTGGTTAAGTTCATTACTGCTCTTTTGGAACTGATTTGGTTCATCTCATTGTTGAAGAGCGCCAAGTCCATTAGAATTGATCATCATATGGTATTGTTGTTGAAGTATATAATGATCTCCTGGTCCTGCTCATTTCACTCAGCATCAGTTCATTTTACCTGTGTTATTAGGAAATTTTACTTCATAATCTTTTCATCTTGATATTGCAAAAGTCATGAACACTTTTCAAAAGACCTTTTCCCAATCTATCAGCTCCCTAAATTCATAGACTTTCTTCCTACACTTTCCTACCTAAGAATGACATGCTTGACTACATGAATTGTGCTCCTATTATCTTTATAATTTTTATTATATGTCCTAGTTACCCACAACCTCGTTGTTTTTAGATTCTAGGCCCTGTTGTTCCATCCCAACTGGCATGGCTGCATTAAAAGTTTACAAATTATTATAGACAGTGACCTAAAGACAGTAGAAGAAAACAGACTCATTCCCAGCATCTAGAAAACATTGTTTGTTCTTCACATTATTTAGAAACCACCTCTCCTTTGTTTTCAGGGAAACCCTGGAAACAGGGTTTTGTTTTCTTTTTCTGAGACTCAGGAAAAATAAATGGATAGATATAAGAAGAGAAATGAAAAAGAAGTACTCCAGAAGAAAAACGATATTCATATGTGCTTTTACTTTAAGAAATTCTGGTATATTAAAGAATAAAAACTATATCAATTCCCAAAACCAACTAAGGGTAAGGGATTATTCAAACAACAAAGGTTCTTTCCTTTATAAATGAGTTAGCTTTAAGGTTTTTGTAAATCTCGATTTCCTTAGTCTAGTTACACAATTATTCACATTCTAAAATTTTCATTTATCTACAACTTTTCAAGGCGATGCCTAGAATATTTTGAAAGTTGCATCTAACTCAATGCATCCAATATATTAAAATGAGAGGCAGGGGAGAGTTAATAGAATAAAGGAAACAGCCATGGTTGCAATGAGAAAACATTAACAACAACAACAAAAGAAGGGTGAGTTGGGAATGACCCTATAGATCCTAAAATATAATAGTTGAAGTCAGCACCCATACGCTTTTTAAATTTAGAAAGAAAAGAACTAGAGACACCAAAGCAGACTCTGAATTGCCAAAACAACATATTTTCCAAAGGCAAATTAACGGTGATATTTTCCTCTTCTTAAGAGTGTCATCTCCTCCAAACTTGACTTCACCTAGGAAAGATTAATAGGCCATTTACCCATGAGCAGCAGCATGGATGACAAGGCTGTCTCAAGAGAATCATAAATCTGAAAATATCAACATATCCTCACTCCTTCCAGAGCCTAAAACATAGCCTGGTCTCAAAACTTGGAGAAAGTATACAGCGTTGCTGAGAGAAATAATTTGTAGGTTAAGTTTCATACCATAGTAACTCTTTCTGACTGAGTTAAAAACCTAGGGGAGCATGGAAATACTGACAAGCCTCAAGCCACAATCCACAAGGAGCAGGTTGGAACCAATAACATTCTCTCCTTCAGTTTCATCTCAAACTAAATTAATCTCCTTGACTCTGGATCTGTGACAATTCAACAAGAATGTCACTAAGTATTCTATTCTTCAAAAGAAAATTTTAAAAACTCAAATACTTCAACCTATATATCATCAAGAACTTGGAGTACAAGCAACTTTTAAATGTCTCAGTTCATTTAGAGAACTGGGAGTGATATACCATGTAAAAACTATGATGCCATCAGAAGAATTATATACCAGACACTATCCAGATACATAAAAGGCCTGAAGCATTTATTTTTAAAATAATCTTCAATGATATAAAATACTTGACAATGGTTTTGATTTTTGGAATCTGAGAAAAGTAATCAAGATTCCAGTAAAAAACTGGTAAAAACAGGTGATCGAGCCAAGTAATATTTTTAATAACAAAAAAGCTGTTTTGATTATAAAGTATGAATGATATGAATTTTCTTGTGTGGCTCATAAATAGGCTATAAAAAGCAATTCCAAAATAAATTTCTGAATTCCAAAGATATTTTTGACAATGGCAGTATTATCGGGATAAGATGCAACTCCAAAGATAATATATATTACAACACTTTTTTGGTCTATAAATTTATACATTTTAAGAGAATCACTGAATTTCAGAGTTGCAAAGGACTTTGGGAACCACCCAGTTAAACCTATACTCGAAAAAGGACACCAACTGGAACCTACATAAAAATATATCCTCCAGTTTCTGCCTTCAGACTTCTAAAGAGGATGGACTTACTACCTCTTGAGGCATTTAATTTCATTTTGGGATACTTCTAACTATAGTGAAATTTTTGTATATTCCACCCATTATTCCTGATTCTTCTTTCTAAGACCAAACAGAACAAATATAATCTTTCACATGAAAGCCTTTCAAATACTTGAGACAACTACCATCTTTACTTGAAATTTTTTCTTCCCCAGGCTAAATATGCCCAATTCTTTCAACCATTTGTCAAATGACATAGGTTCAAAGCCATTCACCATTCCTTTTGTTCTCTAATTCTAATCAATGTTCTTTCTAATCTGAACTGAGATCTTTAATCAGAACTGAACATTGGAATGACAGAACTGATGGGAGTATGGCTGAAGAAAGAATTCTATCTTTGGAGTCAGAATACCAGTTTTGAATTCAGAAAATGATACCTATTTCCTTGTGTGGGCGATAAATTGGTTATAAAAAACAATTCCAAAATAACTTACTACCAATTATTACCTGTAGAATGCTAATATAGTTCCTTTTCTTCTCTGGGCCTCAATTTCCTCATCAATAAAATGAAAGGATTAAATGAGATGATGTCTAGTTTTTCCAGGTCTAAAATTCTATTGTGCTATAATTCAGGTCAACAAATATTTAGTAAGATGCTATTATATGTTGGGAACTTTGCTAAGAGCTGGGGATATTAAAAAAAAACTAAAAGATCTCTGTTCTGAAGGAACTCAAAAATGAATGGTGAAGATAACATACATGCAAGCAATTAAATAAAAAAGATATATAATACAAATTACATGATAGTAAATGACCATAGTAATCTAGCATATGATAAACCAAAGATCCAAACTTTTGTAATAATAAACTCATTATTTGACAAAAACTTTTGGGAGAACTGAAAAACAGTATGGCAGAAACTAGATACATTATACCAGCATCTCACACTGTGTACTAGATACATTATACCAGCATCTCACACTGTGTACCAAGATGAGATACGTGATTTACACATAAAAGGGTGATACAATAAGCAAACCAAAAGAGCACAGAAAATTTTATCTGTCTGATTTATGAATAAGGGAAGAACCCAGGACCAAAGAAAATAAAGAGAACATTACAAAATGTAAAATAGATAATTTTGATTAAATTAAATTGAAAAGTTCTTACACAAACAAAATCAATGCAACCAAATTTATAAGAAAAGCAGAAAACTGGGGGAAGAATTTGTAATAATTATCATTTATAAAAGCCTCATTTCTCAAATATAAAGAGACCTGAATCAAATTTATAAAAATACAAGTAATTCCACAGTTGATAAATGGTCAAAGGATATGAACAGGTAATTTTCAGGCAAAGAAAATCAAAGCTACCTATAGTCATATGAAAACATGCTCTAAATCACTAGAAATGCAAATTAAAATAACTCTGAATTACCACCTCACATCTATCAGAGTAGCTCACAGAACAAAAATGGAAAACATTGGATATTAGAGGAGATGCGAGAAAATTGGAACACTAATGCACTGTTGCTAGAGTTTGTAAACTGATCCAACCATTCTGGAGAGCAATTTGCAACTATGTCCAAAAGGCTATAAAACAGCAAAAGCATTACTAGGCCTATATCCCAAAGATATCAAAAACCAGGAAACAAATGAAAAAGGATCTATTTGTACAAAAATAAATGGGAAATCAAAGGGATGCCCATCAATTGAGGAATGGCTAAACAAGCTGTAGTAAATGATTGTAATACGGCATTATTGTGCTATAAGAAATGACATTTAATCAAAAGCAGGATGATTTCAGAAAAACCTGGAAAGATTAAATGAACTGATGCACAGTGAAATAAACAGAATCAGGAGTGAACTGTCCACAATACTCTTCGATGAAGAATTATGAATGATTTAGCTATTCTCAGCAATACAATGATATGACACAATCCTAAAGGAGTAATGATGAAGCATATTATCCACGCCCAGAGAAAGAATTAATATTGACTGAAATCAGACTGAAACATTCTGTTTTTCACTTTCCTATTTTGATTTTTTCTTTTATTTGAATTTTCTTGTACAAAATGACTAATATGAAAATGTTTTATATAATTACACATATACAATATCTGATTCTTTACTGTCTCAAGTTGGTAGAGGGATAGAATTTAGTACTCAAAATTTTAAATAAAAATATTTTTAAAATTGGGGAGAAAAAATTAAGGAATTGTATCTAAGAAAACATATTAAAATGCAAACTTTTTGTAGGAATAAAAAAATTAACTTACAAAAATAAAGGTTATACAGACCTTTGAGATGAGTATAGAACACACACACTAGAATTAATGAGAATAGCAAAAGGCTTCTTGTATACAGAGAGTAAGATTTTACCTGAAATTTGAAGGAAACCAGTGAAGGCTAAATACTGAGAAGGCCTTGAATGAACCGAATAGGTTTTTAATCTGAAGAGGGGGAGAATTCCAGATATGGAGAACAGTCAGTGAGAATTTCCAAAGTTGGGAGATGGAGTGTCTTATATGACGAATGGTAGGAATGTTGATATCTCCAAATTATAATAGAGTATAAAAAATAAGAAAGGGCTGGGTAATGAAGGGCTTTGAAAGTCAAATAAGGATTTTATATTTGATTTTGGAGGTAATGGGAAGTTAATGCAATTTATTAAACTGGAGGGGCAGTATGTGACATGGTCAGACATGTACTTTAGGAAGATCAGTTCTGATAGAGGAGGGGAGGATTATTTGGAGTGGGGGAGGGAAACCAAACCAGCAGACCATTTCAATGTTTCAGGCATGAGGTGAGCAGGGCCTGTACCACGGTGGGAGCAGTGTCAAAGGACAAAGGGAGACATAAAAGATATGATAATGGTAGAATGAATGGAACTTGGTAACTGATTGGAAAAGGGATGGGGCAGGGGAGGAAGATGGGAAAATGAGGAGTTGAGGATGACAACTAGGTTGTAAGCCTGGATGAGGAGGATGGTGTGCCCAAGACAATAATAGGAAAATTAACAAAAGGGCAGACCTAAGAGGAACAAAGAAACATTGAGCTCCTACTGAGTTCCTGTGGAACCTACTCATTTTACAGATGGAAAAACTGAGGCCCAGAGAGGTTAAGTATACAAGGAACAGCAGGGAAGCCACCATTCCTAAATCACAGAGTATGTGGAAGAGAATAAAATATAATTAGATTGAAAAATAGGAAAGTGGCAGGTTAAAAAAGCTTTACAAATGAAATGAAGGATAATATCCTTACTAGTTAGATGGCTTTGTATAAGGTCATACAACGAATAAGGAGCAAAGTCAGAATTGGAATAAAGGTCTTTTAATTCCATGTTTAGTGTTCAATCAGACATTTATTAAGTATCTGCTAAGTGCCAGAGATTGGGCCAGGTGCTAGGTGGTAGCTATTGTTGCTGTTTGGTAATATCTGACTCTTTGTAACCTCATGGCTTTTTTTCCATGGGGTTTTCTCGGGCAAAGATACTAGAATGATTTACCATTTACTTCTCTAGTGTATCCCCATTTAACAGATGAGAAACTGAAACAAACAGAAATTAAGTGATGCGACCAGGATCACACTACTAATAGGTGAATAAGGTAGGATTTGAACTCAGACCTTCTTGACTCCTGACATCCATACAAAGAATGAAGCCCTACTCTCAAGGAGGTTTTATATTCTATTATATCACAAAGTCTAGCAAACATTTTAAAAAGACACTTTGCATTAAAAGACTCATTACTTTATGATCCCAATAAATTTCAAGAATTACCAATTGGAAGATTTTACTTTGCCTACTCAATAGATTAAACATTTGTTTAAGGTCTGGTTAACCAAGAAAGAGGAAGGAAAATTATGTGTGCCTTAAGAACATTCAGAGAGCCTTAGTTTCTTCTGCTTCAATAACCTGGGCTGTCTAAGAGAGAGAAGAGCACTCAGCCATGAATCTGTAACCTCTCATCTATCAATTTAAAATGAATCATTTCAACTATTTCTCCCTTGATATAACACCTGTTAGTCAGTCATTTAAACAAAAAATATCAAGTATCAACAATGTGAAACACCATGTATACTACAGTTGATTGAAAATATCTCTTTATTTTAGTTAGAGTATCAGCGCTCACACACAATCTGGACTGAGGATACTCTGTGAAAGATTTTCTTTCTTTTTTTTTTTTTTTCTGGAACTTTTTTTTTAATAGCCTTTTATTTACAGGTTATATGTATGGGTAACTTTACAGCATTAACAATTGCCAAACCTCTTGTTCCAATTTTCACCTTTTACCCCCCACCCTCTCCCCCAGATGGCAGGATGACCAGTAGATGTTAAATATATTAAAATATAAATTAGATACACAATAAGTATACATGACCAAAAGCGTTATTTTGCTGTACAAAAAGAATCAGACTCTGAAATATTGTACAATTAGCTTGTGAAGGAAATCAAAAATGCAGGTGTGCATAAATATAGGGATTAGGAATTCAATGTAATGGTTTTAGTCATCACCCAGAGTTCTTTTCTGGTAGCTGGTTCAGTTCATTACTGCTCCATTGGAAATGATTTGGTTGATCTCATTGCTGAGGATGGCCAGGTCCATCAGAACTGGTCATCATATAGTATTAGTTGTTGAAGTATATAATGATCTCCTGGTCCTGCTCATTTCCTCAGCATCAGTTAGTAAGTCTCTCCAGGCCTTTCTGAAATCATCCTGTTGGTCATTTCTTACAGAACAACAATATTCCATAATATTCATATACCACAATTTATTCAGCCATTCCCCAACTGATGGGCATCCCACTCAGTTTCCAGTTTCTAGCCACTACAAAAAGGGCTGCCACAAACATTCAGGCACATACAGGTCCCTTTCCCTTCTTTATAATCTCTTTGGGATATAAGCCCAGTAGTAACACTGCTGGATCAAAGAGTATGCACAGTTTGATAACTTTTTGAGCATAGTTCTGTGAAAGATTTTCGAGGCAAACAGTCTAGAAGTTGAATAAGCTCATTTTAGAGTAAAATCTGGAAATATGATGTTCATTAATCATAATCTTCATTTAATTGGTTTTTTTTAAATGTTCCTTGATGCAATTTCTTGGGCACATTCACAGAAACAGACTTCTCTTACCAATTTATCACATCTCCCCAAGAGCCATAGAAGCAAGGTGGTAGTCTAAAAGTCTGTTTGTTATTCCTGCTTCCTCAGCAAAAATCTAGCTAATGTCCTTCTAAGGTACAAGGGCATAAACTTCAACATCCCAGGGGACCAAAAAAAAAAAAAAAAAAGTAATGCCCTTGTTGCAGGGAAGAAAACGTGCTATTTCTATCACTGCTTATATGTGTCTGCCTCATTTTAGGAGTCTATTTCCCCTCTACACACACAAATTACAAAGATACGCTCCAACTGATAACAAGGGCTAAAGGTTCAACTTGTGAAGAAACTCAGTTTAAGATGTTATCAGCTAGGAAAGCTATTTCCTCACATCAACACTGCATAGGTCTGTCAGAAACCCAACAAGTATCACCCCTCTTTAAAAGGGCAGAAGCACTTTTTCCCCCTAAAGAAAAGCACAAAACCTACTACTTTAGCTAGAGTTCCATCAAAGAAAGGTCGACCTTAGGTCTTCCTTCATTTAATGATAGTTAGTGAAAGATTATTGTCTTGTGGGGCCTCTGTAGTCAATGCTGAGTGATGCCTTAACATTTCCTAAAATGGACTGGATGAGCATCACTTCAGATTTCTACCATGCTTAAATTCTCAGGTCAAAAGAATAAATAAACATTTCTCTTAGGCCTTTGCCTGCCTTATCTCCCCCTCCTGTGAGTAGGAGATTTTGGGGGGAAGGGTGCTATCATTTACACAATGTTGAAATTTTCTTTCCTCCATTTCCTAAATTGGAGGAAACATCCTAGATGACCTCCTCTGAGAGATAACACCAAATAACCATTGGGTATTGTGTATACTGGATTAGTTTAAAAAGTTGTCTTCATAATTCACTACCTATCCCCTTCCTCCTAACCGAAGAAGTAAAGTGGGAGATAAGCTTATTGTATTAAAACTAAGTCACAAAGACAATAAAATTTAGAAGTCCACAAACAAATGAATCTTTTATTCCCAACAAGAGGGGCACTTGGTACAATTCAACTTGAAGACCCACATTATTAATTTCTCAAGGGAAAGAACTCAGCAGGCAGAAAGACAATTTACCTTTTAGTTCTTGACGTCAGCAAAATAAATTCTGGGTTCCTAGCATTCTCTGTCATATAGTCAGGAGAAGTAACTGGTGAATCAAGACAAATGTTATTCTAGTTAACTCATAAGATTTTAAACATATGCCTAAGGTAGCCTTAACAAAACATTGTACTGTTCTTTTCAAAGAAGTTTCACATCATCTCAGTATTTGATTTGTAATATCCTAGAATTCCATTCATTTATTTGTATCATAGTAACCTTTCTGGTTGTAGTGGCTTAAGCTGGCCATATCTATATCACTACTAAAGCCTTGTGGGGAAACATATGAATACCCAGACTGGAAAAGATGGTCCCTACGGCCGTCGGTGGGGAATCCTGACCACTTGCAGGCATTTAACCTCATAGCCTACATCTGTTGTCACAGGGAACAAGGCTAGACATCTGCATTCCAATTGACAACTTTTGTACTTTGGATTTTGGGGTAAAAAAATGGCTTGTGTTTGTCAGGGAAAGCAAATACAAAAAAAAAAAAAAAAGGTGGAGAGGAAAAAAGTGTTGTTTATAGAAGCCAGCTGCTCTAGCATTGGCGCCAGCAGCTCCTCATCCTGCTATTTTACGTTTGCAACCCCACTGCCCCCACTGGCACAGGTACAACTAAATGTTGACTTCAATGCTTCGGAGAGCACTCAACTGATTTTGTACATGATTAATTGCCAAAGACATGGCTGACCATATGGAACAGAGAAAGCATCAAGTAATTCATACTTCTGTATGTGATCATTTGGCCCCTGTTGTTTTAATGTACAGGAAAGAGCTAGTATAGCACAGACCTGGTGTCTTGCCCTTGACAGCCCATTAAGAAATCTCAAAGCACCTAGTTGAAGTTATGCTGTTGGCTTTTCAATAGCAGCCTAATAAAACAGAAGCAAAGCTTTCCAACTAGTCTTAAATCTTTCACATACAGTACATTAACCACTGCTGCTAAAACAACTGGTTTCTTATGATAGGAAATGGGATTTGATTTCTAGCCTCTGCATACTTACTGAAAGCCTTTTTCTGACCTTTGTAGAGTTTACAAAATCATTGTTATTTTTCTCTCCTGCCATTTCCAAGTTTCTTGCCATAGAGGGCCTAATAGATTTGTTGAAAGTTCAGTATACTCTACTCTTACTCAACTGTCTCTATATAGTTTGTATAACCAAGGCTGACTCATGGGACACTGGAATGGCATAATTATTTTTTTCCAAGGAGAGAGGAATCACTCTAGCATCTCAAACATTAACCTCTTTGAAAGAAACCATACGTAGGGGGAAAAGACTTCAGAAAACCAGTTATTCTCCTTGATTCATCATCTCCTCATTCAGTAAAATCCAACTCAATTTGTAAAAGAATATCAATTTATTTTCTAGTTGTTCTACTCGTTGCGAGTGACACTGCATGCCAGGCAAAGGAGGAAGGTTCACAGATGCAATGACAGTGTCCCGTGCGGCAGTCGATTAGCTTTATCCACTAGTAAAATCTTTTCAGACAGTTACTTTTAGTTGGGGGGAGGGGAAAGAGAAGAGCAGAATATTTCCACAGTGCTTTCCTTTCAAGGATTTTCAAATGACAGTGCTAAAAAGTTTAATCCCTTCAGCACAGTCCTTTTGGCAGTTCTGAAACACGCTGGCAGGAATGCTATTCTTGGCACCTTCTATTAGAAAACATTTATATGAGTTTTTGTCTATAGATTTTCTAGATGTCCAAATTATCTTCACACCCAAAGAAATCATATATAGGGAAATCTCTCTGCTTCAATATTCACTAGAATAATAGTGTGTTCTCTTATTGCAAGCCAAAGGGAACTTCCTTTTATTCCTAGGAAAACACCCCCAACTTCTAATCTGAGAAATACAAATGAATAAGATTCTGAAATGTACTTGTGTGTGTGTGTGTGTGTGTGTGTGTGTGTACACACTTGTTAGCATGTTAAGGTCAAAGAGACAAGAGCATTTTAAAAGCCTATACTATATTTTAAAAATCAAACAATACTACATGAGCTGAAGTTTCAAGACAATTTCTGGATTAGAAAACTCTTTTAAAAGGACCTTTTCTATATAAATTTAGATTTATAAAGCACTTGTGACTTAATGTCTATCCTCTGAGATAGATTCATAGTATTCAACCCATTTGCAGTTAGAACTATCTAAGGACACAGACCAAATTTTAGGCAGAGAAAAGATTAGTACTTTTAGCCAAAAAATGTCTTGGCTCTTTATTTATCGCCCTAGCAGACTGCAATATCAGAAAATTCCATTCCTGTAAATATAGGGGCATTATTCATACATAACCCTTAGCAAAGAAAGCAAATGGTTTTAAAACTAAACCACTATTCTATAAATTATCTTCCAAGGAAGAGATAAAAGTAGATTCTGTGATTTCATATATTACACATAACATACACATATACATACACAGATCTTTATGTATATATATATATATATATATATATACACAAATATACATGTACACATCTGCATAATAAGTATTATAGTTGTTTGTGCGTTTTTTCCCTACAATGGATATTCAATTCCTTTGTCATTATCTTTTTACCTAAGTCTCTATATTTTTTTAAAAGGCAATGGCTCCCACCTATAAAACTCTCCAATGCCTAAAAAATGGGCATGAAACAGTCAGCATTTCTGAGAACATTTTGCTATCTTTAGTTAGGCTCTAAGGGTAAAGCATAGCCAGTTAGCTACACCAAGCATTAAATGATTGAGCCACTCAAGATGTTTGGAATAAAAGTGGCTTAGCACCTTCAGATCTTTGGGTGAGTGAAAGGTTACTCTTTTGCCAGATTCTCCCTCAGAACAGCTCCCTCCATCACCCAAACATCAATAACACAAAGAATGAAGTGGGTCTGCCATACACACTGGATTATATGAAGTGTAAAACATTTGGGGGGAAGGGAAAGGGGGGGGGAATGCCTTTGAAAGGAAACAGGAGGAAAAAGAAATCACACTTGCAAGAGGATCCGGCTGACAGCTCAGTCCCTAACAAGTGAGACAAGTGAATATGTTTGGAA
Source organism: Sarcophilus harrisii (assembly GCF_902635505.1). Classification (NCBI taxonomy): domain Eukaryota; kingdom Metazoa; phylum Chordata; class Mammalia; order Dasyuromorphia; family Dasyuridae; genus Sarcophilus; species Sarcophilus harrisii. The sequence continues at coordinate 470,637,862 of NC_045427.1, read as the reverse complement.
ACATTGTGAATGCAGGGAGAGAGCAGACCTTTTGTCTGCAGCCCTACAGTGTGTCTTTAACCCAACTGCTGCCTACATCGCTGAACATATGTTTTCTGCACAAGAACTGAAGCAGAAAAAGGGCTCTTTGTTATAATTCACTCCTTTGTATGGACCTCTCTTTCCCCCAACCAATGCTCTTTTTTGGTTGCATCTCAACACGAGTTGCAGTTAAGGCCAGCCAAAGCTCTAGTAATAATTTACTATTGCTTGGGAATTGTGGTTGAGGGGACACAGAGCAGAGACCCCACTCCTACCACAGACACAGAAACTGCTCTTCACCATCTTGGTGACACCTCATCAGTATAATCAGAGCTGCCCTTTGTGTGTAGAGTATCCCCCAGAGAACCTACCCATAGAAGCCATCTCCTCTCCACATTGAGCCAGTCGTGACTCCAGAGAAAGGTTGCCAGCATCAGATGACCTTTGTTCAGACATGACTTCTACACCTTCCAATTTCCCCCACGTTTAATTAAGAGACCAAACTAATAAGCCTGAACCACTGCATTTGAGCCAATGTATGTAAGACAGACAGACACACACACAAACACACATACACACACACACACACACACACACACACACACACACCCCAGCAATGGGAGAGTTAAAAGATATGCTAAGATATGGTTCAAAAATCTGTTTCTAGATGTTTGTTATAGCAGAGGAGAATCGGCAGCATCTCTTTGCCATGTGAGGCAAAGATCATCAAGATGGCAGATGATCCATGTAGAGAGATGTCAGGTACCTTTTTATTCTGGGTCTAGCTCTATGGCAGCTAACTGAATACAGGGTCCAATGTCAATCCATCAATATTTCTTCAATGTCTATTATGTTCAAGGCACTGTCAGGCATCATGGAAAATGAGAAAGTAGAAAGAGGTGATCTCTAATGTCTCTTTCAATTCAAATATGTATGCCAGGGGCCCTGTTTTCTCAGCGTTAAAAGTTGGAAAAAAAACCACTTCAGTAAATCTTAGAGTTGCAAGAAAACTCAAAAGTCAGCTAATATGATTTATACAGTTCCATAAAGTCTCTGACATAATTAATCCACAATATATTTATTTTGGTTAAAAAAAAATCTCTTCTCTAGAATACATGTTTTTCCCCCATCTATTTTATTGTTTACCTTATGGGTATGTTTCAACATTCATCCACCCAGCCATGCTGTTCATTCACTCTGTAGAGAACTAAAATCTTTTTTAAAAGAAGTATCTTTTTGAAAGAAGCAGTGAAGTATAGTGAAAAAGTTTTAGTGATAGAATCAAGAGATTCGTTTAAATCCTGTCTTAATACTTGCCCAGCTATACGATCATAGGTAAGACAACAAATCGCTTTGGGGCTAAATTTCTCTATTTATAAGATGTGAGCAGCAAAACTGGAGGTGTTTGGTTCACAAGGCTAATGTAAAGCTTCAATGAAAATTAGCATATGTAAAGTGTTTTGAAAACTTTCAAATATCAATGTGAGTTATTACAACTCTTATTTATTAAGAACTGGCTTTGCACCCTGATAGAATCCAGTGATTTTCCAAAGAACTGTAGACGTTCAATACCTCATAATTGCACGAGACTGTTTTCCCCATTTCTAGTCTTTTCACTTCTTAATCCATCCTCCATTCAGCCAAAGTAATATTCATATGGTACAATGATATAACTGCCCTGAATTAAAAAAAAAAAAAACCTACCTCCAAATGCTTCTAAACTGCTTCAAGATAAAATAGGAACTTCTAGTTATTTTAAGTTATATCCAGGCTTCATTGGAGTTTTCTTGGGAAAGATACTAAAGGGATTCACCATTTACTTCACCAGCTCTTTTTACAGATAGGAAACTAAGGCAAACAAGGTTAATTGGCTTGCCCAAGGTCCCACAGCTAGTAACCAACCAGTTTTGAACTTAGGAAGATGAATCTTCCTAAATCTAGCCCAGGTGCTATATATACAGTATTTTCTAGCTGCCCTAAAAAAGTGCTCAAAATGTAGTTCCAAACTACATTTTGACATCTTTGTGAAGCTATCATCAGAGTTCTCCTCAGGATGCTTCATCAGGGCAAAGTGATGACCTAGATTCTTAAACAGAACAAATACTAATGAGTCTTCCAAACTAAAAAGGGTTTTAGCAAAGGTCCAGTGATGGAAAGTATGTGTTTTTTTTTTTTTCTCAAGGTACAGATGAGTTGAGAACATCAACAGTCTGGCTGCAATTTTTTTAGCAATTTTTTTTTTTTGTGCTCCTTTAAGCAATCTAATCCAGCTCTTCAAACTCTATTCCATCTTCTGTGTTTGCGAACTATGCAAAGTTCCCATGACTTATCAGCACTTTTCACTTTATTTTTGCTTTATCTTTAAGGCTCAGTTCAGGTTGGCCTTCTTCTAGGAAGTCTTCCCTTGGCCCCAAAATTATTAATATTATTTCCCATTTCGATATCTTGTATTTACCTATCTGTAGGCCTGCTGCATTCACTCAGTATGATTCTTGGAATCAAGAATTGTTCTGTCTTGTCATCCTTGGGACTTAGTACAGCACTTTTACTAAGTACTGATTTTGTACTGTACATTGAATGATACTTCCTTAAAATTGAAAAAAAGCTCTGAAAGGGACCATATAGATCACATAATCCAAATCCTTCATTTTTTCAGGTGAGAAAATTTAGGCAAAGAGAGATTGAATGATTTGCCTAAAGTCAGACAGCAGATTAGGTACAGTGCCTGGAACTCCTGCCTTCTTCTATTGCTCTATCTGCTATACCAAAACTATATGCAGTTTTGTAGAAACATATCTCCTTTAGTTGAAATCACAACTATCAAAACTCTAAGTAAAACAACAATCTGGGAGAAAAGTGAATTCGGTGCTATACTTTTTTTGCCTTCAACTTCTTTAACCCAAGCAGTGCTTTTTGCTCAGTATGCTTTGCTTAAACACCACTGGCTTTACCTTTTCAAAACTAATACCATTTACTTTTAGTTATTCTCTTTTACTATATAGATTTTTAAAAATCAAAACTTTAGTTCTCAAAAATCAAAATCACAGATTTAGAACCAGAAACCAGCTTATATAACACTTTCATTTTATAGAGGAGGAATTTGAGGCCCAGAAAAGTTAAATGACTTGATCAGTATCAAACACCTAGTAAATATTTGAGACAAAATGAAAATGTAGGTTTTTCTGATGTGAAGTCTAGAGCCATAAGGCTTTTCACCTAGGTTTCTTCACCCAAGTTGGAGATGGATACAGTATCATGTAGATTAGCACAGTTGTTTAAAATATGATGCTGATAATGCAAAAAGTAGAAATTTTCTTTCTGAAAAGAGCCAAAGGGCATTCAATAGCTTTTTTACATGCATATCTGGGAAAGAACTAAGTCATCACACATTAACCTTTTCATGAAACATCCAGACATGTAGTTAGAAGACTCAAAATGACTGGCAATAATGGCATCTTTAACATTCAATTCAATTATCTCCTATATGCAAAGTAAAATACTAATTGTTAGTTTAACAAAATGAAAAAACAGCAAGTCTTTTTCTTCAACTAGATGATAATCTAATAGGTATTAAGAAGAACACAACTAAGTATAAGAAGATAAATATAAAAAAGACAAAGAAGGGAGTCCACAAGGTCTCATATTATATATTGAGCATGTGATTACTTTTAACCAGTGGAATTCAGAAAAAGTTTCATGAAAGAAGATAAACATGAACTGGGCCTTAAAAAAGAAAAGGATGTTAACAGGTGGTGATATGGAAAGAGAGAAGTCCAGGTATGGAGATAGCCTTTGTATGTGTACAGAGAAGTGGGAGAAATTGGGACAAAATAAAAGAACAAGTCATTTTATCTGAAACAGAGTTTGTATTTTATCATTTTGAGAGTCAAGAGCTACTGAATGCTTTTGAGTTGAATGAAATGGTCAGACTATATCACTAGGAAGGTTATTTTGACATCTTTGTGAAGATATCATCAGGGAAAGCTGATGACCTAGAATCTTAAATAGAAGAAACTCGAGTCTCCCAAACTAAAAAAGTTTTAAACAGAGGTCCAGTGATGGAATGAACTTTTTTTTTCTCAAGGTATAGCCAAGTTGAGAAGGTCAACAGACTGGTTACAGATTTTTTTCAGCAATAGCAATTCTTGAAGATCATTTAGGAAGATGCGGGGAACTTTGTAATCTATGTTGGTGGAGGGAATACCTACACCAATAAAATGGCAGGTCTTCTGAAGAATTGTAGAATGGATGGAGAATAGAGAAGCTGCAGGCAGAGAGACTAGTTAGGCTATTAAAATAGTCTAAGTGAGCGATCTTGAGAACCTTTGCATGAGGGAGAAGAATAGATGCAAGAGACTGTGGAGGCAGAAATGATTAGCCTTGGAAACAGACATAATTACAGAGATATGAGAGAGAGGGAAGAGTCAAAGATAACTAGAAAGTTTTAACCTGTGATTAGGAAGACAGTAGAATACAAGCAACAGAAAAAGCAAACTGGGAGAAAGGGCAGGTTTGGGAGGAAATAAGTTCAGTTTTATACATATATGTATTTTCAATGTTGGCAAGACACAAAGATGGAGATGTCTAGCAGACAGTTAGAATTATGAAATTAGAGCTGAGAGATGGAAGGTAGTGTAGGATATAATGATTAAAGTATCATTTACATGACTTACATGGTAATGGGTTTATATGAGGACACATACATACATAATCTATAACAAATTGCTTGCTTTCTAAATGAGAGGCAGAAAGGAAGGAAAGAAAGAAATTAAAACTCAAAATTTGAAAAAATGTTAAAATTGTTTTTATATATAATAGAGAATAAGAAGAAAATTTAAAAATCATTTGCATAGAATTAATGGAAGTTATGATAGTGGATGAAATCAAAGTAGAACATATAATAATTAATGATACTTAACATTTGTAATGCCACAATATAGTTTTCAAAGAACTTTCATGAATCTTAATTTATTCTGTAAGTTAACAAATTATTGTCATTTTTGTTTTGTTTTGTTTTTAAACTTGGGTGAAAGCCAAAAATCTCCTAAGGATTAAATCCTATTTGCACAACTTCCTAGGTTTAAGTTTAAAATGCCATTACTTTAGAGTTTTCTCTTCACTCTTTCCTGAGCTCTATCTATACAATATAAATGTATATGTATAATATACATATAAAGCATATGTATAAATGGGTATACACAAATGTGCGCATACATGTACATCTGCATGAGCAGCATATGTGGACACATATATATGTAAATACAGACATGGATCTGAACGGAACAGATGTAAACACTAACATCTAAGATATAGTTTATTGAATCATAGATTTAGAGGTGGAAAGGACTTTAGAGGTCACCCAGTCTACATTCTCCTCCTACTCCCCTCCCCCAATTGTACAACTGAGAAGTTTAGGACCTGAGAGACTAAGGAACTTGCTCAAAGTCACACTGTTAATAAGAAGTAGGGGCAGGATTTGACTTCTAACTCCAAATCCAGTGATCTTTCCACTGAACCGTGCTTCTGAATGCTAAGTGTTCTGAAGGTTAAAAACACACTTTCTAAGCTGGCAGATGATAGTATGTATGTGTATATACACATCTGTAGAGAGATACAAATCTTAGTTTCTCTCTCCTTCCCCCTACCCCTTTCCCTCTCCTCCTCCCCCCTCTCTCGTATCATGTGTCCAGCTTTTAATACATCTAATCAGCTTTCAGTACAAAAAATGACAGAAACAGTTTGATGGCCACATAAAGAACTGACTGGCAATACACACATACACACACATGCACACATGTGAGCAACTGGTCCGAAAGCACAATAATTAAAGTGATATTCAAAAAAATGATAAAATCCCATGTTTAGTGGCCATTAGAATAGACTTTCAATTCTGAACTTCACTTGTGGACTCATGAAAGAAAAGTATCAATTTATAATCATTTTTTTAAGTTGGAGAAAGAAACAATCTGCTTCTTAACAATTAAGTCCTGTTTAGATTTTTACCTTTATTTTTAAGAGACTTAAAATAAACAAGTAAGAAGAGCTGATTTCATTACTAAAAAATCTCTTAAGAGCACTATGATCAATAAAAGCCAATTTTGAAGACCACAAACCACCACAGCCATTGGCACAAAATTTTTACCTATAACTTGTCATATTCAGATCAGTGTTTTGCTTTGATAATCAAGTGTCAATAGATTATTTTAGAGATATAATTGTTTTTCTTGCTTTGTTTAGTGGTTCTAAATTCCACCTACACAGATAAACTGTTATACTGAGACGGTAATGGAATAGTCCTTTCATAGTGAAATTGTCTCTATGAGACAGCCTGAGCAGAAAAGACTTTAACTTGGGGGGGGGGGGTGTCAGACAATACATATTCTGAAAGGATTTTTAAAAATGGGTAAGACCAGGGCAACTGTCTCCTCCTCCCCTCCTGTGTTTGGGTCTACCACCTGCTGCTATTTTTTTTGTTTCAATAACAAAGAGGCCTTCATGTTTCAGACTCATATTTAATGTTTGCTGAACGAAGCTACTTAATCTTGGCTCACTCTTCTAACCCACAGAGAGACAAATTTTTTGCATCATCACTATGAATGCTGGCAAAATCAAAATAAAACAATAAATATAACTTTCTTGATTAAAACCAGAATATATAGAGACATTTATATATACACAGACATATATGTTTATATTATATATGCATATATTTATATATAAAAGTCTATCCATCTTATTTCATTAATAGAAGCCATTCCTATATGTTAAAAGAAAACATATTTGTTTTTAATAGTGCTATTTAACACTTGTGATTTTTATGGTTCACTACAGTAACAGGTGTTGTCTTGTAACCAGGGATGTAAAGTGTTAAGGGGGGGAAAGAGGGTGGATTTCACAGACACCAAGCTGCTTTAACCACTGACAGCAGAAAGGAATTTTTTTTAAAGCAATTTGGTAGGGTCAGTAAAAAGTAACCCAGGTCAAAAGAGCAAAGTGGTACAAAAAAATTCTATCCATTGACAAATGAATATACTGGCCTGTGGATGGATGCACAAGGCAAATGCTAAACCACTGTTGTATGGAAACAAAAATATGCTGTCTTTGTGACACTTTTATAATAAGTTATTTCAGCTTGGTGAACACTCTTCCATCGCCCCTGTGTACTACTATTGCAGTACACATTAATGAAAACAAAAGGATCCATTTTCATTGTAACCATGCAATGAGGTTAAGCATTTGACCTCCAAGTATGGTGTACTTGTGCTCAATGGAAAGGTTCTTGACAATATATACAAGAATGACTGCTACTAAAGAAAGAGAACACAATTAAAAACAATCTAGAATGCTTGTTGTACAGCTGTTCATGTTTCAGCTCTGCCTGACCTCTAAAGATGCTGCATGTTTAACGGAGACAATTTAAGATATTTTAGTGAGTTGCTAAACCATTCACTAGCACTATCCTTCCTTCTTGCAGCACCTGCTTTAAACATAAAGCACTTTAAAAGTGATGAGATGTTACACTGAAGATATGCATTGCTATGGTTCTTCTGCTCCTTTCTGTATAATTTAAGTGGTCTGAGAAGCTGCCAAAGGTCGTGTCTTAAGATGACCTAGAAGAGGAGAGAATTTTCTACATTAAGAATGCTTTTCACTAAATGCTTCCAATCAATGCAAGGTCTTCTGCCATCTTAATTTCCAAGGATAATAGCAATAAATACAAAATAAAACACCCTCTCTGATAAAAAAAGAAAGAAAAGAAAAAGAAATTTTTACTTTATCAAAAAATAAATCCAGAAGAGTCTATTTCCCATCTCAGGAAGACAAACTACTGAGAAATGACAACTCTAGTTAAAAACATTAAGTAAAAGAAAATTGTATTGAATATGTTTTGCTAGATCATTAACTTTCTTTTTTGGGTGGGTGGGTGACACAAACGCTTCAGATACAACATAAGAGATGGTTAAGATAAACCATTTCTAAAGTGGAATATTAAGCATTTGTCCACACTGGGGGCGGAGGGCGGGGTGGGGGGACGGGGACTGTCTTCCTGCTTGTGTGATCTTGTTGGAGTCGAGAAAAGTAGCTGAACCCTGACCCACCATCCACCACTTTCCAAGTAATGGGGTTCTTGGGAAGCAGTAGCAGTTAGATAAAGTGTGGCCTTTCCTGGGATCAGCAATGGAAAGAGGCCAGAGGACGGTTGCATGAACTGACAACTGCATTTAAGTGAACAAGCTATCAAGGCCTCCTAACACTCTCAGAAAATGATTCTTCCTTCTTAGCTGGAAATGAAGGAAATAAAAAGAGGTGAAACCAAAGAGAAAAGGTAGCCTCAAACACAGTGCCATCAAGGAAAAACTTTATTGATCATCAAACTCAGATTAAAACCACATTTTTAATTTCTAGAGGGGCTTTGATGTTATAGTCAGAAAATTCAAGAGTCTAGGAAATTTATAATGTTTCAAAGGGGAAGTGCTTCACATCTCAGATTTTTCTGTTGCAGATTAGGTTCATTTTATTCCCTATGTTGAGAGCATCGGACTTTTGAGCTTCATCACAGAAAAGACCATTTTTTTTCTTGACATCCGATGCATAAAAACACCAAACTTTCAGTCATCAAATTAAATTATTTTTCCTGGGATTTCTGGGAATCATTTAGTAATCACTGTCATTTTTAAAAAACTAAATAGCAATATGGCTTTCTTTTTTTTGTAAGCCAGCTTTTACAGAAATCACAAAAACTGATTTCAAATGGCTGCACTAATCCCTGTATTTTAAAAGACCAATTTATTTCTTACTCTAAAATTAGAAGAAGTTAAAGTTGTGGGGGGAAGGAGAAAATGTAACAAATCTCTACCTCTGAGATCATAGCAGAATTTCAGGAAAAATCACACAAAACACAGGCTTTTGAATGGCAATGAACGACATGGAAAATTTATTCCAGCACAACTAGAAAGAGCCCTCTGGAATGAACCCATCTTTCCTCCAACTAGAACTTATTCCCTTCTCCAAGCAAGACCTTCTTAAAAGAAGTACTTCATGACTTACATGTTTTTTTTTTTTTACCTAAAAGAATTAATCAATGAAGGCAACTGAATTTCCTGCAACACCACGTGAAATTTTTTTTTTTCCTGATGATCTTCCTACCTTTAAAAGTGGCTCTACCAAAATTAAGTAGCATTTTCCCCACTTTTAACAACAACAGAAGAATCTCAGCCTCATCTCTAGAATCATGTCTAGTACTCTGTGCCTTCCTTTCTAACACTGGGGGGCGGGGGAAGGGGGGAGAATGAAGTGTAAGTTTAAAATAGATGATCCAGAAAACAGGTCTGGGGAATATAATATTTTGGTTGGTTTCAAACTCTTTCTGGTAGAACAAAATAAGCAAGCAAACAAAAAAAGTTTTGTGGCCAACCTTCTGATGAACGTGTCACTTTCTGCCTTTCCTGATCCCTTCAGGTATGATTTTCTTCCTTATCAAACTACCTTGGATTACAATTATTGAGTACATGTCCGATACATTTAGTATAATGTAAGCTCCCCAGACCCTAGGACAAATTTTTTTTTCTTTGTATTCCCAGCATCTAACATAGTGTCATGTTTCTTAGTACCTTGTAAATAGCAAGTACTAAATGAATGTTTGCATAATTAAACTGAATTTCCCCATCCCTGAAATGTTTCAAAAACAGTCCCTAAGTGCCTTAAAAATATTACTTCTAGCACAGACATACTGGTATATGTAGTTTGATTAGGCCTGGACAAGCTTCCCAATTTCATTTTTGAGTGTTATTTCTACCTTCTCATACTGCACATTGGGTGATGAAGTGTTGAGCCCAAATGTAATGGTTCCAGTAATATCTATAATAAGAATAGCTTTCTAAGCAAACCTGGCATAATTATTTCATTTCACATCTGTTTGTTGTCTTTCCATTTTATAACTACTCAGAATGATCTGTTTTAGCAGAGCTTCATGTCAAACTTTCTGAAGACTGATTCTATTTTTTCCTCCAGTTTTTTAAAACTATTTTGTAAAACAATGTAGTTTATAATTTGTCATCTTCTTCAACAATGATCTGTACAACCAGTGGCGGGGGTGATCTCTGTGGCTAGAGAAGTTGGAGAGATGACTCTGCTATAGGCTAACTGCTCTGCCAGCAATAAACTGGCAGAGAAATGAAAGCCTAAAACAGAGGGTACTCTAAAAAATGCCAGAGCCTAACAAGATCTGACTGTAACTACTCAAACCCAGAAGTGACTCAGGCAGACTGAAATGCAGCCCTGCAGCCACATCCTGCAGTTCGGGGCTTTTGCGGGGGCAGTTGCAAACCCACACAGCAGGGTGGGGCATAGCCTGGGCAGCCTCTAATCGGCACAGTGGGGGGCAATAGAACTTCCCCAGCAGGACTGTGCTTTCTGGGGAAGAGACACTTCTGGTCCCTGCAAATCCATTCACTGCTCAACTGCTAATACCCACAGCCCTAGGGCAGGATTTGACTTGGGGTAGTGAAATTCTCACTGCTCAGCATCTAGCCCTAGGGCAATCTTTATCTGGGGGGGGGGGGGGAAGGGTTCTTTGCAGGGCACTTTCCCAGCTCTACCCTGCAGGCCTGAGTTACTTCCAGGTGGGGAACTCTTTCCCAGAGCACTCCAGTACCTCACTGCTTTTTTGTAGCCAGCTAACAGGACAACTACCCGTCCATACACCTTTCACTGCTCTGCAGAGGAAACTGGTAACCTCCTGGCCTTGAAGGCAGACCCTACAGACTTTAACAAAATGAGTAAAAAAATCAAAAGGACGATTGATAGTTTCTATTCAGAAAGAGAACAGCTTTTCAACCCTGAAGAGACTAATAGCAGACAGTGTCCAGACAATTGTTGGTCCCCAATAAAAAAAGGCTCTCCTAGAAGAGACTATTAAAAACCTTAAAAGAGAACTAGAATAAAAATGGGGAAAGGAAAGAGAAGCTATGCAAGAGAGTACAGAAAAGACATATAACTCACTAAAAGAAAAATTTGATAAAGTGGAAAAAGAAAACAACTTCCTGAAATATGAATTGGAAAAGGTAAAAAAAACTCCCAAGAAGTGCAGGGAAACAGAATTTGTGAATTGGAAAAAGAAAATAACTCACTAAAAAAAAAATTAGTGAAATGGAAAAAAATTCCATAGAGCAAAACAACTCATTTAAAAACTCAATTGAACATATACAAAAAGAAGTAAAACAAAACAAAACAAAACAAAACAAAAAAAAAACAATGATCTGCACATTAGTCAGTATTCTAAATAGATCCTACCCTTGACTACAATGTCTCTATACTTTACAAGAAGATTAAAGTTGCTGTGTGAGATAGTTTCTAGACACTTTGGGTCTCTTCATTGTAACAACTGTTTTAAAATGCTCAAATGGCTAAAAGAAATGATAATCAGAAAGACACTTCTTCAGCAAAAAAAGTAAGTCAGTACTTATTAAATTATTAAAATATGTCTAATTCTCTGAACTCTATAAAATTTACATAAAAGTGATCTGGATTCAAATTATATTCATGATAAAAACAAAAAAGGAACAGAGAAACTTTAAGAGATACTTTCCTATAATAAACTTTTTGTTCACAGTTATATAATTGATCCAAAGATCCAGAAAATACAAAAACCTGCTTTGCTTAACATTTGTTAACTACAAAAAATAATTAGTATTCAACTCAGTAAATCAAATCACAGTGTTTATAAAGCATCCCTTCAACAATGTATTTCCCTTGTACATATTAGGATCATCCAAGATTTTTTGACAGATATAACCACAAAGCAAAAACCAAATGGATAAAAACCATATCCCATCCACAATAGTCCATTTGTGGCAGCAGTCCCTATCAGGTATGTCTCATCGTTTCTTTTCTACCTCTGCCAGAAAGGCAAAGAGATGATGAGTATTGGCTAAGAGACTGATACTTGATTGAGTACTATATGGGACTAAAAATTATTAATACAGAACCAAGTAACCAATCAATCAATCTATAAGTACTTAATCAGTGCCTAACATGCCAGAAACTATGATAGGTACTGGGATTACAAACACAAAGAATGAAATAATCTCTATTCTCAGAAACTTATGTTTTAATGAAGGGAAAAGTATATATATGCCATATATACCATAAAAATTAATTGAATAAATACGCATGTAGACAAAGTAGTTAAACAGATGGTAGCTTTAGAAGGAGAGAACGAGCATCTGAAATATCTGGGGAAAGGAGGGTGTTTGAGCTGTCTATAGAAACAAAAGAGCAACTTGTTGAGATAGAGGTAGGAATGGAGCACATTTCAGGCATGAGGGACAAACAGTACAAAAGCACACACTAAAGATGGAGAATTGTGTAGAAGGAACAGAGGGAGGTAAGGTGGGAGATAGTGTTTCTCTTTCAAAGATAAATCAAGAATAGATGGTGTAGGGGTTTAAAAACTAAGCAAAAAGGTCTATGTTCTCTTCTGGAGCTAATAAGAAGCCACTGGAGTTTACCCAGTCGAGGAGTCACATGGTCAAATTTTAAGGAAAATTGCTTTGGCAGCTGTATGTAGGTTGTGCCAGAGCAGTGAGGGATGTGAGGCAGGGAGACTAATTAGAAGGCTGTCGCAATAATTTAGGTGAGAGGTGATGAGGGCCTGAACTAAGGTAGGAGCTGTGTGAGTAGGAAGAAGGGTTTGAATGTGAGAGATGTTTCAAAGCTAGAAAAGGCAAGATTTGGCAGTTGATCGATTGGTGGAATGAAGGAGAGTGAGAAGTTAGGGATAATGCCAGGGTTACAACCAGGAAATTGTAAAGATGGTGATGTCTTCCACAGAAAAATAGGCATGCTTAGAAAAAGGAAAGGGTTGGGGGAAAAACCAGCTGAGTCTGGAACATGTTGAGGTTAAGTCGTCTCAGGGATACTCAATAGGAAATGTCAAATAAGCATCTGATAATGCAGCACAAGAGAAAGACAATGGTTACATGGAAGGATATAGGAGTCTGCAGCATAGAGATGATAGTTGAACCGCAGGAAGCTGATGAGACTACAAGGAGAAGGGGATAAAAGATTCTAGCATAGAAGCATCCATATCTGGAGAGTTTGGTTATGGATGGTAGAATCTATTTAAAGCAGAGGAAGCTGGGGCAAAATGACTTTATGCAAAGATCTCAAAATCCATTATTTTGGGTAATATCCATCAGATCCCGTGCATCTATATGAGCAATCTATTGAGTAAGCCTGTCATTACAGATATCTTACATAGGAACTGTGGACCAGGGACGGGGATTGAAAAGGAGGAAGAAAGGAAGTGTCACAGCATTTGCAAAATCCTGATGCACTATCAGTGATCTCAATCCAGAATTTGCTGTCAAAGTCCATATATTTTAACACCAGTCATTTCTTGTTGATGCTACATGAATATTATTCATGGAACACTATGATCTAGAGAAAATTACAACTTTTCTTAAAGAGCCACAGAAAGATACAATATGTGTAGCATTTTCCTAATATTAACTTTTTCACATATAATAGTAAAAAATACATCTGTAAGATAAAGAAAAGAAAACCAGAAAAACAACATACACAATAATTATAACAGTGGTTAGTGAGAAGAGAGGAAAATAAAAGAGAAAATGAATGCTATAAACTGTGAAATGAATTGTATCTGAAGAAGAGATGAGAAAATTCAACTCAGAAATTTGTTTACAAAGATGGAGGACTATGAAAGTGCAATAGCATAGATAGTCCTTGCTTTATGTTAAGTCACTAATTCTGCAGACATCTGCATAAAAATTTTTTATATAATACATATTTGCCCACAGATGGAAGAAGGCAGAGAGGGAGACAGGAGCCCATGGAGGAAGGGGCCAGCCCATATAGGGGCTTGGGTTAGAGAAGTAAGAGCAAGAGGAGAAATACATGGGGCTTTTGCTTACCTGAGATGAAGTACACAAAGGGCAGACATGTGAGGACCCAAAAGAGACACAGAAAGGAAAATATGAATAACATGCAAGGTCTGGTAATAGGCACATGCTATCTGAGTAAAGATGGAAGCCACACAGGCAAGAAGCACTTGAGAGGGTGAAACATTTGAAAACTACAAGTGATGGGCCTTCTGGAATTGGTGCCAAAATGAAAGTCAAAAAAGAATTTTTACAAGTTTCTCTGATAAAAGCCTCATTTCAGAAGAGAATTCTGGAAAGATGGTGGAATAAAGCAGGAAATTACACAACTTTCATAAATTCCCTCACAAACAATACAAAATAATGTCTCAAAGTGAATTATGAATGGCAGAATTAATTAAAAATTGTAGTAAAAAAGCTGTCCACTTAAAAAACCTTGGGAGGACCTTAGGAAAGACCTGACCTCCCAGCTGTGGTGGCTCAGTCTCAGGGAGAATACTGCCAAATTAACAAACCACAAAGCCTGAGAGCAGATGCTTCAGGTGGTACTCAGTGTCACATAATTTTGCTTACCAGACAATGTGGGGTTGGGATCAACTGATCAACTAATCAGGAGAAGACTGCAGAATCCAGGTATGCTGACCTGATGCAGGACTAGACAGTGAAGGTGGGAAGAAGGAAGCACATAATGTGGATGTAGTCACAGAGAGCAGGGACAGGGACTCTGATGGCTGTAGACAATTGCAGAGTATCTGGTTTTGGTGCTAAGGTCTTGAAACTGTAGGACAACATGGAACAAGAGCATTTGTAATGAGAACATTGCAGGAGATCTTGATTGTGGCTCAGGGGCAGAGAGGAATACCTCAAGTCAAGTCCCCAGAAAGAGCTCAGAAAACAACAGCATACACACAAAAAAATCTAAAACCTGAGATATTATCCTTCACATATTAGGATTAAAGTTTAACTTTAACACAAAGTTAACAGAGAAGAAATAAACCACTAAAAAATAATAATGAGTAAGCAAAAGAGAAAGAACCTGACCACAGATAATTACTATGTTGATTTAATAAAAAGATTGGGGTTCAAACTCAAAAGAAGATAGTAAAGTTAAAACAGCTATTTTTACCTTAAAGGGAAAAAAAAACCAAAATGATAACAAGTCCAAAAGGAGTTTTTGGAAGAGCTTAAAAAGGAAGCTAAAAATCAAGTAGGAAAAAAAAGAATAATACAGAACATCAAGAAAATTATGAAAAGAAAGTTAATTGAAAAATGAGATTCAAAAACTTACAGAAGAAAATAACTCCTTAAGAATTAGAACTGGGCAAGGGGAAGCAATGTCTTCATAAAACACCAAGAAATAATAAAAATCAAAAGAATAAAAAAATAGAAGAGAATGTCTTGTATTTCATTAGAAAAAGAATTAACTAGGAGAAAAGATCAAGGAGAGACAATATAAGAATTGTTGCACTATCTCAAAGATGTAATTAAAAAAAGAGGTTAGACACTATACTTCAAGAGATGATTAAGGAAAATTGCCTTGAAATTTTAGAAGAGGTTAAAAAAAGAAACAGAAAAATCCACAGATCACTACCCAAAAGAAACCCCAGGATGGAAATTCCCAGCAACATCATAGCTAAGTTTTGAAACTCCCAAATCAAGGAAAAAATATTACAATCAACTAGGAAAAAACCAATATAAAAACTATGGAGCTACAGTTAGGATAGCACAAGGTTTAGCAGTTTCCTCAATAAAAGACTGAAGGTCAGGGAACAAACAATATATTTTGAAAAGCAAAGGAGTTGGGCTTGCAACCAAAAATAATTTACCCAGCAAATCATTATGACTGGAAAAAAAAAATTAATGAACTAAAGGATTTTAAGATATTTATGGAGAAAAGAATAGAACTGAAAAAAATTTGACTTACTAGACTAGAGGAGGGGAATGTCCAGTCCATGGGGCATAGAAAGTCCACAAAATCATTTGCTTAGGCTACTGTAGGCAATGAAGAGCTGAAAACTAGGTACAAAAACTTCCCACTGCTTGAGTTCTATAAGTTGAAAACTTTGTATGGACCACAAATGATGTTATAAATATTCAAATAGCCATTGGAAGAAAAAAAGGTTTCCCACTCCCAAACTAGATTGTGGAGAAACATAAAAAAGTAAACATTAAAGACCAATTAAAAAGGAGTTCATAAGGTTAAAATATTTACTTCTTATATAGCAAAATATTATCTGTAATTCTTAAGACAATTATCATTACTTACTAGTTTGAGGGTTTGGGCTGAGGAAGATGGAATGATCCTAAAAAAATAAAACTGGTTGGGGAGACGAGAAATGGAAGAATTATCTCAAACAAATGAGGTGTGAATGCTACAGTGCTTTAGTAGAGGCATTAACAGATGAGGACTGGTAGTGTTAGGATCTTATTCTCAACAGAACTGAATTAAAGAAGAAATAATATACACTTAAAGAGTATAAAAGTCTTAATTTACAAAGAAATATGAAGGCAGGAGGATAGGATAAGGGAGGGACTCTTAGAAGAGTGTGCGGATCAAGAAATAAGAGGGTAAGGGAGGAAGGTAAGAAGGGGAGTCTTAGAAAGGGTATAGATTAGGGAAACAAGTGATTAGAAGTCAATTGGCCATCTAAGGAAGGCCAGAGCAAAAAGAGAGAAAAGGATAAACAGTGAGGAAAAAAAGGACAAGAAGAAATTCATCACCAGTAATTATGACTTTGAATGTGAATAGGAGGAACTCGCCCATAAAACAGAAACAGCAGAATGGATTAAAAATCAGAATTCAATATGCTCCTTATGAGAAACACATTCAAAATTAGAACTACACACAAAAATTATTATGATTCTGTTGATGTAATAAAAAGCAGTAATAACCATGAACTCAGACAAATAAAGCTAAAATAAATTTAATTAAAAGAGATAAAAGGTGAAACTACATTATGATAAAAAGTACTATTTTATCATAATGAAGTTATATCAATATTAAATGAAATCATATCAATATCAAACCAATATGTGCCAAATGCATCCAGATTTTTAAAGGAAAAGCTAAATAAATTACAGATGGAAATGAGAACAAAACTATAATAGTGAGGGTATTCAATCTTTTCCTCTCAGAACTAGATAACTCTACCATTTTGGGGAGCCAAGATTGGTTCCTAGAGTAAAAGTCACTCCCCCCATACTCACCTCCAAAGAGTCCCCCAAAACAAATCCTGAACAGTTGAACTAGCAAAAAGATGGGATGAAACAATCTTTTAGCCCAAAAAACTTGGAAGAGCTACAAGAAAGGTTTACTTTGGGTAAAAGGGGGAACAGTCTAAGACAAGAAGTATCCCTGCAAGTCAATAGCAAGCCCCATCTCAACCAGCCAGTGAAAGATCTTGAACCCCAGTAAGATGGAGCAATCAAACGTGAACATTCCTTCTTCTTCTTGCCTCAGCACAGCCAGCTAGCGGAACAGGTACATTCCAGGTCTGAGAACTGCCATATGCTTCAGCTTAGCCCCAGGCAAACAGGCAACTTCCTTTGGCCAGAATTCCATGTGCTTCTGTATAGCCCTGGGGAAACATGCAGGACACCTCCCATATCACAGCCACCTACCCACCCACCCACCCAATGCAGCACCAGACATGATGATCCCCTGTGAGCTCCAAGGCAACATCACTACAATACCAGGTAAACGGCCACCTATAGCCCCTGGCACAAGAAATCTGATACAATGCCCCTTCCACTCTGGGAACACTGCTCAAATTTAAAAGAAAGGAAAAAGGTCAAAGGAAATTAGCAAAAAATAACAACAAAAGAAATCTGGACACAGAAAGTTATTATGGTGTTGGGAAGACCAAGACACGTACTCAAAAAAATTGGGAAGTGGTCTCAAGATCAGAAAGAACTCATAAAAGAGTTCAAAAAGAAGCTTAAAATTCATAGAAGAAGTAGAAGAAAAAATGGGAAGAGAAATGACAGTGATACAAGAGAATTATGGGGGGAAAGTAGCAATAACTTAGGGAAAAAAACAAACTGCTTAAAAAAAGAACTGGCCAAATAGAAAAGGAGATACAAAAATCCACTGAACAAAAAACCTCTTTTAAAAAAATCTCCACCAAATGGAAAAGGAAGTACAAAAGCTAATTTAGAAAAACAATTACTTAAAAGTTAGAATTGAGCAAGTGGAAGCTAATGACTATGAGATATCAAGAATAAGACATTTAAAAGAATGAAAAAATAAAAGAAAATGCAAAATACCTCATAGCAAAAACAAATGACCTGGAAAAAAAAAGATCCAGGAGAGATAATGTTAGAATCATTGGACTATCTGAAAGCTATAAACAAAAGAAGGACCTACCTGGATAGCATCTTTCAAAAAATGACCAAGGAAAAATTGCTCTGATCCTGGAACCAGAGGACAAAATAGGCATTGAAAGAATCTTCAGGGAATAGATCCCAAAATAAAAACTCCAAGGAACATTACAGTCAAATTACAGAACTATCAGGTCAAGGAAAAGTGGCCAGAAAGAAAGAATTCAAATATCAAGGAGGTACAATCAGAATTATATAGGTTAAATCCTGCTAAGGCAGTTGTAACAGTAAAGAACATGCTATTCTGGAAGACAAAGGAGCTAGAATCAAAATCAAGACTCAAGTACCTGATAAAATTAAGCATAATACTTCAAACTCTTCAAAAAATGTTTTATTTCTGTATTTTGTTTTTACAACACAAAACTTTCTCTTTTTTATTAAAGCTTTTTATTTTCAAAAGATATGCATGGATAATTTTTCAACATCAACTCCAAATTTTTCCCCTCCTTATCTGCTGTGAACCAGGGACTACGCTAAAGACTAGAGATTCGAAGAAAGGCAGAGGGCCATCCCTATTTGTTTTTGTTTTTTTCCCCAATTAATAGTATTTTTTTCCTAATTACACACAAAGATAGTTTTCAACATTCATTTTTTTAAAGATTTTGAGTTCCAAATTTCTTTCTTCCTCTCTCCCTTACTTCTCCCTTCCCTAAAACAGCAAATGATCTTATATAGATTACAAATGTATACTCACTTTAAGCATATTTCCATATTAGTCATGGTGTGAAAAAATAATCAGAAGAAAAAGGAAAAACTACAAGAAAGAAAAAACAAAAAACAGTAAAAATAATATGCTTCAATCTGCATTGTCTCCATAGTTCTTTTTCTGGATGCTGATGACATTTCCTATCCTAAATCTCTTGGAATTGTCTTAGGTCACTGTATTGAAGAGAAAAGTTAAGTCTACCATAGTTGATCATCACACAATCTAGCTCTCTCAGAGTCTCCAGCCAGCCCAAAGGTGGAATATGGAATGAATCTGACTCCGCCTCCGAGAGTGGATTTGTGGGTTAGTGGGCTTCCAATATGGAATGAATCTGACTCCGCCTCCGAGAGTGGATTTGTGGGTTAGTGGGCTTCCTCTTCTGTGGGCTTAAGAGCTCCTTCTTATATATAGTCCTGCAATTCTCTCATCAACAATTTTTCATCTCAAGGAATCCAATGATTCCTGCTGGTTTTCAAATCCTGCAACAGTCTCATTGTCAGCCATGATCTTTCAGTGTGAGATGTTTCTTAGGTCTTCTCCTTTGTTTTGAGGTTTTTCTCCTTTTCTGTCTCTCTCCAGGTGCTCATTGCCATCCATCTGTTTCCTTCTCCAACTGTAGGAATACATGCAAACCATCTCTCCCAGGCAGTTAACCTATCTAGTCCCTTCTATTTACCACTTTTGGGATTTTTCCTCATTACCTGGCAATTATATTGAAGCTGTTTGCACTGGACACTGCCCTGTTGGTTTAAAAGGCCTGTATTCTCCCCAACTGTAATTCCTTTCTGCCATCTGATTGCTTTTCTGTTCATTGATCACATCAAAGTGTTCATCTTCTAAAGACTCTCTGGGTGTAAACTCAGCTGCCATCATGCCCCACCTATCTTTTGAATGATATTTTGGGGCTAGGCCCTTCCTCTCATTTCCCTAGAACAATCTACAGTCTGAGGCCCAGTGGAAGCCTCAGTTGCATTTTGGACATCGGATTTGGGGTTTTATTCTCTCATTCTGTCCTTTCACTCTATCTCCATATCTACACTGGGCTCTCAGATGTCTAATTTTTCCACACTGAAAGCATCGACTTTCTCTACAATTTCTCTAAAAGTCCCTTGCCAAGAGGGACCCTATCTTCCCATGTTCATCATAGTTTGGGTATAATAAGTACTTGTGCCCACTGTGGCACAGTGTCTTATGATCTCCTCTAAAGGAGCATCTTTGTGTAGTCCCCATATAATTCTTCTGCAAACCTCATTGGCATTTTCCTTAGCCAGTTGTCTTATAATTTTTGTAGCTGCATTTTCTCCATTAGTTCTTGTGACAGCTGTTTGCAAATGTCCCACAAAATCTGCAAAGGGTCCATTGGGACTTTGCTCTATTTTTGTGAAGGCTTCCCCTTGATCTTTTTGTCCAGGGAGGGAACGCCAAGCTTTTGTTGCATCAGTGGTGACCTGTTCATAAGCTGTTGTGGGGTAATTAATCTGTTCTGAATTCTCTGCATATTGACCTTCACCTGCTAGTTGTTCAAAGGTGACTTGTGTATTAACCCTTGTTTGCCTATTGCATCTGGCTTGAATCCTACATAATTCATGATACTCCAAAAACCACAACAAGTTTTGTCCAGGTTCTAAACACGTCCTTGTTATGGATTTCCAATCATTAGGGGTTAGGATTTCATAAGCCAAACTATCTAGCAACATCTTAACATAAGATGATGTAGCCCTATAAAGAGTGCAACCTTTTTTCAAATCCTTAATTTTTTCCAGATCAAAAGGAGTGTATCTTCTCCTTTTTTGACCTGAAAAGTCAAGCTCTTCAATCACAGGGTATGCATTTCTTTTTAAATCAGATATATCCTGTCCTTCATTTTTTGCCTTAACAAATGCCTTTTATAATCTTGTCATAGGCTACTAAATAGGTGGTTCTGAATGTGTTACTGCCTCTCTCCCTCCTTCTTCTCCCTCCACCCATGAGGTCTAATTGAGGGAAGTAGATCAGAGGATGGGGAATGCTCTTGCTGTGAAATACCGTACTTAAAATTGCACTTAACTCCATTCTTATCTGATTCTTGGTCCTTTTCACTTAGTTTATTTGTTACCTCCCCCTCCTGCTCTTTCTTCTTTTTCCTTATTCTATAACTTATATAATTTCCTAAAGCCAGTTGTATTAAATTATATGTATTAAGTGTGTCTTTGGAAATTGAGTCAAGTCCATTTTTATTGTAGAATTGACAAAGTTGCTCTCCTACTAATTTCCACTCCTCTAGATCCAATTCTTTTTCCATAGAGAATCAAGGAGATGTGTACTGTACAGTTTCTAAAAGTTCAGTGATCCATTTCCAAATTATAATCAAACCTTGGCTTTTCATAACCCTAACAATGCTCTCTATACATTTTCCTTGAACTGGAAAAGCAGGCTGTTTTCTAAACATCTGTCCCATTTTAGCTGAAATTCTACTTTAGCTCTTTAACAAAGTTTCCTTGTTGTACTCATCCTAATTTCTGGGTCAAGAAGACATTTCCACTGGATCAGGATTGTGTCTGTCCCACATTTAGGCACCAAAATGTAATGTTCTTCTCTAAAGTATAATGTTCTCTGGGACCACCAGAAGGCCCCCAAGAAATCTGCTCCCAGAGAACATTATACTTTAGAGAAGAACATTACGGAAAAGGAAAATCACAAATTCTGGAGGAGAGGTGGAAAATAGGGTAGTGCAAAATAACATTATTCTGTTGTGGAGTTATGAACTGATCCACCCATTCTGAAGAACAATTTGAAATTATATCCAGAGAGCTACAAAATTATGTTTACCATTACTAGGTTTATATCCCAAAAGAAGAAAAGGAAAAAGAATACATACAAAAAATATTTACAGCAGCTCTTTTTGGTGGCAAAGAATTGGAAATTGAAGAAATTCATCATTATGGGAATCAAGAGATGATCATGAAAAAGTTGTGGTATATGATTATGGTGGAATATTATTGTACTACAAAAAATAATGAGTAGGATGGTTTCAGGAAAAAAAAAAAAAAAACCTTGGAAGACTTATATGAATTCATGCATATATGAACAGAATGTGGACAGAATGAGAACACTGTAGAGTGTAATAGCAATATTAAAAGGATGATCAACTGTAAAAGACTTTGTTACTCTGATTAAGACAATGATTCAAGACAATTCCAAAGGATACATGATGAAAAATGCTATCTACCTTCAGAGAGGGAACCGATCAATTCTGAATGAAGACTGAAGAATATTTTTAAACTTTATTTTTCCTTTGTGTTTTCTTTTGATTCATGCAAAAATGAAAATATGTTTTACATTAATACATTATTTAATCAATATCAAATTGTTCACCTTAGGGAGAGGAGAAGAGTCAAAGGGAGAGAATTTAAAACTAAAAGTTTTTAAAAAATTAATGTGCAAAACATTTTTGCATGTGATTGGGAAATATTTAATGAAACAAAAATATATTGAAAAAAGGAAATAAGTGTTTAAAAATGAAAGATATTAGTAAGTATTTTTAAAAGACCCTCTTTAAAAACATATAAGACCAGAAAATAATAATCAACTGAAGCGTCAGCTATATTGATTCTGGAGAAGAGAAAACTTCTGAGAGACAAGATTGCTCTATTCAACTATTATCACAAGGAAAGCATAGAGTAATTCTGCCTGACCCCAGAAAAAGCAACAACAATGATAGAAAGACAAATGTAAGCTTGGCCTAAGAAAAACCTTTCTAATAACTGGAGTCATACAAAAGCAGAATACTATCTAGGAAGTAGCCTTTCCCAAATGTCATCAACCAAAAGCAAAATGTCCATTTTGCAGAAGTGGCCCACTTCATGCCCTGGCCCACAAAATTCCTGAGTAAAGAATCAATTATAACTAGAAAGAGATTAACAAAAAAAAATATAACATAGATAATGTTGATTTGTGGTTTTGTAAGTCAAAATATGACTGTAGGAATCCATTTCTATTTGGGCTTTATTTCACTGGTAAAGAGGGTATCCGTTTTCAGTTGTACAATAAAATATACAGCGTATAAATTCCTTTCCAACTCTGAGGTTCTATGAAAAGTTGGTCATGTCATGAAATCTTGGGAAAACAAACAATCTGACTCTTGCACTGGTATCCAGAAAATAGGAAGACACAAGGAAAAGACTTCGAGAAACATGAACCATAATCAAACAGGATAAGAAGATATGGATTTGTCTATAATCTGCATTGATGGAGAGGGTAATCATATTCATGAAAGTATTGTTATTAACTAAGGCTTAAATTACTATGATAAGATACCTTTTATATTGATAAGCTCTCTTATATATTAAGTATTCTCCAACTTCTGCTAGCTATCAGCTGAATTTAAAGTGTAATTGGCCAAGTATAACAGTAACTTCCAGAAAAGGACTGATTTAATAGAGAAATAAACACCATCATCCTTCAGTATCTTCTATCTACTTAATAAGAAGAAATGGACTTAAGAAACAAGTTTTTTGGGAAGGGATAATATGATAAGATCTACTGAGAAAACTAAGAAATAAACTAGCAAAACCAAAACAACAAAAGTTTAACTGAGCATATTATACATCATAATAAACTCCACATGAATAAAGAATTTGAATGTAAAAAGTCACACCATTAAAAAGTCAGAGGACATTGGAATCTTATATCAGTTCCAGTTATGAATGAGAAAAGAATCTGTAATCACACAAAACAGAGAAAAGATCATCAAAAATGAAACGGGTAGTCTCAACTACATAATATCATAAAGGTTTTACAGTAACAAAATCAATGCAATTAGAATTATTAGAAAATACACAGATTTTTTTAGCCATTCTGAAGAACAATTTGATATCAAGAAAGAGATGTTATTTAATCATTCGAATGTCTAATCCAAAAATTCCACTATTGAGATTCTAAGCAAATAACACTGCCCGTCAATTAGAAAAATCCCTATGTACAAAATCACAAAAAAAATCACAGTTTGATTTGTGATAACAAAAAAAACCCCAGAAATAAGATACATGTCCCAAATTAGAAAATGGCTAAACAAATTCTGGCATATGAATATGACAGATTATTGCCATGTTTTATGGAGAAATGAATATGAAAAATTCAGAGAAGCAATGAAAAACTAATATGAAATAATGTAAAGAAAGAACCAAAAGAACAATACACATGACATTACAACAATACAGCCAATACTGAGAAGATGTAACAAAACACATGATTAATGTCATTGCCATGTTGTCAGAATTAAAAGACAATTTCTTTTTTTTTTTTTTTTAGTTAATCATCTATTTTAGAGAAATGTTCATTATAGTAAAGCATTGTTTGGAAGTTTTTTGGAAAGTGTTGATTGTATAAACAAAAAATGTACCAGGATATATATTAAAAGGGATAGAGAACAACAACCCCCCTCTCCATACACAAACAGAATGAGTGGGATGTTCTCAGAGAAGAATGCTAAGACATATTAATGTTATCCCAGAAAGAAACCAAATGTGCACCTCTCTTGGGAACCTTGGGGTTATCACATTTCTTCCTCGGACTCAAGGCATGATGTTTACAAATGGAAAAGTCTATAATAAAACTCACGTGAGTGCAGACCCACAACTTCTGCAAGTGTTTACATTCTAATCAAGAAAACAAATCGCTTCTCACCAGGAAATTCCAGTGCCGTCAGCATGAAGGTTGCTGTACTGGTGCCAGGGGGACTCGGAGGACGACAGAAGCTTCCCCTTTTTCCCATGCTGGACTCATTCTGTACACCTCCATGACAGGAGGGAGGAAAAGTAATCTAAGCATATGACACCACTTTATTTGTTCTCTAGCTGCTTAATGTGTACCCTGAGTGCCTAGTATAGGGCTATGGATCCTGTGGCCAATCAATATTCAATAAATCTTTGGTGATAAATTATATGACTCCCAAATCAGCCAAACTGAGAGAAATATATTGAGAAGGTGTGGATTCAGACTTCTTTGATTAGCAAGGACTGAGAACCAAGGCTGTTTGAATAAAGATTTTAAAAGTTGATATTAACATATGAGCATAAGAGATATTAACATCTTTTTTTCCCCTTAGCCAATGGGTTTTTGCCTTCTCTCAAAAGCACAGAGTAGTGGTCCAGTAGGAACTGGACATAATAAACTCGTAGAATGTTGGAAGAGAACTCTGGGGCCATCTTGTTTACTCTCTCCATGACCAAAGTGATAAGGATAGTGATTCAACCTCTTCTTCAACAAATGATGAGGAACTCATCATCTCATAAAGCAACTCATTTCATTTTGTGATAACTTTTTAAGAAAGTTCTTCTCTATCTTGAGCTGAAATCTGAATCCAATTGCCCTTGGGAGCTTTACCAAATATTTAATCCTTCTTTCACTGGGCAATCTTTCAAATAGATGAAGATAGTTGCCATGGACCCTTCACAGATTTTTGTTCAAGACCATATAATGAAATACATGGTTTAGGTTCCATTCTGAAAAACCTGCTAAGCAAAGTCAAAGCTTCCTTTTGAGTACACAGGTGATACTAGACACAGAAGAAATCAAATCATAGATCTAAATTCTCTATCTAATCCTGCCACTGATACAATTAGGGAGTGAGTTTTCCAACAAAATGCTCGGTCTTCCTCTCTGAGAAGGAATACTACTATTAATTGTTTATGATTAGATTATTTGAGCAAAATATGTTGGAAGAGGGATTTTTAAATGTTTGTGACTTTCAAATTCAAATTGTTCCCAAAATCAAATCATCCCCAAGACCTGGCTTTTAAGGCAAGGAGGCATTTCTGTGATGAGAGTCACAGAAGAGTAACGTTTTTAAAAACGTTACTCATCATCCAAAGGTGTTTTGGCTAGAAAAGAAAGCAAGCTTTTGCCCATGCTCTTGCTTGCGTCTTCTTTCTCCTCCATTTGAAATTTCTTTTTTAACCTTGACTGAAACCACATTCCATTAACTTATTCCTTCAGAACATATGGGCACCTGACTTACCAGGCCTTTAGAAAGGCAAGAAAGAAGCAAAGAGAAGACTTGCAACTTTTACTCATACAAATGACCCTAATTTATATTGACAAGCAGTGGGGGAGAGATGAAGGAAGAGCATACAAAACTAAAGGGACTCATCATATTTGTATGAAGCAACTGAAACTCAGCACTGAACAGTTTCCAACAGGAATATAACTTTAAACAGAAAATCAGGCAATCTGCCATGTTCCCAGAGGCAAGGTACTCTTTCCTCTACCTCCCACCCAGGGAAACATAACACATAGGCCTGGATTTGGCCCAGAGTTATTTTACTCAACTCCCCTCCCCAGAATCAAAAAAATGAGTGTTCTTCAATGCCCATCTTGAAAATATGATCTATCACACAATTATCTAATTTTGATCTGCATTAATTCCTGACCAGGATTAGGTGGAGAATTCCTGACAAACAATAGACAGTTGTGAGCTAAACAGCTATTCAATTATTTTATCATGTTCAAATCTTTAGCACTCAATACTTAACATTCAATACTTAACTAAGGAAAAAAATGAGCAAGAAGCAATTAATTGAAGCACAGTGGATTGGGAATCAGAAAACCAGGGTCCTATTTCCAATTGGGCCACTAACCAGAGATGTGGCTGGCTGAGTAAGTCAGTTAATCTTGAGTAAATGATTAGACCTAAGTTTCTTTATATGTATCATGAGGAAAGTAAAATGACCCAGATCAGTGGCATCAAATTCAAATAGAAACAATACACTAAACCATAACCTGTATATTGACTTGGAAAATCACATTTACATTTTTAAAAAATAATACATCATTCATTAAAATCAAAGAGGAACTACTGTTTAATCTATTTGCCCATGGGACAAGTTTGATTTCTCTGGCCTAGATAATCTTTAAGGTTTCTATCAGTTCTAAATTGCTATGCCCCTATAATTGATGTTTATTTTGGGCTTCAGACTGAAGATCAAAGTATTGGTGCTCCTGACATCCCCAAGTAAGTAAGAAAAGGACAACAGACTAGAAAAAAAGAAAGCAAAATATGAATGAAACAATAAATGAAAGAAACAAGGCTGTGCCAAAAACTTCTATGAAATAAGAAGGAATATCAACTGCCTACTTTTTTCACAGGGTTGTTAACAGGATCCAATGAAATTATGCACATTCAAGTACTTTAAAAGTATAAATAACTATGTAAGATGAGTTGAAAAGATGGTTTTGCAAGATGTTATGATAATGGCAATAGTACTCAAAACTAGAATCAAGTAGTCATCTCATAACTAGTCAGACAAATGTCCATTAACAAGCAACAAAGTTGTCTAAGAATTCTGGTGGGGCAGCTAGGCACCAGCCTTGAAGTCAGGAGGATCTGAGTTCAGATGTGACCTCAGATACTTAACACTTCCTAGGTATGTGACCCTGGGCAAGTCACTTAACATCATAAAAAAAAAAAAGAATTCTGGTTAATGCTCCTCCTGAACTGTCACTTTAAAAGTACAAAAATCACTGGCTATCTCAACCTGATAACCTACAAATGTTTCATGGCTTTCTTAGGAAGTTTCAATCTTCTTTGATCCAATATAAGGAAAGAGATGGTAATGTGTCCTCAAAGAGTGTCCTCAAAGAGCATATAATCTACTGAAGAATATAATATGTGTACAATAGAAAGCAATG
Source organism: Sarcophilus harrisii (assembly GCF_902635505.1). Lineage (NCBI taxonomy): Eukaryota > Metazoa > Chordata > Mammalia > Dasyuromorphia > Dasyuridae > Sarcophilus > Sarcophilus harrisii. The sequence continues at coordinate 470,610,187 of NC_045427.1, read as the reverse complement.
CAAACAATGTAAGAAGTACATTAAAAAAACAAGGCTAATATGAAACTATGTTTTGCATTATTTCATATGCATAATTGCTATCACATTGCTTACCTTCTTACTGAATGGGGAAAAGAATGGAAGGGAAAGAATTTGATACTCAAAATTTAAAGAGAAAAAAATACTAAAAGTAAATAATAAGCTAAAATGTAAAAAAAAAAAAAATATCTTCAAAGTAATTTCAAAGAGGGAAGAATGAAAATGCTAGGGAATGAAGAAAGTCTTGAGCTCGCCCTTAAAGGGAGATAGGGATTCTAGGAGTCAGGTTATAAAGAAAGATGTGTTTTAGGTATGGAATGCCTTTGCCTGTGCAGAGTCATGGAGATGGAACGTCATATGTGGATTATAGCAACCAAGCCTATTTGGCTAGAAAAGTCTGCATTGAGAATACTAACATATAAAAAGCCTGGAATGGAAGTGCAGTTTCAGATAGTAAAGGGCTTTAAATACCAAATGGAGGAGTTTGAATTTGATGTTAAAGGCAGCAGGCAGGCACTAGAGTAGCAAAACAAAGCATCAGCCCTTTAAGAATATCACTTTGGCAACTCTGAGGATGTTGGGCTGGAGATGGGAGAGACTGAAGAGATCAATTAAATGGTTATTGCAGTAGCCTTGGTAGGAGCTTGGTCAGCATGGTGTGCAGAACAAAGCTGGATATGAGAGCTATTATGTTGATAGAATCGACAAAATTTGGCAACCAATCCAATATGGATCATGAGAGAGTGATTTGATATCCTCATAGGAGATCAAATTGGAAATATCCAATAAATAGCTGGTGATGAGATAATGGAGTTCAGAAGAAAGATAAGGGCTGTATTTTTAGATCTGGGTGTCATCTACACAGACATGATAATTAAACAGGGTGTGTGTGTGTGTGTGTGTGTGTGTGTGTGTGTGTGTTTGATTAGATTTAACAGTATATAGTATATAGAAAGTATATAGAGAAAATAGGTCCTGGGAATTTAATATTAATGGGGAAGTAAGACATGGATGATGCTCCAGGAAAAACAAAAAACAAAAAAACTGAGGAATGATTATACTTTCTGAGGCATTTTAATATATTTTTATACACACACACACACACACACACACACACACACACACACACACTTCCACATAGCAAGCTGCATATATACCCTCTAAGGTTTAGGTCTGATATCTGACTCAAAACACAAACTTTAATATCAAAAATACGGCACCAATAAAGCAAAGAAATTAAGTTGACCCAAGATGACAAAAATGCTGCCTAAACAATATCCAAATTCCTTCAACAGGCCTTTGGAAATCTGGTCCTTCCTTATTTTTTCAACTCACCCCTATCACTTCCAGAACCAAGTTCTTTGCTCCTGCCAAACTAATCTATTTCCTGTATCATAAAAGACCTCACTGTGTTTGTTCATGCTGTTTTCTCTACTAAAAAATGTCCTTTTTTTTCTGTTCCCATCCTTACCTACTGATATTATTATATAGGCTCATAGTCTTAAGGTAAAAGACCAAATTTGTATTCAGGTTCTCCTGACTCTAGGCCTGGCACTCTACTCACTGGCCACCTAACTGCCCTGCCCTGAGCATAGAAAATGCTCAATAGGTTAAATTTAATATATTGAATGAACAGAATTTTTTTTTCCTTATGCTCATTTCTTGACCTTCAACAAAACCCAAATTTAATCATGGGATTATTAAAAACTAAGATGCAAAATGAAATGATGAGATATAATTTTGATGGGAGACAATTATATATCACTATAGTTAGTTTTACGAAATTCTTTCTTATTACTATGGAGAAGAAACCATTTCTCTTTTTTCAAGGATATTCCTCAATGGCATTACAATCACAATTATCAGATTTTAACCAGAAAGCCTAGGCTTTTTCTGAGCTTGCTTTGGTCTGCAACTATGCAACTATACTTTGCAAATGAACTGCATTCTAGGATATTCTACCAAAAGAAGAGGAAAAGTCATAATGTAATTAAGTTAACTAAGAGTATTAAGCCAAGATCTTTCACCTATTGAAGAAAAATATCATGGCCTGAAGGCTCATTCAAGTCACGTAACCCAGGATCTCTAAATACTGTATATATATTCAGGCTCTCCCTAAAGAGACAAAAAATTAACTACCCACAAAGTGAGCATAGTTTTAAACTTGAAAAAAAAAGCCGTTCTAATCAAAATCTTTTTTGTAGCTTGCATAATCTGACTACCAGTGAAGGTAGATCCTGGCCAAAACCATCCAAATTTCTTCCATTGGATCCAAATACCAATAGTACCATTGGCAGTACAGTTCAATATCTTCTCTACATTCTTTCAAGCTTTTAAGGACAAAATTAATTTTCTGATCTGTGCACTGTTGAATGTTAATTTCTATATTTTTCAAAGGTAAAATCCTAAGAGCATTAAGAGCCAAGACAAGGGGTCTGTTTCCATGTACCAAGGTATATTTAATCATAAAGATTCTTGCCAAAGACATAAAACCCAGTTACTTCCAGATCCCTTTCCTAGGACTGTGTTAAGTGTAGACAAATAATTAAGCTAGATAGTCATATGCATACCATCATCAAAAGGGGTTGCCAACCCAAAAGAAGAGAAATAATCAACTTTCAGTTCTAGTAAAAAGTCAATTTTCTCCACATTTACACACTTACACATCTTTGCACCCAAGTCTTGTCCTATTCATATTATTCTTTTTAGATCTTTTATGAGATTGGTAGTAAAGAGTCCAAATCTGCTGTTGTTTTGAAAGAGTTATCTAATTCTGGGACTCAATTGTATCCTTTTGTCAAAGAAAAGGGAAAAGCACTAAACAAAAGATAAAGACCATCAACAAAACATATTTAGACATATTACTTTCATGTTAGGTTGTATCAGGACTGCTTCTAGTGAAAACAGGTGACTTCGCACATATTTGTTTAAAATTATTCTTATTTCACATTAAAGCATTAATGGGCTCAGTCTCCTTGGACTTGTTTTTCTTAGTAGTAGCATCCAAAGAGATGCAAAGAGTCAATCCACATGAGTACTGTGCACTCTGATATGTTACACTGATGTTGTTAGAGATGTCTCTAGGTACTGGGTTGTTTTCCTTTGTTTTAAACAAATCCTCTAGAGAAAATTTTAAAATAAGAAGACTTTCCATGAAGAGAAACCAAGATTTCAAGAACATGACAAATAAAAAAAAATCTGGGTAACATAGATAGGAGAGAAAAGTAGAACTTGACCAATGTGTTTTCATATGCATCCTTAGATAGCCAGACACTATCTCTTGAAGTCATCCAAGTTTCACAAAGTACCCACATTGCTAAAGCTATCACAGGTCATGGAACTGAGGATCAGGGAAATTATATTTCTTCTTCCAGGTATTCGAATATGTCAGATTTTATAAAATGAAAAATGCAAAAGCTCACAGATCTCTAAATCTGTTGAGTCATATGGGATAGAATAATGCTAGAAGTTTAATAGTTAGCCATTACTATATAAAACACTTTAATAGAAAGATATTTACAAATTAAAACAGAAACCAATACAAAGATGTCAGTTTGAACTACTTATTTCTAACAATCACAAAGATCAAAAGAGATAATAGATGCAAACTTTTATAAAACATTTTAAAGAAGTATATAAAATCGGCTACTCTTATAGAATCATTATTATTGCTGTTTTTAATGATAATCTACTGGTAAATAAGCAATATTTAGGAACTTCCTTGATTGCCTGAGGCACTGAGAGGCCCACAGAGTTAGTAAATATCATTGGGATTTGAACCAGTCTTCCTTACAGCAAACCTAATGCTCTCTTCTCTGCTTATAACTTTATCTTGTTTTCTCCACCCTTCCCATGACAAAGATGCCTTGCACTGCTAGAACCCTTCACAACTGATTATTTCTCTAACAAAATCTTCTCTCCATTGATGCTTAAAATGATATTAATAGTACTCCAGAGCCAGGAGTTTCTCTAAGTACATCCTTGAATCCTTTGACCATTAAGTATAGAAATCTGGTATGAGTACATCACTTGTACAGGGAGGGGGAAATTAGGAAGAAATGGAGTAGGATCCAGACTACCAATATAATAGTGTTTAAGGTGAGATACATCGAAAGGAAAATGGTAAGTATTAAGTCTTAAGCCCTGAGTTCAATTTTGGAATGGGTGTGTGTGTATGTGTATAGAGGTCAGGGAAAATCCTCTCATTTGCAATTCTTCTAGGAAGTATCAGTAGTTCTGGCAACAAAGGGTATCAATGGAGAGAAGGTTTTGTTGGAGAAATAATCAGTTGTGAAGGGTTCTAGCAGTGCAAGGCATCTTTGTCATGGGAAGGGTGGAGAAAACAAGATAACATATATAAGTAATTTCGCAAATTTTAAAGTATATACACATGTTATATATACATATACACATATATACATACATGAAATTGTTACTATTAATCAACAATATTATATCATGTATATGGTTGTTTTTAGTCAAGTGTTTATAACTCAGGGACTACCGAAAGTACTACATTCACTACCCTGAATTTGGGGAAGAGCTTTATTTACCTCCTTTCAAAGGAAGTTCATCCCATATATGATCTCATTTGATCCTAACAATAACCTTAGTTAGAGGGCAATAACATTAGGTAATTACTTCCCCCCTTCCCCCCAAAAAAGACTGATCTAAAAGAAAATCCTGAGAATATTCCCAATAACAAGGACTAGCAAGTGATGAGGATTTTCTTTTCCTTCCTTCGTGCTACTCAGAGCTAGAACTGAAAAGAAAGCTCTGTGGAACAACAGCTAAACTAGAAGCTGAAGGAATAATTAAATCTCTGGCCAGTTTCAAAGTTAAATGACTTGTAATAATGTAAATAGGATACCAGAGCTGAAAATCTGCGGGAAAAAAAAAAACTGTTTGTATGCTGCAGTTTTTAGACAATTCCATTGTTGAAAGCAATGACAGACAGTTCTAGCATCAGGGTGTCTGAGAGCACTTCTGAAAGCATGCTCGTCAAAATAAATGCAAATAATTTCAAACAGTGAATTAGCACCTTAGGAGGAAAACTGAGTATATTCATTGCTTTACTAAAAACACTGATTTCTTCATACTTAAGTTCTTCAGAGAAGTATAGCTTAAAGTACAAAAATTCAGGATAGTCACATAAGTATGCATAACAATTCATATACACACACATTTTAATTATTTGTATATAATAAAGACAGAACCCAACAATATCCTGAAAATCAAACCTGAAACTGAAAGCCTGTCTGTCCATACCCAAAACTGAGTTGGGAGAGAGAAGGCTGTGCCATGCCCACAGCTGGCATTTTCTGGCTCCTGTCACAGTTTCATAACCTTCAGCATTTTCAGCCCTGTTCTTCTCATGTGAAGAAAGGAGGCACAGGGGTATTGCACCTCTTCACATTCTTGGTATACAGAACAGGCATGCTCAGGCACTTTCATACTAACAAAGCTCAAATCTCCACTGACTCGCTCATGGAAGGGTTAAAAATAGAAAGTCCTACCCACTGGTTTGCTCTGATGTTCCAGGAGATATTGTCACTGGATGTATCCTCAATAGAATTCTATTCAACACCTCTGTCTTTAAGTACAAAGCTGTAGGCTGTAGCAGCTTTAAGAAACATAAGTATCCCTTTTTTTCTGCTGCACAGTATCTGTGTGTGAAATTCTCTAAAGGGGTTTAAGTATTTACCCTGAACACTATCAGACAGTTTCTAAAATTTTCCTTATCCTGTTGCAAACACACACACACACACACACACACACACACACACACTTCAAAGAGAAGCATAAATACAGTTCTTTGTGCTTTCAGCACATACTCTGTTTTGGAGGCTTAAGCCTGAATTCTTTTGGAAGTGTAAATTCTCCCATCCCCCTCAAAAAGGACGTTACATAACAATTTTTTTCTTTTCATTAATAACTATAGTCTCTAAGAATGGAAAAACATGAGCCAGAAAAATTACATAAGTGGAAAAAAAGGGGGGGAAGTGAAAGAAGGGGAAGAAAACAATATCTTTTATAATTACTAAAGAAATTATTTAAAAATTTACTCTTTAAATTTTCTATCCTCTGCCTCTCACCTCCCCCCAAATACATCTTGTTGTTGTTTTTAAAGCCTTCATCAAAAGTCTGTGAAGAGCAAAGCTGAAAAAAGGATTTAGACCATTAGAGCTGAAAGATGATCCTTAGAGTCCTAATGTAAGAGCAGCCTTCTGACTTGTTTTGGCATTCAAGGGCCTAGCCTACTAAGCCATAAACATCAGCAAGCCTATAGTATGTCTGAGTCACTACTGAGTCTGAGTATGACAAAGAAAGCCTAAATTCTGAAAGATCAAACTTTTAATTTCAAATTCTGAATGACTAGAGTAGACTTTTCCAATAACTCAAAAATATTGGATCTGAAAACTGGAATCTCAAAATGAATGTATCTGTTTTAATATTTATAATTAACTGACATTAATCTTTAATTTAAACTAGAATTCTATTTTATTTTCAAAAATAATGCATGATGATATCTTTAGCTTTATCTTTAGCTGTAATAGGAAATACCGGTCTGGTATGTGAAAAACCCATCTTGTTCTACATCTCAACTTGAAATAAAAGCCAAAAGTGCTATAACAGCTTCATTATTTCCCTTAGAAACAAATTGCTTCTCTGTTCCACCCACACTTTATTCCCTATTACTATTTATTTATTTATATAGATATATAGTTATAAATATATGTCTGTATGTATATATTTAAAATAGCTAAAATGGATAGGATGCTACAATTAAAATTTCATAGTAGCATTAGGAAAGCCCAAAAAAGAAAGCTGTCATTTTAAAATTAAACAACTAAAATTTCTGTATTTAAAGGTCACCTTTAACTTTCTGAAGTTTCACCATTCTCTCTTGTAAAGCTTTAACAGCAAGCAAATGGAATGACATTCCATAAAACTCTCACTAATTTTCTGCATCTTTTAATGTTTTCAATGCCATGACTGCTCTTTCTGCCAAATTTTAACATAAATGGGTGGGATTAAATGGAGCCTGTAGCCTACCTAACATAATTATACATGTTGTGATTTTGTACTGCCTTGAAACGGATACATTTTAATAATCCTAGTCTTGGCTTCTATCCACTCAAGTCAATAAAGGTTATTAAGGCCAACTGCCATATAAATACACTACCACTCAGCAAAACAAATTGTCAAGGCAGGAAACACAATTCATAACACACCAAACCATAAGGGTCTGGTCTTTTCTTTCTTATTGGAACACAAGATACATAAGCACAAAGAAATTTCTCACCCCTATGTAAATAAATAATATATTTTTTAAAATGTTTGTGTTGGAAACAATTCTAAAAGTATATTCACTGGTTTTCAGTGAGATAATTGAGTTAGAAAGAAAATGAATATATCCCATCAATTTGGAAGGCTCCACATTCCACTGTCTTTTTCTGTGTCCTCATGAATTTGATGGTGTTAAAACATTTTTATAGGTAAAATAAATGTCAGTTTTTCAAGGCAGGAATGATACCAGACCCTGAGAGACAAATGGCCTATCCACTGAATCTACAGCTACAGTAACACTTTCTCACATCACAAGAGATTTCAGCTTTTCATAATTCTCTTTACCCAGAAAGCAAAGCTTGTACAGTCTCTTTCAAATGGTAACTCTTTCTTTGAATTCGGTGGACACTTATCCAGAAGAGTCTCTTGATAATATGTTAATCTGGGATAAGGGAGTGGTCATTGGGGCTTATTGTTTGTTTTTAATAAAATACAAGCATCTGAATAGCCTTAGTCCTTTTTTCTTGAAAGAGAAAGGGAAGAGAGAAGAGAGAAAGGCTAGAGAGATACTTGGGTTGTAGAGGGAAGGCTATGCATTTCAGTTTTAATGTCTCTAAATTCATGAGGTAATATTCAGGGAAAATGTGAAATTTTATCATACTGTCATTCAAATATAAGGTTTAACATTTACATCACAAGAGCAAGTGCAGAGTAAAACCATCCTCAGGGAGAGAAATGCCAAGAATAAACAGCATGATAAAAAATGTGTGCTTGCTGGAACAAGGAATTAGAAGTAGGGGCTCCGGTACAGTAAAGGATGAGGAAAGGACTCACATAGGGAGAACCATGAGGCTTAGGCAGTTGATAAAATTTTTGAAATATATGACTGGTTATAACATGTGAAGTAATTACCATTAATAGAGGAAAAGCTATTTAAGAACTCATTTTCCTTTTTTCCTTTGTCCCACCTTCTCCCTTTGCCTTCCAACACACAGTAAATGTGGGAATGCTGAAAGTAAAAAAAAAAAAATTCTGTTTAAGTCTCTTCTCTATATAAAACTATTTCCAAATCTTATTTAACTCATAAGCAAAAAGTGAATGCATTCATTGCCTGTTAAGGATTTTTGGTCTGGCTTCCAAAAGAGAAAAATCAATGATGTTTTTGAAAACACAGAGTCCATTTATTAGAAGAGATCCCCCACATATGCTATTTTACATTACCAGAAAAAGCATAATTATTCATTGAAAATTATTATAATTTTGAGTAATATACTGCCTAAAAGCCAAGGGAGTACATTCAGCAATGCTTTTTTGATTAACCTAATTCTATAGAATCCAAATGTGCTCCAAACACTGCACTTTTTATGTTAAATTGCTGTTGAATTTGTTAACCCACAACTGATTTCCTGTGTTATGGAATCTTAGAGATTACAGCTAACTTGAAGCAACAGGGATAATTCTTGACAGTTAATGGTACATTTCTATGCATTTTCCTCAAAACCTAGAATCCTGTTGTCTCCGAAAGGTAGCTAAACATTGCCCCCTACTGCTTAAAATTGAAGGAATGAAAAAAAAACACTAGACTGAAGAGATAAAATAGGGCCTTAAATTAACTAACCTCCCCCCTTCTCTATCCCTCTAATACCCTCTCTTCTCTATTCTTACTCCCCACCTCCACCCTAGGTTCTTAGATATTATACATTAGCAGATATAAAAGAATGGACATATCCAATTATCATTCTACTTGAGCCATCCTGTGATGGCTCAAATTAATTGTGTGATTAAAATGCTTAAAGAGTCATAAAATATTTTTTCAAGGTTAAACTTAAATTAGAAGCAGCTTCTCAACCTGTCTTGTCCCAAACAGTAATTTCCTACTGATAAATATCATCCTGAGTCATGTTGAAAGAAAAAGACACTGAGGCCACTGTTTCAATCTGAGCACATAGTAATGATACACCAATTGTAGAAAAACTAGCCCTGGAGGATTCCCAAATTGGCTGCTCCTTTGGGTTCTTTTACTGAAGGTCTATAAAATAATAATGCAGTCTCCCCTTCACAGTTTCTCCTCAATTATGAAACTGTAATTGAATAGCGGGCTTTTTTAGAAGGGAATTTACAATACATAATATGGATGATATGTGTAATACCTAAAGATCTCAAACATGCAATTCCTAAAGTCTAAGACAAACCTCACTCCCATTGTTGAAAAATCAACAATAATAATAATACAGTAAAATTTCTTTTTTCTGCTAATCCCACTCTCTATGTCCCTATTTTCAAATACTGAGACACACCCAACATAGATAGGAATTAAATTAGGATCCTAAAGCTGGCTTGGCAGTTTAAATGGAGACTGTCAGAAATAGGCACCCACACTTTATTTGAATAGGAAGATACCTTCACCCAAATCCCATTAATCTGCAACAGACTGTATTCAGGTATAAACTTTCAAACAGCATGGAGGTTTAGCTGCAACTGCCATTGCCTCAGGCTCAGTGTTACAACAACCTATGCATTAATTTACTTGTGGGAAAATGCTATCCTTTGTGTCATTAAAAGCAAAATGGAAAAAAGGGAGAAGAGGCGAAGAGGTGGAGAACAGAGAGAACAGACAAAGTTCAGTGGTCTGAGTTTGAAGGAAGAAATGTCAAGATCTTTTGATCCTATCAATGACATGGATTCTCCTTGGGCTTTGTTTGGCTCAATGACTGACTCCATTTCTTTATTTGTAAAATAGGGATTAAGAGTAGTTTATTGCTGTTGGGTTAATTGTTCCAAGGGTACTTAGATATCAAGTACTATGAAGTGCTATTATCTATTCCCAGTTTATTCAATCCTTTCATAGCTTTTTCTGAGTTTATTTTAATCTTTAAATTTATCAGATTTAACAATTATTCATTGCCAAGTGGTATACAGAGAACCCTAGATACTCCTATGAGTTGGCTAAGAATTAACTGAGATTAAAGAGTTGGTTTATCATGGGTAAAGCATCTATGGGGAAATTACCATTCATATGTATTTTTTAGTAAAAAAACATCCCTGAAAAAATGATCTTCAGCACTAAATTACTTACCACACATTCCATCTTTTTCCACAGTCCTTCCAGTTCAGACATGGGTAGATGCCACCAATCTGTGCACTTTTTGTAGCGATGGCCATGAAACCAAAACTGCCTTAGCCATTCAAACTCTACCTGTAGGCCACAAATAGAATAGGGCTATGATTAAGCTGACACAAACTCCGTCTTAACAATTCAAATCTCCTACAGTAATTTAATGGGAATCAGAAAGAAGGGTAACAAATGATTTCCAATTTCATTTAGAACCTGGAACTCATTTTTTGAAATTGGAAAAGGAACATTCTTGAAATTAGAAGTTCTGAATCCCTGCACTACAAAAGAAACCAAACTCCATAGGTGTCACCTGATCAGGCTGAAGGCTGGAAGCAAAGAACTGAATCATGGAAAGGATACAATGAAACAGAACCTTTATTAAACTTTATTATTTTATTAAAATAGAACCTTTATTAAAAACTTTTTTAAAAAATTTACACATAACACACACTGACATATCCTTCAAGATGTCAGATTTTTTTAAGTATCTTAAATGTAGAAAATAGAGAAGTGCATTATAACCTGAATCATTCATCCCACTATTAAAGGGAGATGATATCATACCAAGAAAGGACTTGAGGTTCTAAAGAAAAAGAAAAAATGAACAATGAAGATCAAGAACAACTATGGAGCAGCAGGACACAGTGGCTAGAAGGCCAGTTCTGGAGTTCGGAAGACCTAGGTATGAATTTTACCTCTGACATACTAGTTGAGTTCCCATGAGTAAATCAGTTCTCTAAAGGTCCTCAGTTATTCACTAAGATTATTAAATTAGTACTAATTTATAATGAATGCTAATTTTCATTGGTGGTTTCAATACTAGATTCTTGCACTGATGATTAAAATAACAGATTCAAGCCAAATTTCTATACATCATATAGATCTATAAATCATATAGATATCGCTGTTTATGTGTTTATTCTATATAAAGATTTGAGAAAGGCACCCAAGATTTCAATGGGCTAGGAAACTCTAAGTAATGGACTTCTTTCAACTAATATAAAGATATGTACACCTGTGTTCTACAACTTAGTCTTAGAGTAGGAATTATTAACCTGGAATTTTTTTAATTGTCCAATTTAATTTTTTAGTAACAGTAAATATTTTAATAAAATTGGTTTCTTTTATATTCCCAAGTATTTCATTTTGGGATTTAAAGAATTTTAAGAATTTTAAAGAATTCTAAGAAAGGGTCTCAGGGATTTAAGGCGTTTAGACCAGAAATAAAAAGGGTTAAGAACTCTTCTCTTAAAGAAGAGTTGAAGAATGGCCAGGGAATGAGATTAATTAAGTACTTTGCTCCAAGGTCAAATAGTAAATATGAGTCAAAGGTGGAACTTGAACCAAGGTATTCTTGACTCAAAGCTTGCTCTCTAGCTGCTATGTCATGCTGTCCTTTATGTATACATACGTACATACATATGCACATACACAATTACTCAGAGATATATAATATAGCTTACTAAGCCCCGCAACTAACTATTCACTTTCCTGTTGGAGTTCAAGGGGAACCCCAAAAAGGTTGTGGTCCCAGACTGGTATTACAAGGTGTCTCAAAAGAATTTGAAGGTTCAGACCCATCTCCAATCAAGGGGCAAAGTTTATTACAATTGTAACACCAATTTAAAATGGGCTATGTAGCACATCACTCCCCACTCAACAAACCAAAATATCAATATGTTCTAAGATGGTAGCAAAGATGCTGAAAACATATTTTATTCCTTATGTAACAGGGACCTTTGTGTGAGTCAACAAATATTTTCCTATCTATTGTTAAGTCTTTCCTTATTTAACTCCAGGTAGAAAATATATTTGGAATTTTACCCTCCCTGCATCAGCCATATGTACCCTAAAATATTTCTTTTTTGTCTAAGCCTTTAAAGAAGTATATAGGTCTCACTACTTAACTTTGCTATGGTAGTTATGTTCCATATACAGAGTCAACATGGTTATAATCATCACCTGTTCCCACAAAGATTTTTTTTTTTTTTTTGCTTATCCGTATTGAATTTTCCTGAGGCAAACAAAGGCAACTTATGAAGGTGTAACAATGGTGAAAATGGCTTAAATACCTAACTTGAGAACACCAAGTATAAACACTGCAACTTCAAAAGTCTGAAAAGGTTTTAGTTTACATTAACTAAATGTTTGTTTGATATGCAGAACTGATTTCATTGAAAGCTGTTTAAACAAAAAAAGGAATGTGAACAATATTAAGACAACAGTTGCTTGAACTTATCTGTGGTATTAAAAAGATAGTAGTTAACAGAAGTAAACTAAGTATTTTCAAAGAGAACTACAAGTGTAGTTCAACTAAAAGAATACAAGTTCAACCATGCATTTATCATGATTAAAACAAGTTCTTTCTAATAAAATTCACATGATATTTGTTCATGTGACAATAATATGTCTATCAGCAAAGCACCAAGAGTTAAAAAAAAAAGGGGGGGGGTGGCTTTAGGATCAGAAGTCTGACGATTTCTACTGAAAGGGACAAAACATACCAATCTTGGCAGCTGTGATATTCCAGAAAAACAAATAGATGGCGACAAGCATTGAATTATGGTAGCACATGAAAATATACCAATTTTATATTTGTGTAAATTAAACTTTCTTCAAACCTTGATTAGCTAGGTCAAAATGATAACATTTTAAGGGACCCAATTAGCAGAAAGGTGAGAGAACACCCTACCTATTTGTAGTGACAAGTCTCTTCTTCCCCATAAATGGCTAATGTTTGGAGATTTTTTGTTTGTTTGGGTTGCCTTTAGCTTCCTTATGAAAGGAAAACACACACACACACACACACACACACACCCCTGAGGAAAAATTCAAATCCCTTTCCATAACCTGACCATCAGGTTTCTCTGCACAGCTACCAGCAGAGCTTGAGCCATGATGTTCCTCCCAGGGAGGCAGAATCTTTATTGGCATCAAACCCATTTACTGTACATTTTATTTATCTTCATTGCCTTGCTTTTCATCTCAATGAAATGAGACGAAACCATGTTGGATATCTTCCAGGACTTCAATCAGGTCCCACCCATGCCAAGAAAAGCAGCTAAATCTTTTACTGAAATTAATTTAAAAGAGGAAAGTGTATCCTAAGCTGCTTCAGCTGAATCCTGGAGTGTGAATGAGGATAAGACATCCAAGTATCAGAGTCTAGGAAAGGAGGATAAAAAATAGAAGCTTCACATTATTTGGAAAAAATAACAACTAAAACTGCACAAATGCTGGTGAAACAGTTTGTACTGAGTAAATATGGAAGTGAGATATTGTTATTTAAGAATCAAAAACCAGTAATTTTGAGTGACTTAGGACAGGATTACACTTCCTATCCCTCTCTGGGGGGGTTACTTTTTCCAAGACTTCTTCTAACATGGAGTAAAGATTCAAGAAAAGTCACCTACAGCTCAAGTGATGCTGGAATTTGGGGATGTGGAGTGGGGAAACTACAAAAGAGCAAAGAATCTCTAAGAGGCAGATCACAGGGAGATTTACTGCAGGAGCACAGCTTTCACTAGATCCTTTCTGATTTATACTTTTCATACACGAGATCATGACTTCCCCTATTAATGAGTTTTTAAAATATCTATAGTACAATGATAATTAATATTCATGATCACTACCATAAACATTTTGAGATCTTGAGGGGCTTCCTGATTTATCAAATAAAGCTAAAATAATGTTTAGTCTTATTTAAGTGTTGTGTTTTATTGGATTGGATCTAATAACAAATTGGTAATTCATCTATGGTATGTATAATTAAGGATTAAGGATTTACTTATGGATACATCCCCACTAAATTTGACCTCCTTATTTTATATATTTATATGAGAGAGAGAGAGAGAGAGAGAGAGAAAGAGAGAGAGATGACTTGCCTAAAATGACACAGGGAATGACAGAACCAAGCTTCAAACTCAAGTCCTCCAACTTCAAAGTCAGCATTTTCCTATGTTGCCTCTGTTGTTTTTTCTTAGGAGGTATTTCATATTTTCTTCTATTTTTTTCTTTTTTTTTTTTTTTGGTTCTGTTTGATTCTTGAAGTCTTATTGAATCACTTGCTTCAATTGGTTCAATTCTATTTTTTATTGTATTATTTTCTTCAGTTACCTTTTTTAGCTTCTTTTGCATCTGGTCAATTGAATTGTTTTGTTCATTACATTATTTTTCCATTTCACAAATTCTGTTTTTCAATGAATTGGCAACTTTCCCATGTTGCCTCTGGTTAACTTAGAAAATCTTTATTATCTTACCATGCTATATAATAGAAATTACTACACAGGAAAGTATTTCTCATGGACAAAAAGTTCAGTGGGTTAATCATGTGATCACTAGCTAGTATAAGCCCTAAAGGCCAATGAAGTCAAAGGAATGCAAAGAGGTAAAAGGACTGTACACTTTATGTCCAACATCAACCCACTATTGGGGTTCTTTACATCATGATTAAAAGCCTATTTTCAAAATACCAGTGAATTCTGAGTAGTAAAGGCCACCAAGTATCATTTGACATTTTGTGTACTGAAGTATCTCTGTCAATTATTAAAATGCACTGATTATTACGTGCTGGCCCATGGAGGTGATCTATATTGCTTCCCTTTTGTACCCACCAACCTCCTGCCAAGCTTTCATTTTTCTCTGAGCACTCAAAATGCACATCAGTCTTACAGTGCCTTTGAATAGTGCTATTCTTCATAATTGTGACATGAGACAATCTATACAAATTTTCTTTCAAATGAATTTGTTTTTCACTGTATAGTTAAGACTAAATTAAATGAATGAAAACTCTGTCGAAGAAGAGAGGTAGGTAATAATAAAAAGAAGCATATAATAGTAAAAAAAAAAAAAAGAGAGATTAAAAAAAAATCTAGTTACTACACACTGAGCCCTTCACTAATGCTATAATGGACTACTACAATGGTCACAATAGCTTTAATAAAATTGAGTAAGCAATCATGCTAACATAAAGAAGTTCAGAAAAGACTTCTGATAATCACTAATTACCCAGGTCATTCCTATAGTAAAATGTAGTCTAGTCTTCTTTTCTAAAAAACCTTGCATCTTCAATTTTATTCTTGGAGATCAGAAGGTAGAATGAGCTACTTAGTGATGGATGAACCCAATCTATTCCCACTGTCCAGCAAAAAAAACCAAATAAAGTAGAAAAAAGAGGTAACCCACAATAAAATGAGGCAACTAAAGCGTATATTGTTTTATTAAGGAAAAAACATACAGATAGGCAGACTTTTCCCTTCCTAAAGGCTCATAAGGCAAAGGAGAACAATTTTCATTTGGCTGTAGCTCAAAGAGGGAGTCCAAAAATTTTTGAAAGTGGAAGAGATTTCAGTTTGTGAAACAAATTTCCTTCAGGAATGTCTAAGGAACTTGAAAGTGAATACTTCAAACAAGTCCTGCTGAAAAAGTGCTCATACTTATCCCTTACAGTTGAACTGGAATCCAATGGCTTTCTTAAAATCTTAATCTTTTTTTTTTTTTTTTATATATCTTCCAGTAACACTTGACACTCCAAAAAACACTTGACTCCATCCCCCTAAGCATGCTGACTCTATCAGATTTGTCTTGTTTCCAATTCTGGAGGGTGCTGTTTGTTACTCCCTACTTTCTTACCCCATCCTTTCTCACTTGATAATTTCTCTCTTGATAATTTCATTTGGATTGACCTCTCTTCCAACCTTCAGACTGACATTCCAAATGCCTACAAACAATCTCTATGTGGATATCATACCACTACCTCAAAAGATATATATATATATACACATACACATATATACACATTATTATACATATAAAATATAGTATATAATATTATATACATATGTCATATATAAATATATGTTATGCATAATAATATTTTATATATGTATTATATTTTGTTTCTCCAGGACTTAGCATAATGCTTGGCACATAGTAAGCACTTAGTGATGCCCAGTGACTGATTAGAATGTCTTTTTCTGCACTCCTAACTCAAATATATATAAAGATAGATTGATCTCTCTCTCAATCTCTCTCTCTCTCTCTCTCTCTCTCTCTCTCTATCTATCTATCTATCTATCTAAAGTAAGCCCTGTGCTTTCCTGTTTCCACAGTTTCACTGAGTTTTCTACCTTGAAAATCATCCTTTTTCTCTCTTGGACTCTTGAATTCCTAACTCATATGTTAAAATCCAACTCAAATACCACCTCATCCAAAAAGCCTTCTCTGACCTCATCCAAGTACCAGAATTTTTCCACCATGGATAGATGTCACGTATCATTTCATTTTGCTCCTAATACACTTGCTAAGTATTATTACTTAGTTTTTTTTAGTTACTGATACATGTGAACTATGCCTCAACTCAACTTAACAAGCATTAATTAAGCTAGTCCTTTGGGTAGAATACCATGCTAAACAATGAGGATAAAAACATAAAATTGAAAAAGCTCTCATTCTCAAAAAGCTTATATTCTACTAGAAAAAAGGATCTAACATTTTTGTTTCAATTTGATACGTGACCCACTTCAGTATTTTTGAAGAGAGAAGATAACAGATTAAGACTGTTAAATCTTAAAAATTACTTGTAACTTAAAAGTTACTTGTTAAAAAGTACTCAAACTTTTTTTTATGTTCTTTCATCTTTTTATATAAAGAAAATGACATAAGAATTGAGATGTGACACTAGGACACAGTTTTACAAATCTGTGGGTTTTCCACAATAGGATGTTAAATTCCATGAATAAAGGGATCATATCTAATTTAAACTTTGTATTTCACCTAATACCTTGCACAATGTTTTGCATTCAGTAAGATCAAAATAAATCTTCAATTGAATTGAAATCATTGAAGGCATAGAAAAAAAGGCGTACTATTTAGCTCATATAGCCTGAAATTAGAATAGCAAAGCTTTATCTTATAATTAATAAACTAAAGGCATTTATTTGGTCTTTAAGCTTGAAGAAAACAAAAGAGAAGTGGACAGTTATTATAAATGTAAGATTTCACTTAACAGCAAAGAACTAAGCACACACAAGTGGGCAAACACTGAAACTTAGGCCTACTTGTGTGGTAAGAGAACAATATTTGACAATATGCCTTGACATGTGGAATTAATCTCTCAAATAAGGAGATGACCTTGAAAAATCAAAGATGGAGGCACCACAGAAAAGGGTAGTTGGAACACATAAAACACAGATTCAAGGTCTCCATTCAACCTCAGGTTGCTGGCCTGCCTCACACCCAGCTAAGGTTTCTTGCTCATTCCCCATATGTACAAAGTAAAAAACAAACAAACAAAAAAAAAAACAACATGCCAGACATATTCTGAAGCAGATGGGTTCAAATGACAATATTCTGGCTGTTGAATAAACAGTCTATGTATATAGTTTTTTTTTTTTCATTTGATGCTGATAAAACATGACAAGAAGTCAAGAGAAAGATAGGGGAGGAAGGGAGGCCGAAGTGAATATTCAAGAATAGCATCTACTGTAAGCGTGGCCCCTCAAGTTGAGTTTGGTTTTCTTTCTTTCTTTTTTCCTGGGAGTGAGGGAGAGGGGAATGAGGGAGAAAAAGTGAAACAAATCAGTTTTATCCACTATTAATATAGCCAGGAAAATGGCCATGATGCTAGAACTTCTAATCCCATGATTCCTAGAAGACTTCTTGGCTCACCACACTCTAAATTCCAGAAAGGAGGCCTCCTGGTATTCTCTTTTAGGGTACCCCAATACTAGTAAAGACTCAAGATTAGCGAGGCCACTGAACCCTTGTGAACTCCTTGAGAGCAGGAAATGTCTTTTGCTCCGTTTTTATATTTTATATGTTTATATATACATATATATATATATACACATATATATCATACAAAAATATAGTACATAATATTATATACATATATGTCATATATAAATATATGTCATACATAATAATATTATATACATATATATTTTGTTTCTCCAGGACTTAGCATAGTGCTTGGCACTTAATGATGCCCAGTGAATGATTAGAATGCGTTTTTCTGCACTCCTAACTCAAAGAACCTCATACCTTGTTCAAAGGACAGCTCAGGAGCAACCTCTGATCCCACTTATTCATGCTCCTTTTCTTCTATGTTATTTTTCCTTTGTAAATTATATACTTTACTTGCATAAAGGTTGTATCTACCCAATGAAAAAAACAATTTCTTTGAAAGCAGACTATTTCATAGTCTGTATTTTTGTTCTACTCATACCTACTCTCTCAACATCTATATCTATATCTATAGATATATATATATATATAATCAGACTCTTAGCAGGAACTTATTTTTATTTTAATTGAAGCTATTCATTTTCAAAACATATGCAAGGATAATTTTTCACCATTGACCCTTGCAAAACCTTGTGTTCCAGTTTCCCTCCCTTTCCCCCACCCCTTCTCCTAAATGGCAAGTAATCCAATATATGTTAAGCATAGTAAACATATATGTAAATCCAATATAGGCATACATATTTATACAATTATCTTGTGGCACAAGAAGAATCAGATCAAAAAGGGAAAAAAATGAGAAAAAAAAATTCAAGCAAACAACAATAAAAGAAGTTAAAATGCTATGTTATGATCTACACTCAGTCCCCACAGCCTCTCTCTGAGTGTAGATGATTTTCATCATCACAAAATTATTGGAACTGGCCTGAAGCATCTCATTGTTGAGAAGGGCTACTTCCACCAGAATTGATCATCATATAAACTTGCTGTTGCTGTGTACAATGATCTTCTGACTCTGCTCATTTCACTTATTAGTTCATGTAACTCTCTCCAGGCCTCTCTAAAATCATCCTTATCAGGGACTTATTGAAAAACACATTTATTAATTGTATACTCTATGTGCTAGGCACTGAGCAGAAGATATAAAAAATGTAAGAGAACCTGTTCTTGGGAGCTCACTGATCTAATGGGAAAGAATGTGCAAAAATTTATGTACAAACAAGATATATGCTGAATAAATTGGATATAATCAACAGAGGAAAGTACTAGCATTAAGGGGAACATGGAAAAGTGTCTTGCAGAAAGTGGGTTTTGTACAAATTAAGACAACTCTGAGATACTACTACACACCTGTCAGATTGGCTTAAGATGACAGGAAAAGATAATGACAAATGTTGGAGGGGATGTGGGAAAACTGGGACACATGCATTGCTGGTGGAGTTGTGAACGGATCCAACCATTCTCGAGAGCAATCTAGAATTATGCTCAAAAAGTTATCAAACTGTGCCTACCCTTTGATCCAGCAGTGTTACTACTAGGCTTATATCCCAAAGAGATATTGAAGAAGGGAAAGGGACTTGTATGTGCAAAAATGTTTGCGTCAGTAGTGACCTCTTTGTAGTGACCAGAAACTGGAAATTGGAGAATGGCTGAATAAGTTATGGTATATAAATGTTAGGAATATTATTGTTCTATAAGAAACAACCAGCAGGATGATTATGGAGAGGCTTGGAGTGACTTACATGAACTGATGCTGGGTGAAATTAACAGAATCAGGAAATCATTGTACATGGCAACAACAATGCTATATGAGAATCAGTTCTGATGGACATGGCTCTCTTCAACAATGAGAAGATCCAAATCAGTTCCAGTTGATCAGTAATAAACAGAACCAGCTACACCCAGAGAAAGAACACTGGGAAATGAGTATGGACCACAACATAATATTTCCACTTTTTCTGTTATTGTTTGCTTGCATTTTTGTTTTTTTTCTTCCCAGGTTATTATTGACTTCTTTCTAAATCTGATCTTTCTTGTACAACAAGATAACTGTATAAATATGTATACATATATTATATTTAACATATACTTTAACATATTTAATATGAATGGGACTATCTGTCATCTAGGGAAGGGGTGGAGGGAAGGAGGGGAAAAACTGAAACAGAAGTTTTTGCAAGGATCAGTGTTGAAAAATTACCCATGCATATGCTTTGTAAGTAAAAAGCTATAATAAAATTAATAAATCAATTAATTAAAAAAAAGAAAGTGGGATTTTAGCCAAAATTTGAAGGAAAGTTAAGAGGAAGACATAAGAAAGGAAAGTCATGGGGGACAGCAAATGAAAATGTCCAGAATCAAAAGGAATACTAGTTCTAGGGAGAACAAGGAGGCACCTATCAGTAGATTTCTGAGTACATAGAAGGTGTAAGGCATAAGAAAACTAGATGGGTAGGAAGGGATCAAGTTATTAAGGGTATTAAATACCAAACAAAAAATTTGTATTTGATCTTGGAGGCAACATGAAGTGAGTGGAGTTGAGGAAGTTGGAGTTGGGAAAAGAAAAGGTAACATGGTCAAATCTAATAAATGCTTGTTGAATTGAAATGAATCCTTGGATTTAAGTTTCAGAAACAGAAATAAATAGCCATTCCTTTGAGAATCAAGACTGCCTTTTACCTGGGATATAGAGGCCTTCTAAAATACAAAGACAGAGAAATAATTTTGTTCTTCGTTCATTTCAAAGAGAATCATTGGTATCTTGAGGGTGATAATTGACTTGCACAAGAATCGGATTTATGTGAAGCAGAGCGACACAAAGTCTTCAGCTTCACTCCCTAAGTAATTGAAGTCCAGTGGCAGAAAAAAAGCTAGGATGACTAATGAGGGTCTGGGATACAGTAGATGACCTTGGCATTTTCACTGTCTAACTAAACTCTAACCTCCACAGTGCCTGCTTCAGCCATCTGCAGTCATTGGAAAAAATTATTCTCATTCACCCATTCCTCTAGGAGAAGTCTTCACATGCTCTGATAAATTTTCCCCTGGCTCACCAATGGATTTGAGGCCTGTCAGCTATCCTCCAACTGGTCTATAGGGATGTTCACCAGGTTGTGGCTGCTAAGCAGGCTACAGTTTCTTGAAGTCACAAATGAGAGTTGATTGAAATAGACACCAGCCACTGGTGGATAAACAGCCCTGAAAAGGGATCGGCACCCCTCATACCAGAGATGCTAGTCCTCTCTAAGCACTCCAACCCAGAGAAATAATATAGAAATAAGAAATGTATTTGAGATGTGATGTTGATAAATTCTTCCCAGAATGCCTATATAAATAATTTCTCTCCCATTGATTGTCCTTACCTCATTATGAATTTCCTCTCCCTGTTTGACAACCGATGGCTCCAGTGATCTTAAATGCATGGTTTTAGGCTCCATGTCATCCCACACATTCTGCATTACCAACTGGCATTGTTTTAAAATATAATCCAGAGTCCCCACTGAGCACTGTAAGAGAAAAAAGATGAAGTATCAAGATTAGGATCAAGATCCAGGTCTCATCAAGTCACCCCATGCCCTCTTTCTACCATTTGTATCTTCCTACTTACTATTCTACTACTATGTAGTATTACTACTACATATTTACCCTCTTTCGCCAGGCCTTTGGACAGCCTGGTTTCCATGCCTGGAATGTACTTGCTCCTTAACTCTCACTCAGAACCAGAAGGCTCTGTCTTGGGACGTAGTCCTTTGGTGACATCATATATAGTGATTTCCCATGTCACACTCCTACTAATAACTTATGCTCCCTATTACTTCCAGGATCAAATATAAAATTTTGGGCAATTAAAAATCTTCACAACTAGCACCATCATATCTTTCCTCTCATCTGACACTTTACTCCCCTCTACATATTTTAAGACCTACCTACACTGTCCTTTTTAAAAAAAATTTTTTTTTTATTTTTCTTCAGTTACATTTAAAACACATTTTTAAACATTTTTTTAAAAAAATTTGAGTTCCAGATTCTCTCCTTTAGTCCCAACCCCAGATCCCATTAAGAAAGCACATTGAAATTATACATTTCTAAAAGTAATGTTGTGAAAGAAAATACAGATTTCTCATAATGGAGGGCCACATGTACAAAAATGTTTATAGCAGCTCTTTTTGTGGTTACAAAGAAAACGAGTAGATGCCCATCCACTAGGAAATGGGTGAATAAGCTGTGGTATATAAAGGTAATGGAATATTATTATTCTATAAGAAATAATGAACAAGCTGATTTTAAAAAGGTCAAGAAGGGAAAGCTAAGTGGTGCAGTGGATAGAACACCAGCCCTGAAATCAGGAGGACCCAAGTTCAAAACTGGTCTCAGACACTTAACACTTCCTAGCTGTGTGACCCTGGGCAAGTCACTTAACCCCAATTGCCTCATCAAAATAAATAAATAAATTTTAAAAAAATGTCTGGAAAGATTTACATGAACTGATGCTAAGCAAAACAAGCAGCACCAGAAATATAATGTACACAATAACAGCAAGAATGTGTGATGAGTATCAAAGACTTGATTTTTCTCAGTGGTTCAGTGATCCAAAGCAATCCCAGTGGACTTTGGACAGAAAATGCCATCTGCCAGAAAAAGAACTATGGAGATATGAACTGTCAATCAACATATGCTATGTTCACTTCTTTTTGTTTTTTTTTTTTTCCCTCTTCCATGGTTTTTTCCTTTTGTTCTGATTTTTCTCTCCCAAAATGACTGATAAAGTAATGTGCAATAAAAATAAATAAAATTTTAAAAAGAAAATATAGATTTTCCTCCTTTAAAAAATGAGAGAGAGAGAGAGAGAGATAGCGCTTCAATCTGTATTCAGACACAATCAGTTCTTTCTCTAGGTGTGGATAGGATTTTTCATCCTAAGTCCTTCAGAGCAGTCATGGATCATGGAATTGCTAAAAATAATACAGTCATTCACAGCTGATAATCCCACAGCATCGCTATTTCTTAGTACACAGCACACTTCACTTTGCTTGAGTTTATGGAAGACTTTCCAGGTTTTTCTGAGAGCATTCTGCTCATCATTTCACCCAGAACAGTAACATTCCACCATAAACACATATCACAATTTATTTAGTCATTTCCCAATTTATGGGCATCCCCTCAATTTCCAATTTTTCCCTTGAGAAGAGAGTTTGATATAAATATTTTTGTACTTATAGGTCCTTTTCCTTTTTTAAAATCTTTTTTGGGATTCATGTCAAGTATGGTATTGTTAGATCAAAGGATATGCATGACTTTATAATTCTCTGGGCATAGTTTCATACCTTTTGATCATTTATCAATTGGGGAATGGGTCTTTTTTTTTTTTTTTTAAATAAATTTAACCTAGTTTCCCATATATTTGAGAAATGAGGCTTTATCAAATAAATTTGCTTCAAAATCCCTTTTATAATTATTACTGCTAACTAGATTTCCCTCTATTTATTCTATTTTCTCTCCTTTCACCCTGTCCCTCCTCAAAAGTGTTTTGTTTGGCCACTCCCTCCCCTAATATGCCCTCACTTCCCTCATCCTCTCCTCTTCATATATCCCCTTCCCTTCCTACTTTCCTACAGGAAACACAGATTTCTATACCCATATTGAGTGAGATACTGCACTCCTTATTCTTCCTCATACTCAACACTTCATCTTCCAGCTTCATGTTTTTACATTGGCTATTCTGTGTCAGGAATTCTCCTTTCTCACTTCTGCCTCCTGGCTTCCATTATGACTCAAATCTCACTTTCTGCAGAGGGTCTCGTCTGGTAATATTCTATCTCTACCTCCCAAACCCTAGTTCCTCTCTTCTGAGGTTATCTTCCATTTAAGATGTATATATTAATTCTCTCACAAGAATGTGAGCTACTTGAGGACTAGAGCCAAATAATTATTTTTCTTTGTATCTGCAAAGCTTACTTAGCACATTGCCTAGAACATACTCAGTGATGATTAAATGCTTGTTGACTGACTCAAAATGCCTAGCTCCTATTTACATTAGACTGGTCCTCATTTTCCCCCAGTGCTGTTCTCATGCTCCACTAAAAGATTTTGATTTTGAATCAAATTTGTATTTATTGGTATTTGTTTCCCTTTATAAAAGGCAAATACCTTCAGGGCAGGGGCTCTTTCATTTTTGTACAACACCTAGAATAGTCACTAGTACTCAAAAGTCAGTGTTCTCTAAACATTTATCTAGTGATTAACTGATGAAGAAAATATCACAGAATACATTTTTAGGTTTTTATTTTCATCTCATGGTACATTAAACCTCATGGTCAGAGAAGACCAGATCAGACCAGTTTCTCAAGGCCATATGAGGCAGATCAGCAGTGTTAAGAAAAGACTTGATTTATACTGTCAAAACTGAAAAGGTTGAAAGGTTAAAATAAATGGGAGACAAGAAAGGCATGCAACAGCTAAAAAAAAAAACAAACTGCTTACATAGCAATTCAGAGCCTCAATGATAGGACTAGAGAAGTATAGCAGTAGACACAAGCTCAAGGTCTGTGAAATAAGTACCCTGAGCAGATCAATTGTTGGTACCAGGAGAGCTTCACAAGGAAGTGAAAATCAGGAGTTTGGGATCCTCTTCAATTTTTGTGAGTTCAGAAGGAAAGGAATGTGACTATGGGTAGGAAAAACATTGTTGCAAATGAGGGGAAGAAAGCTTAAGTGGTAAGGTTAGTGTGCTACCCTTCTGCATTGAAACCAAAGGGATAAGCACCCTTCCATGAAGCAAGAGCAATTTGAAGTGTGAATATAATTGTTTTGTGATGGACATGCATTAGACTTACAAGAAAAATATTTATTTTCTTTCATTACAATAAACATTTGTTGAAAATTCAGTGAGTTTGCCAAACTCCACTAGTCACTATATAATTATATAAAATGAATAAGATATGTACCTTGTCTTCAAAAAACTTAAAATCTAGATAACAAATGGTATGAAACTGTCAACACAAGACAAATAACTATCTGCTCCCTTTGTGTGAAGTGACAAAATTTCCTCAAAAGGACTCTTTCCTCACATTTGATGAGAAAAATGACTTCATGTCCACAAAAGGATGTAACCTGATTGTACCTGTATCCATTTGTTTTGATAACAATATGACTCTCTTTAACTATAAATGTAAAGATATAAAAATATTTCAGACAAAAAGGAAAAGAGTATATCAAAAACATATTATTTATTTTAATATTTATAATTTAAATTAAATCCCTAAGAATAAACTTGAAAATTGACTCTTCTGGTACTGGAAGTTTGCATCAGAATTTCCATCTCATATGAAATAAGACCATTGAGGATTTGGGAAAACAAAGAACAGAAAGCAGAATCTTGGAGCCAACTCCAAGGCTCCATTGATTCCAATTGGAGCAAATTCTAATTAATATCAGAATCTCACAGCTCCCAGGGCCCTCCCTTTACATACAAAAAAGTATTTTATGTCTAAACCAAAGTACATTTCTGCCACCACCACACAGCCCTAAACCAAATAATGACTTAGAACATGATCTGGTCTTCAACAACTAAAAAAATTGACATTCTTATTAAGAAACTTAATTCACAAGACTGTATTTCTATGTCAGTGAATTTTCTACACAACATGAATTGGGCAGAGATAAGCAAGTCATTCACATCTAATCTAATCTATGATTAGAATTTCAGTGTTAAAATCACTATCCAAAGACATGAAGATGCAAAACGAATAAGAACTGCTATTTCTAATTTTGGTTTTGTGAAATACCCTTTGGCGGCTTAAGCATACACAAAATGCAAAATCATAATTGCTAGAAAAACTTGAAGAAATCTCCACCTTAAGGTCTGTTGTCTAGATTTGGGATTTTCGATTGCAAATGACCATAAATTTAGAGGCCCCAGCCTTGCTCACTTTGCTCCTGGCTTGTCACTCTTCACTAACTGTGGGTATCCTTTCCATTCTGTCCCTCTGTTGCCTTTCCCTCATTAGAATGTAAGATCCTTGAAGGTCGATTGTCTACTAGCACTTGTAATTCCAATGCTTACCACAGTGTCTAGCATATTCTAAGTGCTTGCTCATCTATCTAACCTTAACAGTTGTGATACTTAGTTTGTTTTTAAGCCTAGCCTAGTTTAACCCACTATAACAGCCCTTCAATTCCACAAGATCCCATTTTTGGCTACTTGAGAACGTTAATATTGAACAAAAAATTAAGGATATTCTCACATTTCCAAGCTCCCAGTTACGAAAATTTCTAACATTTGGGAAGAAGTTGGGTTCTCTGCATTACTATATATTTCTATCTATCTTCTGGCCTCTGTGGCTGAGGCAAAAGTCAGGCTCTTAGAAGAAAACCATTTAGGCAAAGATAGGCCCAGAAAGGGAAGTAGGAGAAAGAGCAGGACCCCTTCTGGGAACTTCCCTCAGACCCTGGGGAGTGATTAAAGTGGTATTCTATAATCTGATCTGAGATTCCTATAAAGCTAGTCAATAACCAAGAGTTCCCTTCCCACAGTTCAGTCCTATTTTCTCTTTCTCTTTGCCCATGGGCTACTAGATTTTTTCTGGCTCAACTCTAGATGGCCACACTCTGGATATCTCACCCTAGTTCATATAAGCTTCTTAGAGGAATGCCCAGCCCTTCTCATCTCCCCCAATTTGGAAAAGTATTCTTGACTCACTTAGTTCTGAGAGTAACTGAATTCTGTACTAGTACTGAGAGTAACTATTTTCAAATGCTATGGGGCAATCAACAATCACATGACCTCCACCCTTACAAATATATCTAAACCAAATGGACCAAACTAAAATAGCCAAAAGTCTAAAGTTTACAACAGAAGTTCATCAGCAAAGGAACAGGAAGGAAAAACAGCCAGTTTTCTTGGGTCATTAACAGTTAAGTATAAATGGTGAGTGAATAGAGTGAAAGTAAAATCATTCCCTAAGGATACAAACAGAAGAGCAGCCAGTCCCTGTTAACATTCTACAGCAGTTTTTAGAAGCAAGTCAGAACCTGAAGGAGCACTGGCTTTCTGAAATACACTTTAATTTAAGAAATGATGGGATTTGGGTGAGAGAAAAATGACCTCTGATGAAGAATATAAGAAAGCACCTGCCTGAAAACTTAGTGGCATAATTTGCGGATCTTAAGAGAAAGAGGGAGATCAAATAATTAAATAGAATAGTTGTTTTCCTCCAAACTTGACAACCTGAAAACCTCAGAAAAAGGAACCATGTGCACATCCAGACTAAGTAAAAATGAATTTACAATATAAGAGGGCAGAAATACCACACAGAGTGAAAAAAACATTATAATCATTAAACAATCATGAGGTTTGCTGCACACTCAGGGGATCTCTAAAGGCATCTCCCCATGTAGACAGCCTAGGGATTCTGCTTCTGGAAGAGCCATGATAACGTGCCTTGGAGGGATACTGGGATAGATGGAGACATTCTGAAAAATGATCCTGGTCATCCAAGTGGGAGAAAAGAGGAAACTTTTGGACCATGGTAAAGACATTCCAAAAGGTTTGCTAGCTTCACTTTATTCTTTAGATGCTCTGCATATGTCTATTCCTGTACTCACAATGCCCAATGTGAACTAATTTTGCAATGGAGAAAGACACTGACATCTCTCCATTAAAGCCACGTGGCCCAGATTCCTTGGCAAATGAAATTGTTCTATTCTGGGTGAAGATCTGGGGCCTCCCATATTGCTAAGTTTTGAAAGATCAAGAGAGTAAGCTTTTGGGTTTTTTAGAATTTGGTTTTTTCAGCTGGCTAGTCCAGCATTGGTGTTTCAGCCCAGTAGTATCTGACACAAAACTTTATAAAGTAGGGTGCTGCATTTAGGCATAAATATGGTTGAACTAACAATGTAGGAACTGAGCTGAGATTAAATGCTCAAGGTGCTGGGGAGTATGGGAGAAGAGGAACAAATTCTGAACTTTACTTTTGCCATATGTTCAAAGTAAATATCCCTTTGTATAAGTTAAAAAATGTAAAGTATTTAAACAGAAACAGGGGCTAACAATGGGGCCTAGTGTCAAAAGCAATAGAGAAGAGGCACCCCAAATCCCTCAAAACTCAGCATTTATTTGCTTCAGGGTACAGCTTTGGTGGTCTGGGCTTGGTCTGCCCATAGTAATGACTCAGCCTGAAACTCGCTCACAAGATATAGAAGACACTGATTCTGCGCAGAAAAGCCAAGTAAATAGAAAGTAACTAGAGGAGACAGAGATGAAAGACAAGGACAATATAGAGCTAAGTAGAGGGAAAGAAGCTTGATGATACCTAGGACAGGGGAGAAATAAGGGTGTTATGGTTTGTACATTTGTGGAAGGGAAAGGAGACAAAGACTGAGAAGAATGGAAATAAGACATAAATGCTTGAGTGTACAAGAGTAGGGCTGAAATACCAAAAGGCCAAGGGATAAGGTCTGATTAAAAACCTATCTCACAAGCAGATAAAGGGATAGAAACGTTCATGAATACAGGGAATTTGAGTAAAATGTCAAAGAAAGGCCAGAGCACAATAAATATGCATACCATGAAGGAAAATAATCCAAAATTCCTGCTCAAAATGAGAATTTTAGAAAATACTCAGAATCATTAGACAAAAGCAAAAAAAATCATCAACAATAACGACAAATAAAATGATTAGGCTAAATGAAGCACAGTTTAGGATCAGAAATCAAAGATCTCAAAGCAAAGTTTTAAAAAAGAAATTACAGAACTTGGACAAAATTATGATTATTTCCCAAGCACAAAAGTTTTAAAAGAGAAAATGATAGATCTGGAACTTAAAAATGCAGAAATGGAAAAAAAGAAGAAGAAGAAAAGCAAAAGGCACCAATATTAAAAGAATGTTTAAATTATATTTAAAAACAACAAAAAGGATCTTTAAGACAGGATGTGGAAAGAGAATTTAAGGGCTAAACAATTCTAGTTAGAATAGAACAATTTTTTAACAAAATCTAAATGCTATACTACAAGAAATTTTTTTTAAAAGTGGCTAAAACTTTTTAATACAGACAGCAAAGCCTTTTTGAGCTAATCCAAATATCAATGTAGATGGAGGCGACTCCTTTCTTAAAACTCCATATGACAGTTAATTTCATTAACAACAAATTTTGTGAAAATCCAGGAGAAAGATCTTCAAACATGAATGAAGATCAATTTGAATAACTCAGAATTTACCTAGTCACATGAAACATGAAAAAAAGAATGGAACATAATATTCCAAAAAGCAAAGGCATTCAGGCTGACCAACAATATTGTGTCTTAAAAAGCTGATTTAAATGCTAAATGGAAAAGATGAATCTTCAATCAAAGAGAAATCTTTGAGGTATTGATGCTCCCCATGTCCCACCTCTGGATGAAACTATTTGATTTTCAAACACTACAAAAAGGAGAAACAAACAAGATAGTTAAGTAAAGTTGAAAAAACAATAAATTGGTTCATTATTTCTAGACTTTTTTTTCTCCCAGAAAAACAGGCTAAACTGAAAGCTAAAAGAAAAAAAGATGACTCATCAAGGGATAATTTTTAAAGGGCTATGGATTCAAGAAAAACTTTTTAAAAATCAGGAAAAGGGAAATGAGCAAGAGCTGAATTAATACTCCTTTACCTAAATCCCTGTGACACCTTCCTCCTCCATTAATGAGTCATTTACAAGTTGGGGAGGAAAGATAGCATATTTTTAAAAAAACCCAAGAACAGAATAAGAAAAGGCGAGAAGTAGAATAAACTGAGATACATACCCACCAAATCCACAGGTGAGCAAAGAAGAATTAGCAATTTTTTCAGCTTATCAACAAAAGTGGAGAGGAGAGAAGGAATTATGAAAGCATAAGATAAAAACATAAAGAGAATGGATTGTAGTGGGATAGGAAGAATAGTAGAAGAATCTTATCCAAGGAGGGAAAAGGAAAAGTGAACGTTAAAGAATATTATCATGATATTCAACTTTATAATGAATTAAATAATCTTCTTAACAAAATCTCTCAGAACTGTACTCCATGACAGAAAAGGAGACAAATAAATCACTAAAGTAAGTAAGTTCTAAGTAGTAATAGACACAAAAGCACAATAACAGGAATACAACACAATTATGCTAAGGATGCTTGGAGTTGGATTAGGCTATAAAATCCATAAATTATTTCTTAGAATAAGACACAGCAGAAAATATAGAGGATTTGGTAACATATATACAATAACAAAGAAATGGAACTGAAGAAAGTTCAATTTTTGTTTGGTTCAATTTCAAAAGTTCTACCTTTAAAAGGAAAACAAAGGAAATATATAGAATAGAACAAGAATGACTATTGTCCATGAACTATTCAGGATAAGAAGAATAGAGAAATAACATCTGGGGGAAAAGTTTAAATACACATTGTTGCATAAAATGAGAAATGGAGAAAAGATTTTGAACTATATGGTGAACTGGGAAGGGAAAGTAGTCAAAAAAGAAGAAATAAATAGACAAATAAATGAATAAAATCAATAAAAATAAACAAATTCAAGGAATTTGGGATGTAATAAGTAATGATTGGGGAGAAGAGAAAGTCTGTGACAACAGACAGATTTAACCAGAAGAAACCAGTCTCCAACATGTAAGTGGCCAGAGTTGAACAAAGCAGGCTAGAAGAGTCAGGAATTGAAGAAAAGTTTAATTTCAAAGTGAGGGGAAACAGCTTACAAGCAAGGATACATGTGCTGGAGCCTTGCCCCTAGTGGGGGGACCTGCTTTAGAATGGGACGATCTCATTCTTACACCAGTGGCTGCACAGTGAGTTGTGCCTGACAATGAAGGGTAAAAGCAATAATGTGACACATTATTGTATAATGGCACAACAGGCAGCCTTCATAACCAGAAACATTTCTGGATTTAGCTCTGGCTAAGATCATCCACAAGGTAAGCTCAAAAGATTGTTGTATGCAAAGCACAGGGGACAATTTCT
Organism: Sarcophilus harrisii; assembly: GCF_902635505.1. Taxonomy (NCBI): domain Eukaryota; kingdom Metazoa; phylum Chordata; class Mammalia; order Dasyuromorphia; family Dasyuridae; genus Sarcophilus; species Sarcophilus harrisii. Next base: position 470,579,042 of record NC_045427.1, on the reverse strand, counting down.
TGCTGGGACTTAGTTCTGGAGATTAGGATGTCTCCTAGTATCTTGATAACAAACATGGAAGCAACACAAGCAAAATAAATTAGAAGAAAAAAATACCAACATTTAAAAGGTTAAAAATTATTACAATTAATTATTAACTTCAAAACTTAATATAAAAGAAAAAGAGAACATAGCCCTAATAATTATAATTGTAAATGTGAATGGATTAAACAATCTAATAAAATGAAAGTATCAGAATAAGAAAAGAAAACTCAACAATTAGTAGCATTCAATGATGAAAACAATAGACAAAAAGTATGAAAATGAGAGGCTGAAACAAAAATGATCATGATCAGGTTATTGTGAAAAACTAGAGGTCACAGTCAAGTTATCAAAACAAAGAAAAAGTAAAAATTCACAATGTCAAGAAATATAAATAAGAAAACTATATTAATGTTAAAGGTACCATAGACCAGAATTGCTGCAAAACCAAAACAGATTTATGCCAAAATGTCACAGACATTGCATTCCTTCATGGAAGGTTAATTGAAGTTCAAAAGATACAGTTAGTACCATGATAGTTGTAGGAATTGTAATGTTTTTCTCTCCTGGAATTGAAAAAAAATCTAACACCAAGGTAACCAAAAAAGAAATTGTAAAAACAAAAACAAAAACAAAAACAAAAACAAACAAACAAACAAAAAAAACCTAAATAACTTTTGGAGAATTTAATGCTGACGTTATTTCAGGAATGGGACTATTGAAGAATGTACATACTTTTCAGCATGTTTTGCTTTGTTAAAGCAGTAATAGTGAATAAATATTGTACAACATAACAATAGTAGTAAATCAGTTCCAATTATTCAGTGATGAAGAGAGGCATATATATCCAGAGAGAAGACTATGGTAACTGAGTATGGACCACAAAACAGCATTTTCACTCTTTCTGTTGATGTTTGCTTGCATTTTATTTTCTTTCTCAGGTTTTTTCCCTTCTTTATCCAATTTTTCTTATGCATCAAGGTAACTATATAAATATGTGTGTATATGATTTAACATATATTTTAACATATTTAACATATATTGGACTACCTGCCATCTGGGGGAGAAGGTGCGGGAGAGGAGGGGTAAATTTGGAACAGAAAGTTTTGCAAGGATCAATGTTGAAAAATTACCCATGCATATGTTTTGTAAATAAAAACTTTAATAAAATAAAAATTTTTAAAAGTGTTAATTCCTGATTTCTGTGATGAGAACACAAGACATAAATGTCTAGAAAAAGACGGAAAAAGTTATATTCTGAAAAATAATAGGGTCAAAGAACAAAACAACTAATAATTAAGTGGAAAAGAATAATAACATTGAGACAACAAACAGAGTTATCTGGAATGCATGTAAGGTAGTAATCAGAGAAAAATTATATCTCTGAAAATATACATTACCAATTTTTTAAAAGATGATGTGATATGCAATTTGAAAATGTTAAGAAGAAAAATTAGCAAAACTTCAAAATTTTTTAAAACCCTGGAAATTAGAGGATAAATGAATAAAATGGTAAATAAAATTACTATGGAAAGGATAAAAGTTAAATCTAATTCTTTGACAAAACCGATGAACATTAAACTAATTTTTTTTAATGATAATCAAATTACCTAAATTTAAAAAGTAAACAAGGCAAAATCATAAAAAATACAAAAGGAAAAAACATTTTTAGGACTTAATAGACACAATTATATGGTAGCAAAATTGAAATTTTTTAAATGGATGATTACCAACAAAAATACAAAAAATAATGAACATGAAACAGGGCTCTTAATCTCAGACATTTAAATTGAATGAGCCATAAGTAAATAAAGATAACTGTGGATCAATTTCACTAATAAATCTTAATTCAAATTTTAAAAATAAAATCCCCAAAAATACTGCAAAGCAATGAAAAAATTATTCATAAAAACAAATTTGGATTTATACCAGTCATGGTTCAATATTAGAAAAAGCATAATTAATCATATTAAAATCTCCAACCCCCACAATCAGATAACTAAATCAAAATATGCAGACTTGGATCAAAAAGACTTTGACAAAGTAGTTACATTAAAAATTCAGTTATATTAAAAAAAAACCTGAAATTCTATCATAAAGCAAGTATTACTTTAATATGCAAAAGTAAGTCAAAGCTAGCATTATTTTGTTCTTAAAATGTTTTTACTGATATCATTTATCTTTAAATTGTCAGAACTTTTTCCAACATCCCTTCTCCCAATGTAGAGAACAAATAATATTTTTAAAGAAAAACAACCAGCAAAACTAACCAATATAAAATATATAAAATGCAACATTCATTTTTTGTTGTTTTTATGATTATCCTTTATATTCATATTATTGCAGTCATTATATATGGGGTTTTGTTTTGCTCTGATTATTTTATCCAGATAATCATGTAAATTTAATTAATCATGTTTTTGTTTCTTTTAATCCAGTAATATTCTGTAATATTCATGTATCACAATTTTAAAAACGATTTCCCAAATGATTAGCATCATTTAAAAAAAATTTTTTTATTAGCATCATTTTTAATTCTATTCCTTAGATTCCCCAAAAGGACAAGCACTGTTTTCAGTGAGGATATAATGCAAGTTTTTCTAATAAAAGCAAGAATAAAGCAAAGATGACTCTTTTTTCCACATTATTATTTGATATAGTTCCACGAATGTTACTATAACAATAAGAGATTAAAAAATAGTAATTGCCAAGAAAAGTTCGTTTTTGGTTACAATAATGGTTCACTTAGAATACCTCATATAATCAGCAAACAATCAAATCTGAAAAAAATTTTTGGTAAATTCAGTAAAGTAGCTGAATACAAAAAAAAATTTACAAAAATCCTTAGTATTTTTATACGATAATAAGAAAATACAAGATAAAGTAATACAAGTAAGAGAGACATTAAAATAATAATAAAATGCAAAAAATATTTGGGATCCAATCTATCAAGACATATTCAAGTCATATAAATACATTATAAAACTTTTTAAAAAGAAATAATGAATCATGTCACCAAAGGAGTCATTTCTCCAAGTTGAACCAGGCCAATATAATTAAGATGATGATGCTACTTAAATATTCTTTTAAATGAGTGCTTTACTAATCAAATTAACAGGGGGCAATTTGTAAAGCTAGGTAAAATAATTTATTTAAAGGAATAAAAAAGTCTAGAATCTTAAAGAAAATAATAAAAAAGATAGGAAAGAAGAGGATATTGTATTTTCAGAGTTTGAATCATACTACAAAGCAATAATCATAAAACTAATTGGTATTTTGATTAAAAAGTAGAAAAGTTGATCAATGGAAGAGAATATATAAATAAGAATTAAAAAAAAAATTTAATAACCCAGTGTTCAAAAGAAAATGAAAACAAAAGACCTTCACATGCTTCAGTATAGCTCCAGGCAATGAGGCAGCCTCCAGCAGCCAGCCTCCAAGAGCTTCAGTGTAGCCCCAGGGAAATGCAGAAACACCTCAGGGCCTTCAAATACCCCAGATACCACCCCTAGGACCCAGCTCAGTACCAGGTAAGCTGTCAGATCCCACAGCTTTCAGCAGTGACAACCACCCCACAAACTACTCCTCCCTTTACTGCCCCCCTTTCCGTGCAGCACCAAACATGAGGGTGACGTCACCCTTGGGTCTCAGGGCAGCACTGGTGCAGTACCAAATAAACATCCAGGACCTGCAGAAACTGTCACAAAAAGCCTGAGACTATACTCCTCCCACCCTGGGAGCAGAGCTCAAAAAAGAAAGGGAAAAAGCAAAAAACAAAAACAAAAACAAAATCTGATCATAGAAAGTTATTGTGAGCACAGGGAAGGCCAAGACACAAATTCAGAAGAGGACAATAGTGTCAAAACACTTATAGGAAAAACCCCAAAGAAAAATGGAAAGTGGTCTCAAGCCCAAAGAACTCATAGAAGAATTTAATAAGGAGATGAAAAATCATATAATATAAATTTAAAAAACTGGAAAAAAGAAATGAAAATGATATAAGAGAATTATCAAAAGAGTCAGTGCCTTGGAAAACTGTTTTAAAAGTAGAACTGGCCAAACAGAAAAGGAGATACCAAAACCCATTAAAGAAAACGATTCCTTAAAAAAGTACAACTGACCAAATGGGAAAAAAGTACAAAAGTTAACTGAAGAAAACAATAACTTAAAAGTTAGAATAAAGCCAGTGAAAGCTACTGACTCTATAAGATATCAAGATTTAATCAAACACATCCAAAAAAAAAAATGAAAAAACAGAAGAAAATATAAAATATTTCATTAGAAAAACAACTGACCTGGAAAATAGATCCAGGAGAGACACTATTAGAACTTGAAATAGAGTACAAAGAGATGGCCTAAGGTTTACAGACATTACAGAAAAACATTTAAAATCAACAACAAATACCTTGAATGCCATTCTCTTCAGAAATGACTCAGAAAAACTACCAAGAAATATTGGAAACAGATGGCAAAGTTTAAATTAGAGAATCCAATTGAACATGTATACCAAAAATCTCAGAATTTAAATTACTAAGAAATACTGCAATCAGATTTCAGGCTTATAATATCAAAGAATATATTCTTCAGTGAGAAAGGAAAAAATTCTCCAAATTCCAAGGGAAAAAAGTCACAAAATTATAGAATTACACTATGGTCATAAGAAACCAAAGGAAGAACTGAAATGTGATATTCCAAAGAGTAAAGGACAATAGCTGACATTTAAAAACACCAAATCCTTCATTACTGAGCTAAAAAAAACACCAATGAAAACAGATTAATTTTTAGTTAAAAAAAAGAAGCTTGAATCATGTATTCCAAAATATACCTAGATGAGCAAAGTATCATAACGAGAAAAATAAACAAATTAGCAAAATGTCAAATACAGCAAGTAAAGAAAAATTAAGAAATGCTTATTTTTTATGTGGCTAGGGCAGGACCAAGAAAGAAATGAATTTGGGGAACAAGATTATTTTTGTTGTTTATTTTTCTTTTTTTTAAAAAAAACTCTTGTCCCAATCAGATTTTTCTTCATTTAAAATAAAACTTTACCCTTTTGCTAAAGAATGAAAAATACTGAAATGTAAAAATTTTCACTGAAAAAGCAAAGAGAATATCAATAGAGGATCAAAAGATTAAAAGTTATAACAAGAAAATCAGGAAAAAAATAAGTGAATACCAGGAATTTAAGAGGAAAAATCTCAACCTCTCATTAAAAAACTCATAATATATAGGATAACATGATGCAAAGGAATACCTCTAAAAATGTGAGAGGAGGGAGTGCTTTCTTTAGTAGGTTCAGGTGAAAACTAGCCAAGATTTGAGAAGATAGACAAGTAAGTTTTCCCTTTTGTCTAGGGTAGCAGGAATTTAAGTATAAACTTTTTCCTGAGGCACAAAATATAAAGGAAGGAATAGGAATTTGTATCCAGTAGTAAGAGTTTGATTAGTAAACCAGAGAAATCAAACCAAAAATGATAATACACAAATATCTCTAGTGAATATCAACATATAAATTCTAAATAAAATATTGGTAAGAGACATAGTAACATATCAAAAAAATTATATATACAATGATTAGGTTAGATTTATATAAGGGATACTGGGTTGATCTAATATTATTATCAAAATATATTATTAGATAGCATCTATGTACTATTATCTAATAAAATTAATAAATAATAAAATACATAACAATACAGACAAAATTTTGACAAAACAATTATTTTTAAAACTATATTATAAAACATAAGAATATATGATTCTTACAATGGCATATAGTAGCCATCTAAAACTAAAAGTCAACCTTCCATATAATAGAGATTAATCAGAAATCTTTCTTATACAATCAAGGAAATGAGAAATTCTATCAAAAATCACTCCAAAATACATATCTATGACAACTCGCCAGAACACAGAAAATACCTATAAATATAACTTCAAAGTACACTTTACAAAAAGAGAGTCTTAATAGAAATGACAAGAGAAAACAAATATCTACCTTATCTAGAGTCGGTGACATTTTTTAGGGATATTGTAGTCAATCTTACAGACCAAAAATAGATTTCCCTTTACTTATTAAAGGGTAATTAAACACTGTAGTCATTAATGAGTCAAGGTCAGGACAATTAGGGTCAAGGACAAGGATATTCATAACAATTAGAATGACAACTCTATATCCTGTTCCTTCATTCCTAGCAATGGATTTGGAATTAAATTGAAGATGACACTAAGCATAGCATTCTTAGAATTCCACCAGGCATTACCAATGCCCAACCAGCAACTAAGCTCAAGACTATAAACAATTATAAATGAAAATGGTTTTTGTAGGGCATACCACACCCTGAATGATTGTTGGAGCAATAAATTAGTCCATCTATTCTGGGAAATTTTGTGATTCGCATCAAAGTGAAGCAAAACCAAGAAAATGTATGTAATGACTACAACAACATGAATGAAAAGATCACTACATGGAAGTTTGATTCCAAGTAATGAAAAACCCAGTGATGATCCTGGAAAAGAATTAGTGACACAGACTTTCTATCGCATAGCAGATATTCTATACAGGCACATAGAAGGCAATATAACATATATATTATGAGAAATGGTCTCCATATCAGATATCTGCCTTATTGGAGGGTTCAATTTTGTGGGGGTGAGATGGGAAAAAACTGCTATAAAGATATGAAAAATCAATAAAACTTATCCAAAAGAAAAATAGAAATTGAAAAAATAAAACAACTCATAAAGAAGAATAGCCCTTTGTGATGATAGGTAGATCCTCTATGGAGGTAAGCAACAAGAACTGTACAGAATGAGGAGTAGACAGATTAAGTTCTATGCTGGTGTGTATTCATCTTAACACCATCAAAAATTTTTCTGAAATAATGATCTCCTTCATCTCTGCTATTCCGACACTGGCAATGACAACCAAACTATTCATTAAGGTGGCCTTTGGCATTCCAAGTCCTTTCAAGAACAAGTCTGGTCTGTTGATCTTCAATTTATGTTCTATGTCCCAAGGACCCTAGCTACTCTAAAAGTCAAACAATTGAGCAATGAGGTCTGGGATAAGAGTATAGTTAGAAAGAATTGCAAAATTCCTTGTCAACACAGAAGTTGCCTCTAAATTAACAATCACATGCCCAGAGACCTAATTGAAAAGTTAAGGAAAATGCAAATTTGCCACCATCCCCAACCCAGATATAGCTAGAACATATAGGAGCACAAGTACAAAAACACACCTCCATTCTCTTCTGTAGCCACTTCCTACCTTTTATCCTGCTGAATAAGGATGAAACCTCCCATACAGCCACTTCTCCTTAGGGACTCCAATCTATTACAATCATATGATCCCATGGTATTAGACCACCCCTATCCAAGGTAAGATAGAATAGTTCTGCATTTTTAAGGTTAAAGTTAAATAAAACAAGAGATATTCTCTTTTCAAATATTATTACTATTTTTCCATTTATCCCAGAGGCCATATTGAAGATGGGACCTTTGTTGATGGTGGTGCTTTAAGTGATCATTTAACTACTACTTAATGCATCCAAATTCACCAGCAGATTTTCTTTATTACTTACCTCTGCCACTCTGTGGGTAGAACTGAATCGAGGTTGCAAACCAGCCAAAACACAATGTTGATGGGTTATATTAAGATCATCTAAAAGAAGAAAAAGAAAACAAAACAACTTACTACAGAATTGAACAAATGAAATTTACATCATTACAAAATACCTGTCAATAATAAGCTATTTATTACTGTATATTACCAACTGGAGAATGAAAGCAAATTGTAAATTTAGTCCTCAAGAAGAACAAAAATTATATTTTATAAGTTGACATTTAATTCTTTAAAGAAGTTTTCTTCACAAATGTTCTTACTTTTCTCTCCTATTGGATTTCTTTTCAGAATATAAATATTTTCAATTTCTGAGACAGTTTGTAACTTTCTGTATTACTGAAAGATAGCCTTCACCTCTGCCCAAAGCATTCTTCTTTATTCTTCCCCAATTCAAAGCCTTCTTCCCCCTCTCAATTTTTAGGCAATGGACCAGTCAGTACAATAAATCACCAAGTATCAGAAGAACATAATTCAAGCCTAGGACTACTTTATGTAAAAACTGACAGCATAATATTACTATCAAGTTCAAAGTAGGATGTGCAGTAGCAGGAGTTCAATTACTCAGTCAACTCAGAAAAAGCACCATGTCAAAAAAGTGTTACTTTAGATATAAAATCTTTTATTAGAAAAAAGAAAGCCTGGTACTCCTCATATAGCAAGAAATTATTTCTTGTACTAGCACCATAGACCACTTTTCTGGATAATCAACAACAACAAAAATGGCTCCTATTTATTGTCAGAATCAATAAACATTTATTAAGCACTTACCATATGCTAGGTACCCGTATGCTAAGTGCTAGGAATAAAAAAAAGACAGTCATATTGCCCTCAAGAAGCTCACCATCTAATGAAACTATTGCAACTTTTTGCATCAATAAAAATGACTACAAAATCTGTCTTGAAGCAACATGAATTTGAGGAAATACAACCCACAATAGATAAATTTTTAGGTTCTCCTTTGATAAGTGTATGCGGCTAAGAAGACTGAATTGACTATATCTCATTTTCTTATTGATCTGATTTACAAATTATTGCTTTTGTCCTGTAACTGCTTAAGTCATAGTTCTTTGTCTCTAAATTTACTTCAGAATTCAGCTGACCTATGTAATGAAATAAGTTTAGAAATCCAGTTCTCCTGATAATCACCAATCTATTCTTGTCTCAAGGAATTTAGCTGATCTTGGGGGATGAACACAAGCGAATCAGGACTAATATCTTGACATCACCAAGCTACCCCTTAAAGAATTGGTTTGTTATCCAAAAGTCTCAGCCACTATTTCCTATTGGGTGCATGTCTTAGTCTCAGGAAAGAAGGAAGGGAAAGAGGATGTAACTGATAGCCCTTACTACCAAACTTCAAACCAATCATATTTTTCCTTGCACCTCAGCTCTCTAACCAATCCTGTTATTCTCAAATAGGTGGTGTCATCTCTCCTGTCCTCTTAGTTATTCTGCATTCTCCAAAACCTATAAGAGAAATTGTCCTTTTGTTCAGGGTCTTTGGCATAAATAGAATCAAGCCACTTACCCACTTATTAACAGGCAGAATTGTCCCTGCTGATAAATGTTATATTGCATGGAAAATTGCCTCAGTTTATCTTTTTGTTAAATTCCGAATGTTACAATGCTCAGTTCTATTTCAACATCATCAGCTCATTTTCCCTCTCTTCCTTAATGGCTGCTTATATCTGGAAAAAAAGTATAAATTTTGTATAGAGAAAACCAAGGAAAAGGATGGAGTCTATATTGTATTAAAAACACACACACACAAAGCTAAAATACTTTGAAAACATCCACAATTTATTACTCTATCCAATCTTCCTTAATTACAAAACACACACACACAAAGCTAAAATACTTTGAAAACATCCACAATTTATTACTCTATCCAATCTTCCTTAATTACTCTATCCAGTCTTCCTTCCCTCCCCCCACCTTTGGATTGGATCAATGTAATCCCCTCAAATTAAGTCAGATCAGCCTTTACTGTGCAACTTAAAGTCTTAGAAAATGGTCCAAGGCATTGAGAAATTAAATTGCTTTTCCAGAACTAAAGACCTAGTACACATCAAAGACCTAGGATTTGAATCTGGGCCTTCCTGATTCTGAGGGCCAGATTTCTGTATATTATGCCACACTGTCTCTTACCCAGTCTTTAAAAGGTGTTTAACAGCTACATTTCCAGCAATAACAATTCCATATAACTTCCATATATTTTATTTTGTAGTCTGGAAATGAGATAAAATAGATAATTTCTTTTTTTTTTTTGGAAAGGCCTAATTCAATTCAAAAGGATCAAAGCAGATTATTCCAGGAGAAAAGTATTCAAATCCTATATCCTGTCCAGAAAATGGAGGCTGAAAGGTCAGAACTCTAGCTCCACTTTCCCTTTTTCCAGAAATTCAGTAATATGACTAGCTGACTTTGGCTATTTTAGGGGTGACAGAGGAAGAAGATTTCCTGTTTGGGGGATGTGAGGAATGGTAAAGAAAAAGGAAGCATTCATATCACATGTTTGCTTGAAACCTGGCTCTAGGTTAGGTAATGAACATTTTTATGGATTCCAGCCAAGATCCTGAGAAATGAATAAACAGTGAGTGCAGACAGTGATACCTGAGTCACAAAGAGTCAAGATCAGTCTTGCAAATCCCAAAAGAATCCCAGAAACTTCTGTGTTATTAATACTAAGAACCACAGACATCATTAAGGGGAAATCATCCTAATGAAGAGATTTGTTAAGTGCTTTTGTTCCTTTCAGTAGCAACTAATCTGATTCGGTCCATGTGGCAAAAAGAGTATTAGAAGTATTATTTTCACGTTTGCACCTTCATTTAAACTCTTGGCAACCCTTTAATTGAGGAACTCTCTTGAAATTGCTTCCAACTGTCTCTAATCCTTTATGACTTTCAGAAAGAACCTAGCAATTTTAATTTGAGAGTTTGTAATTTGTCTAAAACTCTAATTGTATAAAAGTGGCTGAAGATTCAAGGAGGGTATGAGACTTCAAGGAGTCTCGAGGGATATTTGAAATGACAGTTCCAGTCTTAGAAGATTAGTTTTTTATTATTATTATTGAAGAAACATGAAAGCGCCACTTGTTAATGAGGCATGGATTGTTTGCAGAAAAGAATGCCAATGACATTGCAAAACAAAATTAACCAACCACCTTTTGTTGATTGCAATTAAGAAACCCAGACAGTCTAGAAAACTTACTCAACAAGATGGAGAAAGAAAAAAGTCCCATCTTTGGCTATCTGATGGTTAAATGTGACACACCCCATCAACGTAGGAACCAAATTCTGAACATTAGTGTCTAGTCCTTCATACTAGCATGAACCTCTTTTCACACATGAATTCACCAGCAAGAGTATTCCTTGGTGCGACTGAACTTTTCATTGCACAAATCCTACTCATCACCATCCCTGCCCTGCCCCCGCCCAAGTCTGCTACATCACATCACCTCCACTAAGGGCCCTTTAAGTTAAAGTAAACTTGCATGTTTACTTTATATAAGTAATATATATATATATATATATATGTATGTATATATTTATTTATATATATGTGTGTGTGTGTGTATGTGTGTGTGTGACAAATACCCTTTATATTGGTATCCCACTCTGGTACTTTCTACAGTCACTAAAGTTTTCATCCCTGAACGTCCTTCAATTTTTGATATTTGCATCAAATCCTGGGAGAATTGCAGAAATTACTAATGTGAGAACATGTCCATATTTAACAGCCAAAGGGACAATATACAGGGTCTTTTTTTACCTTTGAAGAAAGAGATATTCACACCTCCATAAAAGAGTAGAGATCTAAAACAGAGTCACCCACAAGTGCACACCCAGTGATTTAATACAGTGGCCTTACAAGAAGCAGGCCTATATCCCCTTATCAATCTTCCTCAAAGGGAAAATGATAGCAGTATATAGTTTTTTAAATGCTGAATTCAGCATCAGATGGCCCGAATTTGATAATACCCACCAGATGTTTTGACACTGGGCAAGTCATTTCACCTCAGTTTACTGTTATAAAACAGGGATAAGGAGTGAAGTAAGAAAAAGTCAGGCATAATCTGTAAAATTTCTTCTTGCTCTGATATTCTGTGTTTCTATGATTATTTGTTAACTGGCCAGATCTAACTAGGTACTTGTTTACTAAGTATAAATGTGGTATTTTGGGAGACAAATTAGTTTTTAGGACATATAGGGATCTTATTAAGTCATTCCTCAAAGGAACTAAATATCCCTTTTCAGGATAGAAGCTAACTCCATAAATCTCATCACAGATAAAATTTTCCATAAGAGCATAACCTCTTTCAATAGGCTAAAAGAAAGATGAGGGGGACTCCAAAGCTGCAGAGTTTAAACTTGCTCTTTGTCCTTTGCTGGAAGGCCTGGCTATCCTGCTGTGGTGTTGAAGGAACTGAATTCTTGAGGTTAATAATTCATTTTCACAACTTTAAATATACATAGGGAAATTAATTCTATTTCAGAAAGAGCTGGTTTAACCCGGACTTTGTTTCTCAAACCTCCTCCCCTTTCTTACTATATGCTTTCCTCCTCCTTTTCCCTCAAATCTCTCCACTTTCCAATCTGTAACACTTTTAACCATTTTTCAATGAGATTTGAGAGTAGGAGGAAATGGAAAGATGTAGAAAAGAGTTGGTATTACATTCAGGTAGACAAGGAGAGCCTGTGAAAAGTAGGTTAGGCTGAGGGATAGAGTGAACAAAATATTTTTCTGCTTCTTCCTCTGTGGAGGCTTACCCTAGTGTTGTCTGGAGAACAGAGCTTTCAATGAAATGAAGTGAAGAAGTATAATATTCACTTCTCTAAAATATAATTGTTCTCTGGGAGCAGGTTTCTTGGGGGACTTCTGGAGGCAGTCTTAGTTTCAGTTCTGTGTAATAATCACCTCAAATGCAGCCAGGAGTTAAAGTCCAAATCCTTTATTGTCTCCTTCAAAATAGCCCGGTCAGCTTTCTTAGAGGCCTATTTCTCTCCTTGGTTTTGAGAGCTCTTGCCGCTAGTCCTTTGCTTCTGCCAGCTTCAGCCTCTAGCTCCCTCTGAATCTCCAGCCAGCACAAAGGTGGAATATGGAATGAATCTGACTCTACCTCCGAGAAAGTGGGCTTGTGGGCTTCGGTCCTCTGACTTGTGAATCTCCTCTGCATCCTGGCTCTGAATCTCCCGAAGTGCATCCTGGTTGAGGCTCCTAGCTTATATATGCTCTCTTAAAGGTATGAACTCTAATAAGTACTAAGCACATAAATCATTGTCTCTATCAATTCCAGTGACTTAGCACCTTGTTTCAAGTTCTGGCCCATAACAGAAGCACTAAAGCAGAAGCCAGGAAGTGCCCCTAATTGCTGTTCCTTGATATAACCAAGCTTACCTCCATCCCTGTCTCCCCATTTCCCCAAGTTTTCCACCAGAGAGCTAGAAGAAGCCTGCTGGTTCCTCCCTGAGACCTAACAAGACTTTAAAAGCTGGGCTAATGAGAAGCACCCTGTAGGAAAACAGGCATTCAGGAAAGTGAGGCCTGCCCTTAGACTATCTGCATCTGGCACAGGTCAAACCACCGTGAGGGTGTGATCAAACTCTACTAGCATTCAGATCTGTCAAATAAGATAGAAATGTGGCTAGGCTAAAAACGGACTAAAAGAATAATCAAAACCAGGCCTGATACATGCAAGAGCTCAAGGTTGCAATACAGGTTGTATAAAATAAATTGGCTTCCTCCATTGTCATGCCTTCATCTCTTGGAAAAGATCACTGATGACAGAGGAGAGGAAATCTGACCCAGCACAAAGCATGAGAGCATCACTGTCATTATCTATACTTTTAGACTAAGGATAAGTAACCTCTACTGAAATTCTTTCCCAATGATGTGAATGATTTCTCACAGCAGTATGGAAGGGAGCCTATGTTATCTAAGGTTATACCAGAAAAGCTCAAGCTCTGGCTTGAGGATAGACTCTTGTCATTCAAGGAGCAGCTTCATTAAGCTCACAAAGGGATATAAATTTTCAGCCAGTGCAACTCATAAAGGATATCAATTTAGCCAAAGAAGGATTGAGATCTTTGTGGAAAACAAATGCACATTTTCCTTGAAGTACTGAATTTAAGAAATAGATGAACATATATAATGTGACTTTATTAACCAGACTAATCTCTGCTCAAGGGATTTTCCAAAAACCTCTCTATGTAGAGAGATACTAGTTAGATGGAACTAAGAACAACACTAAGCTCTTATAATATTTAAAATCACTTACTCATTAGCTTACAAAATGCATGACCTCACCTGGGATGAGGCCATTGTAAGACCTCAGGCTTAACTCTGGACTGTATGACAAATGTATGTTTATTATTATATTTCAAGTTGTAGTCCTAATATGCTGCTGTGCCCAAGGTCTCCAAGAAGAATGTGAACTCCTTAGGAGCAAAGATTGTTTCCTTTTTGGTTTGATAGCCTCACTTTCTTTCTTTTTTCTTTTTTTAAAAGGCTTTTTATTGACAAAACATATGCATGGGTAATTTTTCAACATTGACTCTTGCAGAACCTTCTGTTCCAAATTTTCTCTCCTTCCCTCCACCCCTTCTACTAGATGACAGGTAGTCCAATACATTAAATATGTTGAAATACATGTTAAATTTAATATATGTATACATATTTATACAGTTGTCTTAATACACAAGAAAAATCGGATCAAGAAGGAAAAAAAAACTGAGAAAGAAAACAAAATACAAGCAAATAACAACAGAGTAAGAATGCTATGTTGTGTTCCACTCTGTTCCCACGGTCCTCTCTCTAGGTATAAATGGCTCTCTTCATCACTGAATAAGTGGCACTGGTTTGAATCATCTCAATATTGAAGAGAGCCACATCCTTCAAAATTGATCATCATATAGTCTTGTTGTTGCTGTGTATAATGATCTCCTGATTCTGCTCATTTCACTCAGCATCAGTTCATGTAAGTCTCTTCAGGTCTCTCTGAAATCATCCTGCTGGTCGTTTCTTACAGAACAATCATATTCCATAACATTCATATACCATAACTTATTCAGCCATTCTCCAATTGATGGGTATCCACTCAGTTTCCTGTTTCTGGCCACTACGAAAAGGGCTGCCACAAACATTTTTGCACACATGGGTCCTTTTCCCTCCTTTAAGATCTCTTTGGGATATAAGCCCAGTAGAAACACTGCTGGGTCAAAGGGTATGCACAGTTTGATAACTTTTTGAGCACAGTTCCAAACTGGAAAGCCTCACTATCTTTCTTTCTTTTTTTGCTGAGGCAATTGGGGTTAAGTGACTTGCCCAGGGTCACACAGCTAGGAAGTGTTAAGTGTCTGAGGCCAGATTTGAATTCAGGTCCTCCTGACTTCAGGGCTGGTGCTCTATCCAATGCACCACCTAGCTGCTCCAGCCCCACTTTCTAACACAGAACAGGCACTTAATACATGCATGCTATATTGAAACAAATTTGAGCCTCAGTTTTATTGTCTAGAAGATGGACATAATATCAGCCTCAGCATCATTATTAAGTGGGTTTCAGTCCCATCTTTGACTCATTTGGTAGTGACTCTGATCAAGATATTTAAAACTAAGTTACAAAACAAGTATTGAGCTACATCCAAAAAAAAAAACCAGCTCAGTAGGAGTTTATATTATGTAATCACTGGTCCAGATGAAAGGCAAGCAAACAATAACAACAAAAGAAGGCTATTGTGGAGGAAACTTAGTAAGTCTGGAAGCAATATATAAAAATGTGAGCTATCATCAACAGCATCAAAAATTATTTTACATTGGTTATTATCTAGCAAAGATAAAGGAGAATATAGCAAGTACTGTTAAATATCTGAACAGGTTAGAGGTTGAGAAATATACTCTCAGTATATCCTAAGGAGCAGATACATCATTACCTCTTTCTAGGGAGGGTAACAGAACTGTCCTACATAGTTAGGTTTAGGTTGGGGGAATAAATGGTCTCAAGGTCTTTTCCAATCAGGATATTCCAAGTAGGCCCTTGTTCAAAATCATTGGGTCACTGCACAATAATTTATTTTGCCTGAATATTTTTGAGTACCTATCATGTGCAAGGTAATATAGAAAAAAAAGATCAAATCAAATAGTATGAAATAGGAAGGGATGATTGAGATATTTTTAAAAAATTAATATTGTATATATAACCTGTACCATACTACTTATTGCTTAAGAAAAGAGGAAAAGGAAAGAGGGAGGGAGAAAATTTGGAACTCAAAATTTTAATGAAAAATGAATGTTAAATTGTTTTTACATGTAATTCAAAAGAAGGGTAAAAAATAGTATAATCAATGAAAAGAGTGTTGAAATTGGAGTCAGAAGACTTAAATTCAAATGCCGGTTTCTCCTGCCAGGAAATTTCTCTGAGCCTCAGATCCCTCAGTGGTATAGGAAAAATGGACAAGGTGACTTCTAAATTACTTTCCAGTTCTAAGTCAGCGGTATGAACTACAAGCAAAATGTATTAAGTATGTCTCTTTGCTTCTCCTAACACACCTTAGTTCAAGGATTGGAAACTGTTTTAGGGTCTGTATAGACAAAGAATAGTTAGAAATGTGCTAATTCTCCTATTCAAAAATGCCATTAGTGTCTTGTTAGTTGAAATAAATCCTGCACAGAGCTGGGGATTTACTCCTAGGTGAGTAATCCACAAGTTCTACTTTTTTGACAATTGATTAGTGAAGAAGGACAGGGGAAGAGTAAAAAGATTGTCTTTTGTCTCAGGGTGGATAGGGCAAATAATCTCATGGAAAAAGTGCCCGGGAGCAGGCTCAGTGCTCTTCTCCTCAGAACTTATCCAATTACATCCACACCCCTAATTTCACCTGGGTGCAAAAAGAGATGGAAACCAAGACAACATGTTTATGATTATATGCATTTCTGCCTAGGTCTGCACTTCTTTGTATATTTTAAAATGGAAATTTCAGGAGGCAAGGAGCATCCCATGAACTGTGAGAGCTGAACATCAAGCAATAAACATGGCAATAACAGAGAAGATAGGAAAAGCCTAGATTCATATTGGACAAGCAGCTGAAACTGTGCTGTCACCTTTCTACTTTTCAAAGTGAAAAGAAACATGACAGGTGCTCATTTGGCTGTTCAAGCACTTTCCACTTAAATGGCAATTCCTCAAGCTTACCAACTGCAGCCTGAAGTTATAATTTATTACTGTCTCTCTATCCTCCTTAGGCCCTAGCAGAAAGCAGAACACAGCACCTACATTTCAAGACCCTTGAGATGTAGTAAAGTATAATTATTTTGAATTTATGATTAAGTCATAAATTACATGTACATTTAACCTCACTTGGCCAGTTGAGAGTGGGGGATGGGGTTAGAGAAAGAAACAACAAAAGGCTTTTACTTTAAATAGTATTTCTATATGGAGGTGAGAATGAGTGAGTGCCACCTGGCGGGTTGACAAAGATACCACAGTCTCAGAGATTAGTCCCAGAAGGTCTCCTGTTAGAACCTTTGAAGTCTATAAAACTATTCTTTCTTCCCATTCAATGGGGCTATTAGACGAAATGCCCCAAGTTAATGACTCAAAAAAAAGGTAGAACTGGTGCTAATCTCCATGTTATTTTGCATCTAATTTTCAGGTTGCTCCACGCCCTGCTCCTTCTACATTAATCTTCCAAGCCCCAGATATCCTAAGAAAGGCTAGCACAATCTATAAAAACTACTCTCAGAGTTCTAGCTACATATAACTCTGCCATGATGGTGGTTAAGCCAGGGGTTATTACAAAGCACTGATTCAGCAACTTACGGATACACTCATTTAACCTCACAGATAAATGGGGTTAGATTTCCCTTCCCTACAAGTCAGCCTGGGATATCTAAGGAAAATGGATATAGAAAGGTTAGGCAAAATTCACTGAGTCAGGTAGGTTTAGAACTCAGAACTCCTTAATCACTTGTGCTGTCACTCAATTTAACATGGCTTAAATAAAAGTCACAGGATATTAGATCATTTTCTCTAATTACTTGATTTTACATACAAAGAAACTGAGGTCTAGAAGTTCACTGACTCAACCAAAGAAACAAAAGTTCTTAGGAGCAGAGCCCTGCTAAAATCCTAGGCCTCTTGACCACGAATTCAGAAACAAAGACCCCATTTGTATATACTATGAGAATTCTTCCTTCACAGGTAAAGAGAGCAGCTGATTGCTGGAAGTTTGGTCACACTAAAATGAGATTCTGCTAGATTACAGCAAATAAAGGTATAGAGATACACTTTTAATAAGGAAGATACATTAAAAATGGCTTGCCTAGAAATACTTATGTATAAATAAGCTTTACCCCTTACCTTTGCTCCCATCAACATCCTCCTGGATGGTGACTATCTTCTAATTAATAAAGATAATGTTTTGGTGCTTCTTACACTTTAGAATCTACCCCCACAAAAAACAAATCCGTAGCTTGTCTCCAAGTTGCTTTAAGTCCCAAACTCCCAAGCAGCACTCAGTCGATGGAAAACATCTGGGGCAAAGTAAATCATCCTTCTTTGAGAAAGACCAGAGTATATTTTTCCCCCACTAAGTGTGTTTTGAAGTCATGGTTGGAAAATTAGTGAAAACTGTAAATCTGCTTGCAAATCTGGTCATGTCTAACTTTGAGATTAGGGCAAAGATTCCAATTTAAAAGTAAAACCGTGACAACCCCAGTTAAGCGTGTCCTCAGGCACAGCCAGAGGGGCCTTCACTCACTTCCATGGGCTGTGGATTTATTACAGGCACCCGACACGTTCCCCATCAGACACCCCTGGAGTATGTACTTGAGGCAGCAGGGTTCAGTCTGCACTTCCTCTGCAGACCAATATATTATTATAAATTGAGCTAAACTGTTTCCTTTTCATAAGTGCTATGAAGTTCAGATTTCAGTTATCAGCAGGCAAAGCTGAGTTACCTCTATGGGGCTACTTCAGCTATTTGTTTTCTAAAAGCAGTGAGAAAAAGTAACATTAGTTCTCAACACCTTTTTGAAAGCGGAAGTGAAGAAATGCCTTTTGTATGTAGATAGAGCATCCTAACAAGAAGTACTTAACTAATGAATTCAGGTAAATGGTTTCTGTGCCTGATATGGTTCACTATGACAAGATGCTTCCCCAAAGTCTGAAAGCAAGAGTTGTAAAATCTAGAATGAGGGCCCATGTTAGGGACTCCATCACTTTTTTAAAAGGTCAATAACAAACATATTTACAATAATAGAAACCTAATAGCTATTATAAATATGTTACTGTAAGCATGGTAAAGAACTGGACTCCATGGCCTCTGGGTATCTTTTCTAGGTCTATGTGGATGACCTTCTTGCCTTGAGGAGTTGCAGTACAAATAGAGCATTGGACCAAGAATCAGGAGACATGGATTCAATTCAGATCCTGCCTCAGATACTGTGTAACTGACCAGGCAGCAAATTAAAAATTTCATCAAGTCTCATATGTAAAATGGGGACAATGTCAAATTACCTTCTAATGTCATCACTGTAAGGAAAATTGTAACATTCAAGTGCCACACAGAAAAGATGAGATGATGTTTCCCCTCAGCACACCCCTTGCCAGGTTGTAACAATATCTAGAGCAAGTCTAATACCCAAGGACAGTCCTTGGAAAGAAATGTAAAGAAAGTAGGCTAAGAATGGGTGTGGGGCTAACACCCTTTCCCCTCAGGGATAATAATCCCCAGTGGAGAGAGATGAGTGGAGACCTTGTAGCAAATTTTTTAAAAATCTAAGAATGACAGTTGTTTGTTTTTTGTTTCAGAGGCCCAAATCATGGGTGATGTCTTGACTTGGTATATGTGAACTGGACCCAGGTAAAACAGTTGAACAAAGCTTTCAACCTCATTATCCCTTGTTGAGTAATCAAAGTCCAGTGGCAGGACAAAAGGCAAGATAACTGTAGACGGCCTTGGATGCAGGGGATGGCTGTTGCCTTCGATGTCTACCCACATTGTAAGTGCCCCATAGGGCCACTAGAATAAACTGTTCTTCGGCCAGAGGAGGTCTTCCCTGCTTCCAAGTATGCCCAATGGGAGCCATCAGGAGCTGTTCCTTTGGGGTCCTTTTCCCTTGTCCAATAGCAACTAGATTGTGATAGCTAAAAAGTTCAATATTCCCCTTGTCTCCACACCCAAGCTAGAAAGCAACAATGGGCAGGAAAACTCTCTGATGAAGTCTCTGAAGAGGCTATGATGCTGTGAAGCTCTAAAAGCACTTTGGAGGAATTCCTTCCAGTCTCTTCCAGACCACATTCAGAAAGCAAGCCTTTCTGTCATTCTCCTAACTCACTCCTGATTCCTTACTGCTCTGCTCTGAGAACAAACACCCAGGTCCATTGACTCTCCCATGGATCAAGATGCTTGATCACACTCCCCGAAAATGACAGGCCAGTATTTTATGCAACAGAACTCATCACTCTTTCCTGTCAGTGTCTGAACTCAGTTATCTGTGAACATTTGGCAACAGCCCCACATTCCTTTTCCTCACCAATAGGCCACAGGGGTACATACACAAATCAAATCCCAGGAAGTTTTTCTTTCTATCAAGCCTAAATTTGCCACTTTTCATCTTCCATCTTCATTCTGCCCTCTGGGGCCAAAGAGAAAAAAAAAAAATAAATCCCACTTCCAGGTGACAGCTCTTCAAAAATGAGAAGGGAACTATCATATCATCCCCTTACTCAGTTCCTCCAGCTAATCCTCTTGTGGAATGAACTCCAAGTCCTTCATCAACATGGCTACCTTCCCTGAACATTCTCCAACTAATCAATGATCTTCCTAAAATGTGGCTCACAGAACTCAGCACAATACTTGAGATGTGGTCAGACCAGACAGGGTATACATAGAAAGATCACTGATTCCTTGTTCACAAATTCTAAGCTTTAGCTGAAAATCTTTTCTTAAGAAGCTGCCATAATATGCTTTGAGCTTGCAGTCCACTAAAACTCCCTGATCTTTTTCAGAATAAGTGTTATCTAGCTTTATTTTTCCCAGTTATAACTCCTTATGGCACAATAACATTCTATCATATTCATTTGCCACCATTTGTTCAATACTTTCCTTATAAGAACATAATCTGTTTCCAGGTATTTGCTATCATAAAACATACTGCTTCCTAGCTTCAAAGCAAATACATAAGCAGACTCCTTAGGAAGCCAGGGGCTAGAGGGTCCCTAAAGGGATGGAAACAATGAAAAAAATTATGCACAGAGAACATTTGTGGTCAAAGAAAAATGTTATCAGTCTATTTATTATACATTAGGACTCAGAAAAGAAAAAGGTGCTATAAAGACTACAGCACACATACAGCCGAAACAAAAAGGCAGAAGCAAAGCCTTGTAAACTTTTAGGCCTCTGACAAACTATTTGTGAAACATCTTTTCATTAAGAACAAAAAAGTCAAACAAAGAAAAGGCCTGTGCTGTCAAGATAGCTGCTTCCTGAGGCCACAAGAAGGAAACTAAAGTCAAATCCAGGAACAAACTTTTCATAACTAGAAACTTGCCTAGGCAGGGAAATACTCCAAAAGTTTCAGGGCAGGTTAGCCTGCATTTGATAGAGATCAGCATTTAGCAATTTTGACAAGGCAGAGCACACTGGGGGACTTCACGAAATTTGCAGTAGAGTTTTCCTCAATTTTTCTTTAGAAAAGAGATTAGAGGGGAGAGAGGGAGATCTACAAACAGGGATGAGTAGGTGGGGAAATCAACTAAACAGTGCAATATATCAAAGGGTCTTATTTAAACTGTTCTGATACAGCAGTTTCATTAAACTCATATGACATTTGAGCTCCTCTTCTAAGGAAGAGTACTAGATTTGGGGATGTGGCTTCAATTCATGGCTCTGCCATCTAACAGCTGTGATACTGTGGACAACATACTTAACCTTGTTGAGCCTGTTATGTCAGTAAAATTCAGATACTAAATGGGTGCACTCTATACTACACAGAGATTTCACAAGGAGAATGCTTAATAAACATTATAAAATAATAAAAACATAAGTTATTATCATAGTTATAGTTGACATTGTATAGCATTTTGAGATTTACAAAGCTCTTTACATCCTGAGTCTTCACAATAACTCCATGAAGTGGTTCAATTATTATGTCCTTTTTATAGATGAGCAAACTAAAGTCCACAAAGGTTAGTCCTCAGAACCACACAACCAGTAAGTGTCATAGGAAGAATCTGAATGTGGGCCTTTTCTGACTTCACATCCACCATTCTACCTGCTATACCATGTTTGGAAAAATACACAAATGTTGGACAATTAATGTCTTTCCCTTTTTCCAGGATTACCTAGCATAAGATAGCAGTCTCCTTGACGAAGCGGTACTGCCAAACCGGGTGTCTCTATGTCCCAGGCTATCTTCAGACCAACATGCCACAGAGCAGGGTCTCTCCCTTCTGGATTCGGCTCATCTTCATCAATCACTTTAGGGCCTGTTGGAAGAAGAGCAGCGTGAATGCCAGCTCCGATACCTGCCCCATGGTCAGGACAGTGGGGAAATTGCAGCATGTATTGTATAGTAACTTGAACTAAGCCTAGAACAAATAGGATTTGGAAAAGCCATTGGAGCAAACAAGAGGAAGAGAACTCATGAGAAGAGAGGGAGACAATATGAGCAAGGAGTAACACAAAGATACAAAATCTTGCTTTTCAGTCCAAGACACCTTGTTGTATCACAACTCCTACACAAACAGAACACAGTCTAGCCTCTTCTTTAATCCACTTAAAATGATCCCTCATTTATGGCACAGAAGAGACCTCAAGTTCATGAAGGGGCACAAAAGCTAGTGATTCCTACCATTCTGGGCAAGGTCCAGAAAAACATTTCTGACAGTCAGGGACTAGCCTGGCAAAGTTAGAAGTTCTCCAGAAAGTCTATACAAGGTGATGAATTGTTTTATACACAATAATATATGAAGACTGGCAACAAAAACAATACATATTAGTGAGGGGGAAACCCACAAAATCCCAAAGCATCAATTCTTGAAAAAAAAAAATGATGTCTACCTACATCTTTCTTTGATGGATCTGTAACCTCATCAATGTGAGTATCCTCTTCAACAGTTGCAATTCATCCATGCTTTCTTATCTCGGGCAGTTCTTGACCATAAATCTTCAACAGGTCAGTCATCTAATGTGAGAGGGGGCCTTTCCTCTAGATCTCCTGCCATAGTTGGATATCAAGGCAGAATAATGAGCTTCCTATATAACCAGCCCATCTCCTTTTTTCGGACATGCTTTTGAGTATTTCAGTCTAGACACCACTACTTCCAAATATACACTATTGTTATTGTTTGTCCTTTGTTCTCCAAGAGGACCTTGTTATCAGGGAGGTGCCATGACATGCAAGTGAATTGGATGTAAACGAGGGAGGGATGGGCAAGGTAGCAAGGTCATCTGCCTCACCTTCTCCTCTAGAGCCATCTGGGTCTAGTGGCAAGATATGTGTCAAGACGAGTGGAGATGGCCCTGGATGCAGTTGGAGAGTTTGGCCTTTTAAAGCCTTTGAAAAACACTGTAGTGTTTAATAGGTCTCAGTATGACTGAGGCTAATCAGTGATTAAGGTTAGGTAAAAAATAAGGCAGAGAATGTCATCTTTTACCTAATAAAATAATTTATCAATCTGGGAATATGCTGCAGCACCTGCTCTTATTTCCATATACATATTAAACTAAGTTATGAACATCCTCTATTGGGTAACTATTGGGTATAAAGACTCAGCCATGTAAAGGGAAAAATAAGCATTCCATCTTTTAACAAAACTTTTATGCAAGAAACTTTTATTCTACTTTTGATATTTACAAATACAGAAGAAAAGAATCACTGCAAAATGTCCTGAAATGGGCAAAGGGAAAATATGATGAACTATCAAGGAATGCAAAAGAGAGAGAGAGAGAGAGAGAGAGAAAGTGTAACTAGAACTAGGACTGTTAAGTCACCCAGTGGGCAGTTTCATTTCCCTACTATTTGCATATACAAGGGAAATCAATATCTAAAAATTTGGTGTTGACTTTAAACTATCTAAATATTTGTTACTTGATACAGATGGTCACCAAGCATATTTTAATTGAGCATAAAGATGGTATTATAGACAGAATATAGGACTTGGAGTCAAGAAGAACTGAGTTCAAATCCTATCTCAGAAACAAGTTAAGGCCACTTAACCTAGGCAAGTCATTTAATTTCTCTGTGACTCAGTTTCCTCATCTGTAAAATGGGGGTATGATAATAACATCTACCTTTCACGATTAGTGTGAGGATTGAGTTAGCATGTATAGCATTTTACAAACATTAAAATACTATATACATGCTTATTCTCATTATTATCTGAGAATAACTGCAATGAAGAAAGTAAGCACTTTGCCATGTAACTTTACCTGGGTTTAAAATTGGAAAAAAGAAAATCACATGTGTCTGTTTCTCTATCCATTCCTCTCTGGTCTTTCTGTCCGACTCGGAGGAGTTGGGTTCAGTCTACTGCTGCAGATTGTTTCTTCACAGAGGGCACAAATGGGAAAATAATGCTAGCTAATACTGTGGGAAAAATCGATGCAAACATCTTAAAAGGGGCTTTTCATATTTCTTTCCTTGGCCAGATAAACTGTAACTTAATTTGAGAAGAGAGAACTGCAAATATTATACTTTTCAAGGCATTTTTAATGCCATAGATCATGGATATTATAAAAAGAAGTAACCTCTGTGGGATAACTCTGGCGAGGAGGTCATGTTCCTTGTATCCATTCCAACAGCAGCATTGTTCTCAATATGGCACCAATAAAATCTAGAACTACAATCAGAGACAGAAATTTCAATCAAAATTTCCTGGAGTCTCCTCATAAATCCAGCACCTTCGGAATGTGCTCATCAAAATAATTTTTTGTTGGTGTGTGTTGTTATTTGTTTTCTTAGGCAAGGAGGACTGTTGCCATTTGATATATATATATATTACTTAAGTACAACACAGGACCCAGAATAACTTTCTAAGTGAGAGTAGTTTATAATTATCCATACCAATTACAACTGATTATTCTTGCTCCCTTCTAATGTTTGGAAACATACAAGATGATCCTACTGGCCTTTAAGTATTAATTATACTAAATGAATTTTTAAAAATCATCCAGTGAATCTGATATATTATCTGAATGTGCTCAATAATCTTATTAGAGGGACAAAACTGACTAAATGTTAAAGCTTACTAAAGTATAAACCTAAATGTTAGATTATAAATCCAAGTTACTATTCAGAATCTGAAGTGCCAAAAGGGGTTAATATCTCAACCCAATTTACAAAAAAAAAAAAAAAGTACTCCAGTTAAAAACATAAAAATACCACCATCAATATTCCTTCTAATCATGCTATACAATCCTACTACATTAACTATACACTATGAAGATGCATGCATTTACAGAGTTTAATGCTGTGAACCTATAAAATCTACGACAAAGTTAATCTGATATATTTAATGACATACACAACTTCTGTGATGCCGTATGGTAGTAAAAAGTTCATATTAATTAGTAGGCAGTGTGATATAACGAGTCCAGAGTCCAGAAGGCCAGAGTTACAGTCCACCTCTGACATATATTGACTATGTAACCTCGAACCACTTAACCTCTCAAATGTCCTAGGCATTTCTTTCCTCACTGGGAATTCCCTATCACTATAAAATTGTAAATCCAGTTGTTGTTGTTGCTGTTGTGATAGTTAAAATATTAGTTATTTAGAAAACATGCCAAAACAATCTCATTTTCTTTTCTGGGAAGGATACTACAAAACTAACATGGCTGAGCAGCTAGTTGGTGTAGTGGATAGAGCATCAGCCCTGAAGTCAGGAGGATCTGAGTTCAAATCTGGGCTCAGCACTTAACACTTCCTAGCTATATGATCCTAGGCAAGTCACTTAACCTCAATTGCCTCAGAAAAAAAAAATGGTAATATAGCAGGAGAATCCTACAGATATATAGAATATCCCTGGGTTTTAGGTAAAGCATTTCTTATATAGTATTTCATAATATCCTTATGGCCAAGACAGAGGCACATGAACTAGATCAAAGTACACTTGGGCAAATTTGGAATTAGTTTGACATACTTGCCAAAGAACAGTGATTAATTAATGTCATCCTAAAAAGATATTTCTGGTGGCTGACTGACTGAATGGAAGAATGGAAGAAATAAATGATGAAAAAAGATTTCTTAAAACACTCACTAAGTGATAGGCATTGTGCTACAGAACATACTAAAGAAGTCTGCCCTTAACCCTGTGATTGAAAATAATAAAAATTATAATAATTTGGATAAGGGCATAGATGACAAGTTCAAGCAATTCATGAATGACATAAAATTTAATGATATGAAGTTTAATGAAAATATACAGTCCTATGTGAGTTTTTAAAAAATCAACTATACAAGTACAAAGGGGTGATGACTAAGCATAAATCTAAGTCAACAAATACGTATCAAGCACCTACGATAGGACAGACATTTTGCTAAGCACTGGGGATACAAAGAAAGGTAAAAGTTCCTGCTCTCAAAAAGCTCATAGTCTCAAGTCACTTAATTCCAATTGCTTCAGCAAGGGAAAAAACAATAATAAAAACTCATAGCCTAATGGGGTTAGGGTTAGTCTAATGGGGAAATAAGATGTAAATGACTATATATAGCATAAACTGGAAATAATCAACAAAGGGAAAGCACTAAAGGAAGATCAGAAAGATTTCCTATAGATAAAGGTACATTTTAGATGAGATTTGAAGACTAATGCTGGTAAGTCGAGTTTCCCCACTCCAGTCCATCTTCCACTCAGCTTTCAAATGATTTTCCTAAAGCAAAGATCTGACCATATATCACACTACCCAGTAATCTACCTTTCCAGTGTCTTATACCTTTCCACATATTTTGTATTAGTTTCCTTACTGTTCCTTGAACAAAAATATTCTCTCTCTTGACTCCAGGCATTTTCACTGGCAAAAGCCATAATTACTAAATCGATTTGATATACTTAAAAAAAATAAAGAGATTGATTAGCAGACAAAATTAGGTATACAACATAAAGAAACCAATGTATCAAATACTTTTGTATTTGATCAACACAAAGATCCCAACTATTGGGATAAGTTTGATCACAATTCCTGAGAAAAGTGAAAAGCAGAATAAAACTTAGAATTAGAATAATTGATACCTTATATACAGATAAGTTATGGGGGTGTGATCTAGATTTTTAAAAAGGCCATATCACAAATTAAAGAAACAGAAAAAAATACTCATCAGATCTATAGATAGGAGAAAAGTTCATAACCCTACCCCCAAATAAAGAAGATCATGGAAGATAAAATGTTTAATTTTAATGACATTTTTTAATCACAAAAACAGCATAAAGCTAAAACCAAAAAGAAAACAACTAGGGAAAAAATCTTTCTCTCAAGTTTTTCTAATAAAGATCTCATTACCAAGCTATATAAGGAACTGATTCAAATTTATCAGAAAAGTCATTCTGCAACTTTGTTATTCTCAGTAGTACAATCATCCAAGACTATTCTGAAGAATTTATGATGAAAAATCCTATTCATATCTAAGAAGCTACTGATTGTGTCTGAATATAGACTGAAGCACTCCCTTTTTTGTTAAAAAAAAATCTAATTTTTCTTGAGGGTTTTTATTTTCATTAGGGTGGAAAATATTTTTTGTCCCCACAACTAGACTTTTATGGAAATGTTTTAAATAACTTCATAAATAACTTCTTAATCATAGGTGGGGATGAAGAAGTGAACCTAGAATTCAAAAATTTTAGAAACAAATACAAAAAAAAATTTGTTTTGAATATAACTAGGGAAAATCATTAAATAAGCATTAAATAAATAAATAAAATGAATAGGTATTTTCATAAATACTCAAAAAGAAAAAAAGAAAAGCCATTCTGCAATGGCATCAATGGCCATATGGCATCATAAATAGAGAAATGCAAATTAAAGCAATTCTGTTCCACCTCACATCCAGCAGAGTGGCAAAAATAACAAAAAAGGAAAATCCAATTAATGTTGGAAGGACAGTGAAAAAATGGGTACATTGATACACTGCTGGTGGACTTGTAATTGGGTACTAGTCTAGAAAGCAAGTTAGAATTACATGCAAAAAAATTACTAAACAGTGAAATAAATGTCTTTTGACCTAGTTGTATCACTATTAGGCCTGTATGCAAAAGGGATCAAAGAAAGAGGAAAAGATTATCATATATCAAAATATTTATAATAGTTTTTTGTGGTAGAAAAAACCTGGAAACTAACAGAATATCTATCAGTTGAGGAATGATTTAATAAGTTATGATATATAAAAGTGATAGAATACTATTGAATTCTTAGAAAAGAGAAAACAGGTCTTTTTC
The DNA here is from genome assembly GCF_902635505.1 of Sarcophilus harrisii. Classification (NCBI taxonomy): domain Eukaryota; kingdom Metazoa; phylum Chordata; class Mammalia; order Dasyuromorphia; family Dasyuridae; genus Sarcophilus; species Sarcophilus harrisii. The sequence continues at coordinate 470,550,963 of NC_045427.1, read as the reverse complement.
CAAAAGACAAAGAAAGACTTCTGTGAACTGATGTGAAATGAAATAAGTAGAACCAAAAGGATAATTTCGACTATAACATCAAACTTATAAAAATTAACAATGTTGAAGACTTTTGTAAACTGATGAAATATGAAAGAAATAGAATCAGGAGATTAATTTATACCATAACACTAGGAAAAATAACATCTTGGAAAACTTTGAGAACTATGATCAATATAATAACCAATTATGATTCTAGAGGACCAATGCTTAAACATGGTATCCTTTACAGAAAGGTGATGAATTAAGTATGAAAAATAAAACATTTCATTATACATCAATTGAGGATTTGTTTTATATGATTATGCATATATATGACAAGAATATTTTTTCCCAAGGGGGAGATAGGAAGGAGACAATATAGATTTATGTTCATTTAAAAAAAAATGGGAATCCTACAGATGCAGATGCTGCATGTACATTCAGATGATGTCATAGCATAATTAATTTTACTTAACTTTCATTTTCTAAGAAAAACCTCTCATAAAATTGCAGCAATCTATACATGTTTTTCATATAAAAATAAAACATCAATAAAGCTTTTCAAAAAAATCAGTTTAAATCTTATCTGCAAAAAAACTTTCCACCCCTTCTTAACCCAAAGTACTTTCCCTGTAAGAAGATCTTCCTTTTAGAGTCTGTATGTATATACTTAGTTGTCTGCATATTGTCTTCCTCATTAGAACATGAACTTCTTCAGGTGTTTTTTCTTTTCTTTGAATCTTCTGCCCTTAGCATAGTAATTGCCTGGCACATAGTCAGTGCTTAATAAATGCTTGTTGAAACTCAAAACGGTGCTATACAAAACCTGGCAGAAGAACAAGAAATATTTAACTAGTGAAGAAAATATTTAAAAGAGATAGTAAAGCTATAATGAATAATTTTAAGGGTTGTCAGAGGGAGGGGGAAGGAACATAACAAAACTTACTGTCTTTGGCCACAGAGGGAGACTCAAGACAAAAGCAATAGCTGGAGAAGTACTGTAGAAAAAAACATTGGCTTTGGAATAAACATGGACTTCAGTAATCATCCTGTCCTCACTTTTGTGACTTTGAGCAAGTCCTTTCCCACTCTGGGCCTCATCAACCCAGAGAAAGAAGAATTTGGATAATGTGATCTCTAAAGTTTTCTTCTACTCTAAATTACATCCCTAAGGCTCTTTGTTGGCACATTTAAGCTTAGTATAAAGGAAACAATTAGAACTCTCCAAAAATAAAATGGACTAATTTGAAAAATAATGAGTTTCCCATAACTAAAGATATTCAAGTGAAGGTTGAATAGCTACTTGTAGAGCATGTGATAAAAAATATTGTCACCCAGGTACAAATTAGAAAGCCTTTCAAAAACTCAGATTCTGTGATTCTATGATTGGCTCATTTAAAACAATATAAACACTTCAGAGGGGAAAAAACAGTATTGACAAAAAAAGAAAGGTGCTTAACTTTGAGTTTTCTTAGTGTTTTAGAAAGTTAAAAATAATAGAATCATCATAAAGCCCTTTTTAATGCCCCAAACTTAAGTCCTGCCCAATTGAGGATTGATTTTTCTTTTTTTTAGGATGGGGGGAGTGAACAGAGACAAAAATCAAAGTAGTTTAATTTAGAAAGTCCTCTCTCCAATTCAATTCCTACTATATCCTACTATATCCAAAGGAAACTAAATGAACCAAACATATGACTTGGCTTTTGGATTCAAGCAAATACTTAAAAGATAGTTCAACATTTCAAGGGGATTTTACCAGTGTGGATTCTACCACCACATGCACAGATGTCAGCATCTCTACAACTTAGCAGACTATTCTCATAAATTGTTGTGACATGAACTTCATGACTTTGCAGCAAATTTAGGTAGTCTAGTCTTCAGGAAAAAAAAAAAGTCCATCATCACCAGAACTATATTTAAAAACATTTCTTGAGGAAGACTTTAAGGAGAAGGTTAATATTATAAACATCTTGCTATGTGCCAGGTACTTATCTCATTTGATCCTCACAACAACCTTGTGAAGTAGGTGCTCTTATAATACCTATTTTTCAGTTGAGAAAGTTGAGGTAGGCAGAAGCTTAGTGCCTTTTCCAAGAGTCACACAGCTAATAAGAGTCTGAGTTTGGATTTGAACTAAGATCTTCTTGAGTTGTCAGATTTCAATTTAATACAAAGGAAACCTTTCTTAACAATTCGAACTGTCCAAAACTGTTCCTGATTCCATATCCAGGAGCACTTTATCCACTGGACCACATACTTATCTCTAACAATAAAATAGCTTATTTCATATGAGATGCCTATACTGGGGTCAAGAAACAAAAAAAATTCTGTCTCATAAATGGAATTTTCCTATTTGATCCCCTCATCTTGCCAAAGATCTGTCTGTAATTGAGAGTTGAGCCCAAGGTGTTGCCCTAATGTCACAGTGGTAGGTATGTGACCATTTTTAAAAAGTACATTGTAATTTTGTTTATTAAAGGTCTGATTTAGTTACTTTTCCCAAAATATGCTACTTATTTAAAAAACCAAACTCAAAACTGTCTCAAATACAATCACAGGTTTCAAAACTGAGAAGGAAGGCTGTATCTCTAGCTATGGGAATATGAAAAGACTATCAAACTGAAGAATATAGCTGACCACAAAAGCATTTTTTGTGGCCCTTTACTCTTATCATATACCAGTGGCATCAAATTCAGAAAAGTTACTTCCTTAGAAAAGAAGGGAACTAACTCTATTATATTTTTACATCAGCATTCCCACACATATTTCTTAACTTCATGAAAAAATCTTGGATTATTTCATTTCCTTCTAAGGGGATACCAACAGATTAGTGAAAAAGTTACAAGATTCGGGGAAACTGGTGAAACATCTTGCCACCAAATTAGACCTCAACTGGTAACTAAAGACAGTATCTAGTGGGACCTGAAAATAACAAATTATTTTCTATCCCTATGCATTTGTATGGAATAAATCAAGTGATAAATCTGGAAGCAGGAAAACCTGAATTCAAATTCAATCTCAAACACTTATTAGCGATGTGAACCTGGGAAAATCATTTAATCACTGTTTGCCTCAGTTTCCTGAAATGTAAAACAGGACTAATCATACCAAATACTTTCCAAGGTTGTTGTGAAGACCAAATAAAGTAATAATTGTAAAGGACAAAACAGTACCTGGCACATAGTAGCACTATATAAATGTTAACTATTATTATTATTTGATGGAGGAAAAAATGGCAAACCATTCCACTCTTTGCCAAGAAAATTCTAAATAGGGTGGTCACAAAGAGTCAGACACAATTTTAAAAAATGACTGAACCACAAATTATTATTTGTGTGAACTGTTTCTCAGGCCTGAAATTTACAATCCCTTTATATCCACCAATCTGCATTCCTTTCATGGTCAGTTCAGGTGCCACAACCTCCAGGAAGCCTCTCTTTATCTCTTCAATTGAAAGGGACTTTTCCAACTACAATTTATTCTAAAGCCCTCTGTCTAACCCTCTTATGATTGCCATCATCTCTAGCTATACAAATCAATTAACCAAACAACAAGCAGCCTCCAGGTTCTAGGAGATAAAGACAAAATGAAAACAACAAAGATAACTCTCTTCTAGAAGCTTACTTATTTCTAGAGATGGTCACAAATAAGTACATAAAAATATAGAACAAATAAAGACAAGGTAATTCTGAATAGGAAGAACCACTTCCTTCCTCCTTCTCCTTTCCCTCCCTCCTCTCTCTCTCTCCCCTCCTTTCCTCCTTTCCTTCTTTCTTTCCTGGAAGTGGGAAGAACCATGTAGTCAGCAGGGCTTAGGCTGAACTTTGAGGAAAATTAGGAAATCTAAGCGGTGGTAAAGAAGGTACACATTCTGGGCATAAAGAAGAACATTCCAGAGGGGAGACAAGTGGGTACAAAAGCAGGGGAAAAGAGGTAGCATATCATGTGTGAGAAACACAGCAAAAAAGGCAGACAGAGTACTGCAGTGCCTATTACATAAATACCTCTTGATCTTCATTTTAAGGGGCTGGCTGACCAAATATTTTGTATTTTAACTGCCTTTGTTACTATCCTCTTCTAACCTCTCACCTCTTCATCTTCAGAATATAAATGTTTGGGGGACTTGAGAAACTGTATCATTTTTTTCTTTATTCTTATTTATTTCTTTATTCTTTATTCTGCTAGATACCTAGCAGAGTGTCTTAAATATAGAAGGCAACTGGTTCTGTTGGAGAGATGGATATAAAGATGACTTTCTGTTACTATGCTGGAAACTGCATAGTTAGGAGAAAAGGTAGCACTATGGAACCAGAGCCAAATGGAATATCCCAACAATTCAAAAAGATAATTTTAATAAGAACTACCAAATTAAGTAACAAAATTCAGGAAGTACATACCAATCCAAAGCCATTACTCTGCCCTTGACAGACATCAGAGGAAATACAGCTATTCAAGGACCTCTACTTAGACCAGGAAGAAAAGAAACTTGTCCTTGAAGTGACTACATCTATCTGTTGGATGGCTTTCCTAAAATCCAGAAGAGATCCTGGTAAAGGTCCAAGCAGGGTAACACCTTCCTGAGCCTCTCCATCTAACCACTATCCTTCAAGCACTGATAGGAAAAAGATCAGGATTGTTAGGTTCATAGAAATAGAAGCAATAAGCAAAATAATATGAGTCTAGCCACATAATGCTTCTTTCTGAAGCTGTACTACTAATCTTTATTTCAAAGACATTATTAGCTAATACCTGACATAATTTAAATTTCAGGAGATTCATGAAAATTTTTGAGCCATCACAGGAAAATCAGTGGGCATTCCCATATAGGATTACTTATATGTCCAGTAAGGATTTGGGTAGGACTCTAAAAATATAGGGAATACCTATTTTTAAAACCAACCCTGCATGGTTTTGGCAAGGAAGGATTCATGCATCATTATGACAGTGCTACTTTATGATAAAGAATTTTTATAAATAACTAAAATAAGTAAGCAGTACGGCATGGTGGATTGTGAGCTGACTTCAGAGTCAGTATGCAAAGTATTATGAAGCCAAGGGCAAGTCTAGAGTTGACAAATTGCTCCTGTAAAGGCAGCGATGTCAACTGTAACCAAGTATTATTGCAAGATTGAAAATGTGTATCTGAGGTAACCTAGAAAAATTTGACTGGTTTCTGTTTTCCTGGACCTTTATCAGCAAGTCAATTAGAGCAGAATTTCTGCTCAAGGTTCTAAAGATGTGGCCAGCTACGAAAAATCAAGGCTTCTCTCTCTCTCTTTTAAGCATGACCAAAGTGGAATGATAGTTTTTTCTGTATATGAAAATGTGATATTCCTGAGTTATAATGAACAAGGACAAATCTAGGCCCAGAGAGAGAGATATCTTACAAAAATGGGGATATTTTGAAAAATGAAGGAAATTTAAAAATAAAAATAATAACAAATAAAAAAGCTCTGGGAGTTAAGGCATGCTAATCAAAATGTACCCAAGGTTGTTATTCTACAGGCTTTATACCTTCACAACTGTAACTGTATACTGCCACTGTTGATCTTTCTACTAAATTCTCATCATGATGCCAGCTCACAGCCATTTTCCCCATCCCAAAATATGGCTCTTCTTTCAAGTAGGACATTTTCTGGGGATCCATGTAATTCAACAAAGTCAAGTTGTATGCTGTCCTCTTCTTGAGTTCTATATCATCTCCCATGTCTAAACCACTCTTGGAGAATTCTGGTATCATTCCAAAGACTGTGCCATCTTCATTTTTTTCAGATTTAATCAAGTGCAGCTTATTTAAAGCCTGGATTGTATCTTTTTGCAGGTAGTCATTGAGCTTAAAGAAAGCTGTACAAGCTGAAAATATTTCATCTTCAGTATACTTTATGTTGGAACCTTCCACTGGCCATGGTACAGTGAAGAGTCTGCTGTTCAGATATTTATACGTGTACCCTGGATTTCCAATAAGAAGACGAGATACTGGTGTGAGTAAATTTTTCCCTTTGATTCGAACTAGATCCTGGAATAAACAGCCATGCTTTCTCAAGGTAAGGAAAGCTTGCTGAACTTCCTTATGTAGAAAATCAGGAATCCTATTAGCTTCTCGGAGCATCAGTTTGGAATAGTTCTCCTGCCACTGGGAAAACAAAAAATGAAAACAGTATAAGAATACTAATAGTATTTTCCTACATAAAATGCTTTTCTTTACACATCAGAAATCACTATCTCTTGGGTTATAATTCCAAAAAAGAACCTGCAGTTTCACAGCCTGAATAATCACAATGGATTAAATGAAGTAGATGATGAATAATTCTGTAACCAGAGTTCCTTAATCAAGCTCAACTGATTAACAATTCTGACTATTAATAAAGAATCCCTCAGCACCTTCATTTCTAAATCAAAAGCCTGTTCCCATTCTCTTATCTTCCAAAAGATTCAATTTGGATACTGGGCAATAAACAATCTAGAAGAGAAAAACACATTCTAAGCCTAAACCTAAGGGGCTATATAATTTGGGATCAATCAGAGAATCACAAAATTAGAGGCAAATTTAAGTTACCTAATCCAACTTCTACTAGGGGAAGAAAAAAATAATCTTTTCTACAGCATCCCTGAAAAATGGTTATCAAACATCTGCTTGAGATCATATTTGACTCTTCTCTTTACCATTCAATCAGTTACTATGTCCTTTCAATTATGCCCTTGGCAATATATTATGGATTTACCAACTACTCTCAATTCTCACTAATACTGCTCTGACACAGGTCATCATTACCACCCACCTGGATTATAGCTACAGTGATCTAATCTTCCCATTCTAATTCATTCTTTATGCTACTGCTAGAGAAATCTTTTTCATACATTTATCTGATCATGTCAATCCTCAACTAAAAGCTCCTTTTATACTCTAAGTTCAAGCTCTAAGATACTTCAGAATATGGCCCCACAATCTATCAATGTGGCATTGTGAAAAGAACACTGGTCTTAAGAGAGATGTTTGATTGAATTCCATTTCAGATACTTCCTTGATATGTGATTATAAGTAAATCACAGATTTTCTCAGTCTTATTTTATTTAACTGCAAAAGGAGACAATAACATTTATATTACTTACCTCACATTCTTTTGGAAAATAATGCTATATAAATATGAATTATTACTATGACCTTTCTAACCTTATCTTACATTACTGCTTTCACTATAGTCTTCAGTCAAACTGAATAGTACATATATACTCTTTGGTCCCTAAACATCTTCCATACTCTTCTGCCTCTCTGATGAAGGTTGTCCTCTGGAATGTATTGTAATTTAGAAGCAGCATTGTACTCTTCATGGAGTCCTAGATTTAGAGACCAAGAATCTCAGTTCAAACCCTGACTCTATAACTTACTAGCAATGTGTCCTCAGGCAAATAATATAAATTCTCTGAACCTCAATATTACTAACTGGTAAAATAAGTGGATAGTACTTCAAATGTTCCTTGCACCTCTACGTCTATTATCCTGTGATTCTTCATGAACAGAATTCCTTTTCAAACCCAACTTAAGTGCCTTTTCCTCTATAAAGCCTTCATTAATCCACCCAGTTGGTAATGACTCCTTCTTATAATTCTCACAGTACTTGCCACTCTCTCATGTTTATCATGTAATATCATGTAATAGAGTTATTTTACTACTTCAGGAGGTAGCCGATTTCACTGATGGAAAAACATTGTCAGAAAGGTTTTCCTAAAGTTTCAACAAATTCATCCTCTCTTAACTTTTGCTCATTGGTCTTAGTTCTACCTTTTCAATGCTATAAAGTGCCTCCAAGTATGTCAAGACATGCTCATTCTATTACTGTTCTGTAAGAAATGACCAACAGGATGATTTCAGAAAGGCCTGGAGAGACTTACACGAACTGATGCTAAGTGAAATGAGCAGGACCAGGAGATCATTATATACTTCAACAACAATACTAGATGATGACCAGTCCTGATGGATCAGGCCATCCTCAGCAACGAGATCAACCAAATCATTTCTAATGGAGCAGTAATGAACTGAACTAGCTATACCCAGAAAAAGAACTCTGGGAGATGACTAAAAACCATTACATTGAATTCCCAATCCCTATATTTATGCACACCTGCATCTTTGATTTCCTTCACAAGCTAATTGTACAATAATTCAGAGTCTGGTTCTTTTTGTACAGCAAAATGATGTTTTGGTCATGTATACTTATTGTGTGTCTAAGTTGTATTTTAATATATTTGACATCTGCTGGTCATCCTGCCATTTGGGGGAGGGGGTGGGGGGGGGGTAAGAGGTGAAGAATTGGAGCGGGAGGTTTGGCAATTGTTAATGCTGTGAAGTTACCCATGTATATGTCCTGTAAATTAAAGGCTATTAAATAAAAAAAAAAAAAAAAAAAAAAAAAAAGACATGCTCATTCTTAAATCTTCCAGTCTACAAGCTGAACATCTCCAGATCTTCAGTGAATCTTTAAATGACATGGCTTCTAGGAAACCTACAAAATTCTATTTACCTTCCACAAAACAGGAACTTTCTAATGTGATCTGGACAATACAAATAATAATCTCCTTTGATCTAGATACTATAAATCTATACATATATTGCTTGTTCTTGATTTTAGATAGGAATTGTTGACCATGCCAATCAGTTAGAAAATAGCTGAATAAATTATGGTATATGAATGTTATGGAATATTATTGTTCTATAAGAAATGATCAGCAGGATGATTTCAGAGAGACCTGGAGAGACTTACATGAACTGATGCTAAGTGAAATAAGCAGAACCAGGAGATCACTGTATATGGCAACAACAAGATGATATGTATAATTTATATATACATATATTTTTATGTATATACAAATATATAAATTATACATATAATTTATATTTTATATGTAATTTTATTTATTTAAATTTTTAAATTTTTAAAAATTATTTTATAAAATAAAATATTATATTTATTTATATATGTATGAATTTATTGCATTGTTATCAATAATAGAAATGATTAAAATTTCTACTATTCTATATTTGCTTATGTCTTATGTGCCCTAAGGCATCACACATATCTGAGTGATTTGTATATTCTTTTGATTCCCATTTATTAGCTGTTGGAAAGCTGTGACAACTAACAAAAAAAATTCTATCCAAGAGCTTATACTACATCAGGACAGACATAGCATCATGTAGGGATTGACAGGTTGCTGGATCGCTAATCTACCGCATTCAACAACCCTGTTCTGGGACAGGAAGTTGGATCCAAGGCTAAATCTGTGACCTGCACTCTATCTTATCCCAGGCATTTGCCTACATCTCCTGGGGCCCAATGCAAACTCACTGTGGTCCCCTCTGTTTCTTCTTCATACAATCATAAACCAGGAGTTGTCTTTGCCTATAACATGCCCTGACCTGATAGGAGGACTCAGTGATCTTAGGCCTCCTTTGTTTTTGTTTTTTTTTTTTTTGTTTGTTTGTTTTATTATTATAGCTTTTTATTTACAAGATATATGCATGGGTAATTTTTCAGCATTGACAATTGCCAAACCTTTTGTTCCAATTTTTTCCCTCCTTCCCCCCATTCCCTCCCCCAGATGGCAGGTTGACCAATACATGTTAAATATGTTAAAGTATAAGTTAAATACAATATATGTGCATATATGTGCATACAGTTATTTTGCTGTACAAAAAGAATTGGACTTTGAAATAGTGTACAATTAGCCTGTAAAGGAAATAAAAAGTGCAGGCGACAAAAATAGAGGGATTGAGAATTCTATGTAGTGGTTCATAGTCATCTCCCAGAGTTCTTTCGCTGGGTGTAGCTGGTTCAGTTCATTGCTGCTCTATTGGAACTGATTTGATTCATCTCATTGTTGAAGATGGCCACGTCCATCAGAATTGAGCATCATGTAGTGTTGTTGTTGTTGAAGTATATAATGATCTCCTGGTGCTGCTCATTTCACTCCTGCTGGTCATTTTTTACAGAACAATAATATTCCATAATATTCATATACCACAATTTATTCAGCCATTCTCCAATTGATGGACATCCACTCAGTTTCCAGTTTCTAGGCCTCCTTTGTTTTGTCCCTACCTCCTTGATGCACCTTGCAAAAAATTGAGATATTCATACATAAAAGATGCTAGACTTCTTAGTGTATTTTCGCCACACAGGCAGTATGAAGACTGCACCTTCGCCCTCTCTAGGCAATCTTATTTTGTCTCTTTCTGAGGATCTGGCTAGAGGCTTGGGAACGTCACAGTGAGCCTGAAAACATGTACAGAGCACCTGAGCCTCCTACACAAGTGATCTAACAGAGGCTGGTGGTGATTTCTGATGAGGCTCCTCCAGGTGAAGGCTGAGACCCTACTGGCTTTAGGGGACTGATTATATGTATGTAGGCCAGGCTCCCTGCTAGCCTGAATGTATCACCTCAGAGGGCCAATAGCCCATACACCTCAGGCAGTGCTAATTTATGATGGAATGTACTGTCATTTCTCTTTGGTTTTTATTAATCATGACCTTATCCAGAATCCTCTTAAATCTTTGCTGCAGATTTTCTTGGGACAGCTAGGCTTGGTTACCCCTTCCCTAGAAGTCCTCTCCACTCTTTCTTCCTTGTGAATTGCAAGTACTATTAAATATTAATCAAATTCTGGAAAATTCTCAAAGGCCTACCTTGGAAAGGCTGAAATCTCTGAGCCAAGAGCCCAGGTATTAATAGCAGGAAATATCTTTATATAGGTCATATATAAAGTCATCTTCATTGTTAAATGAACACCCACATCCTGCTTGGCACTACTCAAAAGACACACACATCATGGAATTTGCCCTCTAAGAATTGATGAATACATACCTTGTCCATTAATCATCTAATAGAGAAATGTTACAAGTGTGTGTGGAAGAGCTGCCAGCATACTGCTTTTAAATTGGATCTTTAAAAAACAATTCCATTTAAAACAGGTAAATACCACAAACTTCAATCAGCTTATTCATTCAATGAATATTTATGAGATACTTGTGTGCAAGGCAGTAGTGCCAGGCTAATGGCTGACAGACACAAAGAAGGGGGTCTGCTAATTGGTTTCCTTAACCTCCTAAGTCTCTCAACTGTTGAATTCATTCTCCGTAAAAGTGCCAATATTATCTTACTGAGGCGTAGGCCTGTCTATATCACTTTCTTGTTCAAAAATCTCTAATAGTTCTGTGTTATATCTAAGGAAAAATAAGAACTCTTCAGATTATAATCCAAAGCCATTATTGGTTGGCTCCAATCTACTTTATCAGAATCATTTTATATTACTCTCCTCATACTCTGTACACTCTAGCCAATGTGGTCTACTATTTCTCAAAGAGGTCTCTTTATCTTCTGTTGATGTAACTTCACAAAACTATCCTGACCCAAGTTACCAAAGATCCTGCCAAATCTGATGATTTTTTCTTCATTTTTGTGCTTCTTGATTTCTCTATAATACCTGACATTGTTGATTATCTCCTCCTGAATACTCTTTCCTTTCCAGGTTTTCGTAATTCTATTATTTTTTGGTTCTCCTTCTATTATCTAGCCATTTTTTAGTTTCTTTTGTTGACTCTTCATCTATGTCAAACTCATTAACCCAAGACTCTTTCCTGGGTCCTTTTCTCTTTAGTCTCAGAACTATCTCATGTGGTGATTTTATCAGCTCCTGCTGATTCAATTTATTATCCCTACACAGATGATGCCCACATATACAATTATATATTCTTTCCTGAATACTAATCATGCAGCATATTGATTATCTCAAAACAAGATTTCCCCAAAGCATCTCAAATACATCTGCAAAATAAAATTCATTTTTCTTCCCATCCATCAATCATCCCAATCTATCTTCTAAACTTCACTTTTACTGTTGAGGACACTACCCATACTAACTGTCATCTAAATTACAACCACAGCATGATCCTTACTACTTCATTCCTTCATTCTACCTATATAACCCATTGTCTTCACCACACCCAACTTCACAATATCTCTTCTATACATCCCTTAGTTTCCACCTACCTTAGTTCAGGCCTTCCCCATCTCTCAACTGAACTACAGCAACAGCCTTGGTATTCCTGCCCAAAAGCTCTTTCTGTTCCAATACTTTTTAATCTTCCAATTGCTCAATGTAGTTTTCCTAGAGCAAATGTCTAACCACACCATTCTTCCTACTCAGTAAACTCTAAAAATAGAATAGAAAGTAAACTTTCTACTATCTACACTATTAAGTATAAAGTCTGTAGTTTAGCATTTACAACTTTTTATATAATCGGTCTTTAACCAATCTTTCTGGTGCTCTTATAATAAACTTGTTTTTAATATAGTCTACAATATGAATATAATGGAAATGTTGGTTAATTTTCATGATTTTTTCTTTGTCTTTCTTGAAAAGAAAAATTCTTTGCTATATGAAAATAGCATTCCTTCTTTTTGTGAGAAGAAAAAGGAAGATAGTATACAGGGAGAAATCTAGATGATTCAAAAGCAAAAGAAAATTTTAAAATCTGGTTTTTTTTTTTTTAAAGACAACTACTGATTGATTTCTGTTTTTACATCTTGAAAGTTGTATATGGAGGGTTAAATACTAAAGGTCATCAATCCACCATGTTATAAACTAGTCAATCCACTGGAAAAATGAATTAAAAAATGTAAACAGAACACCTATCAAGGTTTCTCTTCTATTGTTCCAAAACCCCACAAAAGACCATGATATCAAGCTATACTAATATAAAATCATTTTAAGTGCACCTTATATAATGTGTGAAGATGCTACACAAAATCTTACCAGGAGTAAACCTATTTTCTTAAAAGTAAAGTAAAAATGCTTTTTAATGACATAAATAAATAGAAAGTTCAGACCCAAGTCTTGGATCTTGGTCAAAAGAAAGCCACTTTAGCCACTAGCTATAAAAATGAAAATTCAGGCAATAACTAGTCAGAGATCAGGGATATCATTAACTGTTTCAGGATTAATGTCAGACCCTAAGCTCAATGCAAATTTGGGAGACATCCATGAAACCTTTTTGAAGAACCAACCAAAGAAAACCCAACCAGGAAGAATTACCTTTTTACCAATTGCCATTCCATCTTCCTAAACCTGTTATTATTTGTCCTTCATTCTCAAAGAGGAAACCATGACATCAGCGAGGGGAAACCATGACATAAACAAGTGAATTGGATGTAAGTGAGGGAGGGCTATGCCAGATAACCACCCTCACTTTTTTCTCTAGAGCCATCTGGGTCACATGGCCAGACATATATCAGGAAGACTGGAGATGGCCCTGGATGCAGTTGCAGATTTAGTTCTCTTTAAGCTACAGTGTTTAAGAAGTCTTAGTTTGAACATTAGAAGGGAACCAATAAACTGGGAAAACATTTTTACAGTTAAAGGTTCTGATAAAGGCCTCATTTCCAAAATTTATAGAGAATTGACTCTAATTTATAAGAAATCAAGCCATTCTCCAATTGATAAATGGTCAAATGATATTAACAGACAATTTTCAGATGATGAAATTGAAACTATTTCTACTCCTATGAGAGAAGGTGCTCCAAATCACTATTGATCAGAGAAATGCAAATTAAGACAACTCTTAGATACACTAAACACCTGTCAGATTGGCTAGAATGACAGGAAAAGATAATGATGAATGTTGGAGGGGATGTGGGGAAAACTGGGACATTGATGCATTGTTGGTGGAGTTGTGAACGAATCCGACCATTCTGGAGAGCAATTTGGAACTATGCCCCAAAAGTTATCAAACTGTGCTTGATCCAGCAGTGCTACTACTGGGCTTATATCTCAAAGAGATCTTAAAGAAGGGAAAGGGACCTGTATGTGCAAAAATGTTTGTGGCAGCCCTCTTTGTAGTAGCCAGAAACTGGAAACTGAGTGGATATCCATCACTTAGAGAATGGCTGAATAAATTGTGGCATATGAATGTTATGGAATATTATTGTTCTGTAAGAAGTGACCAGCAGGATGAATACAGAAAGACTTGGAACTGATACTGAATGAAATGAGCAGAACCAGGAGATCATTATACACTTCAACAACAATACCGCATGAGGATGTATTATGATGGAAGTGGATATTTTCGACAAAGAGAAGATCTAATTCAATTCCAATTGATCAATGATGGACAGAATCAGCTACACCCAGAGAAGAAACACTGGGAAATGAATGTGGACTATTTGCATTTTTGTTTTTCTTCACAAGTTATTTTTACCTTCTGAATCCAATTCTTCTTGTGCAACAAGAGAACTGTTCGGTTCTGCACACATATATTGTATCTAGGATATACTATAACATATTTAATATGTATAAGACTGCCTGCCATCGAGGGGAGGAGATGGAAGAAGGGAAGGGGAAAGTCGGAACAGAAGTGAGTGCAAGGGATAATGTTGTAAAAAATTGTCCATGCATATGTTCTGCCAATAAAAAGTTATAATTAAAAAAAAAAAGTCTTAGTTTGACTGAGGCAATGTTGATTTTGTCATATGTACTCATCATGGAATAAAATATACATATAAATTTTATTGTAGCAACTGGTATCTGAATTTTTTATCACCTTTGTAAAACTAGCTGCAGATCTGAAATAGCTATAAAAAGGAAGAAGGTAAAATAAGAGACAAGTCAGGAAATCTACTATCTTCCCTTGGATCCAGGAAAAGCAACCAAGTACTTCAGATACGTGACTCCTTTTGCTTCCTTTACCTTAGAAATAAAAACACAATCTCTAGAATGGCTTCTCCCCCTTCCTCCCCCCCGTTTTCCTTGCCCAATCTGAAGTATTTTCCTTATGTATTCAAGCCCCATGCCAGATACCTACATTTTTTTATAAGTCCTTTGTATAATCTTAAGGCAAAGCAAATCACATCACATTGCGGATAGGTTAAAACAATGACTTCAGAAGTTCGTTTCTTTTGGGAGACTTCTCAGCTTCATGTAGCTGTACAGTCTGAGCCAGAAAAAGCGTTTAGAACATTAGTTTTGGGATGGCTGCCAAGCTGCAACCATTTTACAGCTAAAATGGTGTCGAAAATGTTATGACTAATATGGTGCAAATTGCCATAAAGTGTAAAATGCAAAACATTGCCAGCAAAATTCAACTGGAGCCAGTCTAAGAAAGCATTCCCCTGAAATCAGAGCATCTTTCAAAAGGTGACTGTGCCTCACCAGCAACAGGAGTACATTATATGCTATTTATTCCCTCTTCCTCCACACCTAAAGTCAGTCCAAGATTTTTATATTTTATTTCACTCTACTCTGAATGATTAAACCGAGGATCCCTCTGCAATGAGTCTGCTTTAAGCATTTATTATTTTGTCCATTTAAACTTTCCTACAGGCAGAATTCTTCAAAAATCAACATTTACAATAAAGAAATGTAAGCATTTATGTAAAAGCATAAATTCTTAACTTTTAATTTGTATCATGAACCCTTTTTGCCTGTCTATAAAATCTATGTTTTACATAGAACAATGCAAGAATAATGTTGTCTTGCTTTCTGTTGTTTTTTTTAAATTCATAACTGACTAAACTTTAGCTATAGAGATTAATGAAAATTAGGATGTAATTTATTTTCTATCCAAATTTAGCAACCTCTTAAAATCCAGTAAAAAATAAATAAAATAAAAGCTTTTTTTCTAGAGAGACTGATGTATTCCAGCACTGAATCACTGGCAAGGATTGAATACAATGGCCAATGGAACCTAAAAAATGCTTGTTGCTATTTTATAAACTACATTCTTTTCATGGAATTTTCTATAGATCTTAAGAAGTAGATTATGTCTATTGATAGCCATTAATATAAAAAATGATTACATGTTTCTTAGGAGAATTTTAATGGGATTTACAAAACATTTTAATAAAATTTTATGAAATTCTGCCAACAACCATTCCAAATCACTGTATAACATTTAATGTTTTATGCCTTGCTGACCAAATTAAAGGCTAATTTTTAAAATCAGACATGGCCAGCTAATTTATAGTTCTTGAGTGCATAATATGTTTAGTCTTGAGAGGTAATATGAGCTAATGGATAGAAGAGCAATCTTGTAGTTAAGAAAATCTGGGTTCAAGTCTTGTCTCTGATACTTACTAATCATAGGCTTTCTTAAGGCCCCAACCTACTAACTGTCTATCCCTCTAAGTTACAGATGATTTGCGGCATCTGTTTCTTTTTAACAAATACTGATTTTGTTTTTCAGTTGTTCTTCAGTCATGTCTTAATTCTTTCTGACCCCATTAGGGGTGTTCTTAGCATAGGAGTGGTTCACTATTTCCTTCTCCAAGTCATTTTACAGTTGAGGAAACTGAGGCAAACAGAGTTAAGTGAATTGTCCAAGATCATACAGGAAGTAAGAGTCTGAGGCCAGGTCTGAACCTACAAAGAGTTGAGTAACTCTATCCATTATATCATCTAGCTGCCCTCAGCATTTATTAAGCATATACTATATATCATATTATTTCATTTAATCCTCACAACAACTCTGGGAAGTAGGTGCTATTATAATTCCCATTTGATAGATAAGAAAACTGAGATAAACAGGGGTTAAATGAATTGTCCAGGAACACATAGCTAGTGTCTAAAGTCAAATATGAAAGCAAGTCTTTCTGACTGAGTCCATAGCTGATTACAAACCCAGAGGTCTCCCACATTAATGAAAACACAGATCATTTCCTATTCCTTTAAAAAAATATATTTTGTCTTATTCAAAAGTTCTTTAACATTTTCAACATTTCTTAAAACACTGTAACAATGATAGCTATGTATTTAACATATACTTTAACATATTTAACATGTATGGGTCTACCTGCCATCTGGGGGAGGAGGTAGGAGGAAGGAGGGGAAAAATTGGAACAAAAGGTTTTGCAACTGTCAATGCTGAAAAGTTACCCATGTATATATCTTGTAAATAAAAAGCTATAATAAAAAAAAAAAT
Source organism: Sarcophilus harrisii (assembly GCF_902635505.1). Taxonomy (NCBI): domain Eukaryota; kingdom Metazoa; phylum Chordata; class Mammalia; order Dasyuromorphia; family Dasyuridae; genus Sarcophilus; species Sarcophilus harrisii. The sequence goes on along the minus strand of NC_045427.1, from coordinate 470,533,972 downwards.
GATAGGACCAGAAAGGGCACATATGTTTAGTATTTTCTTTACTAGGATAGTGTAGGGTACTAACTAATTTCATGGTGTTATTGTTAGTATGATGATAATTATTAAGTTATCATCCAGTGGATAGGTAGATCATCTATGGAGAATTTATAATTATAAATTCTTAGACCAGGATCTCTCAAAGCAAGAACCCTGCAAGATTCCCCTTCGATTAAATATAACTTCCTTGAGGGTAAGACTATTTAATGTTTGTCTTGTGCCTTCAATGCCTACCACAATGCTTTGTATAGAGATTTAAAAAAAAAATGCTTGTAAAATGAGTGAATAAATAAAGAATGAATGGTTTGGAAGAATTGCAATACGAACCACTGAAGTTGGTAGTCACTTCACCTTTTGCATTGCAAATGCAATTGATTACCAATCTTGATAAATTATAGATCTACCTAAATATATAATTAAGATGACAGGCTCAGAAACAGGCAGATCTTGGTCCCCATTAGGCAGCTTTCATTCTAAAGATAGATAATAACCCAGCTACAAAATTTCTAGAAAATCTAATAAGTACCAAGAAAATAAAAATCTCTACAAACATAAATTACTACTCCAAAGTTTTAAGAAATGTACTTTCTTGCTTTCTAAACAGATGAAAGAATATTTAAGCATTATCTCTGTAACTCTGTACTCATACCTAACATGCATAGTTTTCATTCAGAAAAATGATTTTATTTTACTTTTTGTTATGCTTATGATAGTTTATGTAGTAATAATATTTTGGAAGAACAAGGGAATTAAAAGGGAGAAAAAATAGGAGAAAGATCATTTAAAACTGCAAAGGGCCTTGGAAATTATTATATAATCTAAACTTTCTCATTTATATTGGTTTGCTTAGGTTTATGCAGGTACTATGTAATACAAGCAAGACTTGCATGAAGGTTCTGTGACCCCAAATGCAGGATTTATTCCATTGTACCCCCAACTACCTTTTGGAAGGTAGATTCAAGGACAATAGAAGAAAAAATGGGGAAAAAAGTTTTTACTCAAGAATGCCCTTGTGGCAGCCCTTTTTATAGTGGCTAGAAACTAGAAAATGAATAAATGTCCATCAACTGGAGAATGGTTGGGTAAATTGTGGTATATGAATGTTATGGAATATTATCGTTTTGTAAGAAATGACCAGCAGGATGAATACAGAAAGGCTTGGAGAGACTTACATGAACTGATGCTGAGTGAAATGAGCAGAACCAAAAGATTATTATACACTTCAACAACAATAACTGTATGAGGATGTATTATGATGGAAGTGGATATCTTCAACAAAGAGAAGCTTCAATTTAGTTCCAATTGATCAATGATGGACAGAATCAGATACACTCAGAGAAGAAACCCTGGGAAATGAATGCGGCCTACTTACATTTTTGTTTTTGTTCCCAGGTTATTTTTATCTTCTGAATTCAATTTTCTTGTGCAACAAAAGAACTGTTTGGTTCTACACACATATATTGTATCTAGGATATACTTTAACATATTTAACCTGTATGAGACTGCCTGCCATCTAGGGGAGGGGGTGGAAGGGGGGAAGGGAAAAGTTGGAACAAAAATGAGTGCAAGGGACAATGTTGTAAAAATTACCATGCATATGTTCTGGCAATAAAAAGCTATAATTAAAAAAAAAAAAAGAATCTCCTTTTTCCCCCCACTATCACCTGTGTCTTTTATCTACATTTAAGGTCCAACTCTGATCAGAATGGAACAAGCTAGAGAGAAAAAGCCCAATAGACTAGGAGTCTGGATTTCTAGGTTCTAATCCCAGATTTGCCACTCATCAACTCTCACTTAACTTTTCTAGACAAGTCACTCAACCACTCTAGAAATCAGTTTCCTTGTTAAATTTTCTTATTAAATCTCTGACATTATATGATTCTAGGTCTTTATTATTATCATCTTTCATTCAATTGAATAAATATTGACTAAGCTCCTATTTCTGTGCAAGACACTAGGACAACAAAGACAACAAATAAAAGTTTGCCCTATGCATATAATTATAATCATACAAAATATGATTTAAGATACATTACCAGCTGGTAGAATTCAGCATCTTTGGGAGTTAGATAAGGAAGCCATCTGTTTCCAAGTTCTTTAAGAAGCTTCTGCTTCTGTGTATAAAAAATAAAAATACACACAAATACACACATTATTAAGGAGGGAAAAAAAAAGAAAAAGAAATGACTTTCTTAGCCAAGAAAATACCCCAATATATCAAATACTTCAAAGTGATCTATTACTTCATCAGTGGGAGAACTCTTTACATCAATGACATTCACAACCCCCCTTTGCTTCAGTGCATGGTCACACATGCAAAGCTAAATATTAGGTCAAAAATTTCATGATTTTGGATAACATTTTGTTGATGAGCAAACATCAGATTTTTCTAGGCTGATTTCTGAATGACAGACACCTAGCTAATCAATCACAAGACCCAGCTGTGATATTTTTGCAACACAGCAAGAGCTACTAGAACTTGCATTCCCTTGATGTCCACTTATCTAATGCCACCTCCAGTCACCACCACAGTAGAGAGGCGTCTCAGGAAGTCTTTAGTTACAAAGCAAAGCAAAATGGCAATAAAACACTTATTTTAAGAATATCTGAGCATAGGAAGGCAACCTCTCCTTTCTCAAAATCACTGCCACTTGAAAAATGCATAAACAAGCCCCTTGTGAGCAGCACTCTTGTCAGGAGTCTATTGCCCTTCTTACCTAAATCAAAATGTCAAGAACATCAGCAAGAATACACACAAGAAATTAAAAGAACTATAAAACAGCCCTCTCCATCAAGAAGGAACAATTAGTAAATTATGGGGTTTTTGTGTATAGGCCTATTCTAATTGTGGCTAATTGAGGCCTTCTGCCACAGGAAAACATTTTATTCGAGTGGCAAACAGGCTTCAATGACTACGAGCTGATACATATCTTGGTTAAATAAATAATTAGCTTAGATAATAAAAGTACAAACTGCAGCACAGTGCAGAAATCTGTTGATGGATTGTTGTTGTTGTTTTCCTGCTTTGAAAATCAGCTGTTATTTGTGTCAATGATATCTGCATATATATATAGACATGAAGGAATGTACTGAGATCCACATTTCAAGCATTATGCAAACTGTTCCTAATGAACTTGTTATATAATCATTTTTTTTTTCCTTTAAACTCTTTAAAACCAGCATGTCCTTAGAAATCTATGATTAGTTTCCAGTCCTTATCTCTGATTAGTTCCCAGTCCTTATAATCCACCTGAACACTTGGATACATCAAATGGAGAGAGGTTTACATTCCTTAAATTATTTCCCACCCAATAAACACTGCCTTAACACATATTTATGGGTCTCTTTCAATGAGGTTAAATATGTATATATGGTAGCATACATAGGAAAGGGTCAAAAGAGAATTGACATGCCATCCCCCAAAACGAGTTTAAATAACAGTGAACCTTTCAGAAAGGTTAACAAGTGCCAGTAGAGGTCAATTCTCAGTTCATAATTCATACTTCAGTTAAATAAATTCCCCTGAAAGCTTATCAACTAACTCACAATCAGCTCATCAGAGAAGTACATATTATTGCAACTCAGAGTGCTCCTTTGTAAGGATAAGTTGAAAGTGCAAGTGACAGTGTAGTTCTACTACATAGAAGTCAAAATATTAAATGGTCTACTATATCTGGAAAATGTCAATATCATAAGGATAATTAAACAATGCACAAGAATAGAAATAGAGTCAGCAACATTTCCATTTCAAGTCTATATAACTGAGTCTATTACTGTATATCAGCATTAACAAACTGCAATTCACTGACTAACTAAAGTGTCAAAATGAGTGCTAAAATTTATAACCTAGGAATGGACTCTGCTCTTTCCATTTCTCATTTTCTTTAAGGGTATGGAAATTTTGTTGAAATCAAGAAGGAAAGCAAATTTTGATTAAGTCAACTGGCCATTTAATTAGCATTCTATCTAATTGCTTAAAGAAAAAATTAATTTTTTAACATAGAATTCGTAGCAAAGACAAAGAGAATATGAGGGTGTTTTTTTTTTTCTTAAAGCACACTTTTGTTCAACAATGAAGCATTTATTTGGGGAAACATCTGAAACACAGGCTAGCAAACATAAGGGGGAAAAAACCTGACAATTTTCTTGTCTATGTCAAATGCCAACCCCTTGGCAAACACACCACATTAAAATGCACTCTTGAGTGTAGGTAGAAGGAGCTCACATTTGATTGTCAGATCTGGCTAACTGCTGCTCCTCAGCTTGATGTACAGATAAATACACACAGCTGGGCCTTGCAGCATACTGCTCTTCTCATATACAAGAAGCTGTCACACAGATGTCAAATACATCAAGCTACTCATAAATTCCACACACAAAACCAGAGAGAAATCAAAGCCTCAGCTCTACCACCTGGCTAGAGTTGAGGAGAAAAGCCCCATCCACCAGGACGACATCCTACCACATCTCCAACAGGTAAAGGAAACAGCAAAGATATGACATAAAAAGCATCTTCACTCCAAACTCAGAACAGATTTTAAAGTCAGATGTCAAAAACTTCAGTTTTAATGCTTAGTTCCTGGCTTAAAAGGCAATCTAAGACAAATAAGAGGGGATTCTATCTTACTTTCCTTACCTTTAAAATGGGAATGTATAGCTTGAAAAAAAAATATGTAATTTATAAAAAGATACAACAGATAATAATCCTAAAAGGATTAATTTAGGCTTCAATCTATTTTTTTTAAATCCTGACTTGCTTTACAATTCTGAAGAAATTTAGAATTCATTAAAATTGTTCCAAGAATTCAAAATTTTCTTTTAGAATTTGTATTTACATATATATGTATATATATATATATATTAGAACTTGTATATTTAGAACATTGTATATGTGTGTGTGTGTGTTTAAAGGCAAAAAGTTGTTGTTAAATCTATTACTACCCAAAGCATTTCACAAAAAAATTGTCTGACTTGGGGATGATAACCATTCATTCCTTCAAATATACTGAGTATCTGCTACATAGCAGTATCTTAAAAAATATTCAGGATATTAAAGTTTCAGGGCCCCAGAAAAAACTCCTAATCTCAACCTAGTTCAACCCTTTTGAGATGAAGTGGACAGTAACCAGGCACCTCTAAAAAGTCCTCAGCAGAGCCTCTTAACACTATTCCTTGAAGTAGGGGTTTTAAGCCTGGAATCCATTAACTTTTAAAATAATATTTTGATAACTATATTTAATATAATTGGATTGTTTTATAACCCTATATATTTTGTTTTATGCACTTAAAAACATTCTTTAAAAGTGCAAAAGGGAAAGAAAAAAGAAAAGAGACAGACAGATAGACAAAGGAGGGAAGGAAGCATTTTGCTTGCCTGGAATTGAGATGGTCATGATACAAATTCTATCCTAGAGTTAACCAAGTCATGTCCTCCCCTGCAAGTAAACAATGAAGAAAATGAGGGAGGTGAGTGAAAAGGAAACAGCACCACAAATGGATCTCAAGTTGGGTTGAAATCCTTCCTTATTGCCAACTAAAGAATGCATCTACCTCAATTCATCAAGATAACACAGTATATTGTGAGCAGTGAAAAATTTAAGAACCACTGATTTAAAGGCAAGACTTTGTATCCAACTATGCTTCTAATCACTTCCACAGAGATTCTCAGAAAGTTCTAGGTACTCCGGGTCAAAACTGCCACCACCACTGGCCATTCTGGAAGGAAGGTGGGCTACCTCCTCTGACGTATCATTCTCTCAGCTTCTCTTCTCATTTATTGCTATGTAATCCCTCTAGCACTTGGTTCCACCCATTGACCTATTCTTTATCTTCCCCTCTGAAGTACACGGATACTGAGCACACCAACAATGTAAATACTGAGTCATTACTTCCTAATTTTTACCAATATTTTTCTTACTAATAGTGTCCCTAAGAATGAACTTCCTAACCTGTCATTTTCATATAAAATTCAGATAAGATTTTATAGACCTAAAAGTAAATTAAGCAGACAACAATATTAACATACTTTCACTTTTCTCTTTATCATGGGCCCTCATTGGTCAATCGGTCAATAAGAAATTATTGAACAATTTACTCAATACTAGCTATCTAGGCACTGGAATAAACAATAGGAATACAAAGGAGGACAAAAAAATGGTCCCCGTCCTTAAGGAACTCACATTTTACTGAGAGACACAACACACACCTTTAAGATATGCAGAGTATAAATGGAAGGAAAGATACAAGCAATGTGTAGGGGAAAAACCAGAAAGACCTTTTGCAGAAAGGAAGAGAAGCCAGCAGGTGGAAGTGAAGAAGGAGAAAATTCTGGGCAAGAGATAGCTAATTAGAAAGCTCAGAGTTGTGGTTTTGGGTATCATCTTCAAGTAACAGCAAGAAGGGCAGTAATGCTGAATTCTAAGTATACAGAGAGTCAAAGACTGCAGAAAAGTCCAAAAGGATGAGGACTGAGAAAAGGACATTACTCTAAAGGCCATTACTTTTGGCAATTAAGGGATCATCAGAAATTTTAGAGAAAGCAGTTTCATCTAATGATGAAGTTGGAAGCAAAGGTCTAAAGGGAATAAGACCAAAGGAAATGAAGGCACTAATTGTGGATAGCTTTCTCAAAGCTAGACATTTAAGGGACATGAAATATAAGACAATATCTAGCAGCAAGTCAGCTTAAGTGAGTTGTTTTTTTTTTAAATGATGGAAAAGACATGTTTGTAGGCAACAGACAGTACAAAGGGAGATTCTGAAAATTATTGGGGGGAGAGATGAAAGAGCTGGAAATCTTTGGAAAAGATAAAGTGGAATGGATTGAGAATTTATATTTCTTGATAAAGAAAAAAGCTACCTCTTCATATGAAAAAGGAGTGAAGCAAGAAAAAGGAGGAAGCCATCTGAAGGATGGAAAAAGAGGATGGGAGAAGAGAGGCTCTCTGGGAATGGCCTCAATATTTTTGGTAAACTATGAAAGAAGATCTTAGAGACTGGAAGAAAGGGTGCTGTGAGATGCTTGTGGAAGGATGAAATGTTTGGAATAATTTATATGGTGAATGGGATTTTGAATCTATTCAGCATATGTAAAAAGGCCTTGCTTGTTGCTAGAAGGACCCAGTAGAGATTATGCAACATATTTGTAGTGGCCCCCAGTCAGAATACTTTCATGATTTTCTCTAGTTCCACTGACTAGAAGTAGAAGGTAGGAATAATTCAAGGTTGTCACTTGGCAAGGTATAATGAACAATAGGATAAGAGGGTAAGGGATTCAAATGTAAAGTATAGTATAAAATTGAACTGGCTCACCATTAATACAGGGAAGCAAAAAGAGTGTAGCCAATATAGAGGTGAAAGAATTGGGAAAAGAATTGAAACATCACTTATCCTCAAATTTAATATTGCTTCTGGGAATAAACTGGAAAAACATTTTTACAGTCAAAGGTTCTGATAAAGGACTCATTTCCAAAATATATAGAGAATTGACTCTAATTTATAAGAAATCAAGCCATTCTCCAATTGATAAACGGTCAAAGGATATGAACAGACAATTCTCAGGTGAAGAAATTGAAACTATTTCTAGCTATATGAAAAGATGCTCCAAGTCATTATTAATCAGAGAAATGCAAATTAAGACAACTCTTAGATACCACTAAACACCTGTCAAATTGGCTAGAATAACAGGGAAAGATAATGGGGAATGTTGGAGGGAATGTGAGAAAACTGGGACACTGATACATTGTTGGTGGAATTGTGAATACATTCAGCCATTCTGGAGAGCAATTTGGAACTATGCTCAAAAAGCTATCAAACTGTGCATACCCTTTGACCCAGCAGTGTTAGTACTGGGCTTATATCCCAAAGGGATCTTAAATAACTCTTAGATACACTAAACACCTGTCAGATTGGCTAGATCTTGTTTGGTAAGAAATGACCAACAGGATGATTTCAGAAAGGCCTGGAGAGACTTACACGAACTGATGCTGAGTGAAACAAACAGGGACAGGAGATCATTATGTACTTCAACAACAATACTATATGATGATCAATTCTGATGGACCTGGCCATCCTCAGCAATGTGATGAACCAAATCAGTTCCAATGGAGCAGTAATGAACTGAACCAGCTACACCCAGGGAAAGAACTCTGGGAGATGACTAAGAACTATTACATTGAATTCCCAATCCCTATATTTTTGTCTGCCTGCATTTTTAATTTCCTTCACAGATTAATTGTACACTATTTCAAAGTCCAACTCTTTTTATACAGCAAAATAACTGTTTGGACATGTATACTTATATTGTATTTAATTTATACTATAACATATTTAACATGTATTGGTCAACCTGCCATCTGGGGGAAGGGGTGGGGAGAAAGAGGGGAAAAGTTGAAACAAAAGGATTTGAAATTGTCAATGCTGAAAAATTACCTATGCATATATTTGTAAATAAAAAGTTATAAAAAAAAATACTGGCTTCTGCCTGAATTATTATCCAAACAATATTGGTCTTCCTACACCAAACTCCTACTGTAATTGAAATTCTCCATATTTTCTATAAAATTATAGTATTTCCCAATCACCTTCAAACTGTTAAATGCACAAAAATAAAATGTTAAAAACTAAAATGGGCCAAAGTGGAAAGAGAAGTGCATACATTGAGAAGTGAGTCAGATAGTCAAGTTAAACAAGCTTTTATTAAGTGCTTGCTCCTTCTGGGATCACAGGATGATCAGAATAAAGGACTAGATCGTTTTCTGTGATCTCCTTGAACTCTTACACCTCTCCAGAACAGAAATTCTGTGCCTAACTTAACTTAGGCTATCTCCATGATTAGGATGACCAAAGTCAAAAAAGAGTTAAAAATAAAAACTATGAACTAATATGCTGAGCTTACTCCTCTGCTCTCCCATGTCCCATGCCACCCACCCACAATAAGGCTTCAGGCAGCTAGGGGGCTCACAACAAAGGCCAGCCCCAGGCCCTGACCACCCTCCCTCCCTGTAGCAGAGTGGAGATCCAGGCACTAGCTTACACAGGTTTGCTTAGAATGAGATAGACATCGGGGTCCACAGCATTGCCCCAGGAGCAGAAGCTAGCCAGTGCCAGTGAAACACTCTAGAGGCAAGAACCTGCTGGGGCCCCCCGCCAGCCCTGCAGTAGCCCTCCACTGCCACATCTGCTGCTGTGTAGGCTGCAAGGGATCTCTGCAGGAAAGCCAAGAATAGAGCAGGGAGGGCAGAGGACAGGAGCTAGCCTTCAGAAAGAGCTCAACACCCTCATACCACATATCTCTCTCCTCATAGATCCTCAAAGATACAAACCACAGCAGCCAACCCTGCCACCAGCACTGTAATGCATTAAACTGCCATTGTATACTACTGAAACAGAGGGAGAGGACAGGTCAACAAAGCAGGCCATAGTTACCACTGCACTAAGATCCAGCTGAGACCACGTTTTTACATGGTCTCAAGATAGAAAAGTCACGAGACAAAAACCTAGGCTGGTACACCATGAACTGCCTACCTGAGAAGCTGCAACATTTGAGATTCAGCTTCCAAGAAAACTACCATCAGAGAGGAAGGAGTCAGAAAGTAGGCAACAGAAGAAAATAAGGGGGGATGGCAGGGGAAGACAAATTACCAAATGTCTCAGGAAAGAGAAAACTCAAGGACCTTAAATACACACACACACACACACACACACACGCAAGAAAATGAACAAGGGAACATTGATGGCAGGGGGAAAAAAATCCACATCTAGTAAATGAGTTAAGTACCTATGAATAAATACTTCAAAGCAAAAGAAAATGATTCACACACATTTAATGAGACAGAGGGTCCTGTGGAATTTAAGGAGAACAAAGCAACAACATTCTATTCCTGAATAGTTTAAAAGAAAAATCAGAACTATGAGATTAGGATGTATGGCTCATAAAACAAAGATAATGGGCAAAGTAGAAAAAAAAAATCTTCACAGGCAACTCTCACCAAAGAAACAAAAGAGAACAACAGATTAAGAATGCAAATACACAAAAGTGAAAAGCAATCTACAAGAGGAGAAACAAACAAAAAAATGTTTTAAAATATATGTTAACCATGTAAGCAAAAGATGTTTTTTTTTCAAAAACAGAGGTATAAAAATAACATAAGGTCATAGGTTTCCCAGAAGAACATGACTGGACAAAAAAGCTTAACACTGCAATGAAGGAAATAATACAAGAAAACTGCCAGAAATTATGAACATAGAAAATAAAATGCCTGCCCTTTTTGTAGTGGCTAGAAACTGGAAACTGAATGGATGTCCATCAGTTGGAGAATGGCTGAATAAATTGTGGTATATGAAAATTATGGAATATTACTGTTCTGTAAGAAATGACCAACAGGATGATTTCAGAAAGGCCTGGAGAGACTTACATAACTGATGCTGAGTGAAATGAGCAGGACCAGGAGATCATTATATCTTCTACAACATACTAGATGATGACCAGTTCTGATGGATCAGGCCATCCTCAGCAACAGATCAACCAAATCATTTCTAATGGAGCAGTAATGAACTGAACTAGCTATACCAGAAAAAGAACCTGGAGATGACTAAAACCATTACATTGAATTCCCAATCCCTATATTTATGCACACCTGCATTTTGATTTCCTTCACAAGCTAATTGTACAATAATTCAGAGTCTGATTCTTTTTGTACAGCAAAATAATGTTTTGGTCATGTATACTTATTGTGTATCTAAGTTATATTTTAATATATTTAATATCTACTGGTCATCCTGACATTTAGGGAGGTGGGGAGTAAGAGGTGAAAAATTGGAACAAGAGGTTTGGCAATTGTTAATGCTGTAAAGTACCCATGTATATATCCTGTAAATAAAAGGCTATTAAATAAAAAAAAAAAAAAAAAAAAAAAAGAAAATAAAATGCCTGTTCAAAGGATGTTACAAGTTTGTGTCTAGAAAACAAAACAAAACTCAAGGCTCCAAACCCCAAGACATATAGCAGTTAAATTTAATAATTTAATTCAGAAATAACAATTTCTACAAGTATATAGGAAAAAATCCTTCATTTACAAAGAAAGGAAATTCAAAAAATACAAGACTACTGTGCACCCAACAGAAAACAAAGGAAGAAATGGAACATGTTCCAAAAAGAATGCAACCCAAGATGACCCACTCTACAGATCTGAGTTTAACCATAAATCTACAGCAAATTCAATTCTTTTCCTAATTTTAGTTGCATTGGACATTTTTTTGGTACAAAGATTTTTAAATTTTATGCCATCAAAATTATCCACTTTACCTTTTGTTAATCTATTTCTTTTTTGTTCATGAACTCTTTTCCTGTCCATACATCTAATAGGTAATGTCTTCCTTCTATAGTTTGTTTATGATTCACCCACTATGTCTACTACCTAATAATTACGCATGTAATTATTTGGAATTTATCTTGATTTTTTGGGGGGGGGAGGGGACTAGGTGAAAAGGGAGATGCTTTGCCTCAATTACTACCTAGCCTTAATCATAGAAAGGATGTGGCCTCAATCAAACAGACCTGTTGAAGACCTTACCTTAAAAAGGCCCAGGTTTCCCACTGAATCCAGGGCCATCTCCAGATGTCTTGATCTCTATCTTGTCACTGGACCCAGATGTCTCTGGAGGTCAAAGTGAGGCTGGTAACCTTGCACAACTCTCCCTTACTTCAATCCAATTCACTTGTGTGTCATGGCATCACCTCCCTGATGTCATGGTCCTCTTTGAGAACGAAGGACAAACAACAACAACCATAAATAAAATAAAAAAAGAAAGAAAGAAATGGACATCCAATAATACAGAGGAATTTAGAACATTCTTAGAAAGAAAACTGGACCTAAAGAGAATGCTTCTCAGATAATAGAAGAGGCAAATGAATATAGCAGCCAAGGACAGGTACAGCAACAGTATGAGAGCAGAAAGACCAGACTTCCTTCCAAATGTTGTTATTGTTCATCCTTTGTTTTTTGAGGAGGATCAATGAAATTGTGAGTGAAGCCAATGAAATTCTTGACTTGCATGTGAATTGGATTTATGTCTGGCATCTAAATTTAATTACAAAGGAATATACATATTTCTTGGTACCACACTTTTACAAAACTGACCATGTAGTAGGACACAAAAATATTGCAAACAAATGTAAAAGAGTTAAAAATAGTAAATATGACCTTTCCAAAAGGTACAGACCCAACAGGAGATGTTACAATGAAAACCTAAATAACAAGTGAATCAAAGAACAAATTACAGAAACAATAATTACGTAAAAAAAAAATTTGACCAAAAAAATATCAAAATTTCTAGTATTGTAGTTAAAGCAAACCTTGGAGGAAATCATATTTCTACAAATTTATATTAACAAAATAGAAAAAAAGATCAATGAGTTAAATATAAAGTTTTAAAAATTAAGCCAACAAATGAACAAACATAAAATAAGAACAAAAAGGGAGATGATTAATTAAAGAATAAATTGGAAACAAAAAGAACAGAAACAATAAATAAAATTAAAACAAAAATTTTTGAAAAGATTAATAAAATGGACAAATCTTTAGTTTATGTGATTAAAAGGAAGCAGAAAATTAAATTAATAAAATAGCAAGTAAAGAAGGTGAAATCACAACAAAACAAGAAGAAATTAAAAAACTGAACACATTATGCACAATTAAATGCTAATAAAACTGAGATTACAAAAGAAACAAAGGAATATCTTCAAAAACATTAAATACCCAAATTGTTAGAAGGCTAAATAGAGATTTTAAATAATACAATTTCAAAAGAAGAAAAAGATTAATTTGTATAGGAATGATCAAAGAGGGAAAAATTCCTAGTCCCAAAGGATTCACAGAAGAGATATCAAATGTTTAAAGAACAATTGATACCAATATTTTACAAATCTTTCTTTAAAATTAAGAAAGCTCTCTACCAGAATCCTTTTATTAAACAAATGTAGTTGTAATACATCAAACAAAGGGGGGGGGGGGGGGGGGAGGGAAACTAGAAGTAATTCATGAATATTGACTAAAAAGTTTAAACAAAATCCTGTCACATCAATTTATTTAAGAAAGTATTCTTTCTTATTAAGTAATATGTATATCAAGAAAACAATCAACATAATTAATTCTATTTTAAAAATCCAAAAGTATATGATCATCTCAATAAATGAGGAATAAACCTCTGACAAAGTACAACAATTTTAAGTTAAAATTTTTGCAAAGTATGAATGCAGAGGCACTTTTTTAATATTATAAAAATCATCTATCTAAAACCCAAAAGCAATCAACACATACAATGTGGATATACTAGAACCTCTTCCAATAAATAAAGGAGTGAAGCAAGGATGCCTACTTTCCCTAATACTTATTTGATGCAGTTGTGGAAATGCTAGCAATAGCAATAAAACAAATGAAGTAAATTAAAGGTATGGAGATAGGTAAAGAGGACATCAAATAATCCCTATTTTTTGATGATATATGGATACATTTGGAAAATCCTAAGGAATGAGCAAAAGTTGGAGGCAACAAATCAACTCTCAAAAATCAATAGAATTTCTATACAATAATAACAAAACACAAGAAGAAAAAATAGAAAGGGGAATCCCATTCCAAATAACTACAAAATGCATAAAAATATTTGGAGAACCTACTTGGTAGGCTTTGTTACACACAAAAGATGTCTACAGATTCAATTACAAAGTGCTCCTTAAAGAAATAGAGAACAACTTAAATAACTGGAGGAATATTTGGGATGTTTATGTTCTGCTAAAATAATAAAAATTACTATTACTAAGTTAATTTACTTTTAATGTCAAATTACAAGTCAAGTTACAAAAGTGATACTTTATAGAACTTGATAAAATAATAAAATTCAGTTGGAAAAACTAAAGATTTAGAACAGCAGAGGAAATTATGAAAATAAATAGCAATGAAAAGGAAACAGCACCCAGACCCCAAATATATTAAAACAGTAGTCAAAAACCAGCCATTTGAATTGGCTTTGAGAGAGTGAGAGTGAGAGTGAGAGTGAGAGAGAGAGAGAGAGAGAGAGAGAAATCAATAGAACAGACTAGACAAGGAACAATCAGAAACAATGAAATAAAATAACTCAAGGTTCTGTGATAAAGTGGAAAACAATTTCTTAAGAAAATATTCCTTATTTTAAAAAACTGATGGGAAAACGGGAAAACTGGAAAACAGTCTGGCAGAAATTTGGCTTAAATCATCACCTTATATCATATTCCACAATTTATTCCAAATAGATATAAAACTTCAATATTGATGATTAATCTATTTTAAAATTAGAAGACTAATAGATCATATACTTTCTACAGCTTAGGTAAGAGATATATTTTTAACCAAACAAGAGATAAAGGCAATTAGAAAAGATAAAAAAGATAACTTTGATTACATAAAATTGAAAAACCATGAACAGATAAAATTAATACATCTAGAATAAGAAGAGAATTATTTGGTCAAGTTGTGAGGAGAGGGTGAAATATTTACATCAAATTTCTCTGATAAGGTATATATATATATAATCAAATGCATGAGATTAACAGCTATTCACCAATAGACAAGTGGCCAAAGGATATGAACAAATATTTCTCAAAAGAAAATATGCAAAGTATTGATAACCCCATGGAAGAATATCTCCAAAAAAAAAAAAATCTAATAGTTTTACCTTGCACCTTGCAAAAATAACCCCCCAAAAACTAGCTGCACTAAATAATAGAAGGGTTATAGAAGGATAGACACACTAATACACTGTTAATGGAGCCATGAAATGATAAATACCATTTAGAAAAGCAATGTGGAATTATGAGAATAAACTGATTAAGATATATATACCCTTTGAGACCGAGACTCCATTATGTGGCTTATGCTACAAGGAAGCTATCAATAAAAAGAAATATCCTATATATGCAAAAATATTTACAGTAGCATTTTTTTGATAACAAAGAATTGTAAACAAAATAAACACCCATCAATTGTGAAATAGCTAAAGGTGCCAGGAATACAACAGAATATTGCTGTGCTATAAAAAATAATCTGTGTGATGAACAGAGAAAATCGTGCAAAGATTCACATCAACTGATACACAGTGAAATAAACAAAGCAAAAAAGATAATATGCATAACTACAATGATGCAAACAGAAAGGCCCATATACACCAAATAAAATTTTAAAATGAAACAAAAGAATGATCACATAGAATACTTCTCACTTAATTTTCTAACAAAATGAACCAGAAAAACCTCCTATTTTAATCTTCAACATAAGTAATTGCTTTTTGTTTGTTTGTTTGTTTGATGTCTTAGCATATTTCTTTGAAAGGTAAGGACCCACTCTTGTTTTGTTTTGTTTTTTTTTAAAGCTTTTTTATTTTCAAAACATATGCAAGAATAATTTTTAAACACTGACCCTTGCAAAACCTTGTGTTGTAATTTTTCCCCTTCTTTCCCCCATTCCCTTCCTTAGATGGCAAATAACCCGATATATGTTAAACAAGTGCAATTCTTCAATACATATTTATATAATTATCTTGCTGCACAAGAAAAATCAGATCAAAAGGGAAAAAATGAGAAAGAAAACAAAATGCAAGCAAACCACAACAAAAAGAGTGAAAATACTATGTTTGACCCATATGCAGTCCTCACAATCCTCTCTCTGGATGCAGATGGCTCTTTCCATTACAAAATAATTGGAACTGATGTGAATCATCTAATTGTTGAAGAGAGTCATGTCCATCACAATCGATCTTCTTATAATCTTGCTGTTGCTGTATACAATGATTTCCTGGTTCTATTCACTTCGTTTAGCATCAGTTCATGTAAGTCTCTGCAGGCCTTTCTGAAATCATCCTGCTGGTCGTTTCTTACAAAACAATAATATTCCATAATATTCACATACCATAACTTATTCAGCTATTCTCCAATTGATGGGCATCCATTCAATTTCTAGTTTCTTGCCACTACAGAAAGGGCTGCCCCAAACATTTTTGCACATGTGGGTCCCTTTGTCTCCTTTAAGATTTCTTTGGGATACAAGCCCCTTAGAAGTACTGATGGATCGAAGGGTATGAACTGTTTGGCATAGTTCCAAATTGCTCTCCAGAATAGTTGGATCAGTTCACAACTCTATCAACAATGTATTAGTGTCCCAGTTTTCCCACAACCCCTTCAACATTCCTCATTATCTTTTCCTGTCATTTTAGCATATCTGAGAGGTGTGTAGTGGTATCTCAGAGCTGTCTTAATTTGCATTTCTCTGATCTGTAGTGATTTAGAGCACCTTTTCATGTGACTAAAGATAGGACCCCACCTTTGTTAATCACTTTATCTTCCCAGGGGTTTGCACAATAAATTAAACAAAGTAGGTGATTGGTAAGAGTTGGCTGAATTCATCACTGAGCAATCTAAGTGTAGTAATTTAGATTTACCATTCTGAAATTCCAGATGAGAGGACATCAACAGATGACAGAAAGGAGTTACTAGTGTGTTGTATTTGGCATCCAATGACCTGGTTTCAAAGCTTATCTCTACCACTTAATATGTGAATTTGAATTTAGTTACTTCCTCTATTAGCCTCAGTTTCCTCCTTTGCAAAATAAGGAAACTGAAGAGCAATCAAATACAGATGCTGGTTTGTAAACTATAATGTATACTTCCCTCATGATAACCCTTGAGAGTTGATTTCTAGAATTTTATACAATAATACTTTTGCAAAATGCCTACTGTGTACTAGGAATTAGAAGAGAGGCAAATTTAATTAAGTCTCTAGCTATAAAGGGGACGATAATATATTAATAAATAATTATAATATAAAATAGAACACACATGTAAAATTCATATCAGAAGTACCACATATCATAAGAGAAAAGGAGAAAAAGATCATTTCCAACTATGAAAATCAAGCAATGTCAGACTTCCTAGTAAAGGTGGCACTTGAGCAAGGCCTTAAAAGATAGATAGGATTTCAATCAGCAAAGATCAAAGCACTATAGATTTGGAGCTGGAAGGGATTTAGGCCCACAAAGATCATCATAGGCAAAAACACAAAGGTAACAAAATACAAAGCAAGCCAAGATTTACCTTTCATTCTTAGTACACACACAAAAAAATTTTCACATGAATAATTTAAAAAATAATTACTAATCAAATCATCTTTTTCTTGCTAACACATTATCCATATTTCAAAAGACTGTATAAAACTAAACACACTCTTCTATTTAATTCTGTCCCATTTTCTTTTTGTTCCCATAGTTTATAATACCATAAATTCCCTGAAGCTTTGTAGCAGGTAAAATGGCACAGACCACTCCCTTCGAGGTGGAAGAGCCAATTCAGCTTAACCTCAAATTATCCTAACAATTTTCCAGATTCAAAGTACCCCTAATTCAAAGGTCATGCTCATTGGTATCAGCAATTAAGTAGGTGTTTAATTACATAGACTTTTTCATTGTGGTGAAACAATTTTCTCTTTAGGAGTCAATTTGTAAACTGACTTTAAGAATAAGTTGTACCACTTTTGTACAATGGTTTGCCCCATCTGTTATACAACACTGCAAAAGTCAAACTGCCATTAAATGACTTATCAGCAGAAGGGAAATGCACTTGATGTTACTAGCCCAGGATCTATCTATTAAATACTTCTTTGCATTCCTTTGTCCTTCTCTGAGAGCTGCATAATCAAATATGCATTTTAAGCACTTTTTAAAATTTTAGGAACATCTGGATTACACAGCCAGAATATCTTGCTTAAAAAAAAAAAAAGACCTGCTGATACAGCTGTATCAGCTATTAGTTTTGCCTACTTGTGATTAAAAGTTGAAGAAATCAACTTTAAAGGCTGAGTTATTAAACAACTATTTTAAGATTCTATAATACAATAAAGATATTTCTGTTTGTTCTCATTTATCCAATTCTAGAGTGCCTGAAAGTCAATATACATTTTATCACTATTTCTTGATTAAAGCAATGAATATTGTACCAAATTCTGCTACTTTAACAATGATTGTTTAATCTTATTTCAGTGTGTGTATTTTATGTTCCCTAGTTTACTCTTCCAATTATATAACTAATGAAAATGTACCTGTGCTAGCTTCTCTGATAAAAAGTAAACAAAATAATAATCCTAATAAAACAATTCTTCTTATGCAAATTGCCAAGGCTTGCAACCTGTCATTTATTTTCTGAACCATTTCTGGCTAGACTCATAGCATAACAACACTCCAGCCTGAGGCCTAACAATCAATGGATCAGGTTTTTCCACATCAAAACTGAAGGTCATAGGATTTGAATTCAAAGGGAAAAATACAAACCTATTTCTAATCTTGCTTTAGTTGCCCTAGATCAAAGATGGTAGATTCAAGTTCATCAACTCACAAAATAATTTTCCTAGAAGATGCCAAAAAACAGAAATATCATTTTCTACAGAAAATAGCAACTTCTAAGTCACCATTTTATTAAAATCTGTTACTAGCATAAAATAGACAGATTCACAGAACAAAATTCAGAAGAACTTAACCTAAAAATGGGAACTCTTCTCCATATGCAAAACCAGTAGCATTCAGCAACAGCTAAGAGTGCTGAACAAAACCTACTGGGGTGATAGAAGGAAGGAATTTCATACTTAAAAATTTTTTTAAAGATACATACTAATCACAAAGAGCTTGTTGGATGCTAAAGAAACTCCCCCTGGTGGGAACAATAGTTGCTATTTTTAAGGACCAACCAAACACACCAAATTCAGCAACTATAAAAAATTACTTCCAAGTGAGGCTTGTTACAATGATGTATTATCTTCTAGGTAGATTGATTGCTAATTTTTTGGTCCTTTATTCTTTTATTCCTTATTGTTCTAAATTAACCACTAGTATTCATTATAAAATTTCTCTGAACACTTCTGGTTGCTTTATTCCCTTTATATGATATATACAATAGACAGTGGCTTGATTTGACTATGCTCCATCCATGACACTAGCTGGTAACATATACCACTGTGCCAGGTGAGATGAACTAGTGACCCACAGAATGGGGTCAAACTAAAGAGACTCATCTTGAAAGATAGGCTATTCAAAATAAGAGTCTCTGGACTTAGAATATTTTTTTCATACATCAAAAACTATATCAGTCTTATCCACGGCTGGCAAATTCACCCCTTTCTCTTCAAATTTTAGTCTAATATACATAAATGCTAGTTTCCCTAGAAGGCTAGAAATGGAAACATCACTTGTTACAGAAAATGTTAACTTGTATAAATTTTAGTCTAATATACATAAATGATGGTTTTCCTAGAAGGCTAGAAATGGAAACATCACTTGTTACAGAAAATGTTAACTTGTATAAATTTTAGTCTAATATACATAAATGTTGGTTTTCCTAAAAGACTAGAAATGGAAACATCACTTGTTACAGAAAATGTTAACTTGTATAAAGTATGTAACATTTTATGAAAATATAAAACCCTTTCACATCATGAGACCAGGAAGTTTCATTGGGCAAGATTTAACACAAGTTAGAAGAGAAAGTTTGTAAAAATGTGCTTGAACTAGACAGTGATCTCCCAAAGAAACAAATTCCTTTGGAAACCTAACGGAGAGACAATAAAAGGGAGAGTCTAATTTAGAAATTGTTCTGATTTCTCCTAGACATGAATTAAAAGTGTGCTGGATAGGCAAGATTTAGAAGTCTGACAGCAATACTAAGACAACCAATTACTGGATGCATTTTCCCTTAAGCAGAGACACTTTACTTCCCTTTACCAACAAAATAACTATTTTCGCATTTCCCTCTGGCCTTTTATTTAGAAAGTAAAGGTTTAGAATAAGCAAGCTACCCTGTATAAGTAAATAATGCTGAAGTAGAAACTAAATTAGGAGCTTGCCTTTACTTATTCTGAAGAATCAATGTTCAAGTCACACTCAGTACCATCCATTCAAGCTTGTAGTGGTCAGGCCAGGAAAAGACAGGCTTCAAGTTAATATTTCCAAAGCAACTGCTATTAACATTTTTCAGTTAGCTCTTATGTTCTACCACTCAGTTTCTGACTGTTAACTATTAAAACTTCATAGTAACAGAGGCTATTCAACTGGATTACTGAATTCAAAGCAGTCAAAAAGAATCCTAACTGCAACACTGCTGTTTGTTTTTATGAGGAACTGCATTATTTCTTGAACTAGATTTCAGACAATCTTTTCTGAATCCTGTTCAAATGGAAGAGCAATATTTTCAGACTTCACTTTCATAATGCTCTGATTTGCCAAAAGATACACTGTGTTCATTGTCTTAATCCAATCTGTTTAAAAAAAAATCATAGCAGTTTATGCATAATAGCACATTAATTAATATTCACTTACATAGAGTTCACTCAGACTCCTTTATAGCACAAGCAGTACCACTCACTGTCAGTCAGTAAACATTTATTAAATACTATGTACTAGGACTGTGCAAAGTACTCAAAAGTTTAAAAAAAAAAGGCAATATGCTTTCAAAAAGCAATGTAATGGGAGACCACACATAAAAGGGTGCCAAAAAGTTTGCTATGAGGAGGAAGATGGGAACAAGGGTACCAATCTCAAAGCCTAACAGAAAAGCCTAAATAAATCCAAAAGCAATGTAGCAAATGGAAAACTGGAAGATTATGCTAAGCCCCTTTTCTTAAACAGAGGCCCCGGAGTACATGGCTCTGCCCTCCAATCAGAAAGTCTAATCAAAGGGAGCAGAGATTACTGATGATATCTGAGTTACCAGGAAGATTCAATCTTGCATGTTTATTTCCTCATCTCAAGTTGCATCAGTTCAAGTTAGTCTTTCCAAGTTTTTCCTGAGAGCATCCTGCTCATCATTTCTTATACCATAATAGTATTCCATCACAAATTGCACAATTTGTTCAGTTATTTCCCAGTTGATGAGTATCTCCTTCTTTGTCACCATAAAAAAGAGTTGCTATAAATAAAAATTCCTATAAGACCTTTTCCTTTTTTTTTTTTTTTGTTTTTTGTTTTTTGTTAAATCTCTTGGGATACAGACCTAAAAGTAGTCTAGGTGTTTCAAAGGGATGGACAGTTTGATAGCCCTATGGGCATAGTTCTAAATTGCTCTTTACAATAGCTATAATTATTCACAACTCCACCAGCAGTACATTGTGTCTCAATTTTCTTTTCCTTCTCTGCCCTATTAGGCAATCTGACACATGTGGGGTGGTACCTCAGAGCAGTTTTGGTCTTCATGGCAATTTCCTGTTTCTGAAGCTACATTAGGATGAAACTTGTGGATGAGAAGTGGAGCCAGATCCGTGAAAAAAGGAAAATGGCCAAATGAGTTCATTGCAAGAAAGTTCTTCCCAGCACACCAGCCCTACTGGTCCAGGAACCTGCTTCTATTTGTGATTCCCTGGGGAACAGGATTCTCCAATGTTCTTCATCTTCTTCCTTTTCCACTTACTTTCCCCAGATTCCAGGGTGTTAAAATAAGCAAAGAGGCTGACAACAAACCACCCAGAAGGATATGCATACATATACACATGGACACATTACAGACTCTCCTGTGCACACATACATACACTCTTCCCTTGCTGTCCTGGCCATCTTCACCAAAGGATTAGTTAATCATCAAAGTTCACACAAACAGAGATGTAAGGAAAATGCCAACCCACAATCCTCCAGCTCTCCAGCTGTGCTAATGATATGCTGCTACAAGATCCCACCTCTGTCCCTCTTTCTTTCAACATAATTTTATTAGCACAGTTTTTCAAACAAATTTTGATATGGATCTTCTTAAATCTTTGTGCTGATGAAATAAACCCACCAATGATAAATTACCTGGGGAAGAAGGCAGAATGGAGAGGCTAAAGAAGGCCATTCATTCTGAAGGTCAACGAGTTCATATTTTATAGATGGTTCAAAATGTTTAATATATATATATAGGACTATTTTCCATGTAGGGAAGGGTATGGAGGAAAGGAGGGAAAATTGGAACACAAAGTTTTGCATGTTAAAGAATCGTCCACTCCTGTATGTTCCAAAATGTTTGTGGCGGCCCTGTTTGTAGTGGCTAGAAACTGGAAAATGAATGTATGCCCATCAATTGGAGAATTGTTGGGTAAATTGTGGTATATGAATGTTATGGAATATTATTGTTCTGTAAGAAATGACCAGCAGTGAGTAAAATGAGCAGGGCCAAGAGATCATTATATACTTCAGCAACAATACTATATGATGACCTATTCTGATGGACTTGGCCATCCTCAGCAATGAGATCAACCAAATCAGTTCCAATGGAGCAGTAATGAACTGAACCAGCTACACCCAGTGAAAGAATTCTGGGAGATGATTAAAAACCATTACATTGAATTCCCAATCCCTATATTTTTGCCCACCTGCATTTTTTGATTTCCTTCACAGGCTAATTGTACAACATTTCAGAGTCTGATTCTTTTTGTAAAGCAAAATAACGGTTTGGTCATGTACACTTATTGTGTATCTAATTTATATTTTAATATATTTAACATCTACTGGTCATCCTGCCATCTGAGGGAGGGGCTGGGGGGAAGTAGGGGAAAAATTGGAACAAGAGGTTTGGCAATTGTGAATGTTGTAAAGTTACCCATACATATAACCTGTAAATAAAAGGCTATTGAATTAAAAAAAAAAAAAAAAGAAAGAAAGAAAGAGAGAGAGAGAGAGAAATGACCAGCAGGATGAATACAGAGAGGCTTGGAGAGACTTATATGAACTGATGCTGAGTGAAATGAGCAGAACAAGGAGATCATTTTATACTTCAAAAACGATACTGTATGAGGATGTATTCTGATGGAAGTGGATTTCTTCGACAAAGAGAAGATCTAACTCAGTTTCAATTGATCAATGATGGACAGAAGCAGCTACACCCAAACAAAGAACACTGGGAAATGAATGTAAACTGCTTACATTTTTCTTTTTCTTCCTGGGTTATTTTTACCTTCTGAATCCAATTCTTCCTGTGCAACAAGAGAACTGTTTGGTTCTGCACACATATATTGTATCTAGGATATACTGTGACATATTTAACATGTATTGAACTGCTTGCCATCTGGGGAGGGAGTGGAGGGAGGGAGGGAAAAAGTCAGAACAGAAGTGAGTACAATATTACAAGATAATATTGTAAAGAAATTTTTCCAAAATAAAAAAAAATAAAAATAAAAAAAAGCATTGTCCACACCTATGTTTTGAAAAAAAAAAGCTTTAATTAAAAAAGAACTTGTGAAATTATATCCTTGCAACTTACAAGAGTTACCAAGTTTAAACACTGACATAAACAAGGATGGCAAAGAATAACACTAAGTAAAGTATAAATAAATAAATGAAAATGGTTCGAGATGAAATGTGTACACACTTATGGATAATACAAAATCCAGCTAACCTGAAAGATGAAAGATCCTGTTGAAAGAGAACTCGGCAGATACCACATTCAAATAGCAGTCCTGAGTGAAACAAGACTGGAAAATTAAGGCCAACTTTACTGAAGTTGAAACTGCCTGCATGTTTTTCTGGAGGGGCCACAATGAAAGGAAGTGCCATGAAGCTGGCATGAATTCTATAATCAAAATTAATCTAATCAACAAACTTGTGTATCTACCAAAAGGAGTGAATGACAGACTCGAGACAGTGCAATTGCACTGTCTTGCACTTGCAGGAAAGTGCCATGCCATCATCATCAGTGTGTATGTTCCCACCATGACAAAAGCTGATAAGGTTAAAGAAAAATTTTATGAAGATCTGAAGATCCTCATTATCAGGGTTCTGAAAGAGGACAAGCTTATAATTATGGGTGATTTTAATAGGTACAGGCTACCAGTCGTGACAGAGACTGGTATTGGAATTACTCCTGAAGACTTATGCCTCACAAGACCTCCTCCTCACCAACACTGTTTTCCATTTATCTAAAGGCAAGAAAATATCATGGATGTACCCTCACAGCAAATGTTGGCATTTAATAAGGCTATGTCCACATAAGGAAAAGGAACAGGATACAAAAGTGAAAAAAGCTTTATGAAGTACAGAGTGCTGGAATGATCTTTAAGCTAAATATTCAACAAAAGCAATGATCCTAAGGCAAGATGATTAGCAGAAAACTTAATGATAACAGATAAGAGTACTTCTTTGACATGAACAGTTTGTTGCTAATTTGAATAGAATGCTGAGCAACACATGGTTGACAACAGTAGAGCAGAATAGGAATGGGCAACCTTCAGAGCTTTGGTATTCAGCAATGCATTTATTTACGCATCTGAGCTAGAACACTTGCAAACAACAAGAGTGGTTTGACAAAAATAAGGAGGAAATACAAGAACAGTGCTAAACAAAAAAATGAGAACTCCACAGGGTTTTACCAGCAGAACAATTCATCCATCCTTAAGAAGGTATTGTTGAATTCCAAGTGCAAGCTAAGCTTAACAACATGCAGGATTCTTGGCTCAGTAAGAAGGCAAATGAAATTCAGGGTTTTTTTTTTTCTTTTTCTTTCATAATAAATTTATTTATATTTTGTTGTAATACGGGAGCAATCTGCATGTGGCTGTTGGAGGTCTAACACGGACCTGTAGAATGGATCTCTTTATGTGAGTGGATGATGATGATGATAATACAAGGACTCTGAGAGGCAGTTGCTGTTCTCTGATCTCCCTACTAAGAGGCAGTTGTGTTGTCCGACCTCTCTCCTCTTCCCTCTGCCTCCAATTTATTTCATTCCCAGTCCACAAGCAACACCTGTGTCAGTAAAGGCTGCTTTGCAACTGCTTTAGATGTTATGATCCACAGCTATGGAGTCTCTCAGAGAATTAACCTGCCCCTTCATTTAAGTATGGTCCTTAACAATTTTTAATACACATGCTTTATGAATCATGTTAGGAGAGAAAAATCAGAGCAAAAGGATAAAAAAAAACATGAAAGAGAAAAAAACAAAAATCAAAAACAAATGAACACAGCATGTGTTGATTTCCATTCAGTCTCCTTAGTTCTTTTTCTGGACGCAGATGACATTTTCTGTCCAAAGTCTATAGGGATTGGTTTGGATCACTGAACTACTAAGAAGAACCAGGCCTTTCATAGTTGATCATCACACATTCTTGCTGTTATTGTGTACAATTGTGTACAGGATTCCTGGTGTTGCTTGTTTCACTCAAGCATTAGTTCATGAAAATCTTTCCAGGCCTTTCTAAAATCAGCTTGTTCGTTGTTTTTTATAGAACAATAATATTTCATTGCCTTCAAAGACCACAACTTGTTTAGTCATTTCCCAATTGATGGGCATCTATTTATTTTCCAATACTTTGAAATCACAAAAAAAAAAAAAAAAAAAAGCTATGATAAACATTTTTGCACATGTGAGTCCTTTTCCCTCCTTTATAATTACTTGGGATATGGACCCAGTAATGGCACTGCTGGGTCCAAGGGTATGAAGTTTGACAGTCCTTTGTGCATAGTTACAGATTGCTCTTCAGAATGGTTGGATCATTTCACAACTTCACCAACAATGCATTAACGTACGAATTTTACCACATCCCTTCCAACATTTTATCATTATCTTTTCCTGTCATCTTAGCTAATCTGAGAAATATGAGGTGATACCTCAGAGTTGCTTTAATTTGCATTTCTCTAATCAATAGTGATTCAGAGCATTTTTTCATAGAACTATAGATTGCTTTAATTTCATCATCTGAAAATTGTTTGTTCATATTCATTGACCATTTATCAATTGGGGAATAAATTGTATTCTTTTTTATTATATCTTTTTATTTACAAAATATATGCATGGATAATTTTTTTCAACACTGACCCTTGCAAAACCTGTTCCAAATTTTCCCTTCCTTCTCCCCACCCCCTCCCCAGATGTCAGGTAATCCAATACATGTTAAATATGTTAAATTATATGTTCAATCCAATATATGTATACATATCAATACAGTTATCTTGCTGCACAAGAAAAATTAGATCTAGAAAAAAAAAAACCTTAGAAAGAAAACAAAAATGCAAGCAAACAATAACCGAAAGAATGGAAATACTATGTTGTAGTGCACTCAGTTCCCATTGTCCTCTCTCTGGGTGTAAATGGCACTCTTCATCACTGAACAAGTGGAATTGGTTTGAATCATCTCATTGTTGAAGAGAGCCACGTCCGTCAGAATTGATCATCATATAGTCTCGTTGTTGCCATGTACAATGATGTTCTGGTTCGGCTCATTTCATTTAGCATTAGTTCATGTAAGTCTCTCCAGGCCTGTTGGTCATTTTTTACAGAACAATAATATTCCATAACATTCATATGCCATAATTTAGTCAGCCATTCTCCAATTGAAGGGCATCTACTCAGTTTTCAGTTTCTTGGACTACAAAAAGGGCTGCCACAAACATTTTAGCACATACAGGTCCCTTTCCCTCCTTTAAGATCTCTTTAGGATATAAGCCCAATAGTAACACTGCTGGATCAAAGGGTATGCACAATTTGATAACTTTTTGAGCATAGTTCCAAATCACTCTCCAGAATGGCTGGATCCGTTCACAGTTCCACCAACAATGCATCAGTGTCCCAGTTTTCCCATGTCTCCTCCAACATTCACCATTATCTTTTCCTTTCATCTTAGCCAATCTGAGATG
Organism: Sarcophilus harrisii; assembly: GCF_902635505.1. Classification (NCBI taxonomy): domain Eukaryota; kingdom Metazoa; phylum Chordata; class Mammalia; order Dasyuromorphia; family Dasyuridae; genus Sarcophilus; species Sarcophilus harrisii. Next base: position 470,507,275 of record NC_045427.1, on the reverse strand, counting down.
TGTGTAGTGGTATCTCAGAGTTTTCTTAATTTGCATTTCTCTGATCAATAGTGATTTGGAGCACCTTTTCATATGATCCAACTTAGAATGAAACTATAGTTTCAATTTCTTCATCTGAAAATTGTCTGTTCATATCCTTTGACCATTTGGAGAATGGCTTGATTTCTTATAAATTAGAGTCAATTCTCTATATATTTTGGAATTGAGGCTTTTATCAAAACCTTTGACTGTAAAAATGTTTTCCCAGTTTATTGCTTCCTTTCTAATCTTGTCTGTATTAATTTTATTTATACAAAAACTTTTTAACTTAATATAATCAAAATTTTCTATTTTGTGATCAATAATGGTCTCTAGTTCTTCTTTGGTCACAAATTCCTTCCTCCTCCATAGGTCTAAGAGGTAAACTATCCTATGTTCTTCTAATTTATTTATAATATCATTCTTTATGCCTAGATCATGAATCCATTTTGACCTTATCTTGGTATATGGTGTTAAATGTGGTTCAATGTCTAGTTTCTGCCATACTAGTTTCGAATTTTCCCAGCAGTTTTTGTCAAATAGTGAATTCTTATTCCAAAATCTGGGTACTTTGGGTTTGTCAAACACTAGATTGCTATAGTTATTAACTATTTTGTCTTGTGAACCTAACCTATTCCACTGATCAACTAGTCTGTTTCTTAGCCAGTACCAAATGGTTTTGGATGACTGCTGCTTTATAATATAGTTTTAGATCTGGTACAGCTAGACCGCCTTCATTTGATTTTTTTTTTCATTAGCTCCCTTCAAATTCTTGACCTTTTGTTCTTCCATATGAATTTTGTTGTTATTTTTTCTAGTTCATTAAAAAAGTTTCTTGGGAGTTTGATTGGTATAGCACTAAATAAATAATTAATGTAGGGAGTGTTGCCTTCTTTATTATATTCACTTGACTTATCCAAGAGCATTTGATATTTTCCCAATTGTTAAGATATGACTTTATTTGTGTGGAAAGTGTTCTGTAGTTTTGGTCATATAGTTCCTGACTTTTCCTTTGCAGCTAGATTCCCAAATATTTTATACTATCGACAGTTATTTTAAGTGGAATTTCTCTTTGTATCTCTTGCTGTTGGATTTTGTTAGTGATGTATACAAATGCTGATGATTTATGTGGATTTATTTTGTATTCTGCAACTTTGCTGAAGTTGTAAATTATTTCTAATAGTTTTTTAGCTGATTCTCTAGGGTTCTCTAAGTGTAGCATCATATCATCTGCAAAGAGTGATAATTTGGTTTCCTTATTACCAACTCTAATTCCTTTAATCTCTTTTTCATCTCTTACTGCCAAAGCTAACATTTCTAATACAATACTGAATAGTAATGGTGAAGTTTGGCAACCTTGTTTCTAATTCTGCAATAGGACTATTTAAGCAACTTAGTTACTCTTCTGTTAATTTGGGCAATCTATATTTTTGTAGGTATTCCTCCATTTCACTTAGGCCGTGAAATTTATTGGAATAAAAGTTGGGCAAAGTAACTCCTGATAATTGCTCTAGTTTCCTCTTCATTGGTAGATAGTTCTTCCTTTTCATTTTTAGGACTAACAATTTGATTTTCCTCTTTCTTTTTTCAATCAAATTTACCAAGGGTTATTTGATGGTTTTTTCATAAAGCCAACTCTAAGTTTTATTTATTAATTCAATAGTTTTTTTTTAGTTTCAATTTTATTGCTCTCTCCTTTTATTTTTAGAATTTCAAGTTTGGTATTTAATTGGGGGGTTTAATTTGTTCTTTTTCTACCTTTTTTAGTTGCAATCCCAATTTACTGATCTTCTCTTTCTCTATTTTATGCAAGTAAGCCTCTAGAGATAAAAAAATTTCCCCTTATTACCACTTTGGCTACATCCCACAAATTTTGGTATGTTGTTTCATTATTGTCATTCTCTTGGATGAAATTATTGATTGTCTATGATTTGCTGTTTCACAATTCATTATTTAGGATAAGATTATTTAGTTTCCAGTTTCTTTTTGGTCCATTTTCCCCTGGCCCTTTAGTGAATGCAATTTTTATTGCATCATTATAAGAAAAAAATGATTTGCTATTTCTGCTTTTCTGCATTTGATTTTGAGGTTTTTATGTCCTAATATATGGTCAATTTTTGTATAGGTTCCATGAACTGCCAAGAAGAAAGTTTACTATTTTTTGTCACCATTCAGTTTTCTCCAAAGATCTCATCATACCTAACTTTTCTAGTATTCTATTTACCTTTTTAACTTCTTTCTTACTTATTTTGTGGTTTGATTTATCTAGTTCTGAGAGAATAAGGTTGAGATCTCCTACTATCATAGTTTTACTTTCTATTTCTTCCTGCAGTTCTCTTAACTTCTCTTTTAGGAATTTTGATGCTATACCACTTGGTGCATATATGTATATTTAGTATTGATATTGCTTCATTATCTATGGTACTCTTTAGCAAGATATAATTTCCTTCCTTATCTCTTTTAATTATATCAATTTTTGCTTCTGCTTGATCTGAAATCAGGATGGCTACCCCTTCTTTTTTTATTTCATAGCATAATAGATTTCAGAGCATAAATTTCAAGCATAATAGATTCTGCTCCAGCCTTTTATCTTTATTCTGTATGTATCACTCTGCTTTAAATGTGTTTCTTGTAAACAATATATTTGTAGGATTCTGGCTTTTACTCTAGTTTGCTATCAGCTTCCACTTTATGAGAGAGTTCACCCCATTCAAATTTACGGTTAAAATTACTAATTCTGTATTTCCTGCCATCTTATTATCCCCAGATTATACTTTTCTCTTTCCCTCCTCCCCAGTATTTAATTTGTGGACGCTTATCTCCAGCAGCCCTCCCCCTTTTTTATACCTTTCCCCTACTATTTCTGTTTACCTTCTATTTAGCCTATCCCTTTCCTTTTCACCTTTCCCCACCCACTTTTCAATAAAGTGGGAGAAATTTCTCTGTAAACCAAATATGTCCAATATTTTCTCTTTGAGCCAAATCTGATGAGAGTAAGATTCACACAATGTTCATCCTCCTCCCTTCTTTCTCTCAAATGTAATAGGTTTCCTTTGCCTCTTCATGAGATGTAATTTCCCTCATTTTACCTCTACTTTTCCCTTTTTTCTGGTACAATCCCCTTTCCACCTTTTTTATAACAGTAAAATCAAATTATACAAGCAATCTCTATGTATACTCAGAGATACAATTCTCAAGATTTTTTATCTTTTTAAGCTTCTCTTGAGTCCTATATTTGGAATTCAAATTTTTTGTTTAGCTCTGGTCTTTTCCACTGTTTCATTGAATGCCCGTTTTCTTCCCTGGAAGAAACTCCTCAGTTTAGCAGGGTAGTTTATTCTTGGCTGCATTCCAAGTTCCTTTGCTTTTCAGAATATCAGATTCCAGGTCTTTCAATCCTTTAATGTGGAAGCTGCTAGATCCTGGGTGATCTTTATTGTGGTATTTGGGTTAGTTTTTTTTTTTTTTTTTTCTGGCTACTTGTAATATTTTTTTCCTTGGTGTGATAGTTCTGAAATTTAGCCACGATATTCCTTGGAGTTTTAATTTTGAGGTCTCTTTCAGGAGGTGTTCGATGAATTCTTTCAATGGCTATTTTACCTTCTGATTCTAGGACATCAGGGCAGTTCTCTTTAATGATTTCCTGAAAAATAGTGTTTAGGCTCTTTTTTTCATCATGGTTTTCAGGGAGTCTAATAATCCTTCAATTATGTCTCCTAGATCTATTTTCCAAATCAATTGTTTTCCTAAGTAGGTATTTTACATTTTTTCCTATTTTTTTGGTTTTGCTTGACTGATTTTTGATGTCTCATCGAATCATTCATTTCCATTTGTTCAGTTCTTATTTTAGAGAATTCTTTTCTTCATTTACTTTTTTTTTTTTTTTTTTTTTTTTGTGTTTGTCCAATTGAATTTTTAAATGAGTTGTTTTGTTCTATGGACTTTTTTTTTCCATTTCACAAATTGTTTTTTAAGAAGTTATTTTTCTTTCCCATTTCACAAATTCTGTTTTCCCAGGAGTTACTTACCTTTTCCATTTCACAAATTCTCTTTCCTGGGAGTTCTTTTCCATTTTGCAAATTCTGTTTTTCAGGGAGTTGTTTTCTTTTTCCATTTTATCAAATCTATCTTTTAATGAGTTATATGCCTTTACCAAACCCTTTTGCAAAGTATTCCTTTTGTAAAGTATTCCTTTTGTTTTCCCATTTTTCTTCTAGCTCTCTTTTAAGATCCTTTTTATTTTCTTCTAGGAGAGCCTCTGTAAGGTGGGGATCAGATTATATCACCTTTTGGGGCTTCATCTGGAGATAATCTGTTTTTAGTCTCCTCAGGGTTTGAAATAGGATCTATAGTTAGAGTCCTCTTTGTCTTTTTACTCATTTTTTTTTAAAGTTGGGATCTGCTTTTAGGACAAGGGAGATTCCTTTATATCGCATTTCAATTTTCTCCAGAGATCTAAAATATTTATATTTTTTAGCTTCCTATTAACCTACCTAGTTTCTTTCTTGTTTATATTGTGCTTAGATTTGTCTGATTCTGAGAGAAGAAGGTTTAGGTCCCCCACTAAAATCGTTTTGCTGTCTATTTCTTCCTGTAATTGATTAAAATTTTTTTCTAGGAATCTGCTTGCTTTACCATTTGATGCATACACATATAATATTGTTATTTACATTATTTATAGTACCCTTTATCAATATGTACTTTCCCTCCTCTCTTTTAATAACATCTATTTTTAATTTTGCTTTATCTAAGATCAGAATTGCTACCTTTTTTTTTTTTTACTTCAGCTGAAGCATAATAAGTTCTGCTCCAGTCTTTTACCTTTACTCTGTATGTGTCTCTCTTTGTCAAATGTATTTCTTATAAAAAACATATTGTTGGATTCTGTTTTTTAATCCACTCTACTATTCACTTCCATTTTAATGGGAGAATTCATCTCACTCCCATTCCCAGTTATGATTATTGCCTCCATCCTATTTTCTTCCCTGTATATACTTTTTTTCTCTCTTTCCACCCTGTCTTTAGTCCTGTGGTTTTTTTTTTTACCTACCTCATCTACTATCTTGTCTCCTATTACCCCTAACCCCTTCTCTTAATAATGCTTTTTTTTTTATCCCACTCCATATATACTATCTTATCTTCTATGATCCCCTTTCCCCTTTTCTCTTATCTTTTCTCCTAGTGTTTCTGCCCTCCCTATTATCCTGTCCCTCCCTTTTGTTTCCTCTTTCCCTCCCTACTTCTTTATAGAATTAGATATATTTCCATACCCACCTGAAGGATTAAGTTATTCCCTCATAGAACCAAAACTGATAATATCAAGTTTCAGACAATGCTCATTCCCCCTTCGATCTTTCTCTCCATTGGGTCTTTTGCGCCTCTTTTTGTGAACTAATTGTCCCATTTTACCTCCCCTTTCCTCTTTTTTCAGTACAGACCTTTCCCCACAACTTAATATCTTTTTCTTTCATATCTTCACATCAGGAACCATTCCCAACCTCTCCCTCAGTCCATGTGATGCTTTACCTGCCACAGTGACATATACAGCTCTTGAGTTTCAGATATCATTTTCCCATCTTGGGTTGTAAACAGTTTAACCTTTAAATAACATATTTTCCCCATTTACCTTTTTATGCTTTTCTTGAGTCCTGTGTTTGTAGATTAAATTTTATGTTTAGTTCTTTTTTTTCCAACAGAAATGACTGAAAGTCTCTTACTTCATTAAAGATCTATCTCCTCCCCTCAAAGATCATGCTCAGTCTCACTGGGTGAATTCTTGGTTATAAACCCATGTCCTCTACCTTCTGAAATATGGTATTCCAGGCCCTCTGATCCTTTAATGTAGAATCTGCCAGATCCTGGCTAATCCTGACTATTGCTTCTTGATATTTGACTTGTTTTTGTCTAGCAGCTTGCAGTATTTTTTCCTTGAGGTTGTAGTTCTGGAGTTTGGCAACAATGTTCCTTGGGATTTTCCTTGTGTGATCTCTTTCTGAAGGTGATTGAGGAATTTTTTCAATAAGTATTTCCCCTTCTATTTCTAGAATATTGGGGCAGTTTTCCTTAATGATCTCTTATAGAATGCTATCCAGGCTCTTTTTTGGTCATGGACTTCTGGGAGGCCAATCATTTTTAAATTCTGGATTTAAATTCTGGATCTATTTTCCAAGTCAGCTATTTTTCCAACGAGGTGTTTCACATTTTCTTCCCTTTTTTCCATTCTTTTTGATTTATTTGACTGATTCTGTCTCACAGTCATTAGCTTCCATTTGCCCTGTTCTAGTTTTTAATGTGTGATTTTCTTCAGTTAGATTTTGTATCTCTTTTTTCATATTATTAATTCTACTAATTTAAGGGGTTGTTTTCTTCAGACAATTTTTTTTCCTTTTCCAAGTTATTGACTCTCATGTATATCTCTCATTTCCTTTCTCATTTTTTTCTTCTACCTCTCTTATTTGCCTTTTAAAATCTTTTATGAGTACTTCTAAGAAGCTTCTTTGGGCTTGAGACAAATTCATATCATTCTTCGAAATTTCTTCTGTGGACATTCTGTTCTCATTTGGATTTGTGTTTTAGTCTGCCTTGTCACCACAATAGCTTTCTATGATCAACATTCTTTTCTGTTTATTGCTCATTTTCTTTCCTTTTCTTTTGGTATTTCCTCCTTTTTTTCTTAATTTTATGATTGAACTCTGCTCCTGGGATAAAGGGGGTGCTGTCCTAAACTTCCTGGGCAGCTCTGAGCCTAGGTTTACAGCACAGGAGCCCCTTGTGTTTGCAGAGCTTGGCCTGCTTGGTTTTCCAGAGTCTGCCTTCTGAGCTGGGACTGGAAGCTGCCCCCTAATTTACTGCTCTACTGAGCCAGGACTGAGGCTTTCTCAGAGTCTATCTGACATAGGCTGAATACCCTCTTCACCCCAGTGAGACTTCTCTTTCTTGAAGTTTTTCCAGTTTATCTTGAGCTGGAGAATGGTTTCATTCTGTCAGACTGTTCAGAGGCTTGGCTTCACATGGTTTTCGAGAGAAACTGGGAGAGCTCAAAGCAGCTTCCTGACTTTACTCCACCATCTTGGCTCTATCCTCCAGAAGTCTGAAATTCTGTTTTATACTGACAGTAACAATCCAAAACATTTTTGTGATGCTCTGAAGGCTATTTATGAGCCTAAGACTTATAGTTCATCCCAACTATTCAGTGCTAAAGAAGCCACATTGACAAGTGATAAGAATATGATTCTGGACAGATGGGTTAAACATTTCCATAGTGTTCTCCACAGACCATTATCAATCATTACTGAAGTCATCGACTATATACTTCACATTGAAGTTAATCCCTCTCTAGCTAAACTTAAAACTGAAGAAGAGGTTTTGAATGCCATTAAGTTCCTATAATGTGGCAAAGTGCCTGGTGCTGATTCTCTTCCAGCTGAGATTTATAAAGCAGGGGCCCACAGCTCATATAAAAATTGACTGAAAATTTCCAGGTTATATGGCAAGAGGAGCTAATCTCTAAGGAGTTCAAGGATACCTCCAACATCCATCTTTACAAAGAAAAATAGATTATTTTCGGGGCAGGTTGGTGACGCAATGGATAGAGCACCAGCCCTGAAGTCAGGAGGACCTGAGTTCTAATCTGATCTGACACTTAATGCTTCCTAGCTGTGTGACCCTGGGCAAGTCACTTAACCCCAACTGCCTCAACCAAAAAAAAAAGGGGGGGGGGGAGAAAATAGATTCTCCTGTGAAAATCAAAGGGTAGTCTCTCTCTCTCTCAGTCACTGCCAATGATATTCTTGCCAGAGTCCTGATCCTTCACATGGAAAATGGTCATTTATCTGAGCAGAAAAGTCCAAGGAACTGTGGATATGATATCTGTTGCTTAACAACTCCTGGAGAAATGTCAGGAGCATAAGAGAGGTCTGTACACAACATTCATTGATCTCCCCAAGTCTTTTAATACTTTCAGTCATGAGTATTTCTGAAAAATTATCAAAAAATTTCATGGCTTGGAGAAATTCATCAGAATTGTACATCAGTTTCAAGACAGCATTCTTGCATGCATTCTAGATAATGAACAGTGCTCTTGCAACCTTTGCTAGTCACCAATGGAATGAAGCAAGGCTCCCATGGCTCTTAACAGGATACTTTCAGCAATGTTATTAGATATTTTCAAACTAATATACAGTTATTAGATATTGATGCCAAGATAAAAATGGCATCAAAGTCAACTACTGCATGGATGCAAATTACTTAATTTGAAAAGGCTAGAAGCCAAAACTAACGCAAAGGAAGAGTTGGTGCATGTTTTTTGTTTATAGTTGATTGTGTACTCAATACGGTCTCTGAAGTTGAGATGCAACAAAGTACATATCAGTTCTCTGCTGCTTGCACTAATTTTGGCCTAAAAACACCAAGAAAACATAGGTTCTCTATCAACAAGCACCACGCCAACCACATGTGAAACTATCAGTTACAGCAAATGCAAACATATTGAACTCTATGGATAAGTTCACTTACTTTGACAATATACTTTCCAGATATGTGTGCAAAGATGTTGAGATTGACACATGCATTGCCAAAACATTGCTCAGTTCTGGGGAGACTCCAAAGGAAAGTATAGGAGAGAAAGGGTATTAAAACTGCCTACCAAACTGAAGGACTATAAAGTTAGTGTAGATCTCATTGTTATAAACCTATGAAACCTAGTCAATATGCCAGCAATAGGCCATAAAACTGAATCGCTTCCATTTGAATTGCCATAGGGAGATTCTAAAGGTCATCTGGTAAAATAAGATATCAGATACTGGGGTCCTCTCTTGAATCTAACTGCCAAACATTCAAACTAACAGAGACTAACTCCAATGGACTGATCATGTTGTTTGAATGTCAAATGTGCATTTGCCTAAAAGATCAGTTTACAGAGAACTCATACCAAGCAAATGCTCACAGGGAGACCAGAAGAAGTAATACAAGGATACTCTCAAGGTTTCTCTGAAGACTTCTGGAATCAACGATGTGACAGAGGAAGCATTGGCAAAGAACTACCCAACGTGGTGTGTTCCCATCAAAGAAGGACCTGTGTTCTATGAGTGAAGTAGAATTGTGGTAGCTCAAAAGGAACATAAGATGCACATATTTAGAGACAGGTCCACTCCAAATGTCCAAGTGGGCTATTTGTGCCTGACCTGGAATAGAACCTTCTGAGTTTATGTTGGTCTGATCAGTCACAGTTCAGACATACTCCATTCCCAACATAGTGATGTTATTTTAATCCTCTTCAAGACTGTGGGACAATAATCAACTAAGACAATACATGTGCATACAAACACTTATACACATGTATAACCTACTGTAAATGACAATAGGGATTTCAATAGCAACAATTTATAAATGAACGATGTCCAAAGGTTGCTTTTTATTCTTCCCTACTCAAGTAATCTGGCTTTGTTTACCAAACTTAATCTGTATTGTCATAAATCATCAGCTTCTATTCCTTTATCCCTTCTATGTTATTCAATCAAGTTACACATACAATCTATCTGCAATATTTGGATAACAGAAATGGTACTTCTTTGGAAACTATGAAGTTTTAATAGGATAGCAGAACTACAAAGGACTCTATGGATCTTCTTATCTAACTCTTCACGTTATACAGAAGGGAACCAAAGTCTCACAGAATAATGTACCTTGTCTAAGGTCACATATCTGTCACACAGCTAAGAAAAAGCAGAGGGAGGCCTACTCTGTTTTAGTCTCTGTAATACTCAACCGGTCCCTTCTGAAAGGTGTTTGTTGATAAATTTAGCTTCCACATAGTTTAGTCTAAAGGGTTATTGCTCAGAGACTAGTAATAAAATCAGATTGACAAGAACTTAACCCAGGTTAGATGTCAGATTTGAGACCCTTTGCAAATACTGCAAGTACTATTAGATGCTGAAATGATGTCACATGGACTATATATCTATATCTATAAATATGTATGTATTTATATATTTTTTCCTTTTTTCTGAAAAGATACTCCTAAGTTAGGTGAGATGATCAATGAATACCTTAGCTAAATCAAAATGAATAATGATGGAGCACAGTGGTGTCAAAATCAAAAAGAAATAGGGACCACTAAACTATTCATAAGGATCCCCACAACTTGTATATTGACTCAGAAAATAATATGTGTACATATTTCTTTTTATATTAATTCATGAACAGATTAAAATCAAATAGGAACCATATTTTAATCTGGCACTAGCTGCACTCAAGAATGCTATAGGCCTCAGGCTCCCATGAGTCATATATCTGAAACTCTGGTTTAATGGAAAGAACTAGATTCAAATCCCAATTCTGTTACTTTCTATCTGTGTGACACTAGCAAACTACTTAATCCCTCTGGGTCTCAGTTATCTCAACTGTAAAATAAAGGGGTATATGACTAGATGCTCTTTAAGGTTCCTTCCAGCTCTCAATATTATGAACTTTAATGGCATTCAAAAGAACTAGAGTTTATGTAGATTAGAAGGGTTAGGGAAGGTTCCAAAAAAGCAGTGGGATGTGAGTTAAAGGAAGAATAGGATCAGGTATTCCAAATCACTACTGATCAGAGAAATGTAAATTAAAACAACTCTGAGATACCACTACACACCTGTAAGATTGGCTAAGATGAAAGGAAGAGATGATGACAAATGTTTTTGTTTTTGTTTTTTTCATTATAATAACTTTTTATTGACAGAACCCATGCCAGGGTAATTCTTTACATTGTCCTTTGCACTCACTTCTGTTTCGATTTTTCCCCTTTCTCCCTCCATCCCCTCCCCTAGGCAAGCAGTCCTATATATGTTAAATGTGTTGCAGTATATCCTAGATACAATATATGTGTGCAAAAACAAACAGTTCTCTTGTTGCACAGAGAAAATTGGATTCAGAAGGTAAAAATAACCTGGGAAGAAAAACAAAAATGCAAACAGTTTACATTCATTTCCCAGTGTTCTTTCTTTGGGTGGAGCTGCTTCTGTCCATCATTGATCAATTGAAAATGAATTAGGTCTCTTTGTCAAAGAAATCCACTTCCATCAGAACACATCTCCACATAGTATCGTTGAAATATATAATGATCTCCTAGTTCTACTCATTTCACTTAGCATCAGTTCATGTAAGTCTCTCCAAGCCTCTCTGTATTCATCCTGCTGGTCATTTCTTACAGAACAATAATATTCCATAACATTCATATATCACAATTTACCCAACCATTCTCCAATTGATGGGCATCCATTCATTTTCCAGTTTCTAGCCACTACAAACAGGGTTGCCACAAACATTTTGGCACATACAAGTCTCTTTCCCTTCTTTAGTATCTCTTTGGAGTATAAGCCCAGTAGTAGCCCTGCTGGGTCAAAGGGTATGCACAGTTTGATAACTTTTGGGGCATAATTCCAGATTGCTCTCCAGAATGGTCGGATTTGTTCACAACTCCACCAACAATGCATCAGTGTCCCAGTTTTCCCACATCTCCCCAACATTCATCATTATTTTTTCCTGTCATCTTAGCCAATCTGACAGGTGTGTAGTGGTATCTCAGAGTTGTTTTAATTTGCATTTCTCTGATCAATAGTGATTTGGAACACTCTTTCATATGAGTGGTAATAGTTGCAATTTCATCATCTGAAAATTGTCTGTTCATATCCTTTGACCATTTATCAGTTGGAGAATGGCTTGATTTCTTATAAATTAGAGTCAATTCTCTATATATTTTGGAAATGAGGCCTTTATCAGAACCTTTAACTGTGAAGATGTTTTCCCAGTTTGTTGCTTCCCTTCTAATCTTGTTTGCATTAGTTTTGTTTGTACAATGGCTTTTTAATTTGATGTAATCAAAATTTTCTGTTTTGTGATCAATAATGGTCTCTAGTTCATCTTTGGTCACAAATTTCTTCCTCCTCCACAAGGATGATGACAAATGTTGGAGGGGATGTGGGAAAACTGGGACACCAACACATTGTTGGTGCAGTTGTGAAAATGGTCCAATCATTCTGGAGAGCAATTTGGAACTATGCCCAAAGAGTTATCAAACTGTGCATACCCTTTGATCCAGCAGTGTTTCTACTGGGCTTATATCCCAAAGAGATCTTAAAGGTAGGAAAGGGACCCACATGTGCAAAAATGTTTGTGGCAGCCCTCTTTGTAGTGGCAAAAAACTGGAAACTGAGTGGATGCCCATCAGTTGGAGAATGGCTGAATAAGTTATAGTATATGAATATTATGGAATATTATTGTTCTGTAAGAAAAGATCAGCAGAATGATTTCAGAGACACCTGGAGAGACTTGCATGAATTGATGCTAAGTGAAATGAACAGAACCAGGAGATCATTGTACATGGCAACAACGAGACTATATGATGATGAATATGAATTCTGATGGATGTGGCTCTCTTTAACAATGACATGATTCAAACCAAGTCTAATTGTTCAGAAGAGAGCCATCTACATATGTGGACTACAATATAGCATTCTCACTCTTTCTCTTGTTGTTTGCTTGCATTTTGTTCTCTTTCTAAGTTCATTTTCCCTTCTTGATCCAATTTTTCTAGAGCAGCAAGATAACTGTATAAATATGTGTGTGTGTGTATATATATATATATATACTGGATTTAACATATATTTTATTTAACATATATTTTAACATATTTAACATGTACCATCTAGGGTAGGGGATGGGGGTAAGGAGGGGATAATTTGGAACGAAAGGCTTTGCAAGAGTCAGTGTTGAAAAATTACCCATGCAGGAAAACTGGGACACTGATGCATTGTTGGTGGAGTTGTGAACAAATTCAACCATTCTGGAGAGCAATCTGGAATTACGCCCAAAAAGTTATCAAACTGTGCATACCCTTTGATCCAGCAGTGCTACTACTGGGCTTATACCCCAAGGAAATACTAAAGAAGGGAAAGGGACCTGTATGTGACAAAATGTTTGTGGCAGCCCTGTTTGTAATGGCCAGAAACTGGAAAATGAATGGATGCCCTTCAATTGGAGAATGGTTGGGTAAATTGTGGTATATGAATACTATGGAATATTATTGTTCTGTAAGAAATGACCAGCAGGATGAATACAGAGAGGCTTGGAGAGACTTACATGAACTGATGCTAAGTGAAATGAACAGAACCAGGAGATCATTAAATACTTCAACAACGATACTGTATGAGGATGTATTCTGATGGAAGTGGATTTCTTTGACAAGAGACCTAATTCATTTTCAATTGATCAATGATGGACAGAAGCAGCTTCACCCAAAGAAAGAACACTGGGAAATGAATGTAAACTGCTTGCATTTTTGTTTTTTTTCCCAGGTTATTTCTACCTTCTGAATCCAATTCTCCCTGTGCAACAAGAGAACTGTTTGGTTCTGCACACATATATTATATCTAGGATATACTGTGACATATTCAACATATATAGGACTGCTTGCCATCTAGGGGAGGGGATGGAGGGAGAAAGGGGAAAAATCGGAACAGAAGTGAGTGCAAGGGATAATGTTGTAAAAATTATCCTGGCATGGGTTCTGTCAATAAAAAGTTATTATAATAAAAAAAAGAAAATAAAAAAGAAAAATTACCCATGTATATGTTTTGTAAATAAAAAGCTTTAATAAAATAAAATTAAATTTTAAAAAAAGAAAGAAAGACTAGGGTCAAGTTGGAGAGAGCTCAGTGAGGACTGGGTGCTAGGAAGCCAGGAGACACTTCCAGGTTTAAATTTAAGAATAAGCACAGCATTGTTTGGTGACAATAAGTCCACAGGCCTAAGTGGGATTCAAGATTCTTTTTAGGGGGTTGTGGAAGGGGCCCAATTGTCAAAAACCTGAGTCCAGATTTTAATTTACTGACAATGGAGAATGACAAAAGCTTTTTATGGTCTTTTTAAAATTAATGATATTAATGATGCATCTACTTTACTTGGTAGTTATTATGACAGACCTAAAGAATTATCTTTCAAAAACCAAAGTGGACTACTCCAAAACTGTTTGGTTTTAATTATTGGCCAAGAAAAGCCTCTGTTGAAAGTGTTTTACATGTTAATTTTTATTAAACAATTTCTCTGAGGACATATCAGAATTTTGATGCAAACGTTTCCTTACTAACGTACAACTCTAAAATACAATCAATGTGGAATAAATGGAATAGACAGAAATAAATCCATAAGCAGTCAGAGCATTAAATTCCACAGACTATCCTGGCCTAAATCTGAACATCTCCACAGGCCACTAATAAATTGTTAGCTATTGACATTTGTACATAGAGGTAAATTTGAAATTATTTTGCAAATATTTCATGAGTCTATCCCCCTACAGTTTACCTAAGGCAAAACCAGAGGCTCAGATTTTCATTACTACAGTACAATGATTACTGGAAACACAGACCAGGTGAGAGAGCAGGCGTTATGCCTCAAGCACAAATCTCAGGGCAAAGGAAACCAGATACTACAAATAGGATAAAAAATAAAAGGTGACTGTTTTACTGAGATCCAGAAATAAAGCTTTCCTCTTTTTAAAGGAGAACAATGAGTCAGAGAGAGATGGAGTTGAAATGAAACCAAGTTCCCCCTGAGTGAGGCTCCTGTTATTGCACACAGCACTGGGACCCCCTTTGTGGACAAGGGGACCCAGGCGACACATCTAAACCAGTTACCATTAAAGTGGATAATAAGTCTCAGTCCTTTTCCCTAGGCTCTTCTTAGAGTAATTCAGGAGCCAAGACCACTAGAGCATGGAGGTTCAAGAGCCAAAATTACCTTTTCTCAAGTTCCTGACTTTCTGATCCCTAGTTAACTCAGACCAACCTTCTCAGAGTTCAAATTACAAGAATCTCCTAAGGCAAACCAATTTCTTTTCTAAAACCCTGCATTTAACTGCCTAAAGGTTATTCGAGGAAGGAGATATATGGACTTTCAATTCATTTTTTTGATCCTTAGATTGACTGGCCAAGTCCTTTTCCCCCAGCCTGACTTTGGGGTTTCACCCTTCATAGTCACCATAAAGCAGGACTGGGTCCTTATTTATTTGGAGATTTATAGAAAAGGCAGCCATAAGAATCATACTCCTATACAAAGAAAATCTGGGAATATTTGTATTTTGTTTCTATACAAAAAAATTTGGGGGGGGGGTAGGGAATATGATATTTGAAGTGGCCAGACTCCTTTGAACCTCTCCCCAAAAAGTCTCCAAACCACATAACTCAGAGAATAAACTAGGGCTTGTACCAAGTTTAAAACACAATAGAGAATTGATGTATCAAAGAGCAAGTCAGTTAAATTAAAACATTTTCTGTGTGCCAAGCTGAAACATTCTAAAGCACAAAGGGATCAGTCTTCTTTAACAATAAGGACCTGTTAAGAGGCAACTTCAGTTACATAACCTCCTCTCCTCCACACTAAGGAACTTAAATGAGATTTTTTTTAAAAAATAAAAATGGCAAAACTCTTGAGTAAATCCAATAATCATCGCAATAATATGCCCTAACCATCCAAGGGGAAGGGGAGGACTCTTTAACCAGAAAAATTGGGATTGTGTTATCTCAATAATTAATTGTTCCTTCTATCCAAGTTTAATTCATATATTTAAAGGGAAAGGACAGACGGTTGGTTGAAGGTCTAACAGTAATCTAAAAAGCTAAGGAAATTATTATCTTCCCTCCCCCCAAAAAAAGTTCTGGATGAAGAAATATTCACCATATTGTCCCAAACAGGCTATTTTCGGAAAAGAGTCTTTCATAGTCTTAGACACTAACAGAGGCTTACTCTGATATCCCCCAAAAAATTCATTATTGGCCTATCAAATAAGAAATACTTATGGAACATAGTTAGTCCAACTCAAAGGCAACCTGACTCAAGAGGGGAAAAAATCCCTTTGTATTATCTATGTTACTAGAGGATCCCAACCCTCACCTGGGAACAGGCCAGGACAATGAGAAATAAGATTACCTTAAATGCCATAATAATGGTACTCAACCAGAGGTCCAAGGTTAAGATAAAACAAATGTTGTGGACTTGGCACTCTATCTACATTTATACTGTCTACAGATGGAAATGAGATATAAACTTGGACACTTAAATGAAGCTAAGATCTCATCAATGTGTGTAACTTTTCCAAATCGGACAAATTTCAATTCATCCATACTTTCTGGTTCAGTAGAAATAGTATTAAAGAAAACAAAGAACAGGGCAGCTAGGTGATACAGTGGATAGAGCAACAGCCCTTAAGTTAGGAGGACCCAAGTTCAAATCTGGCCTCAGACACTTAACACTTCCTAGCTGTGTGACCCTGGGCAAGTCACTTAACCTCTATTGCAGAAGGAAGGAAGGAAGGGAAGGAAGGGAAGGAAGGGAAGGAAGGAAGGAAGGGAGGGAACAAAGAACAGCTGGATTTGATCAAGCTCAGAGAGAAGTTCAAGCTGGACACAAGGATGTGGGCATCAAGATAGCTGGAAGATGAAAAGACACCAAAGATAAGTCAATAAAAATAATGATACTAATAACAATAGCGAGAATATATAGAGTGCTTTGTGGTTAGTATAATGCCTCAAAACTATTACTTCATTATATCCTCATAAAAACCTTGGAAGTAGGTACTATTATTATAAACATTTTACTGATAGAGAAACTGAGGTAGAAAGAAGTAAAGTGATGTGCCAAGAGTCACAGAGTTGGTAAATATCTGTCACCTCTGTTAAAAAATTAAAAAAAAAAACCCCAATGTATTCTATGTTAAAAAATTATAGACTTAAGTAAAGGAATGAAAAATGAGTGAATACCTATTAATTGGGAAAATGGCTGAATAAGTTGTGATATATGAAAATAATGGAATATTACTGTTCTATAAGAAATAATGAGCAGGCTGATTTCAGAAAAGCCTGGAAAAATTTAGATGAACTGATGTTAAGTAAAGCAAGCAGAACCAGAAAAACATTGTACATAGTAACAGTAAGATTGTATGATAATCAGCTATGATAGACTTAGCTTTTTTCAAAGTGATCAAAGGCAGTTCCAATAAACTGTGGATGGAAAATGTTATCTGCATCCAGAGAGAGAACTATGAAGCCTGTGTTTTCACCTTTTTTTTTCCTTCTGTCTTTTTTTCCTCTCTTGGCTTTTTCCCTTTTGGTCTAATTTTTCTCTCTCAATGTGATTCACATGGAGATATGTAAAAAAGGAATGTACATGTATAACGGAAAATTATAGAAATATATAGAATATATAGAAAATTATAAAAGAAAAAGGTGATCAAGAAGCTATCACTGAGTACAAAGTCATAAGTTATATTCTACAGCAGACCACATCTTAAGAACAAAATGTAACCTTACAGGTTCTCCTCCAATATCCAAGCAATGGATTAGTCATAATGAGTCACAGATCAGTTGCCTGGGACATGAGATGCAAAGCTGAGAAGAAAAACGCAATAGGCATTCAATGAGCTTCAGGAATCAAAGAAATGCCATCTGAGGTTCAAAACCAAAAGAACAGAAATTCCACATAGTACAATTTGTAGCAGTCAATTTCTTGGGGGTCCCTTCCAATATCCCCTAAATTAATTACATCTGGACAGTTCCCCAACAGAACTACTAGACATGTTAACAGAACAGCACAAAAAACAGGTTTGATTGAAGATCTGAAGAAACCGAGGTTTGAAAGGCAGGTTAGAATATAAGGTCTTGAACATCAGCTTAATGACCTTGTATTTCATTCTGGAGGCAGAATGTAACTGCCTGAAGATTTCAGAACAGTAAATGGGTATGATCCAAGAGGCATTGTAGGAAGATTTATCTCATGCCAATGTGTATAGAAAAAAATGAGAAAGTATTAGACTAAAGAAGCAAGGGGATAAACTAAGAGGTGAATGCAGTAATTCAAAGGTAAAGCTATAGGCCTAAATTACAGTGGTGGCAATATGCACAAAAAAGGAAGGGGTAAGAAAGAATAAGCAGAGGAAGAAGGAAATAAAATTATCACTCTTTTATAATGATATAATGCTTACTTAAAGACTATCTGAAGATTCACTAAAAAATTAATGAAACAAAGAATAATAACTTCAGGAAATTTATAGAATATAAAATAAGCTCATGTAAACTATCAAAATTTCTGTATATTATAGCCTTAAAACCCAGCAGAAAGAATTAGAAAGAGAAATTTCATTTAAAAGTAACTACAGAAAATATAAAATACTGGGGAATTTACTTGCAAAATACATTAAAGAAATCAAATCATCACAATTACCAACCACTATTTATCCAACTACAGACAGATCTAAAAAACTGAAGAAATAATAATTGCTTGTGGTCAGGCACAGTCATATAAAATGACAATATTACCTTATATCAATTAACCTATTCACTGCCTTACCAATCAAATCACCAACAATTTACTTTACAAAGTTAAAAAAAAATTAAAAATTCATCTGGAGAAACACAAGGTCAAGAATCTCAAGGAAAAGAATGGGGGGAAAAAAGTGGGGAAAAGGAAATATACTTCATTACAAAGCATTAATCACCAAAACAGTTTAACATTCAGTAAGAAATAGAGAGACCAATCAATAGAACAGACCAATATATAGAAGTAAATGAGCTTTGTATTTCATTAAAAGATCCTAGGTACTAGGGCAAGAACTTACTGTTTGACAAAAACTGAAAAGCAATCTGGCAGAATCTAGGTATAAATTTGTTGCTGTTTATCGTTTGTCCTCAAAGAAGACCATGATATCAAGGAGGTGATGTCATAACATGCAAGTGAAATGATTTGAAGTGAGGGAGGGCTATGTGAGGTCACCGACCTCACTTTCTCCTTCAGAGATGTCTGAGTCCAGGGACAAGATAGAAATCAGGATGATTGGAGATGGGAGATGGCCTGGATGCTAAGGTCTTCAGCAGGTCTGTTTGACTGAGGCCACATCCATTCTGTGACTAAGGCTAGTTAGCAATTGAGGCAAAGAAACTCTTCTTTACTATAGTCCAAAAAAGCTCACATCATATGCCAAGATAAATTCCTTTTATTTTCTTTTTAAATAATAGTTTTTTTATTTTCAAAAGCATGTAAAGATAGTTTTCTGCATTCACCCTTGCAAAACCTGGTGTTCCAAATTTTTCTCCTTCCCTTTCCCCCCCCCCTCCCCTAGACAAGTAATCCAATACGTGTTAAACATGTGCAATTCTTCTATACATATTTCCATAATTATCATGCTGCACAAAAATATTCAGATCAAAAAGGGGAAAAATAAGAAAAAAAAGCAAGCAAACAACAATAAAAAAGGTGAAAATACTATGTTGGGGTTCACATTCAGTCACCGTAGTCCTCTCTTTGAATGTGGGTGATTTTCTCTCATACAAGCCTATTGGAATTGGCTTGAATTACCTCATTGTTAAAAAGAGTTAGAATTGATCACTGTATAATCTTCTTGTTGCCATGTACAATGTTCTCTTGGTTCTATTCACTTCACTTAGCATTAGTTCATATAAGTTTCTCCAGGCCTCTCTGAAATCATCCTTCTGATTGTTTCTTACAGAACAATAATATTCCATAACATTCATATACCATAATTTATCCATCCATTCCCCAACTAATGGGCATCCACTTATTTTTCAATTCCTTGCTACTACAAAAAGGGCTGCTACAAACATTTTTGCATATGTGGATTCTTTTCCCTTTTTATGATCTCTTTGGGGCATAGACTCAATAGAGACACTGATGGGTCAAAGGCTATGCATAGTTTGATACCTCTTTGGGCATAATTCTAAATTGTTCTCCAGAATGGATGGATCAGTTCACAACTCCACCAACAATGTATCAGTGTCCCAGTTTTCCCACATTTCCTCCAATATTTATCATTAGCCAAGACAAATTCCAAATGGTTACATGAGTTAGGCAGTAGACATAGTAGGTAAATCATAAACAAACTATAGAAGGAAGATATTACCTATTAAATGTATGGACAGAAGAGTTCATGAACAAAAAACAAATAAATTAACAAAAGGTAAAATGGATCATTTTGATTGCATAAAATTTAAAAATCTCTGTACAAACAAAACCAATGCAACTAAAATTAGGAAAGGAACTGAAATATGGGGAGAAAAATCTACAGCAAATTTCTCAGATAAAGGTCTCCCTTCAAAAAATAAGAAAGACAATTTCTAGTGGAAGAAATTAAGATTACAATAGTCATTTGAAAGAATGCTTTAAATCACTAATTAGAGAAATGCAAATTAAAGCAACGTTGATATTTTACCTCATACCCAACAGATTGTTAAAGAAAACAACAACAACAAAAAGAATACTTGTATATTAATGAACTCTCAGTGGATCTGTAAAAGGAAAAGGACCCTGATATACAAAAAAAAATTTTTTTGCAGCTCTGTCATAACAAAAGAATTGAAAACTGAAGGAGCAAACATTAATTGGGAAAAGGCTGAACAAATTACAGTATGTAAGTGTGCTGAAATACTATTAAGTTCTAAGAAATGAAGGGAATAGTTTCAAAGAAGCCTATGAAGACTTAAATGAACTGATGCACAGTGATGTTAGCAACCCAGGAGAATAATTTATACATTAATAACAATATTATAAAGACTGAAAGACTTAGTACCTCCAATCATTACAATGACCAACTATAATTAGAGAGGTCTTGTGATGAATCTGTATACCAATTTCCAAGAAATAATAGATTCAGGATGCAGATAATGGCATAATTTAGACATGTTCATTGCAAGAATTTATCTTGCTTGATTACATATTTGTAAACAGAGCTTTGTTTGTTTGCTTTTTTCTTTCCTCAACTGAGATGTGGGAGAGAGTTGGAAGTGAAAGAAGGTCCTTTGAAAAAATAATAATTAAAAATAATAGGGGGGAGGGGAAGGAAAGAGTAGATGTCAATAACATGCAATAAAAGAATCAACAGGATTTGGTGACAAATCATATATTAGAACAAAAAAGGAGTCAAATGACTCCAAGTTTTCAAAATTAGGTTACTGAAAAAAAAAAATGATGATATAGAAACGGGGAAGTCATCATCCTCATCAAACAACAATTTATTGATTACTTACTATGAATAGATTAGTATGATAGGTAGAAGAGCAATAGTTTGCTAATATGAGTTTAACAATTGACTCTCTGGGAGAAAATGTAAATATGACTCACTTTCAAATTTAATGTGTATTATTAACATTTTCACTAACACTTATGCCTAGACAATCAACAAACAAAACTTAAGTGCTTTTGTAATGTTTGCTAATTTCTGCCATGTAAATGGTCACATTGAAAATTTAAAAATCAGCTCTCACAAGTCAGTTCAAATGGACTCCATTACATCCTTATATGAGAGAGAAAGCTGGTTTTAGAAGAAAGTTGGTTTTATATATGTCTACTGTGAAGCAATGAACCACTGAAATGGCAGGATCTAGTTTGTACCTGGAGTGAAACACTAGAATTCTAAAGAGATAGAAAGACCACGGATATAAATCTGTATTGAGGGGAAAACTTTAGAAATAGAAATAGATGATTCATTCTTAAAGACTTCCATAATTTCTACTTTGATAAATCACTCCAATGTTTTATCACATAAAAAGTAATTTTTTCATACATTTAACTTTTCAAAATGCTTTCATATACCTTGTCTCATTGTGTCATCATAAAACAAAATCAAGAGAGTAAATATAATAATGAGAATGATTTATAGATGAGAAAACCGAGATAGAGAGAAGCTGAGTGACTCTCCCCAAACTCATATAGCAAGTTAGTGGTCCAACTAAGATTATGCTTAGGCTTAAACCCAAGTTCTTTTATCTAGACTATTGCAAGTAATTTTACAGAAGCACTAAAGGAAAAGTCCATTTCTAATATTAAATTAGCAATATGGAAATGGTGAGAATTTCAGGAACTGTACAAAGCCACAAACACTTAAGTGAGGCCTGATAATTATGGAAATAATAAAGAAAAATTTCATGAAAAACTTTATCCTTTAAATTTAATCAAACATACAAATACGTGTAGTTATTATGGGCTCATAGTTTGATAGGGTGGTGTTTGTGTTTTTGTTTTTGTTTTTGTTTGTGAGGTCTTTTTTTCCAGATGGCTATTCATTTATTTTCTCTCATTCCAGGACCTGGAAAATTAACAGTGTTGTATTTACAAACCTTCACTGGCCCATTACATAAATCTCAAATATGTTTATATTATTACAGATCCTGGGTTCGGAAAAGTTCAAAAAAGTTAATATAAACCCATCCACAACAATTGTGCAGAAAGAAGCCCTGTTGGACAGAGGTTAGGTTCTGACCTGTTTAACTTCTTTTACAGAATGCACAGTCCATCACGTACAAAAACATAACGAAAATGTGAGGTGTTGGTAAGTACCCCTGTTAGTGAGAAATTCTGCTAATTATTACACCAAATCAGCAGAGTTAACAGGCCATAGCCACAAGAGGGGCATGTTTCAGGGCATTAAATAGCTGCCTGGAATGGAGAAGAATATATTACACTATGCCCTTTAACAATAAAACAATTTTCTTGACACCTAGAAATCCAGCCGGCAGCAACAGGAAGGAAGAAGGGTTCCCAGGGTTGGCTGGACCCACAATGATGCTTCAGTGCCACCTAGTGACTTGGACTTTTAAACTTCATCCCATCCCATGCTTTAGGAGAACTTTTCCTTTTTAATCAGTCTAAAGGTGAGGGAAAATATAAGCACTTCAAAAAGGACTGAGGCACAGGAGAAAAAATTCTGTGGATCAGAAGCTACCCTCGTTAGAGCCCTCTCCCACTCAATTCTTTCTTCCTTGAAGCATTTCTTTAAAAACTTTCTGTGCTTCTCTTCAAATAACCACAAAGTAGGTAGTTTATTTCAACATGGACATCTTTAGAAAAAAAACAAGCTAAGATTAAGTGAAAGAGTACAATATAAATGTAAGTATTACTATTATTATTCCCCTACTGAAATTTCCCTGGGAGTTATTTCCCCAGAGTCTTCTTGTGGAAGAAGACACACTGTCCCTGAAATTATGCAAAGTAAGAATTAAACTCCATGAACTCAAGGAAACAAAGGGAAAGAAATAGGGAAGAAAGAAAGAAAAGGAAGAAACTCAAAGTTAATGTCATTCTTTGTACTCTTTTTCAAAAATATGAAAATTGTCAAAATTCAGGTTTAATGTTGAGATTATGCAAAGCAAAAGTTAAGAAATCAGTTAAATTGTATTGAAAGCCAGAATTATCTGGCAACAATGGATTTTAACCTCTAAGTCATTCCATTCCACTTTTAAACTAAATTGAGCTTTCCCACAGAGGCTGTTTCCAGGCAGCTGAAACCTAATGCAGCATCTCTGACATGCTGTACATTCCACACAAATATAGTATATTCCCAAAGTAGGGCACCACTGCCACAGAAACCCACATGTCTTTCTCATGCTAATAGTCTGGTTGAAAGAGATCTGACAGCAGCTCAAAAAAAAAAAAAAAAAAAAAAAGCCTGCTACTCAATACAATATTAGAAGGACGTCTAGTGGGCTAAGCATCAACCCAAAAATCACATGGTCCATGTGAGTTACCACAGTATTAAGGAGTTTACAACATAGCAGGTGATAGAATTTTTCAAGGAATTGGAGGATTTGACTTATATACCTTGGAGTAGGTAAGACATTCAAACTTTAGTACCATCCAGCAGAATGAATTTTATTGGATCACTGAATTAATCAAAATAAGTTCTCTTCTCCTAAAACGTTTCTGGTTACTTTTCCACTTACCAAGGCTAAGAAAGAGATGGTAAATTCAATTCAGAGCAATTCATTGCCAGGGATATCAGTCACATATATCTTAATGGTGGTGGTGGTGGGGGAATCATTTTCAATACCTAGCTTCAAGAAACAAAGCTGGTACTTTAGCGCCTCTAATCTGCTTTTTGGGGCAAGTGAAATATGTTGTCACATACTAAAAGGGAAAAGTCTATACTGTCTGTTCTTACTTCTCTGGGACTGAGAAGTCTGGAGGAGGAAAGAGACAGTATTCTATTATAAACAGTATTATTTACTTCCATCTTTTTTAGCAACAAGAGATCAAGCCTCCTAATTACAAACCATCATCAGGTTAGACATAAACATATTCAATGTTAAGTGCAACTTAAAAGTATCTAAGGATAGTTACTGTAAGTCCTGATTACTACTTTAGATGAGGAAAGCAGGTATAGCTACACATGTAGTAGGTTACTTTGAATAACAAATGTGTAATACCTCACTTTTTCAGAGATGCAAGATATCTCCCAAGCAGCTGACTTGTAAATCTGTATTTTTCCAAAGAACCAAGAATTAGTTACATTGTGGGTTACTAGCTGAATGTCAAAAAAGGACATCCAAAATAAACACTCATGAACTGGTGGTAGCCAGGGTGACATGGCCAAACGCACACTTGAGAAGGAATTCCAAATGTGGTTGCAAACATTTTTTTGTTTCTAAGCAAAGGAACAAGGCAAGTTTTGAAACAAATTAGACATCTGAGTTTTTTTTTTTTTTTTTGCAAGCAGCTGCCTCACCAGCAGTTTACAAGTATGGATTAAATACATAGTTCAAATGGTTCCCAAACCACCTTTCCCTCCATTATTCCTTCATAAACCAAAGAGATTCATTCCTCCAGTTTAAATGGTTATCTCCCCATTAATTTCAATTTCTGCCAAATATATATTTTCTCTATATTCTTTAGAGGTATGGCATAAAGGAAACTGTTTTAGGATCTTCCTATCACAAAACAGGGATTCTCCATACATTTTATGTTCTTGACTTGTCTTTGGCAATGAAGTAAAGTCTATGTACCCTTTCTCTAAATAATGCTTTTTAAATAATTAAATGAAATGTTAAATCAAGAAAGAGACTAGTTTTTAAAATGTACTTTTTTCCTCATCCAATTTCAAAGGCCCTTTGAAATCTTCTCACTATTCCCTTGAGGGACTTCAGGTAAAGGGACTCACTATAAAAGAAAGGTTATGTCTTGTCACTACTAAAAGAGAAATTCTAACTCTACTCTATGGCCAGGACAATCATGGCCATAACAATCATGATTGGAACATAAAGGGAAACAATCATGAATGGAAAAGGACTCAATATATGAGTTTCTTCCAAAAACCAGAGACACAGGCTGTTAATGAAAACAGTTCAAATAGTTGATTAGTATTTTGAATATGACCATGTGGGAGGGGGGAAAATACCTAAAGAAAGATATAAAGTAGACAATTAACAAGCAATTAAAGGTCCTAGTCCTGGTTTTGTTCATAAGTTGCTGTAACTAGGGCAGTTAGATAGCCCAAAGGATAGAATTCCAGGTCTGAAGTCAGGAGGACCTGAGCTCAAATCTGGCTTCAGATATTTAATAGCTGTGTGACCTGTTTGCTTTGGGTCCTCATCTATAAAATGAACTGGAAAAGGAAATGGCAAATCTCTGTAGTATCTCTGCCAAGAAAACCCCAAACAGACTCTTGAAGAGTCAGATGACTAAAACAAAAATAAGAAGCTATGTGACATCGATCACATAAATTACATTCTAGGGTATCATTTTCAGCATGTACAAAATAAAGGACTTCGATGAGACCTTTTCAAATCTTATATCCTAAAATATTGTATTAGTAAAATAATCAACAACTGCTAAGTGAACTGAGCACCCTAAATATAATGAAGGCATCAAGTCAACCAACACTAATCTACGGAGGACCTTGCATTGTACAAGGGGGACTATATGAGAAGTAGAAGGCATGGTCTTGTTCCTCAATGAGTTTACAATCTAGTGTGGAAATGGGGGGGGGGAGGAGAGGGTAGTCATGTGTGTGTATGACTATGTATGTTAAAACATCTTTAAACTCCATATTAAAGATAAAAAAATTACACATGATAAAAATATATTGTTTCAGGGATGAAGATGGGGGACAACTATAAAAAGTACAGTCTGCTGTGGTAAAGTGGAGATAAAGAGTCTGGGGTGCAAACATAAGAGGCCTTCCCTTTTTGATCCTTAGCCCTTACTCCCAAAGCAATACGAGTTTAATTCCTTGAGAAACAGGAGAAAGGAAAGTGGGTACTATCACCCTCAGTCAAGGGCATCTCCCCATTACCATGAACACTAGGCAATGTTAAGGTTCATCATTAAGGCAATGGGGGAGGGGGCTCCTATCTTTCCTGCCACCCTTCCCTCATGAGTCATTCAGCATAAAACAGAAATAAAAGATCTGAAAGTTAACAAGCTCCAAGTTTGTTCTAGGAAATGAGTTTACAACCTAACATCAAAGAAACAATCCAGCCAGAAATTTTCAAAGAAAGGCAAGGAAAATCTATGATTCTTTTTGTATTAATGTGTTATTTCTTTTTGGTGAGTTTATAGAACCTTTTCAAAATATGCTTTTAAGCCAAAGAATAGTTTAGTCCTTAGTGAGTGACTAAATTATTCAACAAGGCCCTAAATAAGAACATGACTGATATACAGCATAAAACACTTGAATAAAGGAAGTATTTCCTATACCAATAATCAAGCAAGAGTTTTTGTTAATGCGGTGTGAACCAAAAAGTTCTATAAGCAAAATAAGGTATCTCCAAAAGAGGCTTCTTCCCCAGAAGAAAAAAAAACATAAGAGGCAGTAGTATTTTTCAACAGAAATTCTGACACAAATTTCCATTCATAAGATTCAGCGTACAATCTACTTCTATGGGAAGAAAAAACAATTCCAAAATGTGTCAAAATTAGTTAATATCATTCATATAAGTGGAGAACAAAAGAGTTAAATTCCCATCTTTAAGGTCAGATTAAGGTACTATGACAGCCTGGATTAAGCCGTCCATCAGGTTAGATAAATGCTTCCGGACAGTGGCTAGACTAAACATGGCCAAGAATGCCTAAGAAAAACATCACTTCTAACAGTGGGGGTCAGTGGAGAGGACGGGTTCAGTGGGGAGATGCCCTGTAGCTGCAGATCTGGAAGTCTACCCTGCAAATTCTCATCAGACGCTTAATCAATATCATGCCTTAGGACTTGAACTGCTACTATAAAATCAATATTGCCTCTATTTTAAGTAGCATGAGGAACAATGAGATTATCTTGTTCCTTACAAGTCTGTCATGGAAAATCTAGCTCATGGTGTGTCATCTGCTTTTGGCTGCAGGGAACACATTTTTTTTTTCCTTCTTGGGGCCATTCTCTATGCAGTGGCATATCGAGGAAAGAAGTTAGAGGAGGACAGTTTTAGCTCAGAAGAGCTAGTGATCAACAGTAACCTATTAACTAGAGAACAACAGCTAGAAAATATCTATTCTAGAGAACGAATGACAGGTTACATTTATACTTACAAAGTGCTTTACATATAGTATCTCATTTTATTTTTCACAACAATCCCATGAGGGAGAGGTATAGTAGTTACTATCAAGACCATGTGTACAGATGATGAAACAAATTCAGGACAGTGAATTCACCCACACAAGGTTGATAGCCAAGCCCAGCATGCAGTTCTTCCAATTCAACATAGAGTAAGAAAATGTCTACTTTGTGTAAGGTATTGAGAGAGGGATGAAATTTTTTCTAGTGTGAAATCTAAAACTTTGTTTCCATAGAGAGGAAGACCATCTGAAAATCTGGTGTTGCTACTAAGACAGGTGAGTATTGGTAGACCCCAACATATCAGTGGAGGAGCACTGGATTTGGAATTAGAAAGACCTGAGGTCAAATTTTGCTTTACTAATTGCAATCCTAAGCAAGTCACTTGATCTCTGTTTTAATTTCCTCATCTGTCAATAATAATATCCCTTAGGAATATTATTAATATCTGTCAGAGTTGTTGTGAGGATTAAAGTAAGATAATATGTGTAGTGTTTTGCAAATCTTAAAGTGGTATATAAAGAGTATAGCTCTTCATTACTCTACCATTCTACATGAGAACATAAGCAATTCACTTTTTCTAGTAAAACATACATTGGGACACTGTTGGGGACAAGTGATTGCACTGGATGGGGCTACTGGTTGGATACTTTGTATGATGAAATATTTTCTAGGTTTCATTCCAAATAAGTCAGACAAGAAATGTGCTCTAAAAGGAAGGTAGGAAGAAATCAGTGATGAGCTATACTACCTACTGCTATTACCAGAAAACAGATTAGTAAAGCAGTCCTTGTGGGGTAGACATCTACATACATCAAGAACCCAGATCATCCTAGAAGCCTATGTATGTATTAGTACTAACCTAACTGGCCTTATTAGGAAAAATCCCATTATATACACAGAAATCCCAATTCTTACCATCACACATAAAAAGAAAATTATGTTTTTATCAACTATATTTTCCTATCTGAAAAGATTCCTGACTTCAATAAAAGTGACAAATTGTCCCTCTACCATCCCTCTACCACTTTTTACTACATGATCTTCAAGAGATGGTCTGACAGAAAAAACATCTCCTGCTAGGGATGAGTCTTGCTGAACTTAACTAGACTGCCCCTAAACAGATATAATAATATGTCTCTAGGATTATTATTAGAGGTCTTTATAGCTGGATAGGATATGTCAGAACTTGTGTAATAGTGGCAGAGTGCTCAAGGCCCTAGGACCACCTCCATACCATGATAGATGAAGAAATAAATGAATGAAAAAGTATGTTAAGCTTTTATTGTATGCAAAACACTGGGGATTAAACAAAAAAATCAAGATAGTCCCTGCTATCAAGGAGCTAATATTATAATTGGGAGAGATAATATATACATATGTATATTTGTATATTTGCATACATATATTGATATGCAGTACATGAACTTGCAGAATTTTTTGAATAATTAAAATTTTGAGCTAAAATTTTTCAATTTTGTTGAAAATGCAAGTAAGATGAAACTTAACAAAGAAAAATGGCTTCCTATTATCATTCAATTATATATTATCCTCAATAGCAAAATTCATTTAAATAACATAACATCATTAAAACTAAAAAGTTTATCACTTCAAGACAAATTTCTAAAAGAGCTAGGGAAAATAAGTCCAATTTCTTTGTCATATCTGTATCTGAAAATGTTGTGAAATTCCTGACTATTCAAGCATACAATCTCTTGATATTTGTCTCCCAATCTATTACTATAAAAACAAGATAAAGCTCAACAATTTTTATATCATGTTAATTTATTTCATAAATTGTTACTAAGGAATTCCAACAAGATTGATATAAGGACTCACATTTAACACAAATTAAGGAACAAGAAGACATTACCTCTCAGAACTACCAATGGAGGAACAGTTCATGATCAATCAAAAAATAGAATCACAGGAAACAATTTTCATTACGTTAAACTAAAAAGGTTTTGCATCAACAGAACCAATGTGGTTAAAATTAGAAAGAAAAATTACTTAAAGGGGAAAAAAAATCTTTGCAGCAAGGTTGTATTTTCAAGATATGTAAGGAACTGGTTCAAATTTATAAGTACAAAAACCATTCCATCAGTAGAGAACTGGTCAAAGGATTTGAACAGGACATTTTCTTTCTTTTTTTTTTAATAGCTTTTTATTTACAAGTTATATGCATGGGTAATTTTACAGCATTGACAATTGCCAAACCTTTTGTTCCAATTTTTCCCCTCCTTCCCCCCACCCCCTCCCCTAGATGCCAGGATGACCAATACATGTTAAATATGTTAAAATATAAATTAAATACAAAATAAGTATGCATGTCCAAACCGTTATTTTGCTGTACAAAGAGAATCAGACTCTGAAATATTGTACAATTAGCCTGTGAAGGAAATCAAAAATGCAGGTGTGCATAAATATAGGGATTGGGAATTCAATGTAATGGTTAGTTCTTTTTCTGGGTGTAGCTGGTTCAGTTCATTACTGCTCCATTGGAACTGATTTGGTTCATCTCATTGCTGAGGATGGCCAGGTCCATCAGAATTGATCACCATATAGTATTGTTGTCGAAGTATATAATGATCTCCTGGTCCTGCTCATTTCACTCAGCATCAGTTCATGTAAGTCTCTCCAGGACTTTCTGAAATCATTCGAACAGGGCATTTTCAAAGGAAGAAATCTAAGATATCAACAACCATTTGAAATATTCCCTAATAATTAGAGAAATGAAATCTAAAGGAAATCTGAGGTTCTATCTCATACCCATTTAATTAGAAAAGATGACAAAAGAGACAACTATAGGCCCTGGAGACAAGAGGATCTGAGTTCAAATCCATCCTCAGACACTTACTAGCTGTTTGCCCCTGGCAAGTCTTTTAAGCTCAATTTTTCACACACAAAAAAGGGAGAAAAAAGGAAAAGATGATTTAAAAAGGAAAATGATAAGTGTCAGAGGAACTATGGGAAAACAGGCACACTAGTACATTGCTGGTGGAGCTGTTCTGGAAAGCAATATGGAACATATATCCAAAGAGTCTATACATTATTGATCCAAGGAGTCAACAGTAGTGATACCACTATGCCCCAATCAGAACAAAGAAAGGAAAAGGACTTATATTTACAAAAATAGTTAAAGCTGTTCTTTTTCTACTAGCAAAGAACTAGACATTAAAGAAGTCTCAATTAAATGAGGAATCAAAGAAAAAATTCTGGTATGTGGTTGCAATGGAATATTACTGTACCATAAGAAATGATTACAGAACCAGTAAAACAATTAATAGTATAACAATATTGTGAAGGAAAATAATCTTTTTGATCAAGAAAAGCAACCAGCATCCTAGATGAAACACACCAGTCACCTCTGACAAGAATGAATAGGCTACTGTGGGAGGTAATTTGTTTTATTTAACTATTAATTTATTACAAGGTTAAGTTTCTTTTTTTCCCAATAGGGAGAAGAAGAGATGAAAGGGATGAGTTAGGGATACCATTCCCTTCCTCCCTATCATATTTCCCAACCTTATCCCACTCCCACAAAAAAGAGGGGGGAAGCTCAGAAAAAATCACAGACAAGCAGGACAGCTTTAAAAGCTATATGTATAATACATAATAAATATGTACTTTAAAAAGAAAGGGCAGTGCTACATTGTAGAAGATTGTAGTGGTATATAAAACTTTTTTACATACAACCCTCACTTCTGTTCAAAATTGTATAATAGGTGTTCATTTTATTTAGTTTTTAAGTTCAGAACAAAAGTAAATGCAAAAAAATTAAATCTAGCACAACCCATTTTAAAATAGCATTAGAAGAAAAATAAACAAGTCATTGTCAGAATAACAAAATTAAATAAGCATTTATTGAATACCTTACAATATACAAAGTACTAAGGAAACAAAGACCAAAACTGCAAAGTTTCTACCTTTAAGAAGCTTACATTCTAGGAAGGAATTTAGTTTGATTCTAAAAATCTGAGAATCAATTTCTGACAAATATTTTTCATAATGCCAAAAATTAGGTCACAGAATTATAAAATTTATAAGCTGGAAAGAATCATATAGGTCATGGAATTCAACCACCTCACATTATAAGTAACAAAAATGAGGTACAGCATGGGTAAGTGTTCAACATCACATATTTGGAAGTTTGAGAATCAGGATTCAAACCCCATCTTCTGATGTTGAAACCGGTGCTCTTTCCACTATAACATGCATGCGAAATAGTTGGAATCATGGACCAAACTCAATTTTGATACAAACCATTCTCACTCCTCAAGACGCCTGTTGGAATTTATCTAGAATATGAAATAAATTTTCATTTTTATTAATAATATCCCAGCTCTCAGAGACTCAGACTGGCAGAATAGTTATAGGAGGCCAGGATCTGGAATCCAAGAAGACCTGGGCAAAATTTCAGCTCCTTGACATACTTATTCTTGCCCTTAGTTTACTAAAGGCATCTTTTTGCAATGAACTCTCAAAATATATTCGGATCTTTTTTTTTTTTAATGAACCATATAAAGGGGGAGGTATTCGGCATTTGGTACAAACCAAACTGATAATAACCAACAGAATGCTCTGTGGGTGTAAATATTTAATGGTATTACCATCATTCACTCAGTGCTTATATTGTCTGATCAAGCCTCTATTTCTGTCTGTTAGATACTCTGGAGGATAGCATTTTTTCATGTCTGCTGCTCAGTCACATAAAGCCCCTGCTTCTCAAAGGTTCTTCAAAGTTCAATAATTTATTAAACACTGTATGCTAGGGTCTGCAGCACTCAAAGAAATGCATAACCATGGAATACATGCAACTATTAAAGTGTCTCTTCAACAGAAAGGATGAATTTAGATAAAATGACAATATTGTTATACATATGGGCCAGTATCCTCTGAATATGATAGACGACACAGTATTAGAATGATACAACCTATTAAAATATGAAAAATGGCCCATTTAAAGCTAATTGGCTTTAGAGAAGTTCACCTTAAAATAAGCTACCATATAAAACTGGGATTTCTGAGGCCTACTTCTTTGCAATTTGGCTTGTAGCCTCATCATTCAAATGCAATGCTTCTCTCCAAAATTATCAGGCATCTTTTAAATGCCAAATCTGCACCCTTCTCAACCTCTCTGCAGTATTAAATACTGTCAGGATCTCTCTTCTCTGGGTTTTCATAGCATTACTCTCATGTGGGTCTCTATCTGTTGAGTCGAGTCCACAGACTTTTTGCCTGGGTCACCATCCATCTCACAGGGTCATAAAGTTATCTAAGGGGCATTTTAAATAAGATGAATAGTATGGCATCTTAAACTCAACACACACAAAACAGATCATTATCTTTTAGACAAAATGAGTATTCTTACAAACTTCTTTGTTTCTGTCACTCACCAGCATCCTTTCTGGCTTTGCTCCCTAAGAGGCATTTTCAACTTGTCACTGCCATTTGTTGGTTTAGTAAATCAAACATACTTGGATAAAAGAACATCTGAGTTTGAATCCTGCTTCTGACATTTAGTAGCTATGTGATGCTGGGGAAGTCACATCACCTTATGTAGCTGGTTACTACAGCTGTAAAATGTACCATTACAGCATCAATCTCCCAAGGCAGCTGAAGCATTCTGCTCCAAGTTCTACATGAGGCTTCTCCTGACTCCCCCAACTGCCCACCACCCAAATTGTCTTGTATTTGTGTTGTGTATATATTTTGTCTATACTTGTATATGTCTTTTTTTATCTGAAAGAAAACAGTACCTAATGCTGTGCTTGACACACAGCAGGTGCTTAATGAATGCTTACTCACCAACTGACAAGAATCATCAATTATTCCATATTTAGTGTAATGATACTGTAATCCATTCAAACAATATAGATTATTCAACTTTGAAAACAGATTTTTCTTTAAAGCAAGAACTTTAGGGAGAGTGGAGGAAAAGAGAAGAAAAAAATAGCTACATGATAACTGTATTTAAAAGAAATAATAAGTAGCACTTAATAGTTTTGCAGTTTCATGGGCAATCCTTTTTTTCTATTCTATGTTATGAAAATATTTGCTTTATTTTTTAAGTTCAGAATAAAATAAGTTAAATTAAAGAAACAAGAAATTAAGATGTTCTATTAAATCCCTACGTAAACATCTTCTGGTCTACAGTGATATTGGGCTTTTAGTAATTTTGACTGTATGTTGACTAACTTCTAGTGAGTCCTACAAAGCTTTTGTCCTCTTTTAGCCAAAATGTAATACTTTTACAAACTTCCTTATTTCTGTCAGATATCAGTATCCTTCCAGTCGTTTTGCTTTGCTACCTAAGAGTTATTATCAACTTGTCACTGACATTAAGTAGTTTAGTAAAAAATTAGTAAATTTAGTAAAATTGGACAAAAGAAAATCTAAGTTTGAATCCTGCTTCTGATACTTACTAGCTATGTGATGCTGAGTAGGGATCAGGACAGCAAGAGCCAGAGATTTACCATCAGAAGTTTGGCTACCAGGTGTCTTTTGAGGGACTTTTTGGTTTGTTTAGATTTTTTTTTCCTTAGGCACATCCATACTATCCACAAAGAAGAGATTATAATCTCTCTTAATTGATTAAATCATTCATTTTTTGATGCATAGAATTATGAATCTATCATATTTTCAGATTATAATTATTTTACCTCAATGTTTTTGAGATTTAAACAATCATCCTTATAGAGCTAGCTTAAGAAAACATGTTCAGAGTTCATCCAACTGTAAATTCCACAAAAATATAAAACTTATAAAAATCCATTACATATGTACATCTCTATATAGAATCAATTACAAAATACTTACTGAGGCCTTACTTGGTTACCCAAACTAATATACACAAGAGGAATATAAGAGAAACCTTAAAAAGACGTATTGTCAGTAGTACAGTAGAAAGAATACCACTGGATTTGTGGTCAAAAAACCTGTGTTCAAGCCAGTACTCTCCTGTGAACTATTTCTGAGGCTTTGGGCATGCTGGTTAATCTCTTTGAAATACAGCCAATAAGGAACTTGTCTTAGATTAAAGGTTTTTAACCTAAGGTCCATGAGCCTTTTTTTTTTTCAAATTTATAACACAATTTTAATATCATTGGTTTCCTTTGCAATCTTATATGATTCATTTCCTGCATACAGAAACACCATTCTAAAAAAAGGTGCATAGGCTTCATCAGACTGCCAAAGAAGACCAGGACAAAACAAAAAAGGGCTAGCCCTTGGCCTAGGTCAAAACTTCTTAAACTGTGGGATGCAATCCCATACTAAATATGGGGTTCACAAAAAATCAAGCAACAGTAAAAGGCATCAAATATTCCTCCAAGATTTAATTCTTTATGTAAAAGATAAAATTAATTTTCTGCACATTTTGAGTTTTATTTTCCTAATGACATAGTATGAAATCTATGATATTGGAAATAAAATCTAGATTTCCCCAAATTATACTCAAGATCATAATAAACCTTTTGAAATCACAAAATTAAAGCAACCTAAGAATATTTCCAGATAAAATAATACCTAACCACAAGAAATAAATTCAAAGTGGTTAGAGTTATTTTATGTTTAGCACAATATCAAGTGTAAAGAAGCAATAATGTTAACACAAATTTTGTTAAGTAAATCCTCAGCTCCCAGATTTAAAAAGTCAGTGGCAGGAACCATTTTAATATCAAGATTTTGCAGTAATGAAGTATATTTATAAATAGGAAAAGAAAGAAGCACTGCTATCATATGTCTTTTATACCTGAAGCCTAATTGGGAAAGGTTGGGTGGGGGTGCCCCTCATACACACAGGAAGGAACCTTTTCCCCTAGGAAAACGACAATTTAAATGGCTTTTTATGTGCAAAGGTAGGTAGAAAGGGAACCCAATTCCTACAGAACTCAGGAGATCACCCTACTTCAAAAGGAAGGGTGAATTCAGCATTTGTCTGTGTCCTGAGGGGTGAAATAAATACTCTGCCCTTTTCATACTGGGTCTCTGTGTCCAAGAAAGATCCCAAGTTTTTCTATGTGCAGTGCCCTTAGGAAGCAGAGAGAACAGGGAGACATGACTTTGTTTGTCCTTTGATTAAAGGAAACTCCCTAGAAGGCTGTCCTGTCACAGGCAGAACCTGACAGCAATCAAAGCCCTTCATAAGCAGTGAGATGAGAGTTCTTCAAATGTGGGTTTTAGAAAAGAGCATGATAGTCTTTTGTCTCAGACACTGTGCCAAATGAGAAACTTCAGGATAGAAGTAGCATAGTCCCTGCTGTAAATTTCCAGTATTAGTTTATATGGATGTGCAAATGTTCTTTTAAAAATTAAATGATTATACATTTTTAAATGTCTACTGACAATTTTAACAAGTTAAGAAAATGGACTTTACTCTGCTTTAGTTTTAATGTGACTTTTGCCTATGTACCGTCTAGCCAAAAACAACATTTATACAAAACTTGTTTTCAGATTAACAGCCCTGTCATTTATCCTTTAAAAGTTTATCTCCTTTGGTCACAATTTTATTGTAGTTAAACAGCAACTAGTGTGTAATGAAAAGCATTCAAACTCTCTGGGTACACAGAGAGCACATTGTTATATTTTCCAGCTGAGTGGACTTTTACTCATTGAACACAAGACAACAACCTGTCATTCTTCGATTTAGATGAAAAGAAATGTAAGAGTACAAAAATCTCACTGAAAAGCTCTGTATCTTAATTAACTTCACTAATGCTAATGAAGGCTGTGAAGTAAATTGGCATCTGATTTCCCCCCCAACACCATCCCTCAATTCAAAGAAGTTATGAAAAATAATCATAAAATTTACAATCTTGTAATTGACAAGTTAACAATGATCTGCAACCCACAGTATTACCTAGAAATCTGTCCCACATAATCACTTTGGTCAGCTAGCCAGTGACCCAAATAAAATGGAAAGAGTGATATCATGAGCAAATGGATGGAAGATGTGGAAGGTTTAAAGGCTCTTAAAACTATAACCTGGAAAAGGGTGCCAATACCACCACAGAAAGTAAAACAAATCCAATCATAAATTAATTTCCAGAAGAAACTTACCTATACTGAATGAATGAAGAATTTTAAGTGATTATTATGTGCCAAGTACTGTACTAAATGCTGGGGATACAAATAGAAAACATAGTAAAAGCTCAAATTTTAATGAAGGAGATAAGATAAATGGAAAATTTTACTGACAAGTTGGCTGGAAAGGTACAGCAGGGAAGCAGATATTAATGCCTATTGTTTTATGTCATTTCCACTACTAGAATCACATCAGTTTTTTGGTGTTGAACTATTATATGTCAGTGCTAAAAACTCTGGTAACAACTTTTTTTTTTTTAAGTCACCTTCAAAATAGACTAACTGTACTTGGCTGGACCCTTCTTTTATATGCTACTATCCCTCAAACATCCAAGGCTACTCACTTCACAATTGCATGCACCATGTTATTTCTCACTAGCATATTTTGGTATCTTGTTACCATGGCTCTTACACATAAATACATACGAACATACACACATATAAAGTATTGTTTGAGCCAAGTCTCTTAGACCTAAAGCCCAATAATACCTCCCCATCATTAAGGAAGACCTTTCACCTCCTAGAGGGCAACATCACATAAATGACATTCTGCTATTGCCCAAAGGTGATAAGAGATGAGAGCAGGATAAATAAAGAATAATGTAGAAGCCAGTGGGTCAGGCTTTCATTATAGGCCTTTCAGGAGCTATTAATCTTGGTCATAGTCAGTGGGCTAAAAATAATTACTTCTTCTAACTCACATTGCACACACAAGTACCAATAGGAACAAGTCAGCACTGTTACCCAGGAAAAGAACTGGTTTATCTCCCCAAAGTCACTTTTTATTGGTACCATTCAGCTCTCTTCAAAGTGCATTCTCTCTGATCCCTGTTGCTACTGCTCCAATTCTTACTTCAAAGTTAGGAAGCTACACAGACAGCTGTATTAACAAATTGTCAGCAAATTGTTGAAAAAATGGTCAAAAATCTTTTCAACAGAGAGGTAATTCAGGTCAGTTCCAATGGTCTTGTGATGAACAGAGCCATCTGCACCCAAAGAGAGGTCTGTGGGAACCGAGTGTGGATCACAACATAGTAGTTTCACTTTTTTATAGTTGTTTGCTTGCATTTTATTTTTCTTTCCCATTTTCTCTTTTTTGATCTGATTTTTCTTGTGTAGCATGATAATTGTGGAAATATGTATAGAAGAATTGTACATGTTTAACATATGTTAGATTACTTGCCAATGGGGGGAAGAAGTAAAGGCAAGGTAAGAAAAAATTTGAAACACAAAGTTTTACAAGGGTTTATGTTGAAAATTATCTATGTATATGTTTTGAAAACAAAAAGTTTTAATTTAAAAAAAAAGAGAAAAAAAAAAAGAAAAAATGGCCCAAAAGAATAAAGATGAGCAAAAATGTTTTGTGGTAAGGAATGATGTCTTCCTGCCTGATGATGATGAGCAACAAAAGGAGGAAGAGAAGAAGGAAGAGGAGGAGGACAGAATTTGGAATTAGAAAAGAACTGGGTTTGAATTCTGCCTCAGACACTTAAAAGCTATGTCACTAAGCAAGTCACTTCACTTCTCAGAGAGTCAATTTCTTCATTTGTAAAATAAAAGGGTTAGACCCAATGACCTTTAAAAGCACTTTCAGTTCTAAATCTTTGATCTTAAGATTTTATACTTTCAACATCTCAAAGCTCTTTCACAGATTTCACAGATTCTTAAGATCTTGGGTCTTGCAGGTGGCTTACCTGTGTTGTTCTTTAGAGTGCTTGTGAGCAAGTAAGGTCTATCTTAAAACCCCCTAATAATGAACAAAATACATATACCAAATAATGTATTTCACTTTTAAAAATCTAAGAGGCAAGTATCCAAACTCATCAAATCAATAAACTAAAGTATGACTGACAAAAGGGATTTAAAAAGATTCAAGAGGGATCTTCTAAGCATGAAATTATCCTACCACATTATTTTAAAAATTCAATTTGCAAACAACTTTTCATAAGTATGTGTACTACACACAAAATAAAGTGTTCCCAATATAAGAACCAAGTCTGAAAACAGACCCAAGCTGAGAATGGGACAGTTACAAAAAGGAGGACAATAGAGAATTCTTAGTAGCTTTTGAATGAAAATAATGTCTCTAAAAAGAGTCAGATCTCCTGAAATAGAAAAAAATAATACATAAAGCCCAACTACAAATGAGAGTGGGCAGCTTATTGACAGGAAAACTGGAGAAGTAGAGAGAAATCATTACATTTTTCAGTTTGGGAAAACAATTGGTCAAGGTCTTTCCTAAAGAAATACTTTTAAAGAACCACAGAAGGCATGGCCTTAAGGGCTTGAAAACAAGGGCTGCCTTTTACCCCAAAGGTGGCAATCACTTTGTGTGTGGGCAAACAGCAGGATTTATAATAATTAGGAAAGACCCAAACTGAAAATGGCACCAAACACTAAAAAAGTAAAAGTTACAGCCGGATTATGGGTTCTCCTGGGAGCAGAAAAATCCCTCCAAGCATTTTGTAAATTGTGCGAAGCTAGTGACATGTGAAGGGAGCAACAGAGATCTAACACTGGGAGAGAATATTCAAATCAGCAAAAATTGTGTAAGTTTCTAGAGCAGGAGCTATAAATCTCATTATATAGTCATACTTTGCCCAACTTCATCAGAACAGATTATTTTGATCAGGGCTCAAATTCAGGCCCTGGTTAAAACACATTGACCACCCATCAAACCTTCCAAGTGGTATTTTGTAATACACAGATCATGTCTAGGTGAGCTTTACTTGAATACATCTTGAAAACTTAAGAGTACAGGTTTATTATAATCATAAACTTCACTTAGCACTTCACAGGAAATAATTTAAGCTAATTAAATTTTACTGTTAATCAAAATAATTATGAACAGCTTGATCCTGTCCTGGCAAGACAAATTCTTGCCCTATTGACACTGTTTGTTGTCACCAAGCTGGACTGTGAAATAGTGCTAGAATTTCTCTGGAACCATGTAATTGCTGTATCAAGACTAGCTTTGTATTTTATTTTATTTTTTTTTTCATTTATTTATTTATTTTATTTAATAGCCTTTTATTTACAGGATATATGCAT
Organism: Sarcophilus harrisii; assembly: GCF_902635505.1. Lineage (NCBI taxonomy): Eukaryota > Metazoa > Chordata > Mammalia > Dasyuromorphia > Dasyuridae > Sarcophilus > Sarcophilus harrisii. The sequence continues at coordinate 470,467,764 of NC_045427.1, read as the reverse complement.
GGATAACTTTACAGCATTAACAATTGCCAAACCTCTTGTTCCAATTTTTCACCTCTTACCCTCCACCCCCTCCCCTAGATGGCAGGATGACCAGTAGATGTTAAATATATTAAAATATAAATTAGATACACAATAAGTATCTTTGTATTTTATTTTAAGATGAGTAGCACAAACTACTAGATCTGTATGCCGAATAAATCATAAAAGAGGGGAAAAGGACCCACACATGCAAATTTGTAGCAGCCCTTTTTGTTGTGGCAAAGAACTCAAATTTAAGTGGATGCCCATCAGTTGGGGAATAGATGAATAAATTATGGTATGTTGTGGAATACTAGTTCTCTTTTTTTTTTTTTTTTTTAATTTAATAGCCTTTTATTTACAGGATATATACTTGGGTAACTTTACAGCATTAACAATTGCCAAACCTCTTGTTCCAATTTTTCACCTCTTCCCCCACCCTCCCCTAGATGGCAGGATGACTCAGTAGATGTTAAATATATTAAAATATAAATTAGATACACAATAAGTATACCTGACCAAAACGTTATTTTGCTGTAGAAAAAGAATCAGACTCTGAAATATTGTACAATTAGCTTGCATGAGGAAATCAAAAATGCAGGTGTGCATAAATATAGGGATTGGGAATTCAATATAATGGTTTTTAGTCATCTCCCAGAGTTCTTTTTCTGGGCAAAGCTAGTTCAGTTCATTACTGCTCCATTAGAAATGATTTGATTGATCTCGTTGCTGAGGGTGGCCTGATCCATCAGAACTGGTCATCATCTAGTATTGTTGTTGAAGTATATAATGATCTCCTGGTCCTGCTCATTTCACTCAGCATCAGTTCATGTAAGTCTCTCCAGGACTTTCTGAAATTATCCTGTTGGTCATTTCTTACAGAACAGTAATAGAATACTAGTTTTCTATAAGAAATGACTAGCAGGATGATTTCAGAGAGACCTAGAGAGACTTACATGAACTGATGCTAAGTGAAGTTAGTAGGACAGAGAGAACACTATACATAGTAATAAGAAGATTATGGAATGATCAATTCCGATGGATTTGGCTCTTTTCAACAATGCAGTGATTCAAGGCAATTCCAATTGATTGGGGATGGAAAATACCATCTACATCCAGAGAGAGAACTATGGAGACCAAATGCAGATTGAAGCATTACACTTTCACCTTTTTTGTTGGTGTGTGTTTGCTTAATTTTTTCTTTCTTGTGTTTTTTCCCCTCTTTGATGTATTTTTCTTGCTCAACATGACTAATGTGGAAATACATTTTAAAGAACATATTTAATCTATGTCAGATTGCTTGCTGTCTTGGGGAAGGAGGAAGTAAGGGAGAAAAATTTGGAACAAAAAATTTTATAAGAACGAATGTTGAGAACTATCTTCACTTATATTTGGAAAAATAAAATATTATTAAGAAAAATAAATAAATTAGCACACAAATCCATATGGGCTAGGAGGATAGAGAATGGGAGGAACAGATACAAGTCAGGGTGATTTTTAAAAATCACATTTGAATTCAACATATCCATTTTGAGATCTAAAAGTTCCAGGCTGGGAGTAAAAAAAGAAATAATCAAGATTTAAATCTTGGATTTTAGATGAATAAGGCTATACTGAATAAATGGCACCATACAAAGAGATAAGCAATTCAATTTCTAAACACTGGAAGACAGTCTGTTGCTAGGATAAATCAAATCATTTATTTAAAGGAGTTAGGCTGATCTTGTAATTTAACCTTTTAAAAATTCAAGCCCAAAAAATATAGAATATATATTTTGACAAAGAGGAGGAAATGTGACTCATTTGAAACTCCTTTCTCTGCTCTCTCTTGTTATTTGAGATATGATGGGGGATGGGGAGAAGGTGGTTAAAGAAAGCCTCTTGACTATTTCTTCAATATTACAAAGATGCCAATAATGCACATAGACTACTCAAAAGCTATCCCTCATTTTGGCAAGTGACCAGTCTATTACCTTTCATTCAAAGATTTCTTTGATGATATCCTTACTCTAGTTCTTCATAATTCCTTATTACATATTGCAGCCTGCTCACATTTACTGCCCTTTGAATGGTACCCAGTTTTAATTCTTTAGACTATAGCATTCCATCACACCCAGTCACACAAAATCATCATTAGACTACTGGAATTAAACAGATAATGGCGAAGAGAAATTCTTGGAGAAATTTGTGTTCATGAAAGAAAAAAATTCAGATACAGAGTGGTTCTAGGTCAAGCTGTTATTTTACTGCTGTTATTTAATATATGGTAGACTACTGTGTAGATGGATTTTTAAAAAACTGGGTTTTTTATTGGTTTTTTCTAACTGGATAAAGAATTTTAGGGATTGTTCAAGAGGCAAAGAGGATACAGAAATGATCCTTTACCCAAATGATTTCAAATTCTCTGCTCTCTATATTTTGTGAGCTTGTCCTTTCACATAATTTAGAGATTATCATTTTGTGGTATGGTAATGTCTACTAAAAACATTGTTCTGAAAATTTTATAGGTCAACATCCGGGTAATTGTGAAAAACAATTTTGTTTCTGATGATGACTGCATTCCAGTATAATTTGTTTCATCATTATTATTATTATCATCATCATAATCATCTACACTAGGAAAAAATAAATAGGCCTTCATGAATATGTAATAATATGTACAGACAGTAAATCCCAATGGATCAAAATAAAATTATTTTGCATAAGCAGCACTGCAATCTGGAAAACTATAGGAAAGCTATAGGGCTTACTAAAACTATGAAAATTTTAGATTTTTCCTTAAAGAATTTAAATTCTTCATAAGATCATCAATAAATACACACTGAATTGTCTACCAACTAACTCACACATACATATGTATGTGTGTATATGTGTATATATGTATATATGTGTGTGTGTATTAAAAACTATAGTAAGGGACAAATAATTTCTAAGGTCCCTTCCATCTCTAATATTTTATCAATCTACATGCTGAAAATAGAAACTAGTCTTTTTATATATGGACCTCCAGCACCTTTTCTTTCATTCTATCATGTTTGTGAATCAGGTATTAGGCATTACAAATAAGATGAAGAACTTTGATCAGTTCAGAATTTTAGAAAATGGGGCTTCTTTCCTTGCTCTGGTATTCTGGAAAGGACAACCTAGACAGATAAAAAGGCGGCTTTCCAAATGATATCAGGAGAAGTTGGAAGGACTGCAAGTTAGTACTTCCTAAAGTACTTAACCAAGGTAAGCTTTGGCTCATAATGCCCCAAGGACACTGACAAATAGCAGATCTCAAGAGTCTAAGAAGTCAGTTCTAGAGATGCTGTATAAAAGCCAAAGGGAATTATTTATTAGTGAGTGAGAATAACACAGTAAACCACCAGCAGATTGTGTTTGGTTATACTTAATTATTCATTAGCATTTTGAGAAAGGCACATTCCAAGGGTGTGGAACCAATGCAGATTGATTGGTATTTGCTTTCCTTCCCTGTCCCCTAAAGTTTCCTTCAAGCTATAATACTTATATTAAGACTTTATGTTTCCTAGTAGAAGCCTAAGCCAAAAAAAAATAAAAAGGAAAGTAGGGAAATCAGAAGTCATCATACTTAAATCGCATGACTAAATAACAGCAGAAGGAACAAATATATTAGTTTACCTGACCATACCTCACCTTTAGGCACTATATGGTCAGTGACAGCAGGAGTTATAGGATGAGATCCACAAGTAGGGACAAACTCCTTACATTCCCATCACAAAGCAGATGCAAATTTAATTGAAGCACATTAAACCTTCCAAATTAGTCTAGAAGTCCTAGGAAGGCAACTGTAAACAAGCACCACTAAGCAATCAGGTGTCAGAGATTCATTTGATCTACCACAAAATGTGTCACAAATCACTGGCAGAAAGTGGGTCGGCACAGAGAACAAAGAAAAAAACTGTCAGCAAGGTAGGCAGATCATGTGAGCAGGCCTGTTAGTGCACTGGGTCTCTCCTGCTCCTGTCTCAGGCTACCCACATAAAGTGCTCCTTGTCTGACAAGGTACTCTCATCTCATATTTGTTATACATTTTCCTGTGGCCAGCAAAAATCACTGACACAACTGAGAAGTCAACTGGAGGATACACTAAGCTCATTTAAATTATTCTACTACTAAAGAAAATCCACCATGTGCTGATTGATTTATAAGCCAATTAAAGAAATCTTAAAATTAATGCAGGATCAAAACTCAGAGAAAAGAGTTCAGCACTTATCTCCTAGCAGTCTCAGAAGAGACTAAACTCGCCTGCCTCCCCATCTTCCATATTGTGGCTAATTGAACAAGGTACTGTACTCCATTCTACCAAACTCCCAGTTTGTCTCTGAACTGTCAAGTGTTACATTAGGTACTATGATAAAGGATGCTGCCTTTTGTTGGCAACTGAAAGAAAGTGATCCATCCCTCTGCACACACACTTTGTAATTCTGCAAAGCACATGGCAAAATGGGATTATCAATCTAAGATATAGATTTAGAGAAGACAACAGCATACAATATACTTCTGTACCTCTTCATACTTGTGAAGACCCTTTAAAGAGCATTTCTCAAAGGTAACTCATTAAATACTGTCCCTTCTCCACCCTAAACCACCCTAATTACCTTTTCTACTTTTTTCTAAAAGAAAAAAGCAGGAAGCAACAAAATTCCTTATGCTATAATATATTTTGTGCCTATCTTTTGCCAAAATAGAACTTTTCTAATTCAGAATACAAGATAAGTGAGCACAGGTGATTTTATGCTGCCCATTTTATAAATGAGAGAAGAGAAACCATATTTCCCTGCAAACCTTTAACACAGTGGTCCTCAAAGTGTAGTCCAAAGAATTTTTGGGGTCTCTGAAACCCTTTCAGAGGGTCTACAAATTCAAAATTATTTTTTATTTCTAATATACTAAATAGCTATAAATATAACCCATGTGAACAAAAACTCTTTGAACAGATCCTCCAAAGCTTTTTAACAACATGAAGATACTGAGAACAAAAGTTTGAGAACCACTGCTTTGATAGATCTTAATTTTATCACCAATCAGGGGAATGGCTAAACAAATTGTGCTACATGAATGTAATGGAATCTTACTGAAATATAAGAAATGACAAATGTGATAAATACAAAAAAGCATGGAAAAATTTACATGAATTGATGCAGAATGAAATAAGCAGAATCAATAAAACTTTATATACAATGATTACAACAATATAAATGGAAAAAACAACCAAAAAATCAAAAAGAAACATTTATATTCACTTTTTTATTCAAAGGTATAAAGTATAACACTAAAGAAGAAAGATGAGAAAACACTCCTATTCTGGCCTCTTTGCAGAGGTAATAAGTCCACAAACATTGTACACTTTTTTTTTTTAACACATTAATCAGTTATGCCCATTTTCCTCTTCATTTTCTTTTTTAATTTTTAAAAATATATTGCTTTTTATGTGGAATAGCTATTTGGGAGGGGAAGGGATGCATGGTCAACCATGGTGATATTAAAAATCTATCAATAAAAATATTTTAAGAAATTAAGCTTTGCCATACTACTATTACCACCAAAGTTGAAGAGTTACTGAAAGGCATTTCCAAGTCTTCACACACAATATTGTGACAGAACAGAGAAGAGAAGCTACAAGGTAGCTAGAATGACCTCAAAATAGCTCTCAGGCTGCAAGTCACATTTGGTGAGTGAGAGAGAAATATTTCCTTCCTTTAATATTCTTATATAAATTCTCAAAGAATGTTGGGAGCTTGGTTGGATATGATAGCACCAACCAAAAGTATCAAATGTCACTTTCTGGTGTAATAGCAGCAATACTGGTTTTGGAGTCAAAGGAAATTGGTTCAAACGCCATACTAATAAACTATTGATGAAGCAGTAAATTGGTCCAACCGTTCAGGAAAGTAATTTGTATCTATACCTCAAAAAACTCATTAAACTTTACATAGCCTTTGACTCAGTGCTATCACTTCTAGGAAGATGCCCTAAAAGCATACAAGAAAGAGGAACTCATATTCACAACACAGATAACTTTCCTTTTTCTTGTATCAAAGAACAAAATTTAAAAAAAAAAAAAGAATTTTTCTCAACTATGTAATGATTGGACATGTCCTCATAACAAAGAACAGAAAAGAAGAGGGAGAGGGAAGCAATTTAGTAACAACAACAAAGCTACACAGGGTTCAACCTTACATTAAAGTTTTAGAGTTTTAAGGAAAAAGTAGCTATGGGATTATTAGTAGACTGTCCCTTGAGGCAATGCTGTGGCACCCTTGGAGGGTGTTCTCTCAATTCTCACTTACCTAATTTAAAAAAAAAAAAAAAAAAAGAGGAGGAACAGGTATTTAGGAAACTTAATTGTCACAGCTTAATTGACACAGCATGTGGTGAAAGGTGAGTGTACCTAGGCCTCATCACCAGTTCCAATCTTAGCATAAGGCATTAGGGGACCAGGGCTATACCAACTTCCCCCCCCCCCCAATTCCCATAAGTCCAATTCAAAAAAAAAAAAAAAAAAAAAAAGAAGAAGGAAACTATACTATCAAGAGGGATGAAGTGATTTGCACATTGTCACAAAGATGATTTCTATACTGTTTGGTTGAGGTCATGTGTGTGTTAAGTTTAGAGGGCCATTTAATTGTACTCTTGATGCAGCCATTTTATAGACACTATGTAGAGATTGATCATTTTCAGTTACATTTGACAAATCCAATGTCTGTTCTCTATGATCAGTATTCTTACTGTTTACTGAATTTATCTCTTTTTAACTTATCAAGTATTCTGAGAACATTCTTCTCCATTTTTTATGAGGTCCTGGATACTGTTTTGGACAGAAGGACTAAAGAATAGACTCTTGAGACAAACAGGGAGAAAGTTCTAATAGAGATCAGTTCAGCTTCATGGTCTCAACCTATGGGGAGATAGTCCAGGCTCAAATCCAAGTTATGTCAAACCCCTTCCAGGGGTCCTCAAACTACACCCCGTGGGCCCAGATGCGGCAGCTGAGGACGATTATCCCCCTCATCCAGGGCTATGAAGTTTCTTTATTTAAAGGCCCACAAAACAAAGTTTTTGTTTTTACTATAGTCCGGCCCTCCAACAGTCTGAGAGACAGTGAATTGGCCCCCTATTTAAAAAGTTTGAGGAACCCTGCTAGACCCACTATCTCTGGAGATCATGAGCAATCTCCTCTTGCCATGTACTGTCAGAAATCGCAGCCATGTCGCTGAGGTTAAATTTTCCCTATAAAATCTAATTATGGGCCATCCCATGGTTGCTGCCTTCCTTTGGGTCAGTCCACCAATGCACCCTGCTTCATGGTGTCTTCCCCCTTATCCCCCCATGCCATGTGGTATCTCTCCTAACTCCACTCTGCTTCTCAATCCCATATTGCCTCCTTACAGCTGACTCTTTTTTTAAAAAATTTTTTTAAATTTATCGCAAAACAAAAATTTATAATAAGTTTCCATCTTTTACAGAAATAAAAAGAAAAAAATAGAGGGCAATGTTATAAAATAGACAAACACTTCTTGATATTTCCTAAAGACTTGGGCTCATTTTGCAAATAAGTAAAACCATATAAAAATAACAGCTAACTCTTTTAGGGTGCTATGTCCCTTCCAGGACTTAGCCTGCCAGCTAAGGGCAGGCCCCAACCTCATGGGATGCTCCTTTTCTACTGGGTAATTGTGAGTTCCACTGAGGAACTTGTCTTTCATATGCTATTCCACTCTATTTTATATTTGTCATTCCTGGTGTCTATTGTATCCTTTCATTTTGTCTGTGACTTATTCCCTAAATAAATCTACCTTTTGCCAGAAAGAATGGTCATTATGAATTCTTCCCATAACCCAACACCAACTTTTGATGTCTACCATTACATGGTGTCTACATCAATTACATCATGTTGGTATTCAAACCACATCACTTTGATGAGAAAATGTTAAAACTCCCCAAACTGCCTAGTGTGATGGGTCCCCTATTTTATTAAAATCATACGAGCTGTTGTTGCGATATTATCCAAATCTGTTATGGTTCATTTTGCATTTCCAAATATTTGTGTTATGACTGATACTAGGAGCTAATAAGTGCTTTAAATAGGAACTTCCCTTTAAGTTTTGATTACCTACATATGTTAACCTATATGGGATTGCTTGGGCGGGGGAGAGAAAAATTTGGAACACAAGTTTTGCAGGGGTGAGAAGGTTGAAAACTATTTTTGCATGTATTTGGAAAAATAAAATACCATTAAAAAACAGTTTTGATTACAGAATAACAATAAGCCTCTTGACATAAACAGCCCCAAATATTTCCTTGTTAATTCTATGCTTCTTGAATCTTGCCTGAGGGAAGATCAAGTTATCCTAAGTAGCATCTTTGTTCATCTGTTTAATTTGACTTCCAAATTCAAGCACAAAGCCTTGAGTTTCTATCTTTTTTTGGTACACATTAAGAATTTTGTATTTATCAAGTCCAAATGACATATTTCTAACATTGGAGAAAGACTACATTAGTTGGAGAAGACATTTAATGTTTCTTTAGTAGTCCTACAAAACTTGATGCCATCCACTTACATCAAGTGACTAATTAGGTGTTTTGGTATAATCCCCTTTTTAATTGGAAGTCATACTAAGTTCTGTTAAAAATCATTCTTCTCATCTTGTTTGATAAGAGATCAGATACAAATGATTCTAGGACAAAAAAATCCAAATGTTATTGTTTTGTAATTAATATTCTTTGAACTACATTGTACAGGAAAGTAAAACAATTTTTTGTAGCTGAATACAAGAATTAGGATATAAACTTATTTTCTGTAGGATCACTGAAAACACCCTCTTACAAGACTGGTAAAAGATAGGATGAATAGATAATTAATACAGGTTTCATCCTGTTCCCATATGATTTTGATTTCTTCTGCTAGCTTTCTATGATTGAATGCTTTTTGTTCCTCACATATGGATGATTGTATTTGTAAGGAAATATGTATTGGAAATATTGTTCTTTAGTTTTTTTTTAATGTTACATTTCAGTGATTGTGGGCAACACATTTTAATTAAAGAGAATGTTCCAGTTCCAACAGCTGGTTGAATTATCGAGGATATTTTCAGGTCTATATTTTTAATGATAGAATTTACCATCTATCAGTTTGTGAAAGATGATACATGATACATAATTTTGGGTACAGATCATATTTTCTTAAGTCTTTCACTAGGTGCGAAATAATTGATAAATTTGCATAGCTTCTACTATTTCCTTGCACAATCTTCACTGATTTCTTATGTTCAAGTTGAGATCACACTATGCATATATAATCAAGGACATTCTGATTCTGTGGTAGTATCTTAATCCTTTCTTAGGTAAAATCCAGAGGTAAATCACATCCATGCAACAAATCTAGTATCTAGTAACATCATTTTTATTTCTGCTCAGTGAGGTGGTATCTGCTTATTCCAAAAATATTTCTGTAATTTTTGACTTATTGATATGCTTCTTTTTAAAATTCTTCTTTTTAATGAAAAAGTGTTAATCACGTTACTGATTTCTAGACGTGGTAGGTCCTGTGTATTATTAACATTGTGTGAGTTCATGCCCAAAAAGTTATCAAACTGTGCATACCCTTTGATCCAACAGTGTCTCTACTGGGCTTATACCCCAAAGAGATACTAAAAAAGGAAAAGGGACCTTTATGTGCCAAAATGTTTGTGGCAGCCCTGTTTGTAGTGGCCAGAAGCTAGAAAATGAATGGATGCCCATCAATTGGATAATGGTTGAGTAAATTGTGGTATATGAATGTTATGGAATATTATTGTTCTGTAAGAAATGACCAGCAGGATGAATACAGAGAGGCTTGGAGAGACTTACATGAACTGATGCTAAGTGAAATGAGCAGAACCAGAAGATCATTATATACTTCAAAAACGATACTGTATGAGGATGTATTCTGAAGGAAGTGGATTTCTTCAACAAAGACAAGATCTAACTTAGTTTCAATCGATCAAGGATGGACAGAAGCAGCTACACCCAAAGAAAGAACATTAGGAAATGAATGTAAACTGCTTGCATTTTTGTTCTTCTTCCCAGATTATTTATACCTTCTAAATCCAATTCTCCCTGAGCAACAAGAAAACTGTTCAGTTCTGCACACATATATTGTATCCAAGATCTACTGTAACCTATTTAACATGTATAGGACTGCTTGCCATCTGGGGGAGAGGGTGGAGGGTGGAAGGGGAAAAATCGGAACAGAAGTGAGTGCAAGGGATAATGTTGTAAAAAATTACCCTGGCATGGGTTCTGTCAATAAAAAGTTATTTAATTAAAAAAAACCAAAAAAACAAAACAAAACAAAAAAAAAAAACATTGTGTGAGTTCTTGTTAAAGTATTTTCAAATCCATAGTCCACTGTACATCTTCAAGAGAATGCATTAAGACAGGAAATATATAAATTTTGTTTTAAGTGTATTTTGCCCATTAAGTCTTTATTTCAAAAGACTAATCTCAAACTATTCAACCACAGTTAATACTTCTATGTTCAATGTGGCTTGCCTAAAGGAAACCAATGTATTTGTAAATATCAACTCTGCCCATTGGTACAAATTGATCTATTAGAGAGGTATGAACATTCTATGTCTAGCTTTCCTTGTCATACATTAAGGAATTTATGTTTTATCACATCCAAATGACATTCTGATATTATTAGAAAAATATTCCATGAGATAGAGTAACTTTTAATAGGAAGCCAATATTACTGATACAATTAATGTGCACTGAATGATTAATAATATCACATTTTATAAAAGTTTTTCATGACATTATCATGCTGGTAGCATGATGGTGGACATCAAATACTCCATATGTGGGTATATTTTACTGAGAGCTTCTAAAGAAGTAGAATGGAGACTAGGAAATGGACATGTGATTTCATCGTATGAGAAACTTCCTTTGTAACTAGGAAGATTGGTATCTTTTCTGCAATTTATAATCTTAGAAAGCCACTGAAAGGTCAATTGATTTGTATAAGACCAAAATATGTGTCAAGGGTAGGACTTGAACTCAAGTCTCAGTATACTTGGGTATATTTTTTTTATATTTTCAGAATATGAATGTCACGCGTGAGAGCTGAGTCAAAACTTCGTCAGAATCAACAAAGGTGTTGATTTTGGTGTTTTCAGGAAACTTATCCAACTATTACTGTCTGTAAGTTGCTCGTTACAAACCTACAGCTTTCAAAAACATCCAATTTGCTCCTTAGCCAGTAATGTAAGTTGTAAATGTTTTATATGAAGTGTATAAACATTATTCTTGTTATTATTATTGTTAATGTTAAAACATATCATATTTGTCTGTAATGCATGTCACACATACTCCTCCAGAAAAATCTCAGCTTCTTGAGATCAGCAACTGTTCATTTTTATTTCATATCCCCTCTACTTCATATTGGCCTGAACATAATTCTATGGATGGGCCAAAATAATTCTTCAAACTGAAGAGCTATCTTACTATCTCAAAATAGGCATATTTTTCTACTCATGGAAAAATTTATTCTCTCCAAAGGTTCATTAACAAATATAAATATTTTTTAAAGCCATGACATTCTAAAAGCAGGGGAAAACCATACAGAAAAGTAGCTTCCTTCAAGCATGCATATATAAACAATGCACTCTTATACAGGTAATATTATTTATATGGTTGATTAATGCCTGTGTTTTTCTATCACAGTTATCTTTATCATTTTCAGAAAATGCTATGTTTGCTTTTAATAATAGAATTCACATACAGCTTTGAGGCGTACAAAGTGCTTTCCTCACAAGAAAAGGCAAAGGCTGAAAGTGTGATCATTCCCATTTTGTAGAAGATGAAATTGAGGCTCTGGGGGAAACTTTGGTTCAGTGAAATGTTGACTCTGGAGAAAGACTTGGTTTCCAAGTCTTACTGATACTTACCAGATAGAAAACTGTGGGCAGGTCACTTAAAATTACTTTCCTTATCTTTAAAATGGGGGGATATCTACAATAACTTGCTAATTATAAAGACCAAATAAGATAATTATGTATTTTGAAAAGCATTTGATAAAAAAGGCTGATTATTATCATCAAGGTATTTGCTTATTGTCCTAGAGAAGTGGGTCTCACAAACAGGATCCAAATTCAGATCTTTTCACTTCAAGTCTAGAATTCTTTTCACACCTGAAGTCTGCATTACATTATGGCAATTAAATTTATTGAAAAATGATCACTAGCAATTTTCCTCAAAATCAATTTAAAATTCATCAAAGCCATGAAACAGATGACATTTATGTCACTATGTCTACCTCCAAGAACTGTAGCACAGACTGCACAATGTCAAATAGTTTCCATGCAATATTCAGTTGTAATATAATGTCCTAAAATCATTCTACCTGTCAGCATCTCAAAGAAAACAACAGAAGAGAGAAATGCTTTAAAATTTCATGATGTTTCTTATTAACATCTACAGAAACTGTATTACAAAGGTTAGAGATGATATTGATAAATGTTCATGTCAAAATGGCGGTGGAGTTTTGTAAAAACTTTAGTTTCAGAAAAACATACCTAAATTTTACATGGAATTGTCAAAGCACACACATGTTTTAAACACACTTATTTTGCTTTCTTTGAGAAGCAATATGATATAATTAATGAGGAGCTGGCTTTGAGGCCAAGAAGACTTGGCCTACCTTTGACACTTATTTTGGCTCTATACAATTCAATTAAATTTCAGTGGCTTTTCAAAATTATAAATTGCAGAAGAGATACCAATCTGCATACGTGCAGAGGAAGTTTCTTATACAATGAAAATATATATCCATTCCTTAGTCTCTATTCTACTTCTTTAGAAACTTAATAATATTTCAGTAGGACTTCTGGTCTTGGGATTTATTTTCCAAAGATAGATATAAATAATCAATAATCAAAGGTATTACTATTCTTTCTACCAAAGAGGTGTGAAAGTATCTATCCTTCTTGCTCTTGATGAGTTTCCCAATCAATTTTCTACCCCAAAAGGAAAAAAATGTGTTTCTAAAATATATTTCAATACTATTTTAAAGTATGACAGATTATAACTAACCTAAAGCTAAACTGGACAGAACAGAGCCTATCCTTGGCAGAGAAGTCCCTCTAAGGTCCCATCTATCACTAAATTCTATAATCCCAAGAGCATACTAGAACTATTAGTAAATTCATGAAGAAAGCTTTCTGTTTTCATTCATATTATAAAAGTTAAGTTTTTGTTATTCCCTTGAAAAATAATATATCTAGATGTCAGGTATGGTAAATAAAAATAATGAATTATAAGAGGAATGCAGTGATCAGTTCTAATATATTTGTGAGATTCAAACCAGTAAGTGTTCACTGAATGTCACTGACAATAAGAGAAAACTTTTGCTTCGGATTAGCAAAGCCAAGAAGGTGAAGAAAAAGCAGCCACTTGCCTGAGTTCTCCCCCAAATCTCTAAATATTTTAAAATAATACCATAAAACAATTCCTAAAGGGACAGAACCCACAAAAGGACAGGATGAAATTATTTTCCGGCCAAAAGACAACTTAGAAGATCAGCAGGAAGGGTCTGTCACCCTTGAGTGAGAGTCCAGTGAGAAAGCCAGCATAGGCCCAGCTCCAACAAACCAGGAACAGGCCTTAGAGGCCACTGAATCAGCAGAACAACAAGTGCTTGCAGTGCTCTCAGCCCACAGATCAGAAGATTATATTTGTTGGCACTGGAGACAGGAACCTATTGCTTTGCCCATAGAAGGATCTGGGTCACAGGCCTAGATGGGAGTCACAGACTGAAAACGAGCACTAACACACTCGAGCTTGCACCCACGGTGCAGTAGGGAACACCTCTTCATAGTTCCAGGGCAGAAAGGAATATTGTGATCACTCATATACCAGATTATAGACCAGGAGAATAGTAAACACATCTCTCCATACCTCATACCACCGTGGAAACTGAAAATTTACAAGTCCTTAAAAGTATCTCTGAAAACAGCTGCACTTTCATATCTGTGACAGCTTGAGGAGTGAGGATCTGAGTCTAGGAAGCCTGGCTGATTGGGAAGACCAGGCACAGCTGAGCAGAGACCCAGCCCTGGGCAAGAAGGATTCAACACCAGATGAGAGCAGAAGCAGTGGGACAGGGATGCTCCTGTCTGGGAGCACTTGCAGGAGTGGGGAGCTTTTAGTTTGGGGTTGCTGGACAGAGGGGAGAAGTGAAGGTTAAGCTAGAGGCACCATTCTCCTATTCCGTGATTAGAGATGCTTACACTAATACCTCTTTATTAAAAAAAAAAAAATAAAATAAAAGATGAATGGCGTAAGAAGAAAGAACCCCACCATAGAAACTTACTATGGAAACAGGGAAAACCAGGGTTCATCTTCCTTCAGAGGAGGTCACTGATATAAAAAAGCTTTTCCCTGTCCAGAACTAATTTATAGGAGAACTTTAAAAAAGACTTTTAGAAATCAAGAGAGACACTGAGCAAAAAGTAAAAAAAAAATTAAAATTTTAAAAAATCCAATGAAAACAAGGTCATGAAAAAAAGTTAATCAACTAGAAAAAGAGATCTAGAGTTTCAAAGATGAAAATAATTATTTGAAAATTAGAATTGGGCAAGGGGAAGCCAGTGAAGCTATGAGAAACCAAGAAATAAAATAGATTATAAAAAATGAAAAATAGAACAGAAAGTGAAATATCTTATAAGAAAGCCAACAGATGTGGAGAATAGATCAAGAGAAAATATAAGAATAATTAGATTACTTGAAAGTTGTGATCAAAAAAAGAATACTGACACAATACTAGAAGAAATAATCCAAGAAAAATGTCCTAGAATGATAGAACATGAGGGAAAGTAGAAATAGAATAAAAATCCACTGATCATCACCTCAATGAGATCCTTTATGGAAAACACATAGGTATATTATTATCAAATTTCTAAACCCCTAGATCAAAAAGAAAATTTTGCAAGAAACAAGAAAAAAAGTCAAATATACTGCAGCTACAATTAGAATCATATAGGACTTATTAGCAGCCACAATAAAAGGTCACAGGTCCTGGAATCACACCTACAGACAATCAAAAGAACTAGACCTGTTGCCAAAAAATATCATATTCAGCAAAATTGTGGATAAAGTTGAATGAGAAAAGATGGATATTCAATGAACTTGCAGATTTTCGGGACTTTCTATCAACCAAACCCAAAGTTAATAAAAAATTTAACATAAGGGCCAATATCAAAAATCATTTCAAGGAACTCAACATGGATAATTTGTTTATGCTTGCTTTTTTTTTAACATGGGAAATGTATACCATATGTTAAGATTGACATCAACAATAGGGTAGTTCAAAAGAAAGACTGGGACAGAATTAAAGTTAAAATAGTAATTATGTTATACAAATGAGGTGCAGAGGAAGAGCAGACTCAGAGGTATTAGCGGAGGTTTATCATTCTGAAAATCTCCTCATATCAGGAATGGGTTAAGTAGGCAACACTGCATATATACTATGAAGGGTATAGCTCCCTACAAAATCTATAAAGAAATAAAATGTGTGGGGAGGGAGGGATGAAAAGGAAAGCAAAAGGAAAGAAGACAAGGGAAAGATCCATGGGTGGGATGAGATTAATAGTAAGGCAAGTTAAAGAGCAGAATTAAAGCAGAATCAGCAGGCATAGGAAAGATTTATATGTGTATATGTGTGCAAGGGATGGGGGTAGTAAATGTGTGGGTATGTATATAGATATGTATATATAAATACATTTTTTCTTAACTATAATTTGCTTAGGATAGTTCTATCCACTGCACCACCTAGCTGACCTTTATTTTGTTTTGTTTTAAATAAAATTTTAAAAGAGGGGTAGCTAGATGATACAGTGATAAAGCACCAGCCTTGGAGTCAGGAGGACCTGAGTTCAAATCCGAAACTTTACACTTACTAGCTGTGTGACCCTGAGCAAGTAACAACCTCAATTGCTTGCAAAAAAACAAACACATACACATTCAGAAGAAGTTCCAATATCTAGTCTCCAAGAAGAATATGAATTGGTATTAGGCCATGCTAAAATAAGATTTTGAAAATCAAATAAGAGAAGTGAAGGAAAAATTGGGAAAAGAAATGGGGTAAATGCAAGAAAATCGTGAAAAATGAGTCACAGCTTTGCAAAGGAGACACCAAAAAAATTGAAGAAAATATTTCCTTAAAAACCAGACTAGGGCAAATTATATATAAAAAAAAAAGTACAAAAGTCAATGAAAAGAAAAATGACATGACAAGCAGAATTAGCCAAATAGAAAAGGTTATACAAAAATTCACTGAAGATAAGAACTTAAAAAGTAGAACTGCCCAAATAGAAAAGGAAATACAAAATCTCACTGAAGAAAATTATTCCTTAAAACTTGGAATTGAGCAAATGGAAGCTAAGGACTTTATTATGAAAACTCAAGAAACTATGAAACAAAATCAAAAAAAGGAAAAAACAGAAGGCTATGTGAAATCTCACTGGAAAAACAAGTGACTTGGAAAATAGATCCAGGCGAGATAATTTTAAAATTATTGGACTTCCTAAAAGCCCATGACCAAAAAAGAAACCTAGACAACATTTTTGAAGAAAACATTAAGGAAAACTATCCTAATATTCTAGAACCAGAGGGTAAAATAGATATAGAATCCACTGATTATCTCCTGAAAGAGATTCCAAAATGAAGACTCCCAGAAATATTATGGTCAAATTCCAGAACTCCCAGATCAAAGAGAATATATTGCAAGCATCCAGAAAGAAAGAATTCAAGTACTGTAAAGTACTTGATACAGTCAGAATAACACAAGACTTAGTAGCTTCTACATTAAAGGATTTGATCGTTTTGGAATATGATATTCTAGAGGGCAAAGGTGTTAGGATTACAATCAAGAATTAACTACTCAGCAAAACTGAGTATAATTCTTCAAGGGGGAAAAATGGATATTCAATGAAATAGAAAACTTTCAAGAATTCTTAATGAAAAAAACAGAACTGAACAGGAAATCTGACTTGCAAATACAAAACTCAAGAGAAACATAAAGAGGTAAAAAGATTAATAAGATTAAATTGTTTCTACTTCTTCATGGGAAGATGTTACTTGTAACCCATAAAAACTTTCTCATTATTAGGACAATGAGGAGTATATAAATATGAAGGGATGACAGCTAAAAAAAAAATAAGTGATGAGAGAGGAATACACTGGGAAAAAGGAAGAGCGAGAGGTAGAAGAGGACAAATTATCTCACATAAGAGAAGCAAGAAAAGGCTTTTACAGTGGAGGGAAAGAAGGCAGGCGTGGAGAGGTAAGTGAACCTTACTTTCATAAGAATTTAAATAGGGAGGAAATAACATATACACAAAATTGGATATACAAATCTGTCTTCCCCTAAGGAAAGTAGGAGGGAAAGGGGATGACAAAGATGTGGGAAAATGATAGAGGGGAGGGCAGATTAGGGGAAGCAATAGTCAGAAGCAAAATATTTGGAGGGACAGAGTGAAAGAAGAGAATAGAATAGATGGGAGAGAAATAGGATGAAGCGAAATATATTTAGCAATCAAAACCATGAAAAAAATGAAGCAAGCCTCTTTGATAAAGGTCTTATTTCAAAACTATATAGAAAGTCAAATTTATAAAAATAGCAGCCATTCCCCCAATGATAAGTGTGATATGAACAATTTTCAGATAAAGTGATCTAAATCACTACTGACTGGAGGAATACAAATTGAAACATTTCTAAGTTGATGCAAAGTGAAAAGTATTGTATACAAAATAACAAGAACATTGTAAGGCAATCAGATGTGAATGACTTAGCTATTCTCAGGAATGAAAAATATTATCTGTCTCCAAAGAATTGATAGTGTCTGAATACAGCTTGGAGTATTTTTTTTTAATTTCTTGACCTTTTTTTAGTCTATTTCCTTTTATTACTAGACTACAGGTGTATAAACTGTATTGAATCTCTTGACTTCTTAATAAGGGGGGAGGGTGAGGGAAGAAGGAAGAGAATTTGTAATTCAAAAATTAAAAATGAAAAAAATAAAAATTTATTTCACATGCAATTACAGAAAATATTAAATAATTTTAAAAGATTAGCAAAAGTATTAGAATTGATTACAGAAGTATAAAAAAGAATTTAATGAATTCCTAGTGACTTCCTATAAAGAATGTTAGATCAAAAATTTAGTTGTGGCATATATGTAATATGTAGCATATCTAATTAAGTCTACCCTTACACTGTAAACTATACAAAGAGAGAAACTGACCCACTATTTCACTGGAATGTACATCAAGTATATGCTCAGGAAGTTTTCTGGGTAATTTTATAGGTAATTTAAGAGACACTATAAATACAAACCTATTCTAAGACACAGAATGATCTACAACTTAAATCTTTAAAGTAATAATAATAAACTAATTTAAGGGGCACGATCATCTTTACAAACATACCTTAATATTTTATTGTGATTACTGTCCCCAAAGACCCAGAAATACCCTGAGGAGTTCCAACCAGACATGCAGGAAGCCTTCCTCAAATTTTCTTCCAGTAGAGCACAAAAGATTGATTTTCAGACATTCCTTACTCTTGTCATTTAAGTATCTTACCTTTTTTTCCTCTCACACATTTCTGTAATAACACCTCTTATGCCACTTCTCTTTCAAAATGTATGGCTAAAAGTAAATGGTAATCTACTCATATCCATCTCCCTGCCCTTCCGTGTCCTTTGGGTGATGTATGATTTTAATTCTAAAATTCAACAAAAGAATGCTGTTAGAAGATAGGCTTTTCTCTCAGGAAAAAGCTTAGGGTTATTTAAATTAATGCACAATTTTCCAACTTCAAGCTATTCTCCTTCTACCATTCTATTCTAGGCTTGGATTATTGCTCATCTGCAACTTTAGTTTAGATTGTGGCACTCATGGATCAATTTTATGGGTTGCATGTGTAAAAATGTGGCAGCCCTTTTTTGTAGTGGTAAGGAACTGGAAACTGAATGGATGCCCATAAATTGAAGGAAGAATGGCTGAATAAATTGTGGTATATGAATGTTATGAAATATTATTGCTCTGTAAGAAAGACCAGCAGGATGATTTCTGAGAGACCTGGGGAGACTTACATGAACTGATGCTAAAGGAAATGAGGAGAACCAGGAGATCATTGTACATGGCAATAACAATATTTATTATATGAGGATCAATTCTGATGGACATAACTTTCTTCAGCAATGAAATGATTCAAACCATTTGCAATTGTTCAGTGATGAAGAGAGCCATCTACACCCAGAAAGAGGATTGTGGGAGCTGAATGTGGTTCACAACATAGCATTTTCACTCTTTTTTTGTTGTTGTTTGCTTGCATTTTATTTTGCTTCTCTCTTTTTTTAACTGGTTTGATTTGATCTTTCTTGTGCGGCACTATAATTGTATAAATATGTATGCATATATTGTATTTAACATATATTTCTACCATTTTTTAACATATATTAGCCTACTTGCCATCTAAGGGAGGGCATGGGAGAAGGGGGGAAATTAGAACACAAAGTTTTGCAAGGGCTAATATTGAAGAACTGTCCAAGCATATGTTTTGAAAAATAAAAAGTTTTAATGAAAAAAAAATACTTAGCTCTTAAAAAAATTTTTTTAAATGCTTCAAAAAACCCAAAACTTCATGGGTTGTTCATCCAAATGCATAACATAAGATAGGCAATAAGTATTCTTCAACGTCTTGAGTTTTTCCTTGGTGGATTGTTTCATAAAACTCTTTTGAATGATTAACAGTATTATTTAAGAAGCTATACATAATTGATGAATTCAGCGCAATATTATCTGATGACCAAAATATGAGGAGAACTTTTGCATCTCTAAGGGATCCCTCCACAATTTCTCTCCTGGACATCTTCCACCAGAGTTCCAAATACCTTTCATGTACACATGTCCATTTTATGTTTCACTTGATATTAATAATCAAAGGGTTTACCAGCTCATTTCTGTTGGTACCCTGCTCAAGGAATTTTGGTATAAATTAAACATAAGAATAGGAGGTAAGTTATTTGGTCTCCACCGAATTAAAAGCTTTTAATTAGTTAATAATAACCACAATGGGATCATGAATTTTCTAGACTTTTTAGTTTAATTGTATCACTAAAGAACTGTGGCTTGTGGTATAGTGGTACAGAATCAGAGAATTCTAGGGCTAAAATGTATCTCAGAAATCATCTATTACAATCTATGCTACAACACACCTGACAAGTGAACTTGCAACATCTGCCTAAAAGTCTCTAATGAGAAAGAATATATTAATTTCTGAGACAGCTAATGTCACTTTTAGATATCTCTAGTTATCAAACTTTTTTTTTCCTGACACCAATTCTAAATTTGTCTCTTTGTAATTTCCATCAACTACTGCTTTTGTCATCTGTGGCTAAATAGAATGAATCTAATTCCTCTTTTACATGGCAGTCCTTCCAATACTTGAAGATCACTACCATATCCCCAAAGGTCTTCTCTTTTCCAAGCTAAACATTCCCAGAGTTCCTTTGGTCAATATTCAAAAATGTATTTGTCCACTTTTCATATCTTCTTCCATGATGTCCTTAATATGAATGTAAATTACAAAATTATATTGTATAAATAATTGCATAAATTGTATAAAATCATAAATTATAAAATTAAAAAAAAAACTTTGTAGATATAGGAAAATAGGCAAATGGGCTAGTAGTTATTCATCACCATTTAAAAATTAATGAGGACTAATTTTTTCAAAATCAGTTCTCTTCCCCTCTAAGATATTTTAAAAATCAATCCCTCATTGTCCTCAAAATTCTGTCACCTCTAGGACAGACTTCTTCTAGGTATAATTGCTTTAATCCAGCTCTTCTTCCTTTCCTCTAATGACATTTCTACTTAGTCACACAATTCACTAGGGACTAGGATGTTAAAAAAAAAAAAAAAAAACACCCAAATGTAATAATTCCATGATCATTAATGGGGGAGGGGAGAAGGAGGAAAGTCTAGTACAAATCTATTTTTACAGATTTTTTCCCTTTTTGCCTGTTAGTTGCCTTTCCTTCCAGTTTTATTCTTAAATGCCTTGAAGATTATTTTACCTACCAAAGCTTTCTTAAAATTTGATTTACTCTCTACTATTTCCCAGTTTTGTGAGTGATATTACTCATAATCTTCCACCAGTCTCCTCTGAAAGAACAACAAATAAATTTATATTCTCAATTAATATTTCCCCCAAATGGCAAGGCTCTCTGGCAAGATCATGTTCTTTGGCTGAGGTGATTTCACTTTTTTTTTTTTTTTTGGCAAATTATTTACATCATCAATTACACTGATTAAACTTTATTTGTAAATCTTAAGACAGCTTTGTTCTTTTCATTCACTTCTAATTTTTCAGCATTGAGGTCAACCTGAAGCTGCCTTAATTGAATGTCATACCCTCTTCTCATTTTCAATCATTCTTTTAGTTTGAAATTGATTTTGATCAATGAAGGTAGCCCAGCTGTACCTGATCTAAAACTATATTATAAAGCAGTGGTCACCAAAATCATTTGGTATTGGCTAAGAAATAGACTAGTTGATCAGTGGAATAGGTTAAGTTCACAGGACAAAATAGTCAATAACTATAACAATCTAGTGTTTGACAAATCCAAAGACCCCAACTTTTGGGATAAGAATTCACTATTTGACAAAAATGTTGGGAAAATTGGAAACCAGTATGGCAGAAACTAGGCATTGACCCACTTTAACATCGTAAACCAAGATAAGATCAAAATGGGTTCGTATCTAGGTATAAAGAATGAGATTATAAATAAATTAGAAGAATATAGGTGTTAGAATCCTAGTGTTAACTCAATGGAATTGATAGAAACAATGCTTATTGGTTCACACATTAGAGCAAATGCTTACAAGGTGTTAAGTCACTAGAATTGATAGAAACAATGCTTACACCTTTAAGAGTTTACACATTAGAGCTCACACCTTTAAGAGAGTTTGCACATTAGAGCTCACACATTGGAGTTCACAAGTACAGGAGATTCACAAAGTTAACTTTGTAATTCTGTGAATTCATACCTCCCATAATCCCACTCTCAGAGTAGGAGTCAACCTTTGAGTTTACACCTCTAAAAGAGCATAAAAAGGAGCTGAGTTAGTGAAGTGAGTTCAGTTGGAGAGATTGACAAGCTAGAGACTGCAGTCAGGCAGAACAAAGGATTCAGAGGAGGAGAACCAAGATTCAGAGAGAGCTGGAAGCTGAAGCTGGCAGACAAGCTGCAAGAGCTCTTGGAACCAAGGAAGGAGATGGGCCTCTAACCAGGTTATTTTGGAAGAGACAATAAAAGATTTGAACTTTTATCAGCTGGCTGCATTTGAGGTGATTATTATTCTGAACTGAAACTAAGGCTGCCTTCAGAAACCTCCCCAGGAAACCTGCTCCCCCAGAGAGAACCATCATATTTTAGAGAAAAAAAGAAGAACATTACACATAGGATAGTTTACCACTCAGACCTTTGGAGGAGGAAGGACTTTGTGACCAAAGAAGAACTAAAGATCATTATTGATCACAAAATAGAAAGTTTTGATTATATCAAGTTAAAAAGCTTTTGTATAAACAAAACTAATGCAGACAAGATTAGAAGGGAAGCAATAAACTGGGAAAATATTTTTACAGTTAAAGGTTCTGATAAAGGCCTTATTTCAAAAACATATAGAGAATTGACTCTAATTGTTAAGAAATCAAGCCATTTTCCAATTGATAAATGGCCAAAGGATATGAACAGACAATTTTCAGATGATGAAATTGAAACTATTTCTACTCATATAAAAAGGTGCTCCAAATCATTATTGATCAGAGAAATGCAAATTAAGACAAATCTGAGATATCACTACACACTTCTCAGATTGG
Organism: Sarcophilus harrisii; assembly: GCF_902635505.1. NCBI lineage: Eukaryota > Metazoa > Chordata > Mammalia > Dasyuromorphia > Dasyuridae > Sarcophilus > Sarcophilus harrisii. The sequence continues at coordinate 470,444,792 of NC_045427.1, read as the reverse complement.
CTAAGATGACAGGAAAAAATAATGATGAATATTGGAGGGGATGTGGGAAAACTGGGACACTGATACACTGTTGGTGGAGTTTGAATGGATCCAGCCATTCTGGAGAGCAATTTGGAATTATACACAAAAAGTTATCAACCTGTGCATACCCTTTGATCCAGCAATGTTACTACTGGGCTTATATCCCAAAGAGATCTTAAAGAAGGGAAAGGGACCTGTATGTGCAAAAATGTTTGTGGCAGTCCTTTTTGTCATGGCTAGAGTTTATGCCCAGCAATTGGAGAATGACTGAGTAAATTATTACATATGAATGTTATGGAATATTATTGTTCTGTAAGAAATGACCAGCAGGATGAATACAGAGAGGCTTGGAGAGACTTATTTGAACTGATGCTAAGTGAAATGAGCAGAACCAGAAGATCATTATACATGGCAACAACAAGATTATATGAGGATCAATTCTGAAGGATTCAGCAATGAGAAGATCCAAATCAGTTCCAACTGATCAGTGGTGAACAGAACCAGCTACGCCCAGCAAAAGAACACTGGAAAATGAGTGTGGACCATAACATAGCATTTCTACTCTTCCTATTATTGTTTGCTTCCATTTTTGTTTTTCTTCCCAGATTATTTTTACCTTTTTTCTAAATCCGATTTTTCTTGTGCAGCAAAATAACTATAAATATGTATACATACATTGTATTTAACATATACTTTAACATATTTAATATGTATGAAACTGCCTGCCATCTAGGTGAGGGGATGGAGAGAAGGAGGTTTTGCAACGGTCAGTGTTGAAAAATTACCCATGTATATGTTTTGTCAATAAAAAGCAATAATAAAAAAAAGAAAAAGAAATAAAATAAAAATTTTAAAAATATGCTTCAAAAAAATTGCTTTCAATCTATGCTCTAATGTATTAGTGGCTTGAAAGTAATTAGTCCTATATAAGTAATGAAATCTGCTAAAATATAATAAATTTCATTTTAAATGATTTCATTACATGATTTCTATGTCTAATACTTCCTGGCTTTCTTCTCAAAGAAAGTATCCATAATTGATAAGCCTTAGGACTTCCATTTAGTTTACATGTCTTTGGTCTTTTTCATTTTTTACTCTTAATTTTTCCAAGTTTTTTTTTTATATCTTTTACTATTCCAACTTTAGCTCTGCTATTGAGTATGTTCCTACATTCTGATTTAATCTGAAGCAGTTTTAATCTAAATCTCCATAGAATTTCTCTGCTTTCTCATTCTCTGCAACAAATACTGAAACATAAACTGCAACTATTTTCACAGTAGATATGCTTATCATGTGCACTGCAATATACAGTGAAAAAATGTACCATAAAATTACATTTCTTGTTGCCCTTGGATACATGATAGAGCCAACTTCAGGATCTCTTTGTGATTTGTCTTTCAGAGGATAACCCAGTCATCTTTACATTTTGCTGTAACTTCATTCTGTCTTCTGATTTGATTTATATCAAGAATGTCAGGGTTGATAGGATTCATTTCCTCTAGAGTCTCTCTCTCTAGAGTCACTGAACAAGAATCTCACATTTAGATTATCAATAGATCATTTAACATTTGTAAGTAGTCTAAAAACTATGACTCTTAGCACCTTCATTTTCTCCTTAACTTCAATTATCACTGTATCCATGGAATTGGAATTCTACACAAGTCTGCGGGACATTTTTCATTTTTGTTTATTCCATGGATTCAAAGAATTTATCATCAAGTGCCCAGTCAACTACAGAGGAGTCTTTCCATATTCAGCTAGGCCTATTACTGAAACAATACTTTTTTTTTTTTTGCAAGTTTTTGCAACAACTGAGAATCTGTCAAAACTTATGTTTTGCTGTCAGAGCCTTCAAAAATTCAGTGATGACTCAGTTTCACAAGATATCAGAGGTATTTGTTGGTTTCTACACATAAAATAGAACAAAGTCATCCTCATGTAGGATATGCATAATGTACTAAGGAGACAATTTTAAACTCCAGAAGATTTTAAAGTTGACATATATTAAAAAGCAATCTTAAAGATTATTTACTTTATTGTAGATTTCAAATGAGATAAGAACTAAGAGCTCATAAAGTCCAATCTCCTCCTTTTAAAGATGAGGAAATTGGGAATTCAAAAGTTAAGTGACTTACTCAGGAACAAAAACTTAATAAATATCTTAGTCAGGAATTCACACTCAGGTCTTCCAGACTCAAAATCTAGGGAACTAATAACTATGCCATGCTGCCCCATTTTACAAGACTCAGAGAGAAATGATTTGCTGAAATTACTGCCCAAATTTCCTGGCCATAAGATGATGTTTGTTCAACTACTAACAACAATAATAACATATTCATATGGTACTTTAAAGGGTTCACAATACATGCCTCAATGCTCCTCTGTAGATGGTACAAGTATTTTTTATCATCATTTTATAGAAAAATAAACTACAGTAATAAAACTAGAATTCTAACCCAAATCCTCAAATTTGAGGATTTTCTACACAGGTGGATTAGAAAAATGCTACAGGTATAAATTTAAGTAAGGATTTGTCAAAATCTGTCAGACGAGACAGAAACACAGATTTAGTTAAGACAACTGTTAGGCATATTTGGAACTAGTTGAAAAGTGGAACCCAACAAAGTAATCAATAACAGTTTGTTATCAATTTGGAAGGTCTGCAGTGCAACATACAAATAATGTACTCAAAGTCAGTGATAATCGAATATGGAATAATCCAAATTAAGGAATAACTAATATGGTGAATAACAATCAGGATCCAAAATGAATGTATTTTGACATTCTAAAATATTGGGCCAGATCTTAAGAAGAAATTTAACTGGAGTATGAATAAAGTCTTATGCTTGGGATTTTAAAAATCAACAAGAAATATTTTTAGGCTTAATGTCAGGAAGAACTTCGTGATAATTAAAGCTAAGCAATGTAAAATGGATGGCAGTGAGTTCCCAGTCACTGTTACATTGTAAAGGGGCTACTTGTTCAGGAACAGGTTGAATTAGATAGTTTTTAAGCTCCCTCTGGGTTCTAAGATTCTGCATGCTTTCTACTACACCAAGCAGATATTACAGACAAGTTAAAAACATAAAAAATCAGATAAAAGATAAATATTGAGACCAGAATTCAAAACCAGATCTCCTGACATCCTTTCTGCTTTCCCATGTTGTCTACATTATAGCAGACATCACTGGCCAGTTGTTTCTCTTTATTGAGAGACAAGACAAAGCTGTAAATTCTATTCATGACCTTCATATATCTTCTATTTTAAAGAGTTACACCACACAGCTACATAATTCACATCATCTTAGCCTGCCTACAGATGCAAAATAAAAACTATTTGTTCATCTAGCAATTATACAAAGGCACAAAAAATTTAATAAATAACAATTTTTCATTCCACTATAACTTGAACAACACATGCTAAGTATAATGCCAGGTAAAAATACAGCTGTGCTTTTTCACTGTAGAAAGAATGAGCTAATATTTTGGCAACTTTTCCCATTACATGATGCTATTATGTGTGGTGGTTATCAATTTTAGTTTTTTGTTCATAGAGGCATAGTTCTTGGAAGAAAACAAAGTACCTGGCTCACAGAAGCATAAAAATTAACTGGCTGGATAAGACAAAAATAGTAAAAATAGAGAATCGTAAAATTGTTAAGATGCTGTTGAAGAAAATGTTGGTTTAAAAACTATGCTGACAGAAGCAGCTACACCCAAAGAAAGAACACTGGGAAATGAATGTAAACTGTTTACATTTTTATTTTTCTTCCCAGGTTATTTTTTACCTTCTGAATCCAATTCTTCCTGTGCAACAAGAGAACTGTTCGGTTCTGCACACATATATTGTATCTAGGATATACGGTGACATATTCAACATGTATAGACCTGCTTGCCATCTGGGGGAGGGGTGAAGGGAGGGAGGTTTGGAAAAGTCAGAACAGAAGTGAGTGCAAGGGATAATGGTGTAAAAAATTACTCAGGCATGGGTTCTGTCAATAAAAAGTTATAATAAAAAAAACTATGCCGACAGATTTGAAATAGCTTGTTAATTTGTTAAACAGAAGTCTATAGTTTTCAAACTGTGATTTCATTTGCATTCTCTACCACTTAAAAACTTTGCTAATAGGCATGTGATGGTGCAATTCATTTTTTTAAAAGTTTTGGTTAGTTTGCTATTACTAATAGAACTAGTAATTACTGTAATACTTTTTTCCTCGTTGAAGACATTTTAAAAATTATTTTCTTATCAAAGTAGGTTGGGATGAGTAGTTTAAACATTTCCTCAAGTGCTCCAAAATACAAAATTATGCACCTTACTACTGAGAACAGGATTCTAGAATAATAGCATGATAGCCACAAGGGACCTCAGAAGCATACAGTATAATTCCTTCTATTTCACAAATTAGATACTATAACTGAAAGGCTAAGAAACTTGCCCAAGGTCACGCAGTCAGAGGTAAAACTGGAATTCAAAGTAAGGTCTCCTCATTCCAAATCTATCACTCTTTCTACTACACCATGCTCTTTATTTTTGTAGTCTTATCCTTCTTTTAAAACAATTTTTTCTGGTGATTTTTTTCTATGAAATTAATATTTCTCAGTTAAAATAAGGCAATGGCACCGACTTTAGGTATAATATTTGTATAGGTAACTTAAGAGATAATTATTATAACATCCTTTATAAAGTAACACTGAATGTTTCCAGGTCAGACACGAGGGGAAAAAAATCTATCTTATTCTGAAACACTCTGAGCTGTCACTTAAAACATTTTCTGAAGCTCTTCCCAAAGATTCCTGTTTCAGGTCTTAAGTGAATCTATTCAATTACCTTTTCAAAGACCCTAAATTCTACAACAGTTGAAAATAACTCCAATTCGCCTCTCCCTTACTTCCCAGAGTTTTCTTAATTCTATCCTCAGAAGCAACTGAGTCTATAATGCTGAGGAGGAAAACCTGCTTTGGGGTCTGACTTGCAACTCCTGTTTTGTAAGGCCAGAATCACAGCACATAAATTCCACAAGCAGCTTCAGTCTCAGATTACACTTTAGAGAATACTGCTGTCACAATTAAATTCTAGCTATGTTAAGAACCTTGGCTCTAAAATAGACTAGGGAGTAGAGACAGATTGGAAGAGATAGCATCTCCTGGCTGAGGCCACAAGGCACTACCAGAAGGGTCCTCTTCCTCATATACCAGACACTCACACAATAAGTAGGACTCTAAAAAGTCCTTAAATCTCTCATTTGGAAGCTCTGCTCCTGCTTCTTTCCTCCCTTCTTCCCTTTGCCCATTATCACTCCCCCATCCCAGTACATTTTATCAGGAGCCAGAAATGTCAAACACTTCTACAATAAACAGATAGAGGCTGGTCTTTTTTTATTTTCATACCTGCTGATACTATGAGAGGTTAGGATGTAATCTGCCTCGGGCACCCTCTCTCTCCATACAAACTAGGCAGGTCATTTTCTTTTTATCAAAAGGAAGAGTAGGTCATCACATTTTAGTGCCTGTTGACACCATCACTAGTAAAAGCAAGATAAGAAATCATTGCCCTTAAGGTACCTTAACCTCTACTTTACTTTTATACAGATATTTCACAACTACTATACTGAACTCAACAGACTTCAGTATAAACAGACAAGAGGTTTGAATCCACACTTCTTAAACCATAGGGATCTCAGCCAGATAAGCTGCTTACAAAAGGCAAAACAGAGGTGACTTGGTCTTTAAAAAAAAAAAAAAAAAGATGTAGATATATAAATACACAAACACACAGATACACATATATGACTTTTGTTTTTTCAACAATCATTTATAATTAGGCAAATCAACCTATCAACTTCTATTGAGAATAAGCAAAGTTCATAGTTGATTCCCCTCCTCATCACCCTGTCACTTTTTAGAGGTCAAGATTGCATATTAACATTACACAGCATTCAATTTTATTTTATTATTTTCTTTATTAACATTATTGTAGTCAATGGTATCCCTGTTTCAATTTGGCTAAAATGCATTTTTCGCTTGCAAAGAGATAGTACTTATATGGCACCTGCAGTGCAGCAGGCACTTTGCTAAGGGCTTTTAAAAAAATATCTTATTTGATCCTCACAACAACCCTATGAGATAGATGCTATTCTTCTTTTACAGATGAGGAAACTAATTCCAAGAGGGTTAAGTGGCTTGCCAAAGGTCACGTTGTTAGTTAAAAAAAAAAAAAAAAAAAAAAAAAAAAAAAAAAGCATCTGAGTCTAATTTGGATTCTGGTCTTTCTGACATGCCCAGAGCTCTGTCCTCTGGGCCATTAGTTGCTTCTACTGTGACCTGAAATTGCAGAAATGAGCTAAGAGACATGTAGGAGCATTGATATAAATGATTCACTAGATCCTCCAATAGCACAAACCGTTTTTTTTTTTTTCCTCAAATTTTCATAGCCCAACTTTCCTCTGTCCTATCCAGAGTTTCCATTTCTTTGGAATCCTTGCACTTCTGAAATCTCAAACTTATTCAGTCAACCTGGAAGATTAAAGGCAAACTATATTTCAGAAGTTATTCAACACTGTCTTACAAGGAGCTATATTCAATGCATAACACACACACACACACACACACCCCACTGTTTTGCCTTATCCCTCTCTTGCCACCAGTCAGAGAATAGGAAATATAGCTCTGAACTTACCTTAATGTGAATGAAGTCAAAACAATTTGCCTAGAAAGCAGAATCAATTTCTAGCTAAACAATGTGTTGTAGCTGACTCAAAAAACATTACTAGAAGTAGTTCTGAAAGAAAATAAAACTTTTTCATCAAAGGATATTTAATAAAGGGATACAATTCTGGTTGTTGTTGTTGTTTCAGCTGTGTCCAACTCTTTGTGGCTCCATTTGGGAGCCTTGGTAAAAATACTGGAATAATTTGCCATTTCCTTTACCTTATTCTTCTCATTTTACAGATAAGGAACTGAGGCAACGAAAGTGATATGACTTGCCCAGGGTCACACAGCTAATAAGCTTTCTATCCACTGCATCACAGAGGGTTTACTACAAAATTCCCTGATTGGTATCCATCACAAAAGATATATATATATATATATATGTATGTATGTATTGTATAACAATAGTATCTACCTCACAGGATTGTTGGGTGGATAAGTGAGCTAAAATATGTAAAAGGCTATGAAAACTGTAAAGTGAGCTATAAGTTATAACTATTATTATATATCATCATCATTTTTATTACTCATTTGCCTGAGATGTGGACAGCATCATCCTTTGGACAGATAAAAGCTGCATACTTCTTATGTCCTTTCTAGCTCTGAGATACAATCCTATCTATGATAGACAAAATACAGGAGGCAAGAGTGTTTAGCTATGCCAATTAGTTCAGAAAAAAATCTATGGAGTATGTGGAATTATAGGGCAACTAGGTGAACAGGGTGCTGGGCCTGGAATCAAGAAGACTCATTTTCCTAAATTCAAATCTAGCTTCAAATATTTATTATCTGTATGACTTTAGAAAAGGCACTTAATTCTGGTTACCTCAGTTTCTTCAAAAGTAAAATGAGCTGGAGAACAAAATGGCAAACCACTCCAGTATCTTTGTAACAAACTCCAAATGGGGTCACTGGACAACAAATATGGGATTATGCCAGATAGGTATAAGAGAATGTATCATTAATATCATCAAGAATGAAGAATTGTAGTGAAATCTCCAAGGTCTACTGAGACTATAATTTTGAGAGAATGATATCTATACCAAATCTACAATGACATTATTTTTTATTAAAGCTTTTTATTTTCAAAACACATGCATGGACAATTTTTCAACATGAACCTTGCAAAGCCTTGTGCTCCAAATTTTCCCCTCCTTTCCCCCACCTCCTTCCCCTCACTTCCTTCCCTAGATGGCAAGTAATCCAATATATGTTATACATGTTAAAATATAAAACATATTTATACAATTATCTTGCTGCCCAAGAAAAATCTGATCAAACAGGGAAAAAAAGGGAAAGAAAACAAAATGCAAGCAAACAACAAAAAAAAGAGTGAAAATGCTATGTTGTGATCTACATTCAGTTCCCACAGTCTTCTTTCTGGATATAAATAGCTCTCTTCATCACACGATCACTAGACTCGATCATCTCATACAATGACATTCTTAAATCAGAAAAAAAAAAAAACATCTTTCCCTGAGAGGACATCAAAGAAAAAAAGAATTAAAGGAAATTAATGAAAGTATCTATGTTTTTACATCCTTTCACAGTCTCTCAATTCCTCTTTCCCACTCCCACCACCACCAAATTCATAACACAGAAGAATTCTTAATAAGGATGATGGTAGATCATCCTCTCAGTGCTGACACTTCAGTGACATCGCTTAGTCCCCAGATCACCATTCCTCTAGGATCTACCTCACAGAATAGTTGTTATTAGAGTCATAGAGACCTCTGACACTTGCCATGGCCAAATACCTAACTTCTCTGAAACTGACTTTGTTCGTGTGAAAAAGTGGAGAAAAGCATTCCTCTAGGATCTACCTCACAAGATATTTGTAAGAATCAAATAAGATGACAAACATAAAGCAGTTTGTGAATCTTAAAGATCTATACGTCAATGGCATATCCTCAAAGGAAGTAGACAAAACAATAACCAGGATCCTTCATGTATTTGAACACCAGTATTATCATTGTTCCTCTCAACTTTCAAGATGTATGCTATTTATGCTAAGGTTTAGAATTAAGCAAAAGCATAAATATCAATCTCCACTTTTCTATATCTGAATAATCCATACTATAACATCAAAAGACTTCTGAATGACCATGATTTTTATCAGTGTCAATTAAGCTTTCTCTTTCTCTTGAGAACAAAAATAACCTGAAATAAGACAATAATCACCAGCATTCTTCTCTTGGTTATGTTAAATTTTCCCTCGGCTTCACAAATCACACACTGACCTCCCCTCTCTTATGTTACATTATATAAAATACAAAAGCCACATTCCTTCTTGACAGCTAACCTCAGGCACCACTAGTCTAGCATCCAGTCACTTACCTCACTGGCTGAAAGCTGATAGGATACGCAAGACAAGCCTGAGAGTTTAACTGGCAGAGCTGTTCAGATCTAAATTGTGCTATTTGAAACTTGGACCACAGGAGACAACAGTTCACTTTTTTCACCCTGGCAAAAGATTCAACCTCTTGGCCCTAGGAAAGTCATCTGAATATATTTAACAAAAAAAAAAAAAAAAAAAGTAAAAAGAGAAAGAAGAGAAAAAAAAAAGTCTTCCTCTCTTCTGATTGAAGATATATTCAGCTCTCTGATCTTTTTATGCACATTTGATCATCCTGTTGACAGCCTTGGAAGTTAAGTAATATGGGCTGCTGCACATAGGTTTCAAACCTTGATGGAAGCCAATGGCAGGCTCCTTTTGACAGTCAAATAATGACAAGCACGTTGCAGGCCAATGCCCGTCATTCATGAACATCTCCAACCTGCTCCAACTGCGGCACAGCGACTAAATAGAAGGTCAAAGGTTAAGCTCCAAGAAGACAGCAATGAAGGGCAACTGTCATGCACCACTGAATAGTGTGAGGCAGCAAGGAGTGGTTGTCTCCTGAAGAACATGCAAAATGTTCTCATTCTGTCCAGGCAGAGACATATCTGAAGGTCCTAAATGAGACCATTGCCAATTCATGAAGAGCCAAACTGACAGCATGCCATTCAAGCTGTCTTGTATTTTTTTTCTGTTTCAAATCACAAATGTATGCAAACTATACAGTTAAAGTATAACTCTTCAATCACTGAGTTAAGTATGCTGTGTTCAGACACATATGTACTAAGAACTTCAGAAGGAAAAAAAAACCTTAAGGAAGTTTAATCAGTTTTGTTGCTGCCCGTAATAAAAACCTGTAATAACTCTCAACTGCACATAAGATAAAGGACTATGTTTTCTAGAAAAGTGCTATTTTTCTAAAATGGCAAAACTTAAAAATTGCTAGGTCATGAAAAAACGGGGCTAAAATTTGGATTTACTTTCACATTAATATAATATACAAGATAGACAATTCTATTGTAGACATATTTAAGATATTTTATCAAGAATAAAGAGTCAATAGTTTGTTATTCAGTTGTTCAGTTGCATCCAACTCTTCATGACTCCATGAACCACAGGATACCAGGTCCTACTATTTCTCAAAGTCTGTGCAATTTCATATTAGTTTTTCCATCACACTATCTATCCATCTCATCTTCTGCCATCCCCTTTTCCTTTTGTCTTCAATCCTTCCTATATCAAGGTCAAGTGGTCAAGATATGTTATAAAAATCATTCAGTAGAAAGGACCTAGCTGGAAACAATTTACTCCAATATCTTCATTTCACTGACAAAAAAAAAAACTCCCAAAACAACAACAACAACAACAAAATGAAGTTTAGAAGCAAAGTGATTGGCACAAGATAGGAAAGTTATAAAATGTCAGATCTAGAGGACTTGAACTCAGGTTTTCTAAGTCCTGTTGTTTTTATTCTTCCTGACTTCCTTGGTTCTGCTGAAGATGTCTCCACACTTCCAGTCACCCAGGCATTCAATTGTGGAATATAGTTCTTGACTCTTTATTCTCTTTCACTTCTTCCTTTTCCTCTCCTTCATTTATCATTTCCCAAATCTTGTCAATTCTCCCTCCTCATTTCTCAAATCCTTCACCTTCTCTCTACTTACATGGCTACTACCTGAGTTCAGGTCCTTATTAGCTCTCCAGGAACCACTGAAATAGCCTCCTAATTGGTTTTCCTGCTTCTAGCCTCTCCCTTCTCCAATCCATCCATACGGTTGTTTTAAAATTCAACTCCATTTCCCCTATTAAGAGGCTCCATATTATTTCTAGAACAGAGATTATCCACATTCGAATCATCCTGTTGATAGCATTGGAAGTTAAGTAACACAGGCTGCTGCACATAGGTTTCAAATCTTGATGGAAGCCAATGGCAGGCTCCTTTTGACAGTCAAATAATGACTCATTTGTCATTAAAACACTTCACAATCTGATTTCCATTTACCTCTTTAAACTGATGCTACATTACTACTCTATACACTCAATATTCTGATCTAGCTCCTTACCTGTTCTTCATATACAACATTCTACCTTACATTTCAGTATGTTTATACAAGTTTGTTCCTCAGCCTGGAACCCTCTTCATCTTTACCTCTTAGAATCCTGGACTTCTTTCAAAACTTCACTTTATCTGATAATAACTTTTTATCCATCCATTTTTCCCTATGCTAACGCCAAATCCAGTTCTTCATTCCAACCATGACCTCCATTTCCTGTACTCTCAGTTCTTCTGAAGCTACTGTTCCTTTTCTTATACCAATTTTTTAGTGAACCAATTCAACTCAAACTATCCTTTGTTCACAAATTCTTTATTCCTTTAGTCCCACAACATACTACACCTTGCCAAACTTCAAACCCCAATTATCTAAATCTTCTACTTCCTTTATTAGAATACAGTGAGAGGAAATAACAAAACCAGGCTTATTAGGTCCACTACAGTATTGACATAAATAATAATTTCAAAGTGACCCTTAATACATGACAATAAGTCCACTTTTCCCAAATAAAAATCACTATCCTATTTTGCACAGTGGAGGGAAAAAACTTTCTTGTCTTCTTCAAGCTTCCTGTGTAATCTCCTATCGTACTCCTCTCAGCTACTCCCTCATTCTTCACTGGAAAAAAAAAAGAAAAGAAAGAATGAAAAAGAAAAAATTGAAGCCATTAGCCAAGAGGTTCCTCTTTTTCCCTTCTCCCCACATCCTACTACCTCATTTCCCATCACTAAGTCATTTTTTATTACATCCTTCTTCACATCTATAAGGAGATGACCCCTCTTGCCAAAGCTAATTACTATATGCAAACCCATGACCTCATCTCCTTCCAGCGGATTATCCCCCCACTATCAACCCCATTCTCTAAATTCAACTTCTCCCTACATACTAGTTCATTCAGTCCTTCCTACAAACTCCCTACCAAAAAAAAAAAGGGGGACCAAAACCAAGACCTATCAAACTCACAAAGCCAAGCTACTGGCTTTAAAAAGTTTTCTATTTTCATTACCTCTTCTTCCTCTCCTCCCACTCACTCTTCTAAATCTTTTGCAATCAGGATTTTGACTGCATCTTTCAAATGAAACTGGGTATCTGAAACTCAATATATCCAAAAAATAACTCATTAGCTTTCCTTTCAAATGTTCCCCTCTCCTGAACTTAATTATATTTGTCAAGAATTCTATCTTCCCAGTTGCCCAGCATCATCACCTTGATGTTATCCCTATACTCCTTAATTCTTATTCACTCTACTTACCCAATCTGATGTCAAACTTTGTCATTTCTACCTTCTCATCTCTCTGCTCTCATAACCATTACCCAAGTTCAGGCCTTTTATCATCTCTCACCTAGACTACTGCAATAGTTTTCAAAAAGATCCTTCTGATTCATGTGTCTTTCTATTCATCTGCCAAAATGATTTTTCTAAAATGGAGTCATGATGAGTCACTTTCTTACTCAAAATACTCCAGTATCTCTCTATTACTAGCCCTCTTACACTTTGTTCTAAAGATAACCAAATATATCCAGATCGATCTACTTGCTATTCTTTCCACACAATACTCCATCTCTCTGCCCCAGGTCTTTCTTTTTAGCTTTCCTCCATGAAACCTTGAAATGATCACCCTCCTCACTTGTACTTCTTAATTTCCTTGGCATCCTTCTAAACTCAGTTCAAATCCTAACTTTGACAGGAATCTTCTCCTGGTTCGCACAGTTCCTAGGCCACTTTCCTCCCATATTAGTTTATATCTAACTCTAGATATATCTTGCACAAACTTGTATATTTGCATGTTATTTCCCCCCATAAGAAATTTGAGAACTCTTGGAAACAGAAGCTGTTTTTATTCCTTTGGATATCCATTGCTTAATACAAGGACATATGGTGAATGCTTAATAAATACTTGCTAGATGATATTTTGACAAATGTTATACTTTCCACCTAAAGCTTTTCCTGATTTCCCATCCTTACCTTGTACTGCCTGTAGCTTTAACCCTAAATTTACTTTACTTTTTATGTTTCCTATAGTTACTCAGATTTGCATATTTCTTCCCAATAATTTTAAGTTTCCTAATAACAAACAGTGTTTCATTCCTGTTTCTGTATCTCTAGCCTTTAACATTGTCCTGGTATATAGTAGATACTTCATAAATTTTTAATGAATTGATATTAAAACTTATGCTTTCTTTTTGAACTGGACAGGGATCTGTTTTAAAAATGATTTTGGCCGAAGAGCAATTTGGAGCTATGCTCAGAAAGTTATCAAACTGTGCATACCCTTTAATCCAGCAGTGTTTCTGCTGGGGTTGTATCCCAAAGAGATCTTAAAGGGGGGAAAGGGACCCACATGTGCAAAAATGTTTTTGTAGTGGCAAGAAACTGGAAACTGAGTGGATGCCCATCAATTGAAGAATGGCTGAATAAGTGTGGTGAATAATGTAATGGAATACTATTGTTCTGTAAGAAACAACCACCAGGACGATTTCAGAGACTTACATGAACTGATGTTAAGTGAAATAAGCAGAACCAGAAGATCATTGTACATGGGAACAACAAGACTGTACAATGATCAATTTTGATGGACGTGGCTCTCTTCAACATTGAGATGATTCAAATCAGCACCACCTGTTTAGTGATGAAGAGAGCCATTTACACCCAGAGAGAGAACTGTGGGAACAGAGTGTGGAACAGGAACACCATAGCATTCTTACTCTATTTTTCTTTGCTTGCATTTTGTTTTCTTTCTCAACTTTTTTTCTTCCTTCTTGATCTGATTTTTCTTGTACAGCAAGATAACTGTATAAATATGTATACATATATTGGATTTAACATGTATTTTAACGTACTTAACATGTATTGGACTATCTGCCAGCTAGGGGAGGGATTGGGGGGAAGGAGGGGAAATTTGGAACAAAAGGTTTTGTAAAGGTCAATGTTGGAAAAATTATCCATGCATATGCTTTGTAAATAAAAAGATTTAATTTTTAAAAAATTAGTCCCAGGGTAGATGGATTAAGAAGTAAAGAGACTAGCAACAAAGAGACCAATTGGGAAGCTATTCTAATGGTTCTATGAAGTGAGTGATAAGCTTGATATAGTGGGGACAAATCCAAAAGATACTGCAGACACAGAATTGAGGAGATTTAGCAGCTGATTGTAATAGGGGAATAAAGAAGAATTATATAAATCAAGGATGATGCCAAAGTTATGAAGCTGGGAGGCTGATGATGCTCTCTGATGGGATTGGAAAGACAGGAAGAAGGGTGTTTTAGGGGACATTTATGAGCTCCATATGAAGCATGATGAGTTTTAAATGCAGACAGAACAGCTAAGATAGACACTGACAAGAATATAAATTCCACAAAATCAAGGACTACAGACTGTCTGATTATTTTTTTTTTAATCTTCCCCAATGTCTACCTAACTTGGGGCTCTCTGCATCATAGTCTCTTTAAAATGTTTATACCTTTCTTCTAATCACCTTTTTAAAAAAAAAAAAAAAAAATAGGACCATGAACACAGTTATACCATTAGCTACTCTCTTCAATTGCATTTTTTTTTACCGGATTCAATGGAGGCATAACACAAGTCTCACACCAATGGAGCTCTCTTTAAGTCCTGATCACTCCATCATACATTCCTCCTTTGATAAGCATAGAAAAGGGGAAAGTAAGGTACTATATTATAAATTGTGTTCATTTAATTATGTATTATTTCATTGTGTATTATTAATAATACAGACTAGCAAAATACATAATAATTAATTATAACACACTTATTTTGATTAACTGTGATATGCCTATTTTCAATATGCACTTGCAGACAACAAAACAAAAGCTACTTTTAAAATAACTTATGGATGTAAAGAAATTACTTTAACATAAATCACAGTGAAATAATGCATACAATTGTGATAGAAAAATTTAAGAGAGATGTAATTATGACATATATGAATAGGGTTAAACATGAATTTATTTACCAAACTCTGGCATATTAGAGTAAGGAGAACTTCATCCACTTTGAAACCTGAGAGAACTATGAAGAGAGGTATATCTGCAACAAACAAAATGATGTACTACTTTAAGTAAAATTTTTTATTGATAACTTTTGCTTTTACATCACTTTTAAATAAAAATATATCCATCTGCCTTTCCATCCTCTCTCCAAAGGGCTACCCTTGTGTCAAAGACTAAAACTGAAAAAAGAAAGGAAAAAAAATTCCACAAAGCTAACCAAAGCATTCACTAAATTTGATAGTATATTCAAAGTTCTACAATCATATCTCCCCGTTCTATTAAGAAGAGAGAGAGGTACATTTCTTCCTCCTTCAGGAGTCAAGCTGTTTTCTTAATGTTCTTTCCAGCTACATTGTTGTAGATTGGTTTTTTGGTTTTAACTCTTACACTTTGCATCAACCAAATAAGTCTTCTGATACTTCTCTATATTCTTTGTGTTACTTTATTCAGTATCCAGCAATGTAAATGTATACTGACTGCAAGGACACATACCTTGTCTTACTTATCACTCTCCCTAAGAGCCTAGGATAGCAGATATTTAATTTTTTTTAATTATTAATTTTAATGGGTTTTTAGATATCAGAGTGCAATACTCCTTATCACTGGTTTAGAGATAAGGAAACTAAGAGTCAGAGAAGTGACTTGAGATGCTAATTAGCTGTACCAGAATTCAAATTTAGATCTTCTGAATCCGAATCCACTGTTCTCTCAAGAACACCTAATTAATACTATTGACTAATATCTATTACTGATAGTACAATGTACATGTGTACTGAGAGGACTAACACTTTGCTTTATCAGACTTTTTCCCCCCCAAGAGTTTGGCATAGTAGATTTGTATTACATTAGCTAACATGGTTAGTCTTCCATAATGCAAACTAGGGCATCTTTTGCCTCCATTCTTATCTAGCCTTTAACAACTGAATGAGTCCAAACAAACTGAGACCTGAGAAAGGCCTAGCTTACAAAGGCCAAGGACTCCCACTCCATTTGAGGCCACTGCCAGTTGTTCTGACTTATTTCTTACTAGTAGACTTTGGTAACTCTGGAGGAGAAAGTGAGCCTGATGGGTTTTCCCAGCTCTGCCTCATGCAAATACAATTTACTTGCAAGTCAAGACATCCTCCTCCTGATGCCACTGGTCCTTTCTGAGAACAAAGGATGAACAATAACAATTTTAATCTTTACTACTTATGTCTCCTGATCTCTGAAGGATGATGCCATGTAAGACCATTACTCCCCCAAAAAACAGATCTTGGTTCCTCTGTCAGAAACTGAACACTATGCTGGATAAATAACAAATGTGATTAGATTAGCATTTTTTACATATAATAGTAACTAATTCCTAGGATCATAAGAATAATGTGAAAAGAAATTTCTACCTTTTCCATGTGCCCAGATTGCTAATTTAACATTCTATATTTTGTTGAAATTATATCTGCTCAGCATCAAAAACAGATTCCACAAAATTGCAACATTAATGTACTAAGTGAGAGAACCATATTCTGGATCACTAAAAGGAAGGAGTATAAGATGGTTGAATACAGCAATAAGACTACTGGATTTGGATTCAGAAGACCTAAGTTCAAATCCTAACTCTACTACTTGCTCACTACCCATATGACTGGCAAGTTACTTACCCTCTTACAAATCTCAGCTCCTCTTTTGTAAAATGAGATGGTTGGAAAAGGTGGCCTCTAAGGTTCTATCTAGGTCAAATCTATGATGTTATGATCTTAGTGACAAACTTATTTCTGTTCTCACAAATGGTCTGAGGAAAAAGCCATGGGACAGGAACTAGCCTTATGCTACTGAAAATGGGCTCTCATTTCATCTTTAGAATGAGTTCTCAACAACCAAACTAGATGGCCTTATCCTTGCTGCTGAAGAAAGATGAGATCATTAGATTTAAATAAGCTGAGTTCCTTGACTGCTTCCCATCAGCCTCTTGGCATTTCTGCAATGCATTAGAAGCAGCAATGTATTCACACAACAGTTTAATTTAAAATAATCAGATAAAATCAGCATATTAAATGTTACAAATATTCTCAGAAAAGCCCACACTCCTCTGAGAAGAAAAGCTAGAAATGGTAAAGTTCTTCTATACATTTTATCTAATAAGATGGAAAAACAAATCTATTAATAGACTTCATTCATATGCCCAAGTGCTTTGAGATCATCAACTGAAAGTTTCTAGTACTTCTACTTTTAGATGAACAAAAGCCAGTCAAGCTCATTTTACTATATTCATTGTGTTCTCACCTATTCAACACAGGGAGTATCAGTTGCCTCCAGGTCATGAAATAATACTTAAAAACTTTATAATCATTCATTGATTTGGTTTTCAGCATAGTATATCATTTGAATCCAATGGGAGCATAAAGAGCTATTTGTGAGGTCAACCACAGTACAGACAGATGCTGACATGCTATCGATGGCAAGGTGGAAAGAAATTGCTAAATACAGCAGATCAATACCTCGTTTCACTGTTACAGCCTTCTGCAAACATAAAATATATATCTTTACAGCTACGAAAATAATAATAATGAAAGTGGGAGATAAATGCTTCCCTCAAGGTAAACTATTTGATTAGCTGAGGGCAAAGGTGACAGCAGCAGTTACACTGAAGTAACTTTACAGTCTTAAATAAAAACAGGAGGAAGAACAGCAAATGAAATGGCAAAATGAATCTGGTCAAGTATGTGTTATAGGTATAACTCTTTTAGAAAACCCAGGGATAAGCATAGAATGACAAAAATTCAACATTTTCCTGAAGACTATATACATATAGTGTTCATGCATTCCAATCTATATATGATTTTCATCCTAGCATTTTCCAAACAAAGGATTTTAGTACTTTTTTTTTTACACAGAAAGAGATTAAGAATAAGAAATTCAATTCTAAAGCTAAGCCTAAAACCTTAAAATAATTACTAAGCTCCTTGTGTCTAGCAAATATTTACTAGGCACTATAATGAATGTAAAAAAAGCACATGACATCTCTTTTAAGTAGCTTGCACATCTTAGAAAGACAAACTTGTCACATGAAATCATTACAGAACCTGAAAATATGTATTTATATAATATTTACATATATATTATATGTACATAATAGTAAAGTGATAATTTAAATACATTCTTGTCTACTCCTATAACTTCAAATATCAACTATATGCATATAATATCCAAATAGAAATTTGTTAAGCAAAACTCTTTTAAGCATCAATTCAACACTTTTCAACAGCTACTAGAAATTGGTTTCTCTTCATTTCCCTCTTCCTGTTGGCACCACCAATTTTATAGCAACTCTGAATCTTCAGAGTAATTTTTTACTTCTCCCTTTCACCCCATATCCTATTAGTTGTCAAATCCCATAGAGTGTCTCTTTCCATGATCTCTTCAATATGAGTATTTTTCTTTACATTCCAGCTGCTATCATCCTAGTTTAGATTCCTACTACCCTATTTGTGAACCATTGTAAAAAACCTGTTATCTAGTCTCTGGATCCTTTCTAATATATCTAAAACTCCCAAATTCATTTTTATTAAATCCTAACTCTGATCATTGCTTAAAAACATTCCCTATCATCTAATGAATAATCTAAATTTCCCTGTATATAACATCTAAGGTCTTCCACTATATGGTCCAAACTATTTTTCCAGACTTCCCTCAGACTTCTTCCTTACTTATTGAGCTACTCACACCTCAATGAAATCAATTATACAATCCCTTGGCTTTCTTTTGTAACTAATTTTTTTGATGACCTCAAGAGACAGCTGTCAAAATGAAGTATAATTACTTGAAAACCTATGAATGTCAGTGTAAATGAAAGGCCTAAATTGGGAGATCCCCAATAAAATAGATATGTGTTGCAACCTTAACTGAAAAATTAAAATTTTTTTCTTCACTGTAATTATTTTAACTGCTTGCTTATCATTTAAGGGTGACGGGAGGCAATTGGGATTAAAGGACTTGTCCAGGGTCACACAGCTAGTAAGTGTTAAGTGTCTGAGGCCACATTTGAATTAGGTCCTCCTGACTTCAGAACTGGTGCTCTATCCCACTGCATCATCCAGATGCCCCTTGCCTATCATTTTTTAAACTTGAGAGAGGAGCTTTTTGCAAAGCTGTGTCTCTGCATATGTGACATAAAGGGCCCTTCCTATAGATTCAACAGCATGGAATCTTGTGAATATGTGAAATCTTATGATCTCTTTTAAGAACAGGGATAGAGATATAGATATAAGAACAGCATATAAACATACTGTATGTAAGTGTAAAAAAGCCTTAAAGAATCAACCATTGGCAAATCTACCATGTGCCAAAAAAGCTGGGATATCCTCAAAAGTCAAAGTGTAGATCAAGAATAGAAAGCAGAATTTTTTATTTCCTTCACAGGCTAATAATAATATTTAACATGTTTTGGTCAACCTGCCATCTGGAGGTGGGGTTGGGGGGAAGAAGGGGAAAAATTGGAACAAAAGGTTTGGCAACTGTCAATGCTGTAAAATTACCCATGCATATAACTTAAAAATAAAAAGCTATAATAAAATAAATTTAATTTAATTTAATTTAAAAAAAGAATAGAAAGCAGAAAACATCTCAGATGAAAAAATAAAAAAAGAGAGAGAGTAGCGGTCAGACTCTTCTGTTCATGGATTTAGTGTTAGTTTTCATCCATGTCATGCCCTTAAATGATAGGTTCAGCCCAGCTCTATGCTTATCCATCTTTTCTTGTCTCTTTATATTCTCTCTCAGTGATCTTAGCAGTTGTCATGCACCTAATTATCAATATGAAAATTACTTCTAGACCTATATTTAACCCCAATCTCTCTGCTGAGTTCCTATCCCACAACATCAAATGTCAATGGAATATATTAAATTAGATGTCTCACAGGTGTCTCAAACTATCCAAAACAGACCTCACTATCTTTCTCTCCAAATTCATACTTCTTCCAAATTTCACTATTTCTATCAAGGATACTACTATCTTTCTAGTTTCCCCATGTTCACAAACATGGGAGTCAGCTTTGATTCCTCACTCTCCCAATTACTGGCCAAATCTTACTGATTCTGCCTTTATATGATTAGTCTCACATGTCTTTTCTCTATTCCTATTGCCACTACCCAAGTTCAGATCTTTATCACCTCTCACCTGGATTGTTGGAATGGCCTCCTAATTAGTCTCCCCACCTCAAGTCTCTTAAAGTTCCAATCTATCTTCAATCAACCAATAAGCATTTATTAAGAATTTGCTATGTGCTAGACATCAGGCTAAGCACTGGTGACATAAACAAAGAAAGAACAAAAATAGTCAACTTACAAGAAATAGGTACAAATTTTATTTATTTATTCCAAAATAGGTACACACATGAGAGTAGATGGATTTCTAGATCATGTGACCAACAAAACAGAGTAGATACTTTCAATGATCTTCTTGCTCTTTTAAACCTCATCAAGGCTATTTCAGCTATCTCCATGATGAAGACAAAAAGAACCCTAATGAGGTTTAAAAAAAAAAAAAAACCCTTAAGGCACTCAGTACTTCTTCTCTCACCAGCCACCATTCTTTGGCATGGCTAGTTAAACCAATCTATCAGCTTGTAACAGAACTTAACTCTGAATCCCACTCTCAGTCCTATACTATGAAAACTAAAAGGCAGAAGCTCTGGCTGGAATTTCTGCAAAGCAACACTATGCTTCAACAGTAATCAGCCAAAAAACTAAGGAGTAGTGGCACTGGAGCAGAAAACCAATATGGATATTATTCCAGTAGGCAGAAGGAAAGGAGTCCAGCATCTGGCTAAGGACAGTAATGTATCTACCCCTTCCTCACCATTAGTCACTTGGTATAGAAACTGAGGCCAGTGAAAGATAAACTGACCATGTGGGAAGAGACTGACAGAGCTTTGAGGTCCAACTTCCAGGGAAACTGCAGTCAAAGGAGAAGTCAGAAAGTAAGCAAAAAGAGAATATAAGGAGGGGAGGGTTGAAATTACAAAAGATCTCAGAAGAAAACTCAGTTAAAGACCTTGAACATATACAAATGAACTAGCAGGGAGGATATTTAAAAAGAAGGAACATGGCCTCCAAATCAGCTAAACAAATTGAAATATCTATTAAAAAAATATAAGAATCAACATTTAATAAGGCAAGAGATCCTGGGGATACACAGAATAAAAGCAGGATATTCCCAAACAGAATAAAAGAGAAATGAGAGTTGTGAGAGTAAATGGAAGATAATCTTGAAAGGAAGACACACTACCAGCTGTGGTCACTCAGAAAGTCCTCCTGGAGAAAGTGATATTTTGTAATGGGCTGAGGCTTGAGTTGATGCACTGAGGTCCCAAGCACGTGAGGCTAAATTGTAATTGGACTATACTATATTAATATACATGCTTGGATAAAGAATGGCCCCCGCCCACTCTCTATGCAAGTCCTGATGTGTTGTATAGGAAATGACAATTTTGGTAGGTGGAGGCAAAGAGAGACAGGAAGAGAGCCTGGGAGAGTTTTGGGCCTGGGTTCTATGCTCGTAGCTGCTGGTCGTGTGGCTGCTGGTCTAGCTAGCGCACACATTGCTATTGCCCATTCTCTTCCACCTTGGATCCTTCTTCACTGAGAATAAAGACTGACGATTTTCCCCTAACCTGAATTCCTGACTCTGGCTGATTTTAAAATACGCGGTCTTCACAATACTTAAACTGAGTCTTAAGAGAAGCTGGAATTTTAAGAGGTAAAGGTGAGAAGGAAAAGCATTCCAAGAATGGGAATAGCTAGTACAAAAGCACAGAAATGAAAGAGGAAAGCATTATGTGTGAAGAACAGCAAATGGGCCAGTATGCCTAAAGCATAGAGTGTATAGAAGTGAGAAATGAGTAAAAAGACAAGAAAGACAGAAAGAGACCAGTTTGTGAAGAGCTTTAAATGCCAAACATAGGATGGGGATGACATGGTCAGATTTATCTTTTAGAAAAATCACACTGGCTACCACATGGAAAATGAACCAAAGTGAGAAAAGACATGAGGCAAGGAGAAAACTAAGAAACTACTGTAGTATTCTAGATGAAAAGTAATAAGGATCTGCCTTTCACAGGGGAGGCCATTCAACTAGAAAGAAAGGGGCATGTGTGAGAGATGTTGTACAAGAGAAATATTATGAGATTTGGCAACTCATTAGAGATGTGAGATGATTCAATGAGGAGTCAAAACTTACTCCACAGCTGTGAATCCACATATCTGAAAGAATAGTGGTACCTTTAATAGACATAGTAAAGTTTATAATAAGCTTTCTGTTAGACATTTTGAGTTGATATGTCTATGGGTTGTCTAGTTCATCATGTGATACAAGCTTGGACCTGGGGAGAAAGAATGGGATAGGGTATAATACATATGGGAATCAACTGCATAGAGGTGACAACAAAACTCAGAATAGCTAATGAGATCATCAAGGAAGAGTATAGAAAAAGAAAAAAAAAAAAATTAAAAGGTCCAGGATAGAGCCTGAGGCAATATTCAGAATTAGTAGACAGAACAGATAAGGATTCAGATAGGGAAGCTGAGAAAGAAAAGTCACAGGAAGGACTCAGTAGAGAGCAGTCACAAAAGCTCAGAGAGAAGAGAGTATCCACAAGAAAAAGAAAATCCTTATCTGTTCTCTTTTTCACATGCCACAGACAACAAAGAGTTAACAGATTTGGAATGAATAGAGATTGCTAACTTTGGAGAAAACTGTTTCAACTGAATGATGCAGTTGTAATCCGAACTGCAAAAGGTTTAGAAGAGATTGGGAGAAAAGGAAGTGGAGGCAAGGTCAGTAGATAATTTTTTCAAGTAGTTTTCCTGAAAAGAGAAGAGATACAAAGCAACTAGGTATGGTAGGATCTATTGAGGGTTTGTATTTGTAATTTTTTTGTGTGTGTTAAGGATAGGGAGATTTGGTTATGTTTTTAGGCAATAAGAAATGAACCAGGAGAAAGAGATAAAATGAAGACAGAAAGAATGTGGAGAAGATTGTGGGAAAATTTGCTGAAGAAGACAGGAATCTCCTGTTTTCTCCAACAGGGTAGAAACAGTGGAATTTTGTAGGTTTAGTCTTGATAAGAAGGGTTGTTTCTTTGTCAGAAAGGAATAAAGGAGGATATTGTGAGAAATTTGGAGATGAGAAGGAAGGAACAAGAGAGCACCTGGAAAAAGCCCTCAGTTGTGGGGTTTTTTGGGGGGTGGAGGGGGGAGTAAAGTATGATGTGAGACCTTCAGCTGAGCATGGAGGCCATCGCTATAATGGAGAATATAGGCCTAACTCATATCACTCCCTTGCTCAATCAACTCCATTGGCTCCCTATTAATTCTAGGATTAAATAAAAACTTGATTTGGCTTTGAAAGTCTTTTACAACATTCCTTCAACTTAGCTTTCTGCCTTATTACAAATTACTTCTATTCATGCATGCCACAATCTAACCAAAATGACTTTGCTATTTCTTCATTTCCTAGCTCCTTGCCTATGTACAGTTTATTTCCCATGCCTGGAATATACATTCTTAGAATTCACCTTCTTGGAATGTCGTATTTCCTTCCAATTTCAGCTCATATATCACATTCTACATGAATCATTTCCTAATTCCCCTAACTACAAATGAATTCCTCTCTCTAAAGATATTACTTTTTTTCATATATGTTTAGAGATGAATTATAAGCTTTTTTAAAACAGGGCTGTTTTGGTTTTGTCTCTGCATTTCCACAATGTGCCAATCACATAGGAGGAAATTAAGAAATACTGATTGAATGCCTTTTTCTCAGATACTATGAACTAGATTCTCACAATGTCAAAACATGAACTGAAAAGAAAACTACAAGATACATGCCAAAATTGCATATTAGCAATGAGATGCCAGGGACATGAAATCATAAAAAAAAAAAAAGAAATATTCCTTAAGATAATATTTTGTTAATGGAAAATACCCAATACTTGGACTAATTTTAATGACTTATCTTGGCCCTATAAAATATAAGATGAAACACACTTGCCTTCTAGGGTAGAGAGGTAGAGAACTATGGAAATAGTGTGTCACATGTACTATTAAACCCAATTATGGTATTGGTAGGTTTTGCTTAATTATTTTTCATTATTGTAAAAGATGATTCATTTGGTGAGAATAGAAGAAAGATGAGGTAGATTAATGGTGTCAAACTCAAAAAAGAAATGACAGTCACTGAATCTTTCACAACGATCCTTCAAGTCTACATATTGACTTAAGTTTTTAAATGTAACATTTTCTATGTTTTATTGTGTTTTTGTTTATTTTGCTAACTATTTCTCATTTCTATTTTAATTTGATTCAAGCTATCCTCAGAAGTGTTGCAAGATGCAGCCTAGTTGCATGGTTAATTTCTCTGGTGCAGAGAATACTGGTAAAGAACTGTTTTGTAAAAAGTGAAAGATATCAATGAATTTCTCAAGAAGATAATCTATTGTTCTATGAATGCTAAAAATATGAATGGCTACTGGATTTCTTAATTACTTAAATAATATTGACCTGAAAGAAGTCTGTTATTCCCATGGACTTTCCAGTTCTCAAAGATGCAATGAGGGTCCAATGTAATAAACAGAACTATTAGTGTATGCTCTGTAAATGTTTCACATAACAATCTTCTCTTTCTAAAAAGATTTCTAAATTCCTTTAAGGCAGAAACCATGTTATGTATTTCTTTTATAACCTCTAGCACAGTCTACTATAATGATATTTTCCCTATTTCTTAGTTACTTTTCTCTACTCATCCCCAGTTTATCAATCCAGTGGCAACAAAAGTTTATCAGTGTAGGCATGTTATCAAAAAAAGGAATAAGCCTTGATGTTTGACATTCACTAGATGACACTGAAATACCTAAATGTTTAGCAATCTTTAAGAGCAAATAGTCACATATATTTGTGATGTGGTTACAAAGTAAACAAATTGATTTCTAACTTTTACATGAAATAATCTCAATTTTGTAATCATGTATGTTATCCGAAACACATAAATTATTGTGGCTGGCATACTCTTTGAACAAACACAAACTTTGTTTTAAAAAATTATTTTCTTTAATAAAGAAAATCAGCACCGTGGCTAGCAATTTTAGAGCCTCAGAAAAGCTGGCTGGCTGCTTCAGCACTGGAGAGGTGGACAGTGCTCAGACTGTTGCTTCTAAGGGAAGAGGTACTATGGGAAAATGTAAGCAGGAAAGGCAGAAAACATTACTGGACATACTGAGGAAGAGACCATTAGACATACTATTAATGCCTAGTGCTTTGTTTTTAGAAATTAAAAGTAACATATACATTAAAATGGACACTGCTAGCCTTCACAGATATATTAGGAGAGCATACATTTTATTAAGGATATCAAATGAATAGCATCCCATAAAAGTATTCTTCTTGGAAGATCACACATCAATTCCAATATTGCTGACATTGTGGAAAGCAATTTTGGAATTACTGTAAAGCCAAAAAGCATGTTTTTTTTTTTTTTTTAAATCTTTTCAAGGGTGGCAAATCTTCTAGCAAATTCTCAATCATGCAAATTAATTTTTGGTATCTTGAATCCAGAAGTTACTAAAAGCAAGCAAAAAGAGGTCACTCTTTTTGTCAAAAAGAGGTAGCACTAAAGATGCAGAATATCATTTTTGGTCCAAAGTGGTTGTAATTATGAATCAATGAGATTTGGCATCTTGTATGCTTAACAAATTGCCTATCGTAGCATTATAGAATGTTTCAGCCTGAAGAGAATTTGGAACTCAATTATTCCAATTCCCTTGTTTTAAGATGAAGAAACTGAGCTTAGAGACATCATAAAACTAGTCTACTTAAGGTGACTTGACACTATGAGAGAAAAATTACTTAATTTTTTTTTCCCTATAATGAAGCAATTCCATGACTGATTAATACCCTAAAGAAGTTAGTTACAGAAAGGAAAGTCTCATATGTACCAAAATATTCAAAGAAGCACTATTTGTAATATAAAAATGCTAGAAATACTTTATGTGCCCAACAATTGAAGAATTATTAAACAAAATGTGGCTAATGGATATAACATAGTATTATTGCACCATAAGGGATGATGAATATTGAAGAATTCTGAGAAACATGGGAAAATTTGTATGAGATGCAGTGACAGCCAACAGGCATTTATTAAATGGCATAAATTTTTATAAATTAAATGGCAAACAGGCATAAAGTAAATAAATTTAAAATAAATTAAATAAATTTATTAAATTATTAAATTTATTAAACAGGCATACTATGTACCAAGCCAACACTAAGCACCGGGAATTCAAAGAAAAACAAACAACCCAAAGAAAAAAAAAACCCACCAGCACTGTCATCAAGAAACTCATAATTCTAACATCTAACTTTTTAAAAACATAGAATAAGAAAAACATAACCAAGAGAATAAATATATACAATGACTATGATAATGTAATTGAAACAATATTAAAAGACAAAAGAAATCAAGTCAGGTACAATGGCCAATATTGGTTCCAGATAATAAAAATATACTTTGTGTCTATTAAGAAATGGTAACTTTTAAGATGGTAAGCTATAAATGCTAACAATTTTCTTCATTATATTGAATGCAAAAAAGTAATATTAATTTTGCTTAAATCTATTTTCATAGCACTTGGTTATTTTTGATGCAATATGATTACTGTGTCAAAACAAAATATATCACTAAAAATATAAAAACCAAAAGCACAGTTCTAAGTTATATTCTAAGCAATGGCATCAAAATATAAAATTTTCTAAATTGGCTCTTATAAAGACTAATAGACATGGATATACAAAATCTGGAGTATTGGGTTCTTTTAATTATCTTATTACTTTTTAGTCTTACCACTCATAAGCACATTATAAATACATACTAAATATATGTATGGAAAAAAGAAATTTATCCTACTAGTTTTGAGGAGAAGACCCAATTTGGTACACAAATATACTAATATTCTTGATATTTCATATAAAAGAAAGTAACTAATATGTACATTTTTTAGAAATTAATTATCTATTTTCTCTTTCCAGTAAACATTACTTCAAAAAAAAGAGAGTTAAACTTCACAATTGTTTATCTAAATAAATATGTGGGTCTATTATGCAGAATTAATCACAAGCTTTCCCAGATAATAACATAAAAAAACGCACCCCTATTACTTCTAATATTGTAGGATGAGCCCTTCTTACAGGTTCAATCGACAAAGCACAACCTAGTGCCTGAAATATAAATCAAAGTATTTCACATCCCTGGTACTTATTGACATTTGGTACCTTCACATTTCTAATATGTGCAAGATGTGCCTATTTTTATTTACAGCACAAACCACAGGCTGAATGTAAAACAAGATGCTTAATAAATCTAGAGGAACATAAAACACTGGCATAACTCAGACAGCAAGACAGACACTCACTCCTTAATTAAGTGGGTGATGTTCTGTTTAAAACAAAAAGACAACCTTGGGCTATAGCTAAGATTAAGCACTCAGTGTTGCGAAGGAAGCTCCAACCATTTTCAGGGCAAAGGCTTTAAATCATGAAAAATAAACCATCTAATAGTCTGTATTCAATAGTAAATAGACAGTCAGGACACAGACTGATTTGGATTAACACATTTTCAGTTATAACAAGTAATTTTACAGAGGATTAGTATCTTGATGGTCTGATCAATACTAGGCACTGCTGCTATTACAGATGAAGAGAAAATTGCCCCTCTGGTAATAAAGTGTGCGTGTCTTCGTTCTCCTTCATTTGCTGAGTCCATTACTGTAATGGTTCCAGCATTAACAGCTGGGGCAATTTAAGCAGCAGGGGTCTGATGAATTTAAAAACTGGAAACATTCACTAGTCATTCTTTCCTCTATTTCAGTCTGCATATGCAAGTCCTCTGCCTGGCTGGTTCCAATATAAAGATCATGTTTTATGAGAAGAATGACTATTATTTCTCAATTATTGTGTCATTAATAGTGGTAACACTATTACCAGCCAATACTATGACTAAAACAAAAATTGCTGGCAGTATACTGGCTGCTGATTCAGCTAAAAATTATACACTATTTACCTAAATAACGAGCTTGATATGACCACAGGTTCAAGCCCACATAACCTGTAATGTTTGAATTCATTTGTCCAGTTCTAATCACTAGTGAAAGAGCATTTCTATTGACAAAATAAAAACTGATATATATATATATATACGTATATATATATATATATTTTTATATATATATACGTATATATACACAGATATATGTAAAATAGCACATTTTTCCACCTCTTTGTATTTTCAAAGAACATATACGGGACAACAGAGAGATAATGGATTGCTGTACATCAAAAAAGGAAATCCATATTAATGCAGCATTGAGACTTTAATCATACCCAATGCAGCAGAGTGAGCTAAGGTCGTATCATCAGCCCATTTTTTATTACTCTTGGGCCTCAACAATCTTATGATCTGATCACTAAATGAAGGTGTCAAAAGGTAGACAAAAAGCTGATAGGTGAATAATCACTATAAATTTCCTGGCCTTCATCTGATGAGAAACAATTCTTAGAGCATTCTCTCCACTAACATGAAATTCTAAAACAAAGAAAAATTTTGTTCTACTTCAACCAATTATAAAGGCTTCAACTCCTTCCTTTACACATGACAGTTCTTCCATTAGTGTGAAGCTACTGTGGTCATTTAACTAATGGATCATTTCCAAAGCCAACAGCTGAGAGTCTCCAGTAAGACACCGTGGTACATGTTTATGGGACTAAAAAAAAAATGCCTGCAATATCTGATCAAGGCTCTATTCTCTATACTTATACCCAACAAGAACCAGCTGACTTGCAATGGGTACAGGCTGGTCTCAGGTATTTACAACTACTATTTACTACTACTGCAAATGTCTACCTTTCTCTCACCCTGACCTATTCTTACCTCCTGAGGGAGGTAAATTGTATTTCTTCTTTGAGCCTGTGAAATCCAAAAGTATATGAAAATTATAAGATGATTTTTTAAAACTCATGTTTCCATTTGAAGACTTGACATAATATAGTTAGACTTTTATTCACTTTCTCTATACCATGTCTTTCCCATAAGAGTTCTAAAAAATAAGTGACAGTGACATCTTAAATACAAAATTTCTTTACTCTTTATATGCCATTTAAATCACATGCCTAGCATCAGGCATGTGCTATAAATGGCATATTAACACTGCTTTTGCTATGACTCTCCTGTAAGAAATTTGCCATCATTCATAAACTGTATAATATATTAGATATGGAGAGTAAATTGCATCATTCATAAGCTGTATAATATATTAGATATGGAGAGTAAATATTATTGATGAATTGAAAAAGAAGACTAAAAAATATATATTCCAATGTGATAAACAAGAAGTTAAATGGCAAATCAATTTTTTAAACTAACAAACTAATGCAATGTATTGGGAATTGTACTGTAAAGTAATCTGAAATCCATAAACACAATGAATCATTTCACTACATTCCTGATCATGTCCCATCTCTCATTACTAGATGACCTACTGGAAACCAATAATAAAATCTATTCTTTGCCCAAATAAGCATTATGTGTGTCTGTGTGTGTGTTTATGTGTGTGTGTATATATATATATATATATATATATATATCAATGTTAAAAAGAAGCCTAGACTTCTTATTGTTCATCAAAAGGACGAGTCACAGTAAGTAACATGATATGGCTCCAAGTGATTAAGCCTCTTGACCACATGCAATGTTACTGACCTGTCAGGGTCCCTAATCCCTCTATTTCTCAACATATTCTGATTCATTTCCAAAGTCTTTAGCTCTCATCATCCTAAAGGAACCTTAGGACAAAATAATGTATACAAAGAGCTTTGTAAATCTTAAATGACTACATAAATGTTAGCTATGCCTGTTAGTATCATTAGTCAACTTCCCATGTTCCCATTTACTCTTGTAGCCTTAAATCTTGATCTGGGAACTCCAGACTCCATGCCTCAAACCCTTAGGTTCCCTCCCCTCTCACTAATCTACAGAAATACAAGAACCTTTCAGCAGTAGCTAGCATATTCAGGTAACCAATTCTCATTGGGCTTCTACTAAAAGAAGTGGTATGGAAGCAACCATTCCTTTAATCAGACCATTGTGCTTTGCTCAAAAGAGACACTTTAAAATATCTGCTTAATTGCCTCAAGAGGCAGTGATAAAATGGACAAAAACTTGGATTGGAATCAACACAAAGTAGGTCTCAATCCCATCCCTGACACTGCCTATATAATTTTGGGCAAACCCCTCTGAGCTTCAATTCCCTCATCAATAAAAAAAGAAGAACCAGCAAGTCCCTCTTTCGAATTTCTGTTTGTTATGAGCACTGATTAAGCACTTGAACTATGTCAGGCACTATGCTAGCTGATGGGCTTACAAAGACAAAACTTTCCAACTTTCCTTCAAAGAGCTTGTCTTTTTGGAACATGAACACAATTCAATAAAAATAAAATGTATACTTGGTAATTGTCAAAAATAACAGGGCAGGAGTCACTAGACTTCAGAACAGAAGACTTTAAGAGAGAAAAGGCACTTGAGACAAGCTCTAAGAATTTAAAAAGCCTGAAGAGCAAGAGTAATTGACAAGCATGGGAGCCAACCTAGAACTCAGGCCTGGACACAGGAGATGGAGCATTATGTGTGAAAGACAGCAAGCAGGCCACTTGGTTCAGATAGTGAAACGTGTAAAGAGAAGTAATGTGTAATAAACCTGAAGAGGTGCTGCAGGAAGGCTTGAAATGCCAAAGAAGTTTGTGTTTGGCAACTGGTAGCCAAAGGAATTTACACAATAGGGAGATTACTTGGGGATAGAACATTTTTGATTACAGTATAAAAGTCAATTTAATTGGTGGTAATATCATTATACTGAAATAAATTGAATGCCAATGTACAACTATAACTTGAAGACCACAATAGCATGGAACAATGGAAAGTGTGCAAGATTTTTAGATTAGTTGAAGACTGCTTCTTCTATTTAATACCTGTGTGACCTTGAGCAAATTTTTAAAAGCCAAGTGTTTTTAGAGACTCAAGTTTTCTTGTCTGTAAAATGAGGGAGTTTGGTTTAGGTCACCCCTAGTTTTAAATCAGGTGTTCTTAACCTGATGTCCACAATTTTTTTTCAAAGAAATGTCTTGATAACTGTATTTCAATGAGTGTTTTTTTGTATTTCAATATGAGTGGTTTTCGGAATGATCCTACATATTTTATTTTTTGCACGAAAACATTCTGCGAAAAGGGGTCCTTTTGACTGCCAAAGGGGTCCATGACACAAAAAAGAGTAAACACTTCTGATCTAAACTTTAATGCTATTGTCCTATTCTTATATGTCTACTTTCATTATTTTAATCTTAGTATTACCCAACTGTAAAGTCAACCTGACATTGGAGATAAGGGTAGATTGGAGTCAGAAAGACCCGAGTTCAGATCTCTATCCTAATATTTACCATCAAGTTACTTAACTAGACATCAAGACCTTAATTCCCTCCTTTCTATATCACCAGTTTCCTTAACTATAAAATTAGAGGGGCTAGGTGATCTCTAAAGTTCCTTTTTTTTTTGTAATTCACTGTTAACTGTTGTACAGGAAGACATAATAATCTGCAGTTACTAGTTATTTGGTTTTTTTATTGGGGCTTTTCCACACATTTGGCAAACTTCAATGCTATTCACTCCCTATGTCATTTACTGAATTGTGAGATTTGGGTTTCTTTTCTAAAGATTAAACAAAGTGAAGCACAAACATATATGTCAATCAAACATTTTAAAATACCTACAATGTTCTAGTCACAACAAAAATGATACATTCCCTTCATTTAAGGAGATCATATTTAATCAAAAAAGAAAATATGTAGATATGCAAATACATATGAGTTTGGTGGCTGTTGGTGTTTTGTTTTTTTTTTTTTATTGAACCTATGATTTCATCAGTAGAGTGAATTCCCCAGGGAGAAAACTCCCTCTTCCAACATGGATCTCTCTTCTTGGTAATAGGGACTGTTTTCTACAGAGTCCCTACTAACTTTGTTGATTACTCTGTAACTTAGAGCCACAGAAGCATACAGAAACTATCATATATCAGAGATAGGACATAAATCCCAGATATTTTTCACTCCAAAACTGGCTCTTTCTTCTATACCAACTTTCAAGGGAGATTAGGAAAGAAATCAAAGGGGAAAGAAATAGCTCTCTAGTCAAGTACTGAGGAAACCAGCCATGGGTTACAAACAGCCTATTCAAAGACACAAAAATGGGAGGTGGGGTATCATTTTTGAGGGGCAGTAAAAAGGTCAGTTTGAGTAAACCAGAATGCATTGCCCCTTCTTACCTTCTCATTAGTTTTATGTTACCCTCCCCTCGACCTTATGAAATAGCCATGTTGGTCTCCACTTAATGACTATTTTCCACAGGGCATTCCAACTGCTGGCTCCCTCCCCTCCTAATCCCTCATTCTTAGTTTGTACTCTCTCTTTACCTCCATCCTTTGGTATGGTATCCTGAATTGTCTCCTAGTCTCCTCTAAAGAGCCACTCTTGATTTACTGCCTTTTCTGATCTGCCTGGCTAAAGGTATACTCCTCCCACCCCCACATAATTAACTTTATATTCATTTGATATATATACTTCTATACATTAATGAGTCTCCTCCATACCAATGAATGAAGACAGACACTTTCATTCTGTTTCATTCTGTTTTTGTATCATAAGAGCTTGACAAAGGTAAACAGTAAGCACTCAATAAATGCTTGTTGTTTACTCAATTGAATAATAGAGTGGAAAGGCATTTTTGGATCCTGGGTATAAAGGACTTTATAAATACCAAACTGAGATTTTTATTTGTTTATAGGAAAAAAAAAAAAAAGCACCAGTGGAGTCTACTGTGTAGAAAGAAGTGACATGGTAGATCTGCTCAAAAAACTTCTAGCTGTCTGAACGAAATTTGTAGCTATATAAAAAAATCATTATAGGACCATAGAATCATAAATTGACAAAAGGAACTTTATTAATTTATCTATTCATGCCTCTCCAATCCTTTATATTTGCTTTCCCTACTTGCTATTTCATCCACAGAACAGTACCTTTCCTGTTCCCCCTTTAGTTGCAGTAAGACAAGAAACCAGTAAATGTTCTTTTTGTATATAGTTCCACTATGATAAATGTCTATTTTACCCCAGTGCTGCCAATCCTATGTACAACTAAGCCTTTGGGATTCAGTTTAGTTGGCAACATCACACTGATTCAAGCAGAGCTATTATTTGAAGGGAGCTACAAATTAATAGGCAATACACTTATCCAGTTGGGCAATAAGAGCATAGAGTATCAGGCCTGGAGACAGGAAATGCTGAATTCAAATGTGGTCTCAGACATTTACTAGCTGTATGACTTTGAATAAGTCCCTCACCTCTATTTGCCTCAGTTTCCTCATCTGTAAATGAACTGGAGAAGGAAAACCATTGCAGTAGCTTTGCAGAAATAACCACAAATGGGGTTATGAAAAGTAAGGCATGACCGAAATGAATGAACAACAATAATACCTGTCCAGTCTAGTTACTGTCTATATCAATGTTAGGTTACATTGTGAATTTCTTGTCATTGTTAATATGAAAAAAGGGTGATTTTTACAGAAACTGTTTATGCAGTGTTATAATATATAATTGAAATAGTGGGAGGGAAAAATTGCACCAAAGGACTAACCTGATGTTTTATTATTGTGAATAAGAATTATTCTGAAGTAGAATATTGTATGATAAACTGTAGTTGGTCCATTATAATCTAACGTGCTAAACTAAGCAAGAATCCCAAGTGGGGTAGAAGATTTGGAGACACCAGACTTGGATCAAATTCTGACTATATGGACAAGCTCCCTCTAGTCATTTATATAAGTTTGGCCAAGGTTCTTTTCTGAGGCTCAGTTTCCTTACCTACAAAATGAAGAACTTAATATACCCATCTCTAAGGTTACTCCCAATTCTACAGAATTTGATCCAATTAATCCTGGCTCTGTCACTAAGTTACTGTGTGATCCTGAACAAGTCACTTCCCTTCTGGTAGGCCTCAATTTCTTTAGCTGTAAAATGAGAGTATGGGGTAACTAGGTAACACCAGGCCTAGAGTCTGAAAGACTCATTTTCCTGTGTTCAAGCCTCCAATACTTATTATGATCCTGAGCAAGTCCCTTAACCTTGTTTATCTCAGTTCCTTATTAGCAAAATGATCTAGAGAAGGAAATGACAAACCATTCCTAGCTACCAAGAAAACCCCAAATGGGATCATGAAGAAGCACAGTTGAAAAACTACTCAACAAAAAATAAGAGTTCAGATGAAATGATTACTAAAGTCCATTTCAAATATAAAATTCAACAATTCTATCATTCTATATGAGTGCAAATAAATAGAAGCAGAGGCCTTTACATTTATTTCTACTGAATTCCCTGTTATTGGCTCATCTGTTCCCAACAACAGATATTTTGGATCCCAACACGATCACCTCATGAAGCTGCATGGCTTCTGAAAGGCAATACTGAAGTTCAAGTTCTGGCAGAAACTATAATGATCAAAAAGCTTCAAAAGTATGGGTCTAATGATGGATTATATGATTATTTTACAAAAACCAGCCTAAATTACCTTAGAAAGGCCCATAACCAAAAGATTGATAAACAGGTAAATATTTTTAGTCATCAAGATTACATTCCAAGGTATTGGAAGGGATACAATTTATATTGGTGGAGTGTAATGTGCTCACACAAATAGAATAATCAATAGATACTTTAAGTATTGACCCTGGAATATAATATACCAAAAGGAAAAAGAAAGAGGCACACAATCAAGAATATCTTAACTTGACAAGATGTGTATAATCCCACAAAGAGAAAAATGGACTTTTAATGGAATAAAGGATTTCAAGGATTTTTAATAAAAGGACCAGAGTTGAATAGGAACTTTGAAATGCAATCACAAGAGCCATTTAACTAAAATATTAAATTTATTTTCACCAAACAGAAGAGATTTTGATGATATAACGCTGAAATTCTAATAGGGAAAGGAGCTACAAGAATCTCTTCAGAATCTTAATGTCTTAAATAGTCAACTATAGTAATCTAGTGTTTGACAAACACAAAGATCCTAACTTTTGGGATAAGAATTCATTATTTGACAAAAACTGTTTGGAAAACTGGAAATTAGTATGTCAGAAATTAAACATGGACCCACACTTAACACTGTATACCAAGATAAGATCAAAATGGGTCCATGATTTAGGCATAAAGAATGAGATTATAAATAAATTAGAGGAACATAGGAAAGTTTACCTTTTAGACTTGTGGAGGAGGAAGAAATTTGTGACCAAAGATGAACTAGAGATCATTATTGTTCACAAAATAGAAAATTTTGATTATATCAAATTAAAAAGCCTTTGCACAAACAAAACTAATACAAACAAAATTAGAAGGGAAGCAACAAACTGGGAAGACATTTTCACAATTAAAGGTTCTGATAAAGGCCTCATTTCCAAAATATATAGAGAATTGACTCTAATTTACAAGAAATCAAGCCATTCTCCAATTGATAAATGGTCAAAGGATATGAACAGACAATTTTCAGATGATGAAATTGAAACTATTTCCACTTATATGAAAGTGTTCCAAATCACTATTGATGAAAGAAATGCAAATTAAGACAACTCTGAGATACCACTACACACCTGTCAGATTGGCTAAGATGACAGGAAAAAATTATGATTAATGTTGGAGGGGATGCGGGAAAACTGGGACACTGATGCATTGCTGGTGGAGTTGTGAACAAATCCAACCATTCTGGAGAGCAATTTGGAACTATGCCTAAAAAGTTATCAAACTGTGCATACCCTTTGATCCAGCAGTGCTACTACTGGGCTTATACCCCAAAGAGATACTAAAGAAGGGAAAGGGACCTGTATGTGCCAAAATGTTTGTGGCAGCCCTCTTTGTAGTGGCCAGAAACTGGAAAATGAACAGATGCCCATCAATTGGAGAATGGTTGGGTAAATTGTGGTATATGAATGTTATGGAATATTGTTGTTCTGTAAGAAATGACCAGCAGGATGAACACAGAGAGGCTTGGAGAGACTTACATGAACTGATGCTAAGTGAAATGAGCAGAACCAGGAGATCATTATATACTTCAAAAACGATACTGTATGAGGATGTATTCTGATGGAAGTGGATTTCTTCGACAAAGAGAAGATCTAACTCAGTTTCAATTGATCAATGATGGACAGAACCAACTACATCCAGAGAAGGAACACTAGGAATTGTTGCATTTTTGTTTTTCTTTCCAGGTTATTTTTACCTTTCTGAATCCAATTTTTCTTGTGCAACAAGAGAACTGTATAAATATGTACACATATATTACATTTAAAATATACTTTAACATATTTAACATGTATGAGACTGCCTGCCATTTAGGGGAGGGAGTACAGGGAGGGAAGGAAAAAGTTGGAACAGAAGTGATTGCAAGGGACAATGTTGAAAAATTACCCGTGCATATGTTCTGTCAATAAAAAGTGATGATAAAAAAAATCAACCAGAAGTTCAAGGCTTAATAGGAAAGAAGATCACCAGGAAAGCCAACACCAACATAAGCAAACAAGTACCAGTTCCCAGTGTGATTAGAGTTGGACTAAAGACCTTGGTCGTCTTCAGCAAGGTGTCCTGAGGCAGCAAGAGCCAAATATGTCCCATCCCCAGAGAAAGCCCCAGGGTAGGGGCAGAAGATGGGCAAATACAGCACAATCACAGTCAGACTGGAACAGCCCCAATACTTAAGGCTCCAAGGGGAGCTCCAGCAATCTGTCACAAGACCCTGATAATGGAGAGCTCTGTACCTCAAAGATCCAGGAATAGCCTACTCAAGAGAATTGAAGGATAGCACAAAAACCCAGTGACCCAACAGGATTCCTATACCCAAAAGAGAAATGGGGGTGAGGAGACTGCCCCTAGCACAAGGATCCAAATCAGGAACTTAAGTTGCAGAGATAAGTACATCAATAAAGACATCAACTGTATAAAAAAACTCTATAACTTCAGATACTCAAAGGAAAAATGAATTTTCCACAAGATAGAATAAACAGAAATCAATGGCTACATGTTAACAAGAACTATTAATAAATCCAAAGGCTGAGAAAAAGTAAAATACTATATAGATAGATATAGATAGATAGATAATATATATATTATCTATCTATCTATATCTATATATATAGAGAGATATATCAAAAACAACTAATCTGGGAAACAGGTTAACAAGGACAGATAATTCAAAAATTATCGAACAAGGAAGCCGTGGATTGAATATTAGACTAAGAGTCAAGAAGACAAGTTCAACTCTGCCCTCAACTATTCACCAGTTATATGACCCTAAGAAAAACATTTTAAACTTCTGATTTTCTCAGCTTTGTCGATTGTAAAATAGAGATCATAATAACACCTACTTTGCAGGATTGATGTGAGGGTCAAATGAGATATTTGCATAATGCACAGAGCCTGGAATATAATTAGTGTTACTATGTATTTATTCCATTCTTCCCTCTTATTCCCTGAAAACCATGATTTAAATAAAAAAAAAATTTAAAAAAAAGCCTGTACAGGATATTTCAAAAAAAATCAGAAATGAAAATTGCCAGACTATTAAAACCGAGAACAAAGTAAAGATAGAAAAAAAAAAAAAAAATCCACTTATCAAAGGAAAAGTTTCAGCTAAGTCTCAGCCAAAATCCAAAGTTCCCACATTAAAAAATACTGCAAGCACACAGAAAAAAGAAATTTAAGTAAAAAGGAATCACAAAACTAATAGCTTCTACTATAAATGAGAAGACACCTTAGAATGCAATACTCCAAAAAGAAAATGAGCTGGAAAAAGGAGAATAATATTACATCAGAATTTCTAATCAAGCATTTCTAATAAAAAGGCCGAAACTGAAGAGGAACTTTGAAATGTAATCACAAAAATCTAAATAAACCTTAAAAGTTAAATTTATTTGCAATAATAATAGAAGAAACTGTAGAATGATATAGTACTGAAATTCTAATAAAGAAAATACAAGAATTTCTTCAGAATCTTAATAACTTCAAAAAGTATTGAGGGACTCAAATAAGAAAAACACAGGACATGAATGTGGATCAGTTCTATTCTAAGGATCTTAAGAGATAAAAAAAAATAATATATTTTAAAAAATCACT
Source organism: Sarcophilus harrisii (assembly GCF_902635505.1). Lineage (NCBI taxonomy): Eukaryota > Metazoa > Chordata > Mammalia > Dasyuromorphia > Dasyuridae > Sarcophilus > Sarcophilus harrisii. The sequence continues at coordinate 470,406,378 of NC_045427.1, read as the reverse complement.
AGTATAGAAAAGAGGAAAAAGGGATAGGAGAACTTGTTTTTCATAACTAAAATATGTGAGAAGAGTCGAGAGATGAAAGGAACAGACATCAAATAAACCTCATTTTTATATGAAACAAAGCTTGAACACACATGTCCATAAGCACAGATATGCATGGGCACATTCAACTCAACAGGGAAACAAACAGTGATAAAGAATGAGTTAAGAGGGAGGATAATTGTGGGGAGGGTATATATATATTTTTAATTTTCTATTATAGCTTTTTATTTGCAAAATATATGCATGGGTAATTTTTTAGCATTGACGCTTGCAAAACCTTCTGTTTCAATTTTTCCCCTCCTTCTCCCTACCTCCTCCCGAACATGGCAGGTAGATCAATACATGTTAAATATGTTAACGTATATGTTAAACACAATCTATGTATACATATCCATCCAGTTACTTTGCTGCACAAGGAAAATCAGACTTAGACATAAAGTAAAAATAACCTAAAAAGGAACTCAAAAATGCTAGCAGACAAAAACAGAAGGAGTGGAAATGCCAGGTTGTACTTCACATTCATTTCCCATAGTTGGTTTGCTGGGTAGCTGGTTCTCTTCATTATTGAACAAATGGAACTGATTTGGTTCATCTTATTGGTTTTTTTATTATAGCTTTTTATTTACAAGACATATGCATGGGTAATTTTTCAGCATTGACAATTGCAAGACCTTTTGTTCCAACTTTTTCCCTCCTTCCCCTCCCCTCCTCCCCCAGATGGCAAGTTGACCAATACATGTTAAATATGTTAAAGTATAAATTAAATGCAATATAGGTATACATGTGCATACAGTTATTTTGCGATGGAAAAAGAATCTGACTTTGAAATAGCGTACAATTAGCCTATGAAGGAAATCAAAAATGCAGGTGGACAAAAATAGAGGGATTGGGAATTCTATGTAGTGGTTCATAGTCATCTCCCAGAGTTCTTTCACTGAATGTAGCTGGTTCAGTTCATTACTGCTCTATTGGAACTGATTTGGTTCTTCTCATTGTTGAAGATGGCCAGGTCCATCAGAATTGATCGTAATATAGTGTTGTTGAAGGATATAATGATCTCCTGATCCTGCTCATTTCACTTAGCATCAGTTCATGTAAATCCCTCCAGGCCTTTCTGAAATCATCCTCTTGATCATTTCTAACAGAACAATAATATCCCATAATATTCATATACCACAATTTATTCAGCCAATTGAAATAGTTTCAATTTCTTCATCTGAGAATTGTCTGTTCTTATCCTTTGACTATTTATCAATTGGAGAATGGCTTGATTTCTTATAAATTAGAGTCAATTCTCTATATATTTTGGAAATGAGGTCTTTATCAGAACCTTTGACTGTAAAAATGTTTTCCCAGTTTATTGCTTCCCTTCTAATCTCGTCTTCATTAGTTTTGTTTGCACAAAAACTTTTCAATTTGATATAATCAAAATTTTCTATTTTGTGATCAATAATAATATCTAGTTCCTCTTTAGTCATAAATTCCTTCCTCTTCCTGAGAGGTAAACTATCCTATGGTCTTCTCATTTATTTATAATCTCATTCTTTATGTGTGATGACCACGCTAACACCCAGGACACCCCAGAGTCAGGCGGAGTCAGGATAAGCAAAAAATCTTTATTCTTGGTCCCCAGATGCAGGATTGAACAGGAGGGAAGCAGAATCCCTGCGACCGCCTTCTCCCTCATCTACCGCCAAGAGTGTATCTTTGGCTAGCTTTACTCCACCACCTAGTACCTCCTACAATCCTCTATACACCAATCATTGAGCCAGTACGGATAGTGGAAAGGACCATTTTCCAAGCATATGCCCATAGATTATTGTCCAATCAGTAGTTAGCCTCAAGCGCTCGGCAGTCCTGACCTCAGTGCATTGATTCAATAGTTTCAGCCCTCTACATTTATGCCTAGATCATGAACCCATTTTAACCTTATCTTGGTGTACGGTGTTAAGTGTGGGTCAAGGTTCATCTTATTGTTGAAGAGGGCCATGTCCATCAGAATTGATCATTATATGATATTTTTGTTGAAGTATATATATGATCTCCTGGGTTCTGCTCATCTCACTCAGCATCAGTTCATGTAAGTCTCTCTAGGCCATTCTGAAATCATCCTGCTGGTCATTTCTTATAGAACAATAATATTCCATAACATTCATACGCCAAAACTTATTCAGCCATTCTCCAATTGATGGGCATCCATTCAGATTCCAGTTTCTTGGCACTACAAAGAGGGCTGCCACGAACATTATTTCACATAGAGGTCCCCTTCCCTTCTTTAAGATCTCTTTGGGATAGAAGCCCAGTAGTAACACTGCTGGATCAAAGGGTGTGCAGAGTTTGATAATTTTTTGAGCATTGTTCCAAATTGCTCTCCAGAATGACTGGATGTATTCACATTTCTACCAACAATGAATCAGTGTCCCAGTTTTCTCACATCCCCTTCAACATTCCGCATTATCTTTCCCTGTAATCCTAGCCAATCTGAGAGGTGTGTAATGGTATCTCAGAGTTGTCTTAATTTGCATTTCTTTCATTAATAATGGCTTGGAGCATCTTTTCATATGACTAGAAATAGTTTCCATTTCTTCATCTGAAAATTTTCTGTTCATATCCTTTGACCATTTAGCAATTGGAGAATGGCTTGATTTCTTATAGAGTCAATTGTCTATATATTTTGGAAATGAAACCTTTATCAGAACTTTTGACTGTAAAAATGTTGCTTCCCTTCTAATCTTGTCTGCAGTAGTTTTGTTTGTACAAAACCTTTTTTAATTTGATATAATCAAAATTTTCTATTTTGTGATCAATAATGATCTGTAGTTCTTCTTTGCTCATAAATTCCTTGAGGAGAGTATTTATTAAGAAGGAAAATAAACTTTCTAATCCTGAAGCAAAGATTAAAAAGGGAAAAAAAGAACTAAAATTTAAGTGAGTGCCTACCATTTGGGGAACCACTAAAGAAATTGCAGTCCATGAAAGTAATGGAATATTGTACCACCAAAAAAAGAAAGGACAAAAGATATGATTCAGAAAATCTTGGGTCGTATAAACTCATATACAATCAATTTGAATTTGAATTTGAAAACCAGAATAAATTTTTTTCTTGGATAACAACACTGTAAAGAAACCAACTTTGAAAGATTTGAAAAATTTAATCACTGCAATGTGATGAATCCAGAAGCCTTACTTACTCCAGAAGCCTTACTTACCCACCTCCTGAACGGGAGATGATAAACTCCAAGTTGCACAAAGAAGCATACATTTTTCAGACATAGCCATTATGTGTATCTGCTTTGCTTGACTATGCTTATTACATTACTTTTTTTTTATTGGAGTAGTGTCATGAGGAAGCAGGATTAACAATAATGATACTAAAAAAGAGGGCCATTGATACTTTTTCTTAGGCCATTATGTGTATCTGCTTTGCTTGACTATGCTTATTACATTACTTTTTTTGGGGGGGTAGTGTCATGAGGAAGCAGGATTAACAATAATGATACTAAAAAAGAGGGCCATTGATACTTTTTCTTAGGCCATTTTGTGTATCTGCTTTGCTTGACTATGCTTATTACATTACTTTGTTTTATTGAAGTAGAGTCATGAGGAAGCAGGATTAACAATAATGATACTAAAAAAGAGGGCCATTGATACTTTTTCTTAATGCACAGAAGAGAAGAGAAGGACTTAGAAGTGGAACTAGATTACCTTTGAGGGACGGTCCTTTCAACCCTAAATATATATATAGATAGATATATATCTATCTATATATATAGGCAGGATAGCTAGGGGGAGCAGTGGAAAGAGCACTAGCCCTGAAGTCAGGAGGACCTGAGTTCAAATTTGATCTCAGACACTTAACAGTTCCTAACTGTGTGACCCTGAGCAAGTCATTTAACCCCAATTGCCTCAGGAAAAAAATGAACAACCCCCCCCCCCAATATATGCAAAGCATTTTGCAAGCCTTAAAAATATATACATTATGTATGTTAGCAATTATTATTGTAATCCTCGGATTATGAGATTCACAGATTATAGCTCCAGGGTAAATATAAAGGAAAGTCACAAGAGCTAAAGCAGAAAAGTGGAAAGGGGACTAGATTTGGAGTTAATAAAATCTAAATTCAAATTATCTTAGACATTAGTTGATTCTGGGCAGTTTCCTCATCAGCAAAATGGGGTTGATAATAATAGCACCAATCTCAGAAGACTGATTTGAAGATAAAATGAAATGGTATTTGTAAGGTACTCTACAAACCTTAAGAGCTATAAGTGCTAGCTATTATTATACTCACAATTATTTATGCAAAGAATTTCTCACCGTGACAAAAGTATGGTAATTGATGAAGACATTTAGGAGAAAAGAAGGAATTCAGATATATCATATACTATAGGAAAGAAGTGGCAAAATGAATGGACCTGATCAAATCAGAGCTTAAGTTCACTATACAAAATGTAAGTTTGGACATTATGAGTCTTTCCAGACCTTAGCCCCCTTGCAATGACTGCAGAAGAGATACTTTAACAAGTATTCAATTTCAATGTAACCTCACTACTAAAAAAGCACTTTTTCCATCGCTTAGCAGAGCATGCTATTGTCAAAGACGCTCCAATTTTGATGTCTCTAGAGCTTATTTCATTGCAAAGCAGATTCACAGAAACTTCATCATAAATTGCCTCCTGTAATGGATAGAAACATACTATTCTGAGAGAATATCAAAGATTTACACAAATGCAGAGGCTTTCAAAAGCTTTCCAAATCAACAATATCATCAACAAAGTAGATAGATGTTTTCAGTTCAGCCAGAGGACCTAGGTTCCAGTCCTAATATCTTCCAACATTTAGAAACACTGGCTTTCTTTTTTTTTTTTTTTTAAATTTATTTAATAGCCTTTTATTTACAGGATATATACATGGGTAACTTTACAGCATTAACAATTGCCAAACCTCTTGTTCCAATTTTTCACCTCTTACCCCCCACTACCTCCCCTAGATGGCAGGATGACCAGTAGATGTTAAAATATATTAAAATATAACTTAGATACACAATAAGTATACATGACCAAAACATTATTTTGCTGTACAAAAAGAATCAGACTCTGAATTATTGTACAATTAGCTTGTGAAGGAAATCAAAAATGCAGGTGGGCATAAATATAGGGATTGGGAATTTAATGTAATGGTTTTTAGTCACCTCCCAGAGTTCTTTTTCTGGGCATGGCTAGTTCAGTTCATTACTGGAAACACCGGCTTTCTTGCTGCTCCTCCCACAGAGCTTTCTAGTAACTCCTTGCCCATTCTCCACTGTCTCCCAAGCCTAGAAAGCTTTCCTCTCTCCCCCCTACCTATGGACTTCCGTTCCAGAGCCCAGCCTGCTCCCGCCTCCTCTCTAAAATCACCTTCCATCTTCTCTGTCTGTAATTTGTATTCTACAGGTTTTTGTTTGTTTGTTTGTTTGTTTTTGCAAGGTCTTTTCCCCCGTTAGACTGCGAGCTTCTCGAGGGCAGGGGCCGACAGCGCTTTAGCCTTTTCGTTGTTGCCCTCCCCAGGGCTTAGCACGAACACCGATGCTTAATACAGTGCAGTCACGTTGGTCCTCTTAGAGAACGAAAGAAGAATAAATGCATTCTGCTTAATTGGTGACTAAGGGCACATCACCGTCCTTCCTTCTTTGGGACCCAACTTCTGCATCTGTAATACGGGGCGGGGTGTCCGGTCCTGCCCCAAGACCCGCTGCACTAGCTGTGCATTTTCTATAACACAACAAATACGCACAGACACCGAACTCAAAGGGCTTTCGTCTTCATTAAGATTTTGCCAGCACCCCCAGTGCGGAAGAGGTGCAGTTATTGTTCTGGGGCGGAAAAGAGACCGAGGTAGAAGCTCCAAGCGTCCGCAGGGAATCTGTGGCCAACAGCCACGTGTTGGGACGCCGGCAGGGAGCCAGGAGAGGGCTTCACACGACGCCAAATGATAGCTTCATGCCAGCGTCATCCCCCTGCCCTCCGGTACCGCCTGTCCCCTCACGGCTGCGCGGCCCAACCCTCCCCTTCCCGGACCCCTGGGCCGTCCCCGGCGAGCCCCGCTTTTCAGTCCCAGCTCCGGGCCTAGCCCTAAACTCCGCCCCCGACCCAGGCACGAGTCCCTACCTTTGCTTCCCGCTCCTGCTCACTGGTGCCTTCCATTCGTTTCATGTCTCAGCTGCCTCCGCAGCGGCAGCGGGCCGGTTTTCCTCTCTCCCGGTTGCCCCGCCTCCCTGGTAGTTCTCTCTGCATACTCCTCCAGCCAGGTGCCGCTGTCAATCCGCATCAAAAAACTACCCTTCCCGGGATGCATCACGTCAAGACCATGGGCTAGGGTCGGCGGAAGAGTAGCGGAAGATTCTCGCGCTGCAACTTTGGGTGATGTAGTCCACTTTTCCCAGTATAACAAGGAAGAGACGCCGAACCGGAACTACATTTCCCAAGAGGCTGTTGGGAGCACCTGTTTGCCTCATTTCCTTCGAGGTTTTTCTAACCGTCCAGCGGAAGCGATGTGGGCGCTATAGCAACAGTAGCTGGCGGCGTTGGCGCCTCAGATATTGCTGGGGTGAGTACTGGGTGCCGGGAGAGGGGCGGGTTTTGGCGCCACTCCGCTTGTGGAGAGCGTGCCTAAAACAGTGGGATCGCTCTCCGCATCGAGAGAAGGCCTCGATCCCACTTCTCGATGCCACAAGAGCATTCGGAGCCTCTTCAGCATCCTTGTTCCTGGGACCAGTTCCGCCGTGTCCCCTCCCGTCTCCTACTGTAGGCCTGATGCCCACTCCCCTCCTGAATTGGGGGCTGAAATCCCATGGCTAAGGGATGCTGATGTTGATATTCATTCATTGTGTTCGGCCGTAGTATAATAGGTCAGAACCTCATCTCTTTTCGCCCGGATTGATTCTCCCTGCATCCAGCTCTCCAATCCGTCCTCCACACAACTCCCAAATTATGCGTTCCAAAGCACAGGTCGGCCTCTGGCCGCCTCTCTGCTCAAGAACTTATTGTTTCTAAGATAAAATATACAATAATTCTAGAATGACTGTGCATCAATCCCTTCACACACGTTACTCCCCCACCCCCCCCCCCCAAAAAAAAAAAAAAAAAAACCTGCCTGCTTCTTGTTCTCATACACACTGCCTCTCCTAACTGTGAAACCTTCTTCTCCACTTCTTGAACCTCAATAGCCAGCTAAGGCTCCACCTTCTTAAAGAAACCTTTCCTGACTCCCCCAATTACTACTCTCCTCCCATTTATTCGTTTTATATATCTTACTTATCTGTGTACCTATCATTTCCTCCTAGAACAGCGAACTATATTCCCAGTGATTAACACAGTGCATGACAAATAGCATACGGTTTTTAAAATGTTTGGTGGTTGTTTAGTTCTTAAGCAAAAATTCTCTTTACAATATAACAAGTGATCACCCGCCTTTTATTTGAACACCTGTGGTGAGAGGAAACCTACTACAAACTAATTCCTTCCACATTTATGTGACTATAATTGTTAGTGATTTTTTTTCCTTAATTTGAATATAAATATGTATCTCAGAAAAATTCACCCACTAGTTCTGTCCTTTGGGGCTAAAAAGTACAAATCTCATCTTTATTGCCTTTCAAATACTTTTAAATTACTCTGGTTTCCTTTCTAAAACTTGTGTAGATTAAACATCCTCACAGCTTTCAACTGATCTCCATGTGAGGTAGTTTTGAGGCCTTTCAGCATCATAGTCCCTTTCTGGATTCTTTCCTAAACGAATGAGGTACCTAAAACTGAACCCAGTATTCAAGTTATTGTATGATTACTACAGCTTGCACTGATTCTAACTCACTGTTTCAGATACTATAAGAGAAGAGGCTACTAGGTTTTGTGACACGTTAGTTTAGTGTGACTCATTATTGTTAAGCTTTTAACTAATTTAACAGTATTAAATATTTAATGTGTTCTTATGGCAAAACGGTCTTAGAGGAAAATGCAAGGTTTAGATATGTTATGATCTGTTTCAAAAGATATTAAATTCTATCAAGGAGATGAGTTGTGAATATATCACTATAAAATACAATTAACTGAATTAGGGGTGGAAGGAGAAGAACTTTGTGAAATCTAACCGGAAGTATTCATTAGAAAAAGAGCATACCAATAGAAGATTTGTAATATAATATGCTTATAATAGGCATTTGAGCTATGCCTTAATGGATATTCGAGAATTCAGGAGGAAAAGAGAGGAAGAGAAGAGGAACACTGAATAAGGGCACAGATATAGGAAACAGTTTTATTTGTAATAATAATCCAGTTATTAAAGAATGATTTAAAGGGGAAGATATAAGATTGTTTGAAAGATAGAATAGCAGCAAACACCTCAAATAACTTACAGAAGATTTTTATTCACTAGAAAATCACTGAAGATTTTTGAGGAAAGGAGCAAAATAGCACGACATATCAAAAGAAAATACAGTGAGGACACAGTTATTAAAACTGATAATATTCTTTTTCCCTGTTAGGGAAATTCAATTTAACAACATCTATTAAGTACTTAACTGTGTGTGAAACATGTCCTAGGAATACAAAGATGAAAAATTACAAAACTCTTCTACTCATTATAATGAAGATGATGATGAGACATGTCTGTGGTATAAGGAAGAATGTGAAAGAGCAAAAGTTGAGTCAGGTGAAGTCCTATGACAGATTGGAGGAGGAGATCTCTTTCAATTGTAGGGATCAGATTATAAGAAAGTAAGAGAATGTTTTGATAAGAAGTAATTGATTCCTTGAAGGAAAGGAACAACTTTAACAAGTGGAAATTTGTCAGGTATCTATTGTAATAGCTAAGAAAGACATAAACAGAGGCTCAAAGACAGAAGCAAACAAGATGAAAACCAAAAATAGAATAGTTTAAGTTGGGATACAAAACATGAAAAAGAGAATAATATGAAATAAAGGTAGATTGGTATAAGCTAAAATATAGAGGACCTTAAATGCTATAGTCAGAAGTTTTAAGTTTAGTTGGTAGGGCAGTGTGTAACTCCTGAAAATTTGAATAGAGGAGTGGCATCAATCAATAAAAATTTGTTAAATGCCTCTTTGTGCCAAGCATAATGTTAGTAATTAGGGGTACAAAAAATTACGTATTCCCTGCCCTTCAAGAGCTTACATTCTATCAGGGAAAACAACAGGGTAGATAAGTAAATACAAGCAGAGCAGGGTGAGGAAGCACTACTGATTAGAAGCTAAACAGAATATAAGGCAGTCCTTAAGCCAAATTTTATATCAAACAAGGTTCTAATTTTAAAAAAGAATGCTTTGGGGGACTAGCATGTCCAAGAAAGGCCTGGAGACAAGAGATGGAATACCATTTGTTCAACCAGGAAATACTTGAGGGGATAATATGTAATAAGCCTGAAAAAGTATGCTGGATACAGATCATGGAGGGTTTTAACTACCCAACAGATAAGTTTATATCTTATCCTAGAATATAAATAAGTAATCACTGGAGTCTTTGATGAGGTGTATCACAAGAATCAGGCCCATGCTTTAGGAATAGTACTTTAAAAACAGCGTGGAGAATGGATTGAAGAGAGGAAAGAGACCCAGAGCAAGGAGAACAATTAGAAAACAATTATAATAATTCAAGGAAGAAGTGATGAGGTACTAAACTATGAGTGATTTGATTGATTGATTGAACTAGAGTTTTAATAGTCAGTGGAGAGAGGGGCAGATGCAAGAAATGTTATGGAGGTGCAGTTGACAGTATTTGTGAACTGATTGGTTGGAGGAGTGTGGGGAGGGTTAGCAATGTGGGAGAATGAAGAGAGGAGGATAATTCTACGATTGCAAACCTAGGTAACTAGAAGAATGATATGTTTGCTATGAACCTGTGATGGGGCAAGGTAGCCTATAGTCACTTTCTCTTTTCTATTTCTGTAGCCTGGAGCTTGAATAAATCCTGGAGAGTCTGAGGTGGTCAGTTGGAAATCCAGAGCTGAAGCAAGATGTGGAGCAGTGCAGGACTGAATTATAGTGAAACTAGATGGGAATGGATCCTGCCATAAAAATCCCTCTAGTTTCATTAACACCAAAATTTTTCTCCTAACTGCATGCCAAAGCAACAACAGTGAGTTCTGACCATATAGCTATTCATTGAACACTCTTGAATTCTCTTGACACTGAGATTCAAGGAGGATGGGACAATTAGAAGGAAGCCTACAAGTCATTTGCAATTGCTTTATTGAGTTTTAATAAATCAGAAGGTTTAGAGGAAACCTGGGTTTAAATCTGTCTCTGCCATTTATTACTTATGTATATGGTATGACTTAACATCTCTGGGCCTCATTGTTCTCATCTAGATAAAATAACGAGATTGAATTGGACAGAAAATGCCATCTGTATCCAAAAAAAGTCTAAGGAGACTGAATATAAATCAAAACATGCTAAGTTTACTTCTTTTTTCTGTCTTTTTATCTCTCCCATAGCTTTTCCCTTTTGCTCTGATTTTTCTCTTCCAACATGATTCATAAAGTAATGTTTATTAAAAATAAATAAATTTCCTTAAAATAAAATTTCAAAAAAAGAGAGATTAAATTAGATGACTTCAGGGATCCTTTCTAGATCTAAAACCGTGATTCTGTTTAATAGTTGGAGAATAACTGAATTATCATTCACCACAGGGAGACTTACAGTGTGGTTCTCACAGGTATATATAGGTATTTGATATCTACATATCTACAGTCTGAAGGATTTGGTCTTTTAAGCAGCTACATTTACATTAGAAGAACCCTTTCAAGAAGGTGGCATTGCTATATTATGTGTTAAGTAAAATATCTTAAACCATAATTTTTATTTGATACATTTTCCACATAAATCCTTTTTTTATTCTTTTTTTTAACTAAAGCTTTTTATTTTCAAAATATATGCATGGATAATTTTCAACATTCACCCTTGCAAAACTTTGTGTTCCAAGTTTTTTCCCTCCCTTTCCCCTACCCCCTCCACTAGACAGCAAGTATCACAATGTATGTTAAACATGTGAAATTCCTCTACACATATTTCCACAATTATCATGCTGCACAAGAAAAATCATATCAAAAAGGAAAAAAAAAAGAGAAAGAAAACAAAATGCAAGCAAACAAAAAATGAAAATACTATGTTGTGATCCACATTCAGTCCCCACAACCCTTTCTCTGGGTTTAGATGGCTCTCTCTCTATCACAAAACTATTGGAACTGGCTTGAATTACCTCCCTATTGAAAAGAGTTATGTCCATCAGAATTGATCATCATATAATCTTGTTACCCTGTACAATGTTCTCTTGGTTCACTTCACTTAGTATCAGATCATGTAAGTCTCTCCAGGCCTCTCTGTATTCATCCTGTTGGTCATTTCTTATAGAACAATAATATTTATTCCATAACATTCATATACCATAACTTACTCAGCCATTCTCCAATTGATGGGCATCCATTTAGTTTCCAGTTTCTTGCCACTACAAAAAGGGCTGCCACAAACATTTTTGCACATGTGGGTCCTTTTCCCTCTTTTATGATCTCTTTGGGACACAGGCCCAGTAAAGACACTGCTGGATCAAAGGGTATGAAGTTTGAAAGCCCTTTGGGCAGAGTTCCAAATCACTCTCTAGAATGGTTGAATCAAATCATAATTCTACCAACAATTAAACCTTTTTATAAAAATCATATTAATTGTCATCAGTATTTTTATATTATACCATTTTAGAATCCTTCTGTTTGAAAAATTAAAACCACAAAGAAATTAGACTAGTCAATTTTGAAAAGTTTTTGCTTTTTGATTGAATTTGTGTTACTTTTATTTATTGGTTGGCATGCATCAGTAAGGTATTTACTTAGCCCTACTTTGTGCTTAATTTCGTGACATATGCCTTTTCTAGAAAAAATTATGCTTTAAAGGAAAAAGTGAAATTCTTTTATAAATTATAGTAACTGAAATGATTTTTTATTCACTAATACTTTAGACTTAGTAGAAAAATTAGGGATTTTTAGCTTTTGTGGATCCTTTCCAATGACAATTTCCTATGTTCCACAGACCTCCTAAATATGAATAGTATACCATTATTCACTTCAATGAGTACAAGTCATTCCTCCCATTTATAGAAAAAGTAAAGTTATGTGATTCGCAGCTGTAAATAGGACAGAAACTTGTTTGTTTCTTTTGTTTGATTTTAATCAGCTAGCACTCCTTCACCTATTAGTTGGAAATTTGGGAATCAAACTTTACTACAAGCTAAGGCAGGACCAAATGAAAATATTTGTGAAACCTCCATCTTTAAAATTGTTGGGATCCACCCAATAGGGTATAAGCATAGTTTTTTGAGGTTTTTGGTTTGCTTATTTTTTTAATCTTTTGTTTTAAGATGGGTTTGGGAATGGGGAAAACTAGAAAGAAGAATAGAGAAAAGAGCAGAAGACTAATGGACTAATTTTATTTCATTTCCTAAGCAAATTATAGGAGGCACTGTTGAAAGGACCATGTTCTCCATGATTAAATGAAGTATTTTGTTTAGAATGGAAGCTTTCATCTTCTAGGAGCAACATATGTAGGACAACAAGATGTCTATTACAGCTCTTGCCTTGTTTCTATTAAATTTATTTGACCCATTCATTTTTCATAGTGGATAGTTTAGTTGGAGGTTTTATTTGAATTTTCTTATCCACAGATAGATCATGTCTGGCCCAGCTGATGAGACTGCAGGAGACTTGCCTGTGAAAGATACAGGTCCACGACTCCTTGGAGGATTGAAAGGTTTGACCAGCTGTTATTAGTTTGTAGTCATGAAATTTGATCACTGTTTTGTTTTGTTTTTTTTTACTTTTAATCTTAAATTTTTCCTGCTATTCATGCAGAGAAAAAAACTAGTAATACAGATCTAAGTTAGACTGTATTAAAAAATGGAAGTGAAAAATAAGATGCAGTTTTATTGTATACATCAGGTATCAGCCATTCACAGAAAAAAGTAAAACCCTCTTTTGTTACACAAAAGAATTGTAAATCATCTTTTAAATACATCAGTATGTAATAAACATAAGGTATCAAGTCTTAAAACTGAATTGCCTGGTTTGCATCAAATTCACTACTAAAATGTATCTTTCTGTTTAACTTGTATGAGGGAAGAAATGGTATATTTTTTAAATTTGCCTTTCAAGTGGAGGGTCTTAAAGTGACTGGTTTATTCAGATGATAGAAAGTTTTCACAATCAAATAAATATATTCTGGAAAATTTTTTTGGTCATTTTATCACTCATTGATTTTATGTAGAACCAAAAGACACTTTTTCAAAAGAAGAAAAGGGTCAGCTTTGAGAACAATTTAAAATTTTGAAAACAATTTTAAACTTGTGCTTGATTTGTATACACAGTATCTGCCATGTTGTCATACTGCTTGGCTGTTTATTGACTATGCTAAGAATTCAAAATGTACTCTATTATGAGTTCTTGTTATGTTAGCATTTTAATTTTTCCTTAGCATTGAATGCTTTGTCTTATATTTTGGAGATTAGTGAATATGACTAAAAATGGAAAGACAACAAATACCTCAAGGAAGTTGTCATCCTAGTCAGTGAAGATGGAGGTGAAAATTATGCTACCTTACATTTTGGAATGAATTTTTAGATGTTACCATTATTGGTTTAAAAAAAAAAAAAAAAGCGATGAGAGTATATGATATCTTACATAGCTAACAAAATCATCTTTTAACAAAGGCACAAATCAATTTATCTTTGAAAGTTAACAGGAGTTTGAATATGGAATTAATAATTTCTCTTACTTTAGTAGACTTGTGTAGACTACTAAAAGTACTTTTTAACAGCTATGAAGAGATGCCAGGTGCATATGCTAACAAATAATAGTAAACATTTTCCAAAATAAAATTGGTCCTTCCAGAATGATGATTTCAGCAGTATTTTCAGTGAAAACTATGAGCCAGTTCCTAGATTTGGCCCAAGTCAAATTTTTTGATTCTTTTTATGTAATTTGATTTCCTACAGTTGCCTGCTCATAGAACTGTTCTGTGACAGCTCTTGAGTCTGTAAAAAAGAATGTTTCAGATCTCCTTACTTTTACTTTATCTGTCTCAATATTTAATACATGCAGAGAAAATTTTATTATTCCTAATGAGTGAGTCAGCGTTATTATAATCTTATAATTCCTGGATTCTGTTCTCAGGTTTGACAATAACTATCAATGTAATATTGGACAAATCACTGAAGCTTTGGCTTTCTCATCTCTAAAATGACACACATATGCCCTAAATAGTCTCAAGAGATATTTTTAATAATAGGATGTCAGACTTTTATTTCATTGGCAGTATTAATTTTTAAGTATCTGTTAATACTAATGCTTTAAAAAGCCCAAAATACTGATACTTGATATGATATAAGAAACATCGTCATCTAAATGAATGGTAAGTTGCTAAAAAATTTCAGAAGCCTGAACTAAATCAGGTCAAAGATTTATTAGCATATATATCCTAAGCATTAAACATGTGACTAATTTTCTTGGATTTTTTTTTTTTTTTTTTTGTCAAAATCCTCAGTTACCTGGAATGCAAAGTCTCGACAACTTGTATCGCATGTCAGTCGTGAGGAACTAGAAGATCGATTTTTGCGTTTGCAAGAAGAGAACATTGTGCTTAAACAGAATGCCTCCCAACAAGAAGATAAAATTAAAAGGTTGTGATAGAGAATTTTTTTTAAAGAATGTTTGAAGGGTGTACAAATCTTTTATTACCCTAATTGGAAACAAGTCTCTTAGAAACAAAAAGATCATGAGTGTTTGATATGGCTAAAATTAATATTTAAAAAAAACACTAATAACTAATCATATCTTAAGTTTACACATGTCAATGTGTAATTTAACAATACTTACTGGCTTAATAAATAGTTATTCCAGGACATCTTTTTTTAAATATGTACTTGGTTTTAAATTGGAAATTTTTTCAAAATAAAAATTGTCTATCTTGTATTTCTTTTAAAGTGCCTTTTTAAAATTCATGTCATTTTCCTAAAAATTTAGAGCTAGAAGACAGCCATGTTGGAGGTGATGTAGTCCAACCCATCCAATCTATGTTAGAAAATAGGTTTAGAAAGGTGGTGACTTTTCTCAAGGTCCTCTTTATGACATATTTAGTCAGAGTTAAGAATTAAGCCTTTGGCCATCAAACATCGTTTTCCTCTCTGCATAGCCAACTATTGGCTAGTTACAGAATTAAAATCCAGCTTGGATATTGTTAGCACTACATTTACCCAGAAACTATAAAGAGGACAATAGAGAAAGCAAGGCGACATCACGAAAAAATAGTGTATGATCAGTTGGAAGCCCTAGGTGTTAGTTCTGCCTCTTCATTAAATAATTACGTAAAGCAATATAGAACATTCTAGTGCTGGATTGGAAGGCAGAGGACATGGGCTTGACTCCCATCCCTGCTACATCCTCTGTGAATTTGGGGAATTTATTTACTTCTTTATGCCTTGTGAATATCATCTCTAAAAGTAAGGGATTAGATTAGATGGCCTTTAAAGTAACTTCCAGTCCATCTTGGGCAAATCACTTTCCTTTACTGGGGCCTTAGTTTCAACACTCAAAGAACAAGGAAATTAGTCTAAGTGAATTATTATTGTTGTATAGGTTTTTTTAAGATTTACAGAGCATTTTTCTGAGGTTCTTCCAGCATTTTGCTGGACATTGCTACAGATACCTAGATTGAGGTAACTTTAAATTTACCCATCTTTTCTCTGCTATAAATATAAATGTCATTTTGTAAACAGCTATGTCTGTAGAGCCTTGCCCATGTTTTTTCTACCAATCCAGAAGTCTCAGAAAATATAGTTAGTTCTTGTTTCTTATATTTAAATGTAAATGTCATTTTGTAAACAGCTATGTCCCTAGATTCTTGCCCATGTTTTTTCCTACCAATCTAGAAGTCTCACAAGATATAGCTGGTTCTTGCTTCTTATATTTAAAAAGATTATGAATTCTTTGATGGGTGAGTCCTCCTTCCATTGGCATAATTAATAGATCTCTTTCTTCCCACCAATTCTTTACCTCCAATTTAGTAAACTGCAACATAAGTTAACTTTGACTAAAAACATTCAGCAGCCATTTGTGGCCAGCATTCTGGGGATGTCTCCCCAAACATAGTTTCAGTGTTTATACTACAGAAACCTTTCCAATCTGTGAGAACTTGTGTTCATTGACTGAGGATCACATTTGTGACATAAAGAGGTGTTAGATTAGTACTTTAATTATTAATTTGTTTATCTTGCTAACTAAAAATTGAATAAAGGAAATCTGCTTTTTTAACTGTTTATGCAGAATAAATCATATACCTTCTGGGCAAGAGATTGACTGTTCGGAAATTTGTATTATAATATTATCACTATAGAATTTTGGCTATTTTTTGAAGAGTATTTTTTGAGTGTCAGCATTAAGTTCCATGTTTTTTATACCAATAAGGTTTGCTTATAACTTCTCTGAAGAAATTTAAAACTGTTGTATTGATTCACTTGTCTTATCTCAGAAATTACGATCATAGATTTTCTTCCAAGTGTAGATTAATAGTATAGCATTAAATTTGTTATGCCCTTGGAACATTATTTATATCTTCAGTAGAACATCCATATATCTTTATATGTTTGAGTAAATTTTGATGTATAAGTTGGTATCACCAAATCTATCAGACTATCTCTCATGGCTAACTGATTCTCAGACATGTAGTATGTTCCCATAATTAGGGTACAAATGGCTCAAAATCTTCAAACTCTTCAGAACAAGTGTTTAATTACTATACCTTGGAAGATTTGCTAATTAGATGTCATTGGTATCTTTTAATTACATAAAAAAGGACTGAATCATTAATAAATATGATAAGGTACTTCACTTATAATTATAAGCATTTTTTTCTTTATCTCTTATAAGGCTGCCTTAAAGAAAAATCTTAACTGATCATATTATATATAAATTTCTTAATGATACATGTTATATAAACAAACGTATAGCTAAAAATACATTTGCTACTGCATCCATAGAGGACTTTCCTTATGAGTAAGGAACCAGTGTTCTGTGACATCCTAAATCTATTAAGAGTTTTTTTTTTATTCACGTTTGTTCTTTTAAGTAAAAGCTTCTGTCTGTAACCATGCTAAAATAAAGCAAACCCCACAGAACAAATGAAGTGCGTTTTTATTTTTAATCTCCTGTCTGGGTCTTTGCAAAAATGGATTCTTCATAAATTAGATACAGCTATTGAAGATGTGCGACCAATTTTGTAAAGTCTTGAACTTGTATCTCTCATCAAAGCCACCTTTTCTTTCTTGTCTTGCCAAGGATTTTTTTTTTTACATTTACTATCGGGCATATTTTCTGTATTTGTGTATTACATCACTCTCATGTGCCCTTTCTGTCTTTTGTTCTGCCTTACCAGCGTTTATCAAAACTTAAAGGAATCAGAAGTATAACCCTTGTGATTCTATAAGTAAAATTTTTAACATTTAAAGATAGGGAAAAAAACCATACATTCTGTAATCATTTTCTAACATTAACAATTGTGTTTTTTGATCATTTGATCATAACAATTTCCTTCATTTAGAATTTATTATTGTTTCAGTTTGCCCAATGATACTTTTAAAAATTGTTAAATATCTTCAAATCTTAAAAAAAATTAAAGATAATATGTCATCAAATGTTGTATATTATTAACATGCTTTCAAAATAGTTTAAACCTAAAGTAGAATTTAAAATGAATCCAACAAATATTTATTATATGTCTTATACTTTATTCATGATAGACATCTACAAACTGTAACTATGCTTAATGGTATGCCAAGTTCCTATATAAGGTCATGCGTTAAAAATTGTACTTAAGGGGCATATGGAGTAAATATGTGTTCTCTCCTTACTAACCTTAAATGATAAGCCTTAGGAAACTGTTATTTGTCAGTGCTATAAAGCAGATTGTTGCCCAGTGGTTTCAATTATCATCAAAGGATTCTTCACAGGCAGTAATAGTTACATCAAAACCTGAAATTTATTATTCAGGTTCTGCACTGAAGTCTTCACAGTGATTATGTTCCTTTCAACAGAATGCATTTTATGCTGACTTCTCACATTCCTTTTCATCTTTTTTATTATTTCCCCAGAATGGCCACCAAGTTAATACGACTTGTTAATGACAAGAAAAGATGTGAGCGGATTGGTGGCGGCCCCAAGCGGCTAGGACGGGATGTGGAACTAGAAGAAATGATTGAGCAGCTGCAAGAAAGGGTTCATGAGCTTGAAAAACAAAATGAAGCCTTTAGAAACAAACTAATTTCAGCTAAACAACAACTTCAATTCCAAGGTCCTAGACACACTCAATATAACCACATTCAATCTCGTGTTAACACAGGACGGAGAAAAGTGAATGAGATATCTGGCTTTCAGGAAAGCCCAAGGAAAGGTATAATCAAAATTTGTTTAAAACTCTAGAATTCTTAAAGCTCACTTTTCTCTGTCTCACTTAATTCTGCTCTTGGCTTTTAAAGATTTAGAACAGCTCTTCATTCTTGCTTTTGTTTAATTTTAGCATTTGTAATGTGATATAAATGCATTGTTACATTTTATTTTCTGAAAAGAAAGTTGAACTTTATGTAAAAGTAATGAACAAATTAGCTAATTGTATTTTAAGCATATTTTGAGAAACCTAGTTTTTTTTAAAAAGAATGAAATTAAGCTTTGAATTTGAGTAAGCATGTTAAAGAAAATCAGTTTACCTTTAAAGTCTTCAAACTGTTTTGTTTTTATGAAAGTTTTATGAACTTTTTTAGTTATATGAGAGCCCTATTTATATAAAGTTTGCCAAATGCTGAAGGATAAATTTTCTTCACTATGATCTGGTAGCATTGATCTCTTTTTACAGATGAATAATAGAGATAACATGACCTTATAATTGTAAGGAACCCCAAACCCAAATTATTTAGTGAAACTCAATAATACTAAAATATAATGAAATATAGTGTTTTTATTAATTTCACATAACACAAGAAACATTTATTTCTGATTGTAAATTAATTGTTTTTAAAAGCTTTTATTTCATTAAAAATGAAAACTTTTTTTCTTAATATATAGATACCCAGAAAAGTAACCTAAAATCTCATGCTTAGTTTAGTGAAAAAGCTAAACAGGAAAGACAAAAATAATTGCTGTAGTTTTCAATCTAGCTGAAAACTTTGTCTCATTTCTACAGACATCTCTTTGAAAATAAGGACTCACAAACGTAAAATGGAGATGCATGAGGAAAGGCTTAGTCATTTATAGCAGTTTGGTTTTAGAAATAGATACTTTATAGAAATATTATAAATTATGACTCAGAAAATAGAATGTTACCATTGATTAATTTCATGACCTGAACAAACTATTTGATCTTTCTGACCTGAGTTTTTTCTTTATCTGTTAAATAGAAATAGTACCTATAAATAAACTTTGGTCAGATTAGTGTCATTTATTAACTATGAAGTTTATGTATTATATGTTAAAGACATGTCATAGTATAACAGAAAGAACACTATATTAGGAATCAAATTCTAGTCTCAACTGGCTGATTTGGGGCAAGTCATTTAACTTATTAGGTTTCACTTTTTTTCATTTTAAAATTAGGATTTGGATTTAATATTTAATAATAAGCCAATAAATTTGGTTTATTAGGTCTTAGAAATTCTTTCTATATCAAATGCCTTCATTTTTTATTATGTTTTATCTTAGTTAATTCAATTTATTATGGAAATATTACAAATTACCAATGCTTAATAATCAGTACCCATATAGGACATATTTTATACCCTTTTTAATAAAAAACTTCTTGTAAATTCCAAGAGTAAATAGAATTCTACTCTTTGGGAGAATCATCAAAGTAATAATCACATTCTTTCAAATGACTTTAGTTGTATATTATATGATTCTTACTGGTTCATAAAATTAAAAAAAAATCCATTCTCAGTGTATATAGCTCTTCAACCAAAGAAAGTCTATTCTAAACCTCTTCTCCATTTATTAAATGTAGCATATTGAAAAATAATGGCTTAATTTTAAGAAATAACAAAAGCCAAAGTATTTTATTAGAATAATCAGAAGTCTCATGCCCATCTGTAGAAAGACTATTTTCCGTAAGGGAATTAAAAGGTAAGTGATTATCAACATAATTTTTTTTTATTTAATATTTTACCAGAAATTATATGTGACATTATACTATCCACTAGTTAGGGCAGACATCAAAATTAATATCAACTTAGAAAAAAGGTAATAAGATTTTACCATAACTTCAACCTGACCTATTCAAAAGAAGCTAAAAAATAATAAATAGAAGACAAATATATCGACATTGATTATTACCATTTTTTGCAAAAATCAGCCTTTTATAGAACAGTTACCATGAGGAGGAGGCCCACAAAGCCCAGACATCACTTGAAAAGAGAAAACATTTCATTTCCTTTCTAGATGGAGAGTGTTGGTAGCCCAGTTTAAAATACAAAGTAGTCTACAAAAAGCTTACTGTAGGACTCAAATGAATAAACTACTACATAATTCATAAATGAAACTATTGGGAAGAAAAGACATGGAGAAAAAAATAAAAATTTCAGTTTTTCTATACCAATCTGTTTTTATTATCACTGACAAGGGGACTACCCTAATTTAGCTTATGTACCATACAAAGAAGCAAAGTAGCATTTGAAAAAACAAAATTGGAAAATGTGACTGAAAGCAAGTATACATTGATGTATAGAAATTATAAAACAATCTTGAAAGCATTGGAGTTTCACTTTGGAGTTATCAAAAAGGGGGAGGGTACCAAAATCATGGAAAAAATAATGAATGATATTAACATTCCTAAAATGTTATAAGGAAAGAACTTCAATAATTATTGAACCATGTTCCTACTTTCTCATCTTCATAAAATCTTGGGTTTTTTTTTTGTTTGTTTGTTTGTTTTTTCTGAGGCAATTGAAGTTAAGTGACTTGCCCAGAGTCACACCACTAGGAAGTATTAAGTGTCTGAGGGCAGATTTTGTCTTCAGGACTGGTGCTCTATCCACTGCACCTCCTAGCTGCCCCCATATCTTTACAAAATCTTTACAAAAATCATCTATATGCATATTGAGGGTATTTTTGATGAAAGCATGAAGAGAGAAGAATATCTCTTAATTGAGATTGATTACATGTGTTTGTAATTTTAGTTTTGTTTTATTGTTTCTTGATTTCTCAGTCTTTCACTTTCATTTGCTCAATTCTACTTTTTAAGGAGCTTTTTTTCTTCAGTGAATTTTTGTGCCTCTTTTTCCATTTGGCCAGTTTTGCCTTATTGCCTTTTTGTATCTTTTACCACGTAGCCTGGTCTGTTTTTTTAAGGTGTTATTTTATCCCATACTTTTTTGTGTCTCCCTTACCAAGCTATTGACTAGTTTTTCATGATTTTCATGCATCATTGTCATTTCTCTTCCCAGTTTTTCCTCTATCTTTCTTGATTTTCAAAATCCTTTTTGAGTTCTTTCATGACCTGAGACCAATTCTTATTTTTCTTGGAGGCTTTGGATGTAGGACCTTTGACTTTATCTTCTTCTGTGTGGTCAGTCCTATCTCATTGCTAGTAAAAAGGTTCTTGTAGTCTCTGTACAGTTCAATCACCTTACCTTCTCTGGGCTGAGAGCTTGGGAAGCAGTTGCTGTTGTTGCTGCTGGTTCAGTGGCTCCCAACACCTGTTTTTGGTTTCCTAAGTCTGTGTCTGTGCTAACATATCTGAGCTGGACTGTGCCCTACTTTCTACAACAGACGTTTCGCACTGACAGTCTAAGTTGTTTTTTACTGGAAAATTTTTTCATGCCATTGTTTTATGGTATTATTTAAAGGTGTTTAGAGGGTTATGGGAGGAGGACTCAGCTGAGTTCCTGCCATTTCTCCACCATCTTGGCTCTAACTCCTGTAATTTTCACTTGGTAGAGTAAATCTCAGCCTAAAAAGCTGTCCTCTAATAGATTCATTGAATATTACAGAATCACAAAATTCCATTATGTCACAACAGAAATAACACTTCAAATTACTTCTGCTGTTCTATGTGAAGCAAGAGATAAAGCATGAAGATACACTTAACTTATCAAAAATGGAGGGTCTTAAGCAATATCTAAATGATGAAGTGAAGTCCACTAGATGTTTCTTTTTGTAGATAATATTAAACCAGTTATATCAAGCCCCAGAGTAGTACAGGATCACTGCAGTGAAATTTCTTCTTTCTCAAAAGAAATGAATAAAATCCATTCAAGAAATAACTTTAAGTGGATGAAAAATGCCTCATCCCAACTCTCTTGTGCAGTTGATTGACCAATTCATTCAGAGTACATTGGTGTGACATTTATGACAAGTAGTACAAAACAGATGGTGAGTTGGTCCCAGAACTGAATTAGCTATAGATAGTGGTCCCAATTTCTTCTGAGAAATTATCCTGTGCTTTCAGGAATCTAAACTTTCCTTTAATACAAAGATTGACATTTTTAATACAATTATCTCAAGTATGTGTCCCATTGGGAAATATCATATTGTCAGTGGTGACTTACATGCTAAAAGGAGAATGAGGAATATCTTTGAGGATGTTTGAACAATAACAGGGAAGTAGACCAATCACGTGATGACATGAAGTTATATTACACAAACTGTTCAAATACTACTCATGAAATGAGTAACACTAGAGGCTAACATATTGATGGATCTTTTGTGAAGTACTTAAGAGATATAAGTCATAGGAGATGAGAATTCAAACATGTGTTAGGATCTATGAGGAAAGAGCTGTGTCAATGAGATCACAGAACCATTGAAATATTAAAGTATAAGGAACTATTAAAACTTTTTCCTAAAATTTGTGTATTCTATGAATTCTTAACCTTTCAGGCAATTATTTCACTGTTGAGTAGGTTATGTTAAGTCTTAAGTATAGTACAGGTGTCCATTTTTTAATGATTTTTATAGTACCTGAATAATTTGCTGAAGAAAAAATTTAGAATTGTTGCTAAACTAATAATAATGGAAATCATGTGAGACTGATACTTGGTGTAGGAGTATTCCACAAGTAAAATAGTTTTTATAATAATACATAAAGAAATCCTTTATACTTAATATGTACTAAAAACAGGTGAAAGTTTCTTAATTGGATCATATTGTGATTTGTTGAAAAATGAATTTTTCTAAAGCTATTCAAATTCAAATTGTAAGCTTACACAAAGCTCTAGTATGATCTGGGTTTAGTTATTATTAAGTGTTTAAAAGTATCTTTCACATAAAAAACTTTATGCATCCACTAAGTAAGTTCTACTCTTCATTATCCATTTCAAATTTCAGAAGCAAAATTAAAACAAAAAGGTTAAGTATACAAGTAAAAAGGTGACTAATTTTATGATGGATTTTTAGAAAGTGATGTGTAAATTATTTTTGTTAACTGAATCATATTTCATATACAACAAAGGATTTTTCTTTTAATAGGAATACAATTTTGAATTCTTCTGTAAAGCTGAAAATTATTTTTATAAAGCAAATAACTGTCCCTGATTTATCTTTCATATAAATGTGGATTTTGATTTAAAACAAGGTATATTTAATAATCTTTATTTATATTTTAAGAACACTAACATTAAATAGCAATAATGATCCTATTAATTCAAGTATCTATTCTCTATTCTCCGTGGGAAAAAAACTTCTTTTGTCTTAATTTGTTGACATTCAGTCATGTTTAACTCTTCATGATCTCCTTTGGAGTTTTCTTAGCAAAGATACTGGAGTGTTTTGCTATTTTCTTCTCCAGCTGATTTTGCAGATGAGGAAATTAAGAATTAAGGACTTGACAGGGTCACACTAATAGAAGTGTCTGAACTCAAATTTGAACTCGGGTCTTCCTGACTTCTTCTGATAGAGCCTGCTACTCTATCTATTGCGCCATTTAGCTGAGATTGATCTTGATTATCCAGATTATCACTAACAAAATAAAGTAGAAATTTGTCTCTTTCCTTTTCTTTGATCCTTTACTTTTTTCTATGAAGATCTGTTTGGAAGACATTAGATGTCCATGGTTCTCCCCAATCCCCCAGATCCTATACCAGGAATTCTAAATCTTATCTGAATCTAATGACCTCTACATAATTCAGTTTTTACAATAGAATTTGTTAATGATTTCTATGATATGTTACTATGTTTCCTGTAATTTCAGCTGTTTGAGATATAACAATCTCTTTTATGGTGTCTGATTCTATATTATGTATGACAAAAAAAAACTTATTATTGATCCTTATTTAATTATAAACATTAGTATTACCAAAAATCAAAAAGACATAGCTACCTTTTTAGTGCTTGTATTTATTAAATCACTTCAATAAACTCAATTTTGTCATTTTTAGGTACAAAATTTCAAGATATAGAAATTACAGGAACTCCACACCCCACAGTTACAGGACTTAAACAACTTCAAGAGGCAAAAGAAGAAATAAAAGTTTTGTATGTATACTTTTCATTCATTATGAATACAAATTTTATTTACTTTCTAAGAATTAAATTTTTCCAAAAATTAAGTTAAATATTACTATAATTAGTTCCATAGTAAATCAGAATAGATATACAACATATTCAATAAAATGAGAAAAACATCCAGCTTCATTGACTGAAAGGTTTAGAGAGCAAGTACTTTTAGTATAATCCAATCCCTCTTCCCCCCAAGGAATAACATAAATCTCAATCATTTAGAATAGTATAAGCTTCAGAGTCAATATTCTCTTGCCAAAGAAAAGGCAGGTACATTTTTTTTTAGATCCTGAATTCCTTTTATATATATTGTGTGTGTGTGTAAAGTACTTTGCAAATATTCAAACTATGTAAATATTAGGAATTATTATTATCTTATAATTAGGGATTCACAAAATCTTTAAGCTTTAAGGCTTTACAAATATAACATATGCAAAGAATACTCCATATTGACATTTAGGAGAGAAGAGAAGAAATTCAAAAATTATCATATTAAAAAAAAAAAAAAAGTAACAAAAAAGACCTAAGAACAGGTGACAGACTTGATAGATCAGAGTTTTGCTTCACCAATCAAAAGAAATTAAGACAATCTGAGTTATCTCTTGTCTACATGGTGGCCCACTTGTAATGGCTGCAGAGGAAAAACTTTAAAATTCATTAAAGAAGAATTTGTTGTACTCTTACTATGTACAGAGGATTCTAGTTATCTTCAGCTAGTCTATAAACTTTGGTCCCTTCATGTTTACTTTTGCTCCTCTTACCTACATTTACATTTCAGACTGAAGAAAACTGGATCTAGATCACCTGTGTGTCTACAATTCCTTATCTTCTAGGTTCTGGACCATCTCTGTTTCTTGAGCTTGTAAAGCCTAGATGTAAATGTTTTGGTTACAGTTTATGATTAGATAACAAAATGACCTTTTTATGCTATATCATTCATATATTCTAACTCTAACTCCAGCTGATTATTGTTTTATATTTTAATGAATTAAACCAGAGTTCAGTCCCTTGATGAATATCCTAAACATATATCTTATGTACATTTTTAGCCTATTAGTGTTTCTTTTTAGACTGTTATTGCATACCTGGGCAAGAAAACATTTGATCACAAAAGGTCTCTCATATCTACCTTTCAACATAAATAATAATTTTAGCTTTGATTTTAAAGTTTTTCTCCAACAGTGTCTCAATAAGGATATTCCTGTGTTTTAGAGAAACTTTGGTTGAAACACAAAAAGAGCAAATACTAGATTTGGAGCACACAACAGAATTATTGAAAACTCAGATGAGAAGAAAAGAAAATGAGCATGAGGCATCTCTTTTACAACTTCGAGAGCAGCAAGCAACAGATCAAAGGTATCTAGAAAATAAAAATTTCCACCTACAGTAGTCACAGTTATTGTAGGATGTATTATAATTATATATTTTATTAATATGTGTTATTATTATATATTTTGTTTTATAGATTATTTTTATTATTCATAATATTATTTGGCTTTACTTTGAATGTATTACAATGGCCTAGGGGTAGTATACTACTATTAACATGCTATGTAACCTGCTATCTTCCTAGGGAAATAAGGCAAAAAAATGGAGAGTTGTAGACTCAAATCATAGGTACATGGCATATTGAATTGAAAGAGATCTTTGAGATTTATTCAATATAATAGTCATATTTCATAATAAAGAAAACAGAAAGGTTGAGCGTATCATCCAATTTATCACAGGCCATTTGTGGCAAAATTGAACTCATACAGCCTAACTCATAGTCCCTACTTATTTCTGATCTGTCTTCACTGTACACGATAGAACCCTTTTGGTTGTCAGACTTGGCCTGGATGAAAATCCAGCAAAGAAGACTGAGGAGTAGTAAGATAAAAGAGAGCAAGAAATATTTTAATAATACTACTTATATTGTGAGGATAAGTTACAGACATATAAATGTAAATGTTCATTTTAAAAAAGTACTAAAAGGCCTGTTTAGGGAATTAAAAGAATATCTAATGAGCCATCTCTTTAGCAAATTTTTTTTTTTTCTCCAATCAGAAGACTGCATTAAAATGAAGCTGAAGTATACAGGGACTTGTAAATTATCTAAAGTCCCCCAATTTAGATAGATAGTGAACTTATGTTTTGCCTCATAAATTTATGAAGGTTTTATTTCTATATAATGAATATACCTATTTCAGATACAGTAGTGAAAACTAAAAACTTAACTTACTAGAAGTGACTTAGGGTTTTCCCCCCATATGTTTACATGTATTTTGATATTTTATGGGTAACAGCAAATTTTTTTAAACTAATGGAAAACTGTTGAAATAATGTTAGGGAGAATATAAAACTTGGTATAATTTACTGTAGAAAAACATCACAAAATAAAAAACATATTTAAACTTCTTTTTTATAGATGCATTATTTCAGATTTGAAATTCTAGAAGTCTGATCTAGATGTTAGATTCCATGTTCCAAACATGAACTTAATGTAGTTGTAATCTTCAGAGTAGTAGGGCCTGATATTTATGGCAAAGAGCCTTTTCAGAGAATATTAGAGAAACCCTTCATAGTATGTATTTAATAGACCAGTTTGGTTTGGCATCAGTTTGACATAAACTTTTGGTTATTCAAAGCCTTTAATTGCTTTGAAGTAAGAGCCCAGTACTGCTCCTTTTTATTAAAATCATATTTTTTCCTGTTGTTGTGGCCTATTTGGGAAGACTAAGTTGTGATTTTTGCATATGTTCTACATAATGCCTCATTAGTTTAAAATCTTGTATCATTTACAAGTAGCCTACATGTCTGTGTTATTTTGAACAAAAATTCATATTAAAATTTAAACATATAAAAATGCACATTTTCTGCTTATTAAACTAGGAGACCTTAAACTAAATTTAAAACAGTTATGTGTGAACAGTAAAAATCAGAAGGATTTTACCTTTTATCAGATTATCATTTAAATCCTAGTTTGTTCCCCCTCTTGATTAAAAATTACATCTCATAATATTTGACAAACAAAATTTTGCCTATTAATTTATTCAATCACTTTAGTGAAAAGAAAATATTTAAGACTTGCGTAGAAGATAACTATTTTCTACATGTATGGAGAATAAGGAAAATTGTTTACTAAAACTCTCTTTATTCCCTTCTTTGTTCATACCCTTAGTCATAAGATCAGATCTGATATTGGCTGTTGACAGAGGATGTAACTATGGTCTGAGGTACCTATATCCAGCCCAAGAAAGTTCCCTTTGTTGCCTTTTTTTTTAAACCGGCAAAGATTTTTTTAAAATCAGTTACTCTGTCCTAAACACTGTTTTATGTATTAGGAATGGTGTAATTGTCCTAAGTCTCAAGAAGTTTTCATTCCACTAGAGGAAAACAACATGAACACAGTTAAGTAAATACACATTTTAGTTTTTTTGATAAAGGGAAGGCTTCAGCTATAGTTTTGGACTTAATCAGTTAACTGATACAGTTATTAAAAAATGGCTACTCTTTTTTTATATCTAAATGTCAGGTTGTTCCCCTCTGCTGTGGCAATTTTTCATTAATCTACAGCATCATGTATGTCCTTCATAAATGTAATTCAATGGATACTTAAAAGCTTCTTCTACTATGGCATGGATTATGATATTCATGTCTTACTCTAGGCAATCTAGAATTGGTAGTACAGTCCTACTACAATAGTACATTATATATATGTAGCTTTTTATTTACAAGATATATGCATGGGTAATTTTTCAGCATTGACAATTGCAAAACCTTTTGTTCCAATTTTTCCCCTCCTTTCCCCATCCCTTCTCCCAGATGGCAGGTTGACCAATACATGTTAAATATATTAAAGTATAAATTAAATACAATATATGTATACGTGTCCATACAATTATTTTGTTCTATAAAAAGAATCAGACTTTAAAATAGTGTACAATTAACCTGTGAAGGAAATAAAAAATGCAGGTGGACAAAAATAGAGGGATTGGGAATTCTATGTAGTGGTTCACACTCATTTCCCAGAGTTCTTTCACTGGGTATAGCTGGTTCAATTCATTAATGCTCTATTGGAGCTGATTTGTTTCTTCTCATTGTTGAAGAGGGCCAGGTCCATCAGAATTGATCATCATATAGTGTTGTTGTTGAAGTATACAATGATCTCCTGGTCCTGCTTATTTTACTCAGCATCAGTTTGTGTAAGTCTCTCCAGGCCTTTCTGAAATCATCCTGCTGGTCATTTCTTACAGAACAATAATATTCCATAACATTCATATGCCATATTTTATTTAGACATTCTCCAATTGATGGGCATCTATTCAGTTTCCTGTTTCTGGACACTACAAAGAGGGCTGCCACAAACCTTCGTGCACATGTAGGTCCCTTTCCCTCCTTTAAGATCTCTTTGGGGTATAAGCCCAGTAGTAACACTGCTGGATCAAAGGGTATGCAGTTTGATAACTTTTTGAGCACAGTTCCAAATCGCTCTCCAGAATGGCTGGATGTGTTCACAATTCCACCAATAATGTATCAGTGTCCCAGTTTTCCCACATCCCCTCCAACATTCATCATTATCTTTCTGTCATTCTATACAATTTGACAGGTGTGTAGTGGTATCTCAGAGTACAACAGTACATTCTTAAAGGATGTGACACCGAAGACTCTTTTTTCTTTTTTGTGTCTCTATGCCTAGTTGCCAAAACCTATATTGTAGCTTTTCCATTTGTATCCTTAATTGAATTTATTTAGCACACTTAAATAATGCTAATTCATTCATTGCATTTTGGAGAGAGTGTGTGGTTATAGAGGTGAGAGCACTAGAGTTAGAAAAGACACCTGGATTCAAATCCCACCTCCTGTACTGAATTGTGATGACTTTGCTAATCTTACCCTTCTTTCCTCATCTGTCAGATGAAGATAATATACCTGTACCTTGATATAGCTTATTGCCTTAAAATATTGATGTCAAACTTTAATGAGATCTATATAAAGCATTTTATGAACTTTAAAATACTGTATAAATAAATGTTTGATATTATTACATAGACATTTAAATACTCATTTCATTGAATTTTCTCTTTATCTTTTTTTTCTTTCATGACTGCCCTTCATGTTAACCAGATTTTAGTGCTATAAAAATCTTGTTTATGGAACAAAAGCATATGCTACTATATGTGATATTCCAAAGGCCTCAACTTCATGTAAATATGAACCTATGTTATCACATTGATTTAAACTTTAAATATAGGGTGTCCCAAAAAATTATAGTGTGGTTTTAAATTAAGGGTTAAAACTGCACTGAGATTTTTGGTATACCTTATGTTTACTGGTAATCAGTTTAATGCTCTCAGCTAAAAAACTTTACAATGCAAAAAAAAAAAAAAGCCATATTCTTTTTGGTGTCGAAAAATACATACATTCAACAATTAAACCTATTTCAAGCTCATAACACTACCTTTTTTAGAGAGATTGAACATATTTTTCATTGTACTTATGTATTCTGTATTAAATATTCATGTCTTTTATTTCCAAGTAATCTAATTATTTCTAAACTATATCATTTCTATTATTTTCATCTAAGACAAATTCACTAATAGGTGTTAAATACCTACTACTGGCAGAGCATTATAGCTGAAGTACTAAAACTTTCTGAAATGTTGTTCCTGTTTCCCTGACATCCAAAACAAAATAATTATAGTTAGCAAGAACACTCAGTTCTGACCCAGTAGTTCTGCGTTCAAACTTCAGAAGCTTCTCTTGGTAGCTAGATGACCTTGAGTGAGTCACTTCACTTCTGAGAATCAGTTTCTCAATTGTGATACTGGAATACAAATTCTTAGAGAATTATTGTGCAGATTGAGATGACATATGTGAAGTGTTTTCTATATTGCAAATTGCCTTTAAAATGTCAAATTTTACTAATAGCCCTATGATTCTATAGAAACTAAATGTGCCTGTGGGGATGAGTATATTCAACTGAAAAGCAAGAAAGCAGAGTAATGAGAATGCCGGACTTCATCCAGAAGACCCTGGTTTCATTTTCCTTCCTTTACTAACTGAGTAACTGAAGAAGTCATTTAATCTCTCTAAGTTTCCATTTCCTCATCTTTTGAATAAGTTTAGTTAAATATGCATCACAGGATTGTTGTAAAAATCAAGAGTATTTTTCAACCTTAAGTTGTAATATAAATATTAGCATAGATTATGCACTTAATTGTTTTTCTCTCTCTCTCTTTTTTTTTTTTTTTTTTTCTTCTCTTGCAATTATAAAGCAACGTTTTTTAATTAGCAAAGATTATGTGTTGATGAATCTTATAGTTATGGAAGTATTTGAACACATTAAAAAAATAAGAAAAAATTTAGAGAACTAAAAATGTTATCAAAATGACTGTTATTTGTTTGGGTGTTAGATTTTTCTTAGTCAAGAGTTACCAACAGAGAGCAAATTTAGCAGTTCTAAAAAACATAAAAATTTGTTTTCACAGAAGTTTTTAAATTTTTGCTTTAGACTTTATTGAAAGTTCTGGATTAAGAAACAAACAAAGAAAGAAAAAACCCAAGGGGGAGAAAAAAAAGAAAATTCTAGGTCATACTCTATTGAACTTCATTAACTGGTATTATCTCTCCATGATGTCAGATTTCATTAGGTGAAGAAGCAGAGTAGTTTGTTAAATAATTGTAAAAAATATTATTAAATATATATTGCTGAACCACTTAATCAAAAGTGTTAGACATTTACTATTGTGCTAAGGCTGCTTTGGCCTAGATCTGAGATTATAGGCTTGTTTATCTTCTTTGTAAGGACAATTCACTGGCCAATGCCAAAACACAATGAACTTTCAGATATCAAAAAGGAAAATTAAGTATTTCAAGTCCTCAGCTGGTTTACAGATGTGTAAGCTTTGTAGTCTTATTTTCTGGTTTCAGTATGGCATTGTGACAATTTTTCCAATATGTGTACAGTAGATAAATTTTAGAAGAAAAATTGTGCATTTCAAATAGAAAACTTAATATTTCCATTTTAAAACATATTTTTTATTTGAAAATGTAGATCAAAATTTAGTTGTATATTGTCCTCAAATACTATTAGATGTAAAACAAATTTAATTAGGTTACCTTTCTTGGTCTATCTGTGTATATGTCTTTTGAAAACAGGTATTCATTTAGATCTGTGATTAACCTTTATAAGATCTTCCTGTACATTTGGTGTTTGCTTTAATCTAGGTAGGGATAATACAAAATAGGATTGGAGCATATAGGGTTTCTATTATACCCTCTGGATGGTAAATGATCTCATAGAGTTAAAGGCACATCTGCAACTTATTTAGATGCCATCTTAGGGCATTATTAGTATAAAATGCTAGGTCATTTTCTTGAATATTTAGAAAAGTTTTAGTTCTAAGAGAAAGCTCCAATAAGTAGTAATCTTATGATACCCTCAGTTTTGGTAATGGTAAGACTGTATTACAAAACAAATTTTCATCTAGGCAGAAAATTATTACATGTCTCTTTTGTCTACTTAAAACATTAGTCTTTATTATAAATATCTCCATG
Source organism: Sarcophilus harrisii (assembly GCF_902635505.1). Lineage (NCBI taxonomy): Eukaryota > Metazoa > Chordata > Mammalia > Dasyuromorphia > Dasyuridae > Sarcophilus > Sarcophilus harrisii. Next base: position 470,374,234 of record NC_045427.1, on the reverse strand, counting down.
CAAAATATTATGTGCATGCCACCTTTTAATAAGCTAAGGAATCATTTAAAGCCTCTAAAATAAATACTAAGAATTATTATTAGTTGAATTTTAGTTGCTATCTATAATTAGATATAAAAGGAATATAGGGGGTTAATGAAATCACACTTCAAATTTCCCCCCCAAAAGGGATGATTATTATGAAAATATAATAGTAAAACAATTTACAAGTGTGTTAAAGTTTTCAAAGAAGAAAATTTTTATCCTATCATATATTTTGCCTTGAGTTTCCTCCTCCCTTTTTTTAAAATCTGAAGGTCAAATATTCGGGAAAATGTGGAACTGATCAAACTTAATAAGCAGCTTGTGGAAAAAAGTGATGCCCTTGCAATAATGGAAGGAAAATATATCCAACTTGAAGAGGTACTGTTCTAATGAGAAGTGTTGTGCTTTTATTGATAATGTATGAATAATATGGATTATCAAAATGACATTCACAAGTTATGCAAGATGTCCTTATACATACACTCAATAACTTTCAACCCGTGTCTTAAATTGCTTGAGTTACTATTACTTCATTGTTATATTTGTTATTTATGACCTTAAACCTAAATATATAAAAAACTTTTATTCTTAGACTAAAAAAATATGAAATGTGTATATGTGTTGATATGAGTGGGACAATAAAAAAAAAGATATTATCAAAAGTCATCTGAGACTTAAAAGGATATTTGTTTTAACTGTTTTTATCTGAATTGCCTTTGAATGCATAACTTGAAAAGTATAAAGCATGTACACAAAATCAATTCTAAACTTTCCTGATATATCTTAGAACTACCAAAACTATAGCTAGTTCAAAAGAAGTTTTAATTACATATTATTATCAGTGTTAACTTCTTAATTTCACCACATAATTATCTGAGTATCTAGTTCTAGCAGTGTTTATTGAAAACATAAATGTCTCCAATAATGGGTATATTTGAGGTTCTTATATCCCCATAACTGGTTTAATAAGAATATTGACCCCATCAGAATATGCAATAAGACTACCTTTATTTATTTGAACTGCATAGTTAATTAACATAAATTATGGAATTATGAACACCAAAACCTTCTAGATAACCAGAATTCTTATTAAGCAACATTTTTTTCAAAGTTTGGATACAGGAAAAGCAGTAAATTAAGCCGTGTCTTCTAAAGCTCCAGTTTACTATTAATAAAGAAGGTGTTAAAATGTCCCCATAAATTGAATTTCTCTAAAATTGGGTAGGAATGTCTCAAAATGTCAAAAGCTGTCTTGCACATAAATGACAGAAAGAACATATTAGAGAAAAGGTATGATACGAATTACATGTTAAAAGAAGAAAAAAATGAAAATGCATTTAACCTGAAATGCATTTTAAAATTAAGAAGACCTCAAAAATTATTCTATTTTCAGTTATCTTTTAATTATTTAGTTTTCAAATTAGCACCCTTGTCAAATATATTATTATTTATTGAGAGTAAGTACTCACTATACATCCTCTATCATACTATATGTATCTCTTGATAAATGTTGAAACATAGAGACATCAGAGGAATTTGTGCCATTAATAAAGTGAGCTCTTTACTTAAAGACATTAAGTGAAAAAGACAGTATTTTTATAATTATGCCAAGAGTAAAAGTAATTGACCTAAAACAAGGAGCTCAGATGTCATTTTCTAAATGACATCTGCCTTAATATTGAAGGTCGACTGAAAAGTTAAAGGTGTTTTTCAGTAACAAGTGAGACATTATGAAGATTGACTTAGTCAATTTAGGATATACTTATTCATTTTAGTCAACATTTATATTTCTTTCAAAAGTATATGATATTTAACCAGTCTAGAATAAATTTAAAGCATCATGATAAATGGACCATTTGAAAATTATATTTTTCCATATCTTCTATAGTGAATTGAAATTATACTTCAATAAAAAAATTCAACCTCTAAGACTGATTTTATCGATATGATAGCAAATCTTTTCAGTTAAAATATCTGTGATCAGCCACTTATTTTTGTTCATTAGTGCAACATTTTTAAACGTCATATTTAAGGGAAAAAAATTGCCAAAGCCAGTGTATTTAATGGTCACTTTCATCAAGACTAAAGCACAAATAGATAAGAGCCAAGGAAAAACGCTTGTTTCTACAGTGAACCTATGTTAACTTGACTTAACAATTACTTTTTCAAGGCAAATCTTAGGTTAAGAATGTCTCCTATTGACTGAATGGTGAATATGCATTGTGTGTATTGTTAGTAGTAAACTACTTAGCTTGAACTTAGAGAGTAAAATTATTTTAAAAAAAAAAAAACTATTAATCATTTAATCAAAGCTTAATTGCCAGTAGTTTTGAAAGATTTTCTTTTCTCCTTATAGAATCAAAAACATCTTAAAGCCAGCCATGATGCCTTATTGGCAAATGGGGATGAACTCAATCTACAACTCAAAGAACATCGTTTAAAATGCTTCAGTCTTGAAAAAGAACTACAATCCAAGAGTTTTGTTGAAAAAAAATTAGGGGAGGTAAGTACCACAAAATACTGTTAGCATATTTATTAAAAAGCTTGTTGAGAGTAACTCTTTTGAGAAGATGTAAAAAAAAAAAAAAAAAGCTTCAAGCTATAATAAAAGCACAAATTTGATAAAACTTTATAGTTTGCAAAGTACTTTGCTCTCAACAAATTCATAAGGTACATGAATAATACCAGTCCTGTTATCCCATTTTATAAATGAAATAACTAAGACCCAAAAGAAGTTCAATAACTTTTTAATAGCCATATTCTTGGTAGAGATCAGAGTAAGGAATCAAATTCAGTTCTTCTGCTTCCAAATCCATTGAGTTTTTCATTACACCAATCTCCCACCACAAGGAAATATCCTCTTCAAAAGCCTTATAAGCTAGGAATAGTAAATGAATTGAAAGTTTTGCACAATAGACAGTAATAAATGCTATATTTCATTTGATTTTTTTTAACTTAAAGACACTTGTCTTGAAAGTAATTCTTTCATTTTGAAACTGGAGTCCAAATTGTGGGATTTAACTGTTTCATCTATAATCCCTAGTTATTTGCAATGCAAAAGAATTCTAATAAGTTTCTCTGAGCATCTTTATGTACTATCAGTTAATTACTAAGCATTTATTAAGTACCTATTATGTGCAGGGCTCTGGAAATTTCAGGAAAAAAGCAATAGAATTTGCCTTGTAGAGCTAACCTTTGATCAGAAGAAGCAACACATATACGTATTAGCAAATACAAGAATGCACAAAACAAAGAGAGTCATTTGGGGATGCACAAGCATCTAGGATAAACCTAAAGCCCTCATGTAAGGAGTGGCACTTGAGCTCACTTTTGAAGGAAGTTTGATTTCTAAGAGACAAATGAGAAGATGGTATATTCTGGACATGTGGGACATGTGGGTTATATTCCTTTGCAAAAGCACATAATTGGAAGATACAATGTCAGGAATAGCAGTTTTGCAGAATGTTTTTTATATTGTAGACCATTATCTTTATTTTGTAAACGTTTCTATTTTATAAGAGGCAGCAAAGGTCACAAAGCATATAGAATCAGACCTCAATTCAATTCAGCTTCAGACAATTGATAGTTGTGTGACTTTGATGACAAGTCATTTTATCTCAGTCTGCCTCAGTTTCCACATATGTAAAATGGGGATAACAATAGCATCTATCTCCTAGGATTGTTGTGAGGATCATAGATAACATTTGTAAAGTACTTAGAACAATGCTTTTTGTTAATGTTTAATTGTTCACTTGTATCTACATAAACCCATGGAAAGTTACTGGTGTGATTTGCCATTTCCTTTTCCAGTGTCCCCCTATTTTATAGATGAGGAGCTGAGGCAAATATGACTTAACTAACTTGCCCAGGGCCACATAGATTTTAAGTGTCTAAGGCTTGATTTGAACTCAGATTCTCATCACTCCAAGTGCTTTATCTACCCACTAGTGCTTTACCAAGCTGACATAGTAAGTGCTGTATATTTTCTTTTCTGATAGCTTATAAACTCCTTGAGGGAAAAGATTTGTCTCATTTGTGTCTTTTTATCCCTAGCTATGTAGCACAGTGACTGGCATATAATATAGGTGCTTGATAAAACGTTTATTGATTGAATGAAATTAGTATATTAAAAGGATTAATGTGTAATAAGGTAGACTGGGGCTAAATTGGGAAGAGCAGTAAGTAACCACTTAAGATCTTCTAGGCAGAGAGTAATATGCTCAAACCTTTGCTTTAAGAATGACATGTTGACAACAATGGAGAGTTTGGATGAGGGAGGAGAAAAACTTGAGGCAGGAAGACTTAATTAGGAAACCATTGCAGTAGTCCAGATGGGTTACAGTGATAATATTAATGGATCTAGTTATTTCTGATTGGTTTGACTTTTTCAGCATATCACTAGCTGTATGAAATACCTTAAGATTCATTCATCTGATTGCAATAATAATTGCAGTCCTCCTAAAAGCAATATACTGCATATCTCCAGGTGTACACAAACTAAATTTATAACCTTTATTAACAGTTTTCTGCTTCTAAGAGGGCAAAGAGGTATGAATACATGACTTTATGTCTTTGAAATGTACTTGCATAATTCTATGACTGGAGATATAGTTCTTGTGATTTGTCTTTTTATCTTACTATGTTCCATATTGATCCTTTTTTTTGTTGGAGGTATTTTGTAAAAATGCTCTGGATCATGGGGAAAGACTGTATTTCTGAATAGTTTTGTGAATAACCATTTAAATTAAATGCAAAACTAATATGGAAATCTAAATGTTAAAGTAATTATAGCATTGTGATAATGTACTAAAGATTTATATGCCTTCTACCAAACATCATTTAAGGGTATACAAAAACAGGTAGGAACTTGTATTTGGTACTCAGGCTATAGTTTGCTGACTCTGGCATAGAGTATTTTCCTGTGCAGAATAGAACCTGAATCTCTTACAAATTTTGAATCTCAAGGGAAAAATTATTACCACCACGGTTATTTTTTTATCTACTATTTATGAACCATGAGCTAAAAATTTCTGAATGTTTATGGAACAATTTTATATTAAGGATAAATAAATATTATTGGTATCTCATGGAGTGAAAGGATGGAATAAATCTGTGCTTTCACGAACTTAACAATTAACGTTACTTAATAAAAAAATTTATTGAGATGAAGAATGTTATAGCATCAATTATTGCATAAATTGACAGTGTTCCAAGTCTGTGCTAAATTAAACAGAAATAAGGAAAATTAATACTTACTTTCTATTTAAAAATCATCAAGAAGAAAATATAAAACCATATGGAGATCAGCTGGTATAATTTTAAACTAATGTATATTTTTCTCTTTATTGTAGCTACAGGTTAGAATTAATGATATGGAAAGAGAGAAGGAACTTTTAAAGGAAAACTATGATAAACTATATAACAGGTAAATTTTATAACTCCCTAATTTTTTCCTTTTCCTCAGATTGCATAAACTCTCATTTTTATTAAGCTAGCTTATATTTTAAAGCATCTAATACTCAATGAAAAAAAAAATATGTCCTTAGCAGGTAATAGTAGCTTTTGCAGCATGTGAAGAAGTATAATAAAATCTATGGTGATGTTTTTATAGCCATTGGCAATTGATTCTCCATTCATAACATGTAGGTTATGTAAATCCCTTAAGGAATTTGTTTAGAGAAGTCATAGCAAGTCTCCTCAGGCTGTGGAATTGAAAAGACTTGCCCAAATTCACACATCTAAATAAATATCAAAAGTAAGATTCCTGAATCCTAACCCAGCCATACTTTTCCCACTGTACCAACTCCCACTATTTCTTTATCTTATAATATGTTGGGTTTTTTGTTTTTCTTAAATCTAATGAGATTAAAAAAAAAAAATCGTGCTGATAATTGTGCATGTTGGTAAATGTTTTTTAGAAATCTAAAGTAACATCATTGGAGAGAATTCTTATCCTCAATGGTTTGAGAGCAGAGATGGTTTTGTTTTTGTCTTTAAACTGGCAATGCTTAGCTTAAGGTCTTATGGCTTCCAGATATTAAATTTTATCACCAAGTATCTGCTAGGTGAAATATTAGTTTTGCAAATTATATTAATTTGATTTCAAAAATGAAAATCAGGTTTTTACAACATGATAGAGTCACATGATTTCAAAAGACCTGGACACTTATTTTAGTCAAATCTCAGATTATCTAACACTTAGCAGTTCTCTTTACCCCTCTATACCTTTTACTTGTCTTGTCACCCATTTACTCAATGTATGAAAAATAAATAACTATTCTCTCTCTCTCTCTGCTGGTCAGTAATATTCTGATTAATGTGATAAAGCATGACACATTTTTTTCTCTCTCAAAAGCAGACTCTTATCTACATTTGAGGTATCATTTTGCTTACATTAAATGAAATAGCCTGACATGTTTTCTAAATAGTACTGTGTCATTAACTCATATAATAGGGTATTATTAAGTCATATTGTCTGACTTAATTTGGAGAACTCATAAAGCAAAGTCTTTCCTATCTTTAAATGTCCTTGAACTCTATATTAATTGGACTTGCTCTATGAGGGAAAAAAATGTGAAGGAGATGGAAAAACCCTTAGTGTAGATAATCTGGAGAATAATCATATTCTTGAGCTTTCATTTTGTTCTTATGCTGCTAATGAAATATGTATTTATTTTATGCTCACCCATCATTACCAGTGGACATAAGAATGACCACAGGCACTGGTGGGTATATGTATAGTCTGATATTTTATCACTCCTTCAGTGTAACAGAACAACTAAGTGTGCACAAAGAACAATTATTGTGTTTTTTTCCTTTGTTGTCACTGTAGGCAATATACAAAAACATTTTCATGAATAAAAAGTTTTTAAGGACTGTTCTCATGTGCAGATCTAATCATGTACACATCCCTTACAAAGCAAATGGAGCCAGATGTGGTTCACCATTTATAGTTACACAGATGGTTCCAAGCACAGAGGAATACAGTAAATTCAAAAGAAATTCCTCCTGAAATTCTAGTGGAATGTAATCCTAAATTTAGAGAGGAAGATAGCAATGGACTAAATTCAGATTGACTTATACTGATTTACACTAGCATTTTGTGGGTTTGAAAAAACCAGGCTGCTAAATTGTTCTTAATTTAAACACATACAGCGTCTGATGTTTCTGCCAGATTAGCTGTTGGTGATTTTTCTGCTGGTACTAATACTGTTGGAATACTACTGTTTTCAATTTTTGGCATCTGATATATAACATGTAGTTTTGCTTCTATCATGTTAATTTTCTGGATCTACATGTTTTTAATAATAGAGCTATATGTGTGTATGTGTGTGTTTATATGTACACGTTTTAAAGTAACTTTCTCCTCTTTAAAAAATGTAAACGAAAAGAAGCCTGCTATATCTTGATATTTAGAGAACAGATGTTTGTTTTTATATTAGGGTGGGCAATTAAAGATTTAAATAAAATTGTCAAAATGTTATTATTTTAGAGCTCTTTACTTTTTGTATGTGAAATAGAAATACTTGTTGCACAATTGAACTGTCATACAAAAAAGAAAAGTTTAGAGAACTGTATCTTGTCTTTAAAAAGGTTATTTCAAATCTTTTTAAATTATCCATCCCAGAAAAACAAACCATGTATGCTAAATTTTGTGCTTCCCCAAAATGTGTTTACTAATTTTTCATTAGAATGAAAACTCCAGACTTGTCTGAATGTATTAATACATGCATATATATGCCCAAAAAGTTTACCAAAAAAATGTAGCTTTTGTAACAATATATTTTTGTCACTTTTACTTCATTTGCAATTATAAAATCAGATTTTACAAGCTTATGGGTTCTTTTGATACAAAAAAATGTATTGAGCACCAGTAGAATAGATTAAACTACTGAAAATTATTCAGCCTAGATCTCTTGGAAGGGACGGTTAAGATCCCTCTAAATTCCTCATTTTGTAGACAAGAAAATTAAGCCTGAGAGAGGTTGTATAATTTCCAGAGGGTCACATAGGTAAGCCAAGGTGGGATTCAAACCAAAAGGTGCTCTGAATTTCCTAATTTAACCTTATACACTTCAGTAAAAATTTAGAAAAAATAATTTTACACTGAGATAGGTTATCAAAATGAATTTTCATTTCATAATTTAAGGATAGTACATAAAAGTAAATTATTTCTTCAGCATTTTTAATCATTAATAGTTCTTAATCCTTGCTCAAATTGCTAAATATTGAGGAATTTTGGACATTGATCATTTGTTGAGTCATTATGCTATTTTTATAACCCAATACATATTGTAGTTAAATAGTTTATTGTTATCCCACATGCTATTAATTTTAAGGACAAAGATTATTTTTTCAATACTTCTTAATTAGAATTAGCATTGTTCTTTTTCAATTCAGTACAAAAAAGTTATTATTTTTGTGGTTGCACTTTAGGATTTGTTAGATTTTTTGGTTTTGGTTTTGAAAAGAACTAATTTTTATTACTCCATGTTTAAAAAAAAAAAAAAATCAGGTGAGAAATCAGTTCTCTCTGTGTTAAGTGGATTTTTATATGGGAAAAAATGATTTTGTCAGTTGTCTATTGCTGAGGTTTAGAATTGTGGATTCCTCTGGAGCATGTATCTGAATTCCTTTTCTAGTCCCACAAATGCTATATATACACTGCCAACTTCTCTGGGGTTTGGTGCTCTAAATTAAGGCCAGTTCCTTTGCTCATCCCACAAACTCTTTCATGTTCTGTAACCGCAGCCTGAGAAAGGCGTCTTGGTTTCAACAGCAGCAGACCAGCATATGTTTACTTAATTCCTAAGACATGATGACAGAGGTCTCTGTGCCACTAAAAGGTTTTTTTCTTTAGTATTTTCTGTTGAAATGTATTTCCAAGTGTTCCTCACACATCCTATGTTTTATTGCAGTGCCTTCAGTGTGACCCATGAAGAACAATGGAAGTTAAAGGAACAACAACTTAAACTGCAGATTGCTCAGCTGGAAAGTGCTTTAGAGTCTGATTTAGCAGACAAAAATGAAATTCTTGACAAACTAAAAGCTGAAAGAGGTACATGTCCAAACAGTTATTTTGTTGTACAAAAAGAATCAGACTTTGAAATAGTGTATAATTAGCCTATGAAGGAAATCAAAAATGCACGTGGACAAAAATAGAGGGATTGGGAATTCAATGTAATGGTTCTTACTCATCTCCCAGAGTTCTTTCACTGGTTCAATTCATTACTGCTCTATTGGAACTGATTTGGTTCATCTCATTGTTGAAGAGGGCCATGTCCATCAGAATTGATCATCATATAGTTTTGTTGTTGAAGTATATAATGATCTCCTGGTCCTGCTCATTTCACTCAGCATCAGTTCATGTAAGTCTCTCCAGGCCTCTCTAACATCATCCTGCTGGTCATTTCTTACAGAACAATAATATTCCATAATATCCATATACCACAATTTATTCAGCCATTCTCCAATTAATGGGCATCCACTCAGTTTCCAGTTTCTGGCCACTACAAAGAGGGCTGCCACAAACATTCTTGCACATACAGGTCTCTTTCCCTTCTTTAAAATCTCTTTGGGACATAAGCCCAGAAGTAACTGCAGTCTTAATTTTTATTAATTTTTTTGATGAGGTGTAAATGGGGTTAAGGGACTTGCCCAGGATCATACAACTAGTAAGTGTTGTGTCTAAGACTGGATTTGAACTCAGGTTCTCTTGACTAACGGCCAGTGGTCTACCACTGTGTCTTCTAGTTGCCCCTGTATTCTTAATTATTCACTATGGTTGAATTCTTAAAAGCCAAGAAAAATCAAATAGACCCTTGTAATATACTATTGCTTAGATGGTTACATTTTGTTAATTATAAATATCTTTCCTGGAAGATTAAATAACTAGATATTGTATTCTATTGTTCTTGGATAGAAGTCATCTGTTTAATTATATGACCTTTTGGTTTTTGGTTTGATCCTTCAATCCCATTTCTGTTTTGTTTGGTGGTAACTCTTTTCTCAGTCAGTGACTATGGAGCCATTACATTTAGACTCTCAACATCATATTCCCTGTGTGCTGCATGAATAAGGATAAAATAGTACTAAAGAAAGTTCAGAGGAAGAGAACAGCTGGACTAATAACATAATTAAGAGGTGTTAATGGTCCATGTTTTATTGATGGCAATACTGTTTTGAGTGTGTTAATAGCTCAGTTCCCAAAGTACCTGAAAAAGGGGCAGAAAACAAGCTTGGGAAAAAATCCTGATCCTTATTATTTTCAAAAAAACTGACCAAAACTATATTAACAACTGTCAGTCCTTATACTTTATTTTCCCCTCTCTAGAAAATATATATAATCTACACATATAACATGTGTATCCTTAATGAATGTAGGAACACTTCTACAAATTATATTTTCATATCTTGATAATCACACTATTGACTGAAAAGTGAAGAGAATGTAATATATCATTTCCTTGATTATTTATTGGCTACAAAAAAGCATCTGATTTGCCAGAATAAAATGCTGCTTTAAAGACTTTCTTCCAATAAGGTACTACAGTAACACACAAGCATGAAAATTATCTTATTGAAGAAGAGCTTTATTTAATGCAGCATCTTACTCTGGCAAATCAAATGCTTTTTTAAAATTGACAACACACTGGGACAGCTAAGTGGCGCAGTAGATAGAGCACCAGCCCTGAAGTCAGGAGGACCTGAGTTCAAATGTGATCTCAAACACTTAACACTTCCTAGCTGTGTGACCCTGGGCAAGTCACTTAACCCCAATTGCCTCAGCAAAAAAAAAAAAAAAAATAGATAACACATAAAATAGAGAAATGTGTATTTGCTAAAAATGACAGCTAGTATCATGAAGGATATCTAGCAAAGATGTCGAGGAAACATAAGAAGATCCTCAAGATGCACCTGTTTACATGGCATTATGCTGATTACATTAAACCCTGAAACAATATATAGACTCCCAAATGAGATCCATAATCATCAGAAGAGAAGAGCTGACTAGCCATACTTAAAAACCAAATGGATAATGAATGCTTATGGTCTGGATTACCATATTGGATAACCCCTAAAAATGGTATAACATTTATATGGTAAGTACCTATATAGACATAGGTAGAAATGAACAATGAACTGAACCCAGATTTGAACAGCTACCAGAGAGTGGGTAGCATTGCTATTGGCAACTTACATTCCTTTTAATGACTTCAAAGCTTCTTTATTAGACACAAGTCCATTTGTTCTTCTTAAAAGTATTTACTTTTCGGGGCAGCTAGGTGGGGCAGTGGATGGAGCACCAGCCGTGAAGTCAGGAGGACCTGAGTTCAAATCAGCTCTCAGATATTTAATACTTCCTAGCTGTGTGACCCTGGGCAAGTCACTTAACCCTAATTTCCTTAGCCAAAAAAAAAAAAAAAAGTATTTACTCTTCCCGACTCACAAAGACCTACCTTGAGGTCTGAACATTAAAATGACTATATTATCACTGAGGCTTTTCCAAAAAATTGGGGAGAAATTAAGTGGCTTGTTTGCAATATTGCATCTATTGAATGATCTTCTTGATATATCAGTATTTTGAAAATGAAGGTGCCCCTCCTGGATAGCTGAATTTGAATTATATGAAATTATTTTAAGATGTTATTTATGTGATTATTTGAAAAATGCTTTTATCATTTTTTCCTGCAACATACTTTGTATTTAGATTAATATCATCACAATATTTGTTCATTAATGATAATAACTATATTAAACATTGTTTCTGGTTCATTCCTATGCAGCCAGAAATAGTGTTTCTCCACAAACACAATTCAGTGAGTCCTTGTTAAATTGATATAATGAAATAGAAACATTTTTTATCTTTTTTACTTTTTATTCTAAATATATAAGCAACCTTATTTTGGAAACTAAAGAAATTAAAATCACCTTTTGCTCTTCCCCATTAACTTTCTCTGATGCCATGTCATGATTAAAATCTAATGCTCAAAATAAGTAGAAGAAACAAAGCTTTGCCTTATACAGTTCTGATAAAAATAGTTTATTCAACTTTTACTATCTTTATTACTTAGTTATAGACTAATTATAAAGTGCCTTGTTGTTCTTGATATCTAAGTGCTGCAAATGCTAAATAATTTAAACTCTTCTGTTCCTTCTCTATTTCTATTTTTTTGCCTTTATCTTTCATGAAAACAGTGAGCACAGTATAGAAGATAAAATGCTGAACTTGGAGTCAGAAAGACCTGGTTTAAAATTCTAACTGCTGTGTGATCTTTAGCAAGTATTTTACCTTCTCTAAGTCTCAGTTTATTTATTTATACAATGAGAAGTTGAATAAAATGACTTTTAAAGTCTCTTCCAGTTCTAAAGTTCCAATTCTTTGATCATTGAATAGTTATGTGAAAATGATAATCATTTTGATACAACTTAAATTTGCAGTTCTGAGAATGTACCGTCTTGTTTATTACAAGGAAAATATTAACAAAAATACCCTTTACTATGATCGTTTATTTGAAAAGTCCTAAGGAACTTCAGATTAATTCCACATTCAGTTCACTTTGTTCATATTTATATAATAATGCTTAAATATTTTACCAGCATGACTCTTTAAGATTTATAAAGTGCTTTCTTTCTAGAGATAGTGTATGCATTGTTATCCTCATTTTTCTGACAAAGAAATTGTTAATCAGACACATTAAATTATTAAACTAGGGCCAGTGAGGTAGAAAGTATCCTAGATCTTATAAGTGCAAGTCCAGTGTTCTTTCTATTATACATATTGCTTCAACCCTTTCATATTTAAAAAATTCTTGTTTATATTAAAGGTTTTGAAATTGTTTGATTTTTTTTTTTTTTACTTTGAAGTTCCATCACACATATACCTCTTCATGTAGCAAGTGTTCTTTGCCAGAAGATGTTTCCTCATCTTTTTATTTTCATTCCTATAACTAGCAAATTATTTTTAGAGAGTACTCACCTCTTTATTCAAGGTACAAATTAGTTTCAGATTGTGTGAATATGGCAAAGAACGGATATGTAAATGCAGTGTGCATTTGGCTAATGCTTAAATTAACTGCATGTGTTTAAGGTCTGCTTTTGAAAGTCCTTTCTATCTTTAGCTAAAATGCATAATTCAGCATAATGCATATGGCTATATTGATCACAGCTGACGATATTAGCACAAAGGAACTTTGAAAATTGTTTAGTTAGATTGTTCTCTTTACTCTAGTTATTAATGATGTTGCTGAAAGAACCTAATTTTTAGAGTGAAATGTTATCTCTTTGAATAAGACGCTATTTTGCTTCACCTGCCTTTTTTCAAATCATAAAGGAAAGAAGTTTATTTTTCATTTTGCAGTGTGATCCAACATACTATACAGATCAACACATTTATTTCCCTCCTTTTTAGATAAGAGCACAGGACCTATGTTTGAACAACAAACGTGAGATAGAAAAAGATTTTATAAATACATAAATATAAAATTCAAAGGGGAAATGATTTAGAAATACATTTTTAGAGCTCTTATTTCTTGGTTCCATTAAAGTGAAAGATTAGTGCAGTTGATAAAATTTTGGTGAGGCTGAGGTAGGAGGTTTCTTTCCTTCAGTAATCTGAATATGGAGCATCAATCAATTAAATCAATTAATCAACATTAATCAAGATACCATTAATCAATAATCAATCATCCTTTATTGAAAAGGACCAGTGATGTCTTAGCTTGAATGTGAATTGGATTTAAGTGAGGCCCAGTTGTGCAGTCATCAGCCTCACCGTAACATCTGTGGCCAGACAAAAATACATGCCATAGATGAAGTTCAAATGAGATGATTATGTAAAATGCTTTGTAAATGTTTATGTGATACATAAATGTCTCTTGATCCTGATGATGAACATATTACTATATAACACTCAAGGGGAAATTGTTTGCATTTAATTCAAGCCAGAAAATGACAAGTGCCTAGAATCTAGGAGTTTTGTCTCTCTTTGTCTTGTAGTTAATAACTTATACTTTTTTAAAAAATCATACCCGATTCCTTGCACCCCAAAATTTAAGAAAAACACAAATGATAAAAGTTACCGCTATTGATAGTATATACAGCAGTATTCCCTAACTCTAGAACTCCATCTTGATATTGAAATAAGAAGGTATATTTTCTCCTCTTTTCTCTGCAATCCAGATTGGCTTTTGTAGTAATTCAAATTTTGACAGAATTTTAGTGTTGTTTCATGTATGTAATTGTAGTTATTTTTATTCTTCTTTTGGTTCTCCCTTCTTCCACTTCAATTCATACAAGTCTTCTGTGTTTCTCTAAATTATTAATATTTGTCATTTATTATAACAATAAATTCTATTACATTTGTATATCGCTCTTCAGCTATAGCTGCTCACTTTGTTTCACTAGCCCAAAGAGAGTTGTTAGGAATTATTTTATTAAATATAGGATTTTTCTTTTAATAACTGATTTGTTTGGGTGTATGTCTAGGATTGGCTGCATTGCCACAGTTCTTCCAACATTGTTGCCATCTCTTTGCCAATTTGATGAGTATAAGATAAAAATTTTTGTCTTAATTTTCATTTTTTTTTATAATTAATGATTTAGGATTTCCTTTAGCCTTATCTTTCAGACAGACAGATTGTCACTAGCAGACCTCTTGAAGAGTATGATGTTTCTAGTATAATATGATTTGGTTCCCAGCATCTTAAGTTCTATATCTTTTTTTATCATCTATTTCCCTATGATCAAAAGATCATAGCTCTCATGCTAGATGGGACATTAAAAGTCATTTGGTCTCTAATTCTCCAGATAAGAAAATTGAACTAAGGTTAATTGCCTATGGTCATGTAAGGGGTAAGTGGCAAAGCTAAGATGTGAACTTAAATCTCCAATCTTTAAATCCTTCCTAGCTTACTTCATAGCAGTATTTGTTAGATCTACATTCATAGCTTTTTAGAGATGGAGGACAGGTATTAATCATTTGCAAGGACAAAGGAAGTTAGTTTCAACTTTTATTGAATAATGGAGTCTAGTCATTAATTCTTCATATTTTATGTCAAGTGAAAAATAAAATATTAAATTTTCTTTGTCTAAGCAAGGGCTCTCTCCATATAATTTTTTAAATTTTATTTTTATTAGTATATTTTGTTTTAAAATCACATTCATTCCTAAATGTCTCTTTTCTTTCTCTCTCCAGCAAATCTTTCTTATAATAAATAAAAATGAAAGAAAAAAATTAACCAAAACATGGAAGGTATCGGACAATATATGCAATATTCTAAATCCATAGCCTCCCCTACCTTTCACCACTACCAGTCACCTCTGCCATGAAGTAAGGGAGATACATTTTCCCTTCTCTCCATGGTTAATGTTGATCATTATAATTAGTGTTCTGGTTTGTTGTAATTGTTTTTCCTATTTATCCTGTTATGGTGATATATATTGTTTATCATATGGTCCTGACTCTATACTTCACTGTGCATCTGTTCATATAGATCTTTCCATGATTTTCTGAATTTTTCATAGTCACCTGGGTTTTATAGAAAAGTCATATTCAATTGCATTTAATATCATAATTTGTTTAGTTATTCCTCAGTGAATAGTCATTTGTTTGATAGAATGTAAATTCCTTGAGAATAGGAATTTTTTTTAAATTTCCTGCACCTAGCACAATACTTAGCTCCTAGTAGATGCTTAACATATAATAATAATGGCTAATACTTACATAGTGCTTAAAAGTTTGAAATACCTGTAAATTATCTCCTTTGATCCTTTGATCTGCTTGTCGGTTAATTGATTTGTTTCCAAATAAATCTCTGCTAACCCTTCCTCCAAGAGTTTATCTTATGAATATGTTGATATATAATGGACCAGTTGTTTTTGATCATCTTGATTATATTTTTTCTGATTCATTAATCAGTTAATTAAATATTGATTAAGCAACTACTATGTGCCAGGCCCTATGGACACAGACAGAAATGAAATAGTCTAGTCATTCCCTCAGGGAAAATGTTCTGTCAGGGGAAACAACATATACATATAATAAAGTATATTCAGAATCTATTCAAGACAAATAAAAGATAATTTTTGGAAGGGAGAAAGGGCACTAGAAACTTAGGAGATCAGGAAAGGCTTCATGTAGAGAATACTGCTTAAATTGAGAAAACAAGGAAAGAAGGCTTTACTTACTGGCCCCTTTCTGAAGATAAGTCTCTTTGTACTTAGCTAGGTTGATATAGTAGATATAGCCTGTTACCAGGTAGAATTATATCTGAAACTTTTTTTCATCTTGAGAGAAATTTCCAGATCTTGTATTTTGCTTGTTTTCTTCAAGAGCCCAAAGTCAGCTGTGTGTCAGAGTGAGACACAAGAGTTGAGCTTTTATGGAATTTAATCAAATAGAAATATTCATTAAAGTCATACCAATCAGTACTAACATTTCCTATGCTTCTTAATTTCTTGAATTTTTTAGATACTGGCTTGACATCAGAACCAAAAAAGTTGAAAGGAATTAAAGTAGAAGTCATCAAAATTTTCTAGACACACATTTATGTAAAAAATAATCTAAGTAAATATTTTGTTGTATTTTAATAATAATTAAGATATAATTAATATAAATTAAGTATAATAGGAACAAAGTGGCTGCTGGGCAATATGGTGCACATCTATAATCCCTGCTACTGGGGAAGCTAGAGATGGTAGATTGGTTGAACTCTGCAATTCTGAGAAGCTTCCATAAGGCTAACACAGATTACATTGTTAAATTGTTCTAGTTGTTTATGACTCTTTGTGGCCCCCATTTGGGGTTTTCTTGAAAAAGATACCACAGGGGGCGGCTATGTGGCACAGTGGATAGAACATCAGCCCTGAAGTCAGGAGGACCTGAGTTCAAATTTGGCCTCAGACACTTAACACAAACTAGCTGTGTGACATGGGCAAATCACTTAACCCCAATTTCCTCAGGAAACAAAACAAAAAAAAAAAAAGATACCAGAGGAGTTTACCATTTCCTTCTCCAGTACATTTCACTGAAGTGGAACTAAGGCAAACAGCATTAAGCAACTTGCCCAGAATAGGTGTCTGAGGTCAGATTTGAACCAAGAAGATCAGTCTTCCTAAGTCCCAGCCCAGTGCACTATTTTCTGTCACCTCACCGGCCAGGCAGATCAGGTGTCCATGCTAAATAGACCCAAACCTAAAAAATAAAAAGTTGTTGAAGCACTTTAAATTAGATAGGCCACCAAAGATTAATATAATCACCAAGATGAAACCTTACTAAATAGAAATGGCATTAAGAATTATTTTTTTAATGTTTCATATAATTTTCCAATTACATGTAATAACAATTTTTAGCATTCTTAACATTTAACGTGACATTTTTTAAAATTTTGAGTTCCAAATTCTCTACCTTCCTTCCCATCTTCCCCTCTCATTGAGAAGTAAACAATCTGATGTGAATTAAACACAAAGCAATGCAAAACACGTTTCCATATTAGCTATGTTGTGAAAGAAAACACTAACCTAAATAAATGAGTGAATAAGGGAATAAAGTAATAAGAAAAAGTATGTGTTGATCTTTCATTCAGATTCCATCAGTTTTTTCTCTGGAGGTAAATAGCATATTTAATAAGTCCTTCGAAATTGTACTAGGTTATTGTATTGGTGAGAAAAGATAAATCATTCACAGTTAATCATTATATGATATTGTTGTTATTATGTATGATCTCCTGGTTCTGCTCATTTTACTTCATATGAGTTTTCCCAGGTATTTCTGAAAGCATCCTGTTTGTCATTTCTTATAGCACAGTAGTATTTCATTACAGTCATGTGCCACAACTTGGTCCTTCCTCAATTGAAGGGCATTTCCTCAATTTCCAATGCTTTGCCACAACAAAAAGAGAATTCAGTCTTTATCAAGGAAACTTATAAAAAATTTCCCCATTTTTTGTTTTCCGTTTTAATCTTGGCTGCATTGACTTTGTTCATTTGAAAACTTTAATTTAATGAAATCAGAATTAGCCAGTTTAAATCTTATAATACTCTCTAGCTTTTGTTTTGTCACAAATTCTTCCCTTATCTATAGATTTGATAAATAAAATATTCCAAGTTCCTCTAATTTACTTGTGATATCATCCTTTGTCTAGATCATGTACCCATTTTGAATTTATCTTGATAAATAGTGTGAGATATTGGTTTATACCTAATTTTTGCCAAAGTGTTTTCTAGTCTTGCCAGCAGTTTTTGTCAAATTCTGAGTTTTTATCTCTAAAGCTTGAATCTTTGCATTAACACTAGTACTGTGACTTGTGTACCTAATCTAATTCATTGATCTACAACTATTTCTTAATCAATACCAGATTGTTTTTCTGATTACTACTTTGTAATACAATTTGAGATTGGATATAGTTAGGCAGCTTTCCTTTACATGATTTTTTCATTGATTCCCTTGATATTCTTGATTGTTAGTTCTTCCAGATGAATTTTGTTATCATTTTTTCCTAGGTTTATAAAATTATTTTTGGTTGTTTGATATGTCACTGAATAAGTAAATTAATTTGGAAGAATTGTCATTTTTATTTTTTATTATATATGTCCAGCCTATCTATGATCAATAAATATTTTCCAATTGTTTGGATCTGACATTATGTAAAAAGCGTTTTGTAATTGTGTTCATATAATTCTGGTTTTGTCCTAGCAATAGATTACCAAGAATTTTGTTATCTATAATTATCTTAAGTAGAAGTTCTCTTTCTATCCCTTGTTGCTGGTCTTTGTTGGCAATATGTAGAAATGATAATGATTTATTTGAATTTATTTTATATTCTGCAACGTTTGTTTTTTATCAATTATCTAGGTATACCATCATACTATCTGTGAAAAGTGATAGTTTTGTTTTCTCACTGCTTATTCTCATTCCTTTAGTTTCTTTTTCTTCTCATTGCTATAGCTAGCATTTCTAGTACAATAGTATTTAATAATGATGATGCTAATGGGCATTCTTGCTTCACCCCTCATCTTATTGGAAAAGCTTCTAGCTTATCCTCATAAGAATAATGATTTGTTAATGATTTTAAATAAATACTACTTGTCATTTTAAAGAAAATACCATTTATTCTTATGCTTTCTAATTTTTTTTAAAATAGGAATGAGTCTTGTAATTTCTCAAAAGCTTCTGCCTCTATTGAAATATAATATGATTTTTGTTGGTTTTGGTCGATTATGCTGATAGTTTTCCTAATTCCTATATAAATCCTGCGTGGTGGTAGTGTTTGGTCTTTGTGATATATTGCTGTAATCTCCTTGCTTACTATTTAAAGTTTTTGTATTAATGTTAGGGGAAATGGTCTGTAATTTTCTTATTCTGGTCTTACTCTTCTTAGTTTAGGTATCATCACTATATTTATGTCATAAAAGGAATTTGGTGAAATTCCTTCCTTGACAGTTTTTTTCTTAGGATGCTCATTAATGGCTTATTCAGTTTGCCCCCCTCCCCCCAAGGTAGGGTTATTGTATTTCTTCTTCTGTTAATCTAGAAATATATATTTTTGTAAATATTTGTCCATTTCAATTAGATACAGATAAAAATTAGCATATAATTGCTTTAATTTCATCTTCATTGGAGATGAATTTACCTTTTTTCATTATTGATACTGGTAATTTGGATTTCTTTTAATCAAATGAATCAATGATTGTGGTTGTGGTTTAAGTTTTATTAGCTCAGTGATTCGCTTATTTTCCAAAATATTTATTTTTAAAATGTTATAGAAAAACAAATAACTGGTCTTGCTTTAGATATTAGTTAAGAAATTCAAGATTTAAGCCCTTTAATAGCCTATTAGCAGTATTTGTTTATAAGGTGTTACAATCTTCTCACCTATAAATACATGTTTTTGGTCATTGGGGTAGGTTGGCAAACAATCTGGATAGACCATTTGACATATTACTATTACTGAAAAAACAATCTTAGGCATGTGCTGTACTTTAAAAACTTTGTATATATTCTACATTATTCTAATGTATTGAGAATGTAATTCAAACTATAGTAAGAAATCTCTAAGAATAATAATTGATTAGCAATCTGAGATCAAAAGACAGGGAAAGTACCATATTTTAAACTCCAAATAATGACTTTATTATATAAATTAAGAAGTTAGAGAAAAATTAAAAGTTAAGAAACTAAGTAGAAAATTTCTTTTAAAAAGATATTTTGTTTCATGTCTTTCAGGAGCCACAATAAGTAAGTAAAACTTAGATTTAGCAAAATGTTTGCTTATTTCAAAATAAATTTAAAATAACTTTGAAGTATCAGAAGTTTTGATTTCCATATATGTGTGAATTTGTGTTTGTGTATATATACATACATCACGTGTATTTATACATATGCACACACATGTGGATATGTGTTTTATACGCCTATATTTTAGATACATACACATATATTTGTCTAAATATGATATGAATTCTTGTTGAAAGTGTTTCTAAAAACCAAGAGAGTAATACTTTTAGTTGATAATATGGTGTTAGTTTGTTCATATTCCCTTAGTGCCTGTCTAGTTTTAATATTATCTCAATTATGTTGTTACCTTAGTTTCCATGGCTAAAAGAGTATTAGCTAGAACTTGATCAAAGGTTGGAAAATTCATTTGAAATAATTTCTTAGATTCAACTTTATATTTTAGCTTTTTATTATGTCTTTTTTATCTTCAAGACCAAACAGAAAAACTTACTCAAGAAAATAAAGAGCTTCACTTGTGCTATCTGGAACATAAGCAACAGCTTGATGAGCTTAAAAACCGCATCAAGTTTTTCAGCAAGGTGAATTTTTATTGCTTTAAAATAAAAGATCATTATATTTTACAGATAAAGTGCTATGATGAAAAGATGTTATTTAGTTTATGAATTTATGGTATCAGGAAGCCATCATTTTGTGAGGATGCCTTCTCGTATTTGGAATGTATGTCTATCATTCATTATCATCTCATAATGTTCTTTTCTTTAAATGTGTTGCAGGAATGCGAAATTGATGTGACTGAATTCAATGAAGCCCTCATGCTTATAAAGGTAACTTTCTAAATTGGATTATAGTTTTCATGTTATCTATTTCTCTGTTTTAGGCTGGCTCTTTCCCTTATCTTTAATTATAGTAGGCTGGACATTAAGCTTTAATCATCTGTAAAATATGTTGCATTTTCACTTCTATTAAAATTGAGAAAGTTCAGAAATGATACTGATTTAGTTTTGTGCATATTTTATAGCATCAAAATTCATTAACACATGAGACTTAAAACACTTGACATAATTTATAGTAAACCTTTTGCTTTCACATTTCTCACTGTAATATTTGAAAATTCTTTTTATTGATAATTTTTGTTCTTTTAGAAAAACTAGTTAGTTGTCTCTTATTTCAAAGAATAAAAAAGAACCAAAGTAATTTGACAAAACTTAACAACCCATTAAAAAAAAATCTGACATTATACTTAAGTGTTCCAGTTCCCCATTTCTGCAAGGTATATAAGGAAATACCTTCTCTTTTTAAATATATCTCTTCCTTAAGCCAAATTTAGTCATTCGAACAAAACCATTTATTTTAAATTGTTGTTGTTGTTCTTTCCATTTACTTTGTTGTTACAAACTTTGTTTTCCTGGTTCTGTTTCTTTTAAAATTTGCAAACTTTGACTCAGCAATAGGCATACACACTAAGAATGTCAATGATGTCATATTCACATTCAAGCCAAGACATCACTGGTCCTCTTCAAAGTATTAATAGTAGTACTTTTTTTTTTTTAGTAGCAAAGAATAGGATTCAAAGTAGATGTCCATCAACTGGAGAAAAGCTAAAGAAAAACTGTGGTACATAACTAATAGAGTACTATTGTGCCATAAGAAATAGTAAGCATTGATAGATTTATAAGAAATAAACAGGAAAAACAGCTTAAATAAGATATTGGGTAAAGGATATTATAAATGTCTCCCAAATCTAAGTTACTTGATTTTTTGTGAAAGAACCTAAGAAAAATATATTCATTTCAGATCATTTTAAGTATTATACTTAAGTATAAGATATCTATATCCAAATTGACACCTGAGACACAGATACCACTACTTATTGAGAATGTTTTACAGCCCATTGTCATGGTTAGCAAACTCTCTCTTCATTTCCAAATCTCCATTATTCACAGTTGAAACCTGCTTATGTGAAAAATGTTCTTCATCTTATATGACTTCTTCTGCTTTCTTTTTCCACTATGCTTTCTAGAATTTCTGTTTACCAACTACTGTTTTTATGAGTCCTCTTATATTCATAAACCTTCCATATTCTTGAAGTTCCCTCCCCGCTCCCTCCCCTCCCACACACACACACACACAAAGTCTGGTTGGTTCCAGCTTCTCTGATGTACCTTTTTGGGCTTGAAACATAAAAGTGAAGTTGGTGGCACTCGGACTTTGGGAAATGCCTGAGAGCATGCAAGTTACCATTCCCTGATGTCATACTGATCAAATGTATGTCTACAGATGAATATAAGGAAGGGATGAGTTAAAAAAACAACAAACAAACAAAAAGAAAAAAAACTAAGAACCACTGTGTCCTTGCTCCTGTCACTGCCATATTTGGACAGAATTAACCTTTTGTTCAGACTCCCAAGTATCTCTTTTCTTCCCAACATTGAACCTGAACTAAGAGAGCACTGGATTAGAACTAGCCCCAAAACAGTCTTCATTTCTACCATAAAAATATCTGCTCTTATACTTGAAAAATTTATTGTGCATTTGAATGGCCATAAAATACCTTAACTTTTCTGTTCCTCAACTCCTATAACTTATACCTTTACTCTAACTCAGTCTCATAAGGCTAGTCATACTCTCGATCTTATTGCCCATAATTGTTCCATTTCCATGATGAAATTTCTGCATCTGATCATAACTTCCTCTCCTTCCATTTCTCCTTGTGCTTTTCCCTTCCTTAACCTATTCTTTGTCTCCATTGCAGCATCTAATCAGTTCACCTCTGTTTCCCCAATCTTAATCCCATTTCTGTTGGGGTTGAAAAGTGAGTAGATGGTGAAATTCTTGATGAGAATTTGATGAGATAAGTTCTTCTCCTTATATCCCATTCTTTCCCATTTCCTCAAGGGGCTTGCCCCTTTAAGAATCACTCTTTCTCTGCTCTTCATTTTTTCTTCACCTACAGATTCCTTCCATGCTGATTACAAATATGCTCAAATTCCCACCATTCTTTAAAAAAAAAAACAAAAAAACTTCATTTAACCCTAACTCCCCAACCACATTATCATCCTGTTACTTCTCTTTTCACAGCCAAATTTTTAGAAAAAGATATCCACACCAATTGTTTCTGCTTCCTTTTCTCTTGCTCACATCTTAACACCTTGCAGTCTGGCTTTTTTATTTAGCATTTGATTGAAATTGTTTTCTTCAAGATTATCAGTAATATGTTACTACAAAATGTAGTGACTATTTTTTTAGTGACTATTATTGTAAAAAAGTTTTTATCCTTTCTGACTTCTCAGCAAAGTGTTTGGCACTTTTGAAATCCACTTCTTCCTGGATATTTTTCCCCTAGGTTTTCATGAGAGTATTCTTTCCTGGTGCTTGTTCCCTCCTCCAATTATGGTCATCCTTTGTCCTTCCTCTTTTTGGGGGAATATATTCCATGTCTCTTTCCTGGACCTTCTCTTCTCTTTCTACATTTTCTCTTAGTGATCTCATTACTTCCCATGTGTTTAGTTATTATCTCAATGCAGTTGACTACTAAATCTACTTGTTCAGTACCTCTGTCCTAAGTGTCAATCTCATATTATTACCAAGTACCTGCTGGTCATCCCCACATAGTTGTTTCATGGACAACTCAAATTCAACATGTCATAACAGCTCCTCCCAAAAAAAACAGTACCTTCCTTTTTCTGTCAGAGCTGCCACCATCCTTCTAGTCACCCAAGCACACACTTCTGTTTCTCTCACCCTCTGTATTCAATCAGTTGTAAAAGTTCGTTGAATACCGCAATATGACTCTTTGCATTTCTTTAAATTCACACAACCACCATTAGTGGTAGCTTAGCTCAGGACATCATTAGTTTTAGTCTTATGGTTGTCATAACCTCCTAATTGGTCTCCTTGCTTCGATCCTCTCTTCTCCAATATATTTTCCACAAAAAATTCTAATAGTTTCCTATTGCCTTTAGAATCACAAACACTTATTTGTTAGATCTTGCACAATTACACCTCCTTATGTACTTTACATTCTAACTAAACCAGGATTCTTTCTTTTTCCCATGTTGGATGTTCCAACTTCTTCTTCCATGCCATTTTAAAAATTAAATTATATACTTTTCAATTTTAAAAAGTCAATTTAAAAATTCTCTCCCACATCTGTCTTCCTGTTGAAAATAAAAGAAAAGCAAAACCTCTATTACAAACATATATAGTCAGGCAAAACATATTTTCACATTAACCCTGTCCAAAAGATATGTAAATAGAAAGGTGATCATTTTTATAGTATTCTTGTCATTGTATGAATCATTCTGATTCTGTATCAGTTCTGGTTTGGCATCAGTTCATACAAATTTTTTCTGAAACCATCAACTGATGTCTACTCCCCACACCCCATCCCTTCTTGAATGCTTGTACATTCCTCTTTTCATAAAC
Source organism: Sarcophilus harrisii (assembly GCF_902635505.1). Classification (NCBI taxonomy): domain Eukaryota; kingdom Metazoa; phylum Chordata; class Mammalia; order Dasyuromorphia; family Dasyuridae; genus Sarcophilus; species Sarcophilus harrisii. The sequence goes on along the minus strand of NC_045427.1, from coordinate 470,349,549 downwards.
TCCAATTAAGAGAAATGGCGAGTTCCACCCTCTTTTTCCTTTCTATACTTTCATATTCATTCTTTTACCCTGCTTTTTCTTTCTCCTCCTCAGACTCTCAGAACAGATGCCTCCCTTTCTCAAGGCTTCTGTTTCTTATTTAATTCCTTCCATACCCTAAGAAGATATTAAAATTCTGAAGGAACATGTGTTTCTTCTTCCTTTACTAAAATGTTAGCATGACGTTATCATATAACTCCTCCAGTTCAAAAAATTTCACTTTCTGGGTATCTCTTGACTCTTGGTTTTGTGTTTCAGAGTTCTTTCTCAACTCTAGGTCTTTTCATCAGTAATGTTTAAAAATCCACTCGCTCTTCCATGACATAGTAACTCAGTAAATTCCAGCTCTATAATCCTGAGCAAGTTACTTACCCTTTGTCTATCTCACTTTCCTTATCTGTAAAATAAAGGAAATAATTACATCTACTTCCCACAGGTGTTGGAAAGATCAAATAAGTTAATAATTGTAAGACACTTAGCACAGTGCCTAAGACATAGTAAGAGCTGTATAAATAAATAATATTGTTAGTTGTTGCTGTTGTTGTTTCCTTCGCTATTTAGAATGAATTCACTTCACTGAATAGAATATAATGTACTTTTGGGCAGAGACTTTCTTGTTCATCTTTGTTTTAGCACTGCCTAGCAAAGTTTGTGGTACTTAACAGGTTTATAAGAAGTTATTGTTGAATTGATTTAAATTACAAAATTTTTTCCTTCTAGTCTAGAAAAGAGCAGAAAAATGGACACCTTTCCTTTCTAGAGAAAATTGATGGTGATATTAATAAGGACCTAGAAAAATCAATTCAAGAACTTCAGGCAACACATGCAGAAACCGTGCAAGAACTGGAAAAGACAAGAAATATGCTAATCATGCAGCATAAAATTAATAAAGATTATCAGGTACAATTATCAGTATTATAAAATGGAGTATTTTCTATACGATGTTATAATAATCATTTTTTTGTTTTTAAAAGTAAATTCCATTTTTCAGGTTTATACTTCTAATTTAGCTAGATAATTAATTTTATCCTCTACTACCACAAATCCCTGGGTGTTGGCCTTTTTATAACTAGGTGATTAGGATATTTAGGAAACAAAACAAGCCTTACACATTCTCCCAATCTAAGATATTAGCCTAATTGCCTAATAGAACATAAAATAACTAAAATTCTACTTGCATTTAGAATCATAGGATTATCGATTTATATCTAGAAAGGACCTTAGAAGTCATGACTTAGAGGAGAGTACATTCATTTTGCAGATCAAGAAACTAAATTCAATCCAGGAGGATTAAATTATTTTCCCATTATACTTACACAAAGAGAAAGAGATACATTTTTCTGGGCCAGAGTTCCCACCTTAAGTTGTGCATACCCCTTGGGGATTTGAAAGATTTCACAGGGAATTGGCAGATTATAAGAAGGAAGAAGAGATAGGAATTGTGTGGGGAAAGGAATGTTGTACTGCATGTGGAAGGTTTGAGGAGGTGGAGCCAAGATGGCAGAGCAAGATAGGGACTCCCTTAGTTCACCTCCAGACCCCTCCACATACATTTAAATAATAACTCTAAAAAAAGTTGTAGAGCATCAGAACCCACAAAAAAAAAAAAAAAAAAATTTACAGCCGAAGGTGGCTTGGAAGGTTGGCAGGAGGGATCTGATGAATTGAGGTTGATCTGGAGTACAATCACAGCACAGGCCCCAGAAAACCAGAAAGTAGTGATTTCAGAGCTTTCATCCCACAGAGCCAAGGACAACTCAGCAAGAAAGGTTTGGAATACTAAGAAGTGAAGGGAGCCCAGCCCAGGATTAGGTTTTGGGAATTACTGAATCAACCATGGCAGTGCTGTAGTAGGAGCAGCAACTGGGACAGGAAACTTCACCTTCCAAAGAACTCAGCTGGTGGAAAAGAGAGAGGCAGACAGCCCGACAAAAGGGATGTTGCAGGGGCCTTTTTGCTGGCACTGGTAGGACTTTGTTGCTTTGCCCATACTGATATCTGGATAGCAGTACAATATCACAGTACAAATCACTAAAATGATCTCTGAAAAGAGCTACACAAACCTTTGAAGCTTGGTATATTGTATCCTCCACCCTGGAAACAGATCCCAAGTAATAGCAGCCTAATAGCAGAAAATGAGTAAACAACAGAAGATTCTTATAGAAAGTTACTGTGGTGACAAGAAAGTTCAAAATACACACTTCGAAATGATAACAAAGCTAAAGCTCCTCCTACATCTAAAACCTCCACAAAAAAATAAGAATTGGTCTGAGATCATGGAAGAGTTCAAAAGGAATTTTGAAAATCAAGTAAGAGCAATAGAGGAAAAATTAAGAAAAATAAGAATGGGGCAAAAGAAAATACAAAAAGCTTATGATGAAGAAAATGCCTTTAAAAGCAAAATTGGCCAAATGGAAAAGGAAGTACAAAAGCTCACTGAGGAAAATAACCCCCCCAAAATTAGAATTGAGCAAATGGAAGATAATGACTTCCTTTATGAGAAATCAAGATACAAAAATTAAAAAGAATTGATCTGGAAAATAGATCCAGGAGAGATGATTTTAAAGAATTGATCTACCTGAAAGCCATGATCAAAATAAATAAATAAATAAATAAACATAAAAGAGCCTGGACATCAGCTTTTAAGAAATTATTTTTTTTAAAAACTGTTCTGATATTGTAGAACCAAAGAGTAAAATAGAAATTGAATCACCTCCTGAACCAGAACCAATCACTTCCTGAAAGAGTTCCCAAAAGGAAAACTCAGTATTATAGCCAAATTTCAGAACTTTCACTTCAAAGAGAAAATATTATAAACATCTAGAAATAATTCAAGTTAGAGTGAAACCATAGTCAAACACAAAATTTAGTAGCTTCTACATTAAAAAATCAGAGGGCATGAAATATGACATTCTGGAGAGAAATGGAGCTAGTAGTAATAGTATAACCAAGAATCACTTAATTAAGCTAAACTGAATATAATCCTTTAGGGGGAAAAGTGAACATTCACTAAAACAGAGGACTTTCAAGCATTCATAATGAAAAGACCAGAGCTAAATGGAGAAGAATTTTGAAGTAAGTTTCTCTTGAGTGCAGAAGCCTTGGGCAGGGATGCTGCAAGCTGTGTAAGTCTTTGCAAGAAGGTGATTTGGGGATCCTGGGCAGAGTAGAGAGCTGAAGGGAAGCTTGAGGCACCATCTCCACCCCATGATTAGAGGTTCATTCACTATTATCTCTTATTTTTTAAAAAATGAATGGACAAAGAACCCCACCACTGACACATATTAGAGGAACGGGGAAGATGGGGATTTCAGAGGAGGACACTTTAGTTAAAAAAAAAAAAAGCTACCCAAAGAGTAACGTGAAATGATTCCTTGCCCAGAGAGAATTTATAGAACTCAAAAAAGTATTCAAAATCAAATGAGAGACATTGAAGCTATTAGAGACCAAGAAACAATAAAACAGATTATAAAGAATGTGAAAATAAAACAGAATATGAAACATTTCATAAGAAAAACAACACATCTGGAGAACAGATCAAAAAAAAAAAGAAAATATAAGAATAATTGGACTGCTGGAAAGTTGTGGCCAAAAAGAGTACCTCGACAAAATAATATAGCAAATAATCCTAGAAAATTGTCCTGAAGGGATAGAACATGAAGGAAAAGTAGAAATTAAAAAAAAAAAAATCCCTTGATCTCCACCTCAGAGAGATCCTTTGTGAAAAAACACACAGAGATATTGTTGCTAAATTTCAAAACTCTCAGATCAAAGAGAACATTTTGCAAGAAACAAGAAAAAAAGCAATTTAAACATGCTGGAGCTACAATTAGAATTGTACAAGAGTTAGCAGCAGCTACAATAAAAGACTGGGCTCTTGGAATCGTATCTACAGACAAGCAAAAGAACTAGGCCTGTGGACAAAAAATATCATATCCAGCAAAAATACCTATAATTTTCAATGAGGGGGGGAAAAAAAACAGACCTTCAATGAACTTGCAGATTTTCAGGACTTTTCTATCAACCCAAACCCGAACTTAAAAGAAAATTTTACATAAGAGCCAATATCAAAGAGCAGTTTTAAGGAAGTCAACATGGACAAACTGCTTAAACATGGACAAATTGTTTATATTTTTTTAACATGGAAAATGTTTTACGTTTAAGACTGACATCAACAATAGGGGAAGCCCCAAAGAAAGACTGGCAGAGTAAAGGCAGAGTAACTACTAATCATGTTATACAAAAGAAGTACAGAGGAACAATAGACACAGAAGTATTAGACAAGGAAGGAGGGCTCGTAGTTCTGAAAACCTACTTACATAAGGAATGGATTCATTTATAGCACCTTCCAAAATCTAAGAAGAAATAAAGAGGAAAGGATAGGTGGATGGGAAAGCAAAGATTGAGGGAAGAAGACAAGAGAGGGATCCCTGGGTAGGAGAATGCTAATTATAGTAAGCCAAATTATGGAGCAAAAATTAATGGAAGAGTCAGCAAGGATAGGAAAGACATGTATGTATCGGGGATATATGTGTATGTGAACTGTGTATGTATGTATATATACATAAATATATCTTTTCATAACTATAGCTTGCTTGAGGGTGTGGGGATGAAAGAGGGATGTGTGTGTATGTATCTATATGTGTATATTTACATATGTATATGTTTTACATATGTATATGTAAATATATCCTTTCTTAACTATAGCCTGCCTGGGAGCGGTAGGAGGATGAAAGGGGGAAAAAAGAATAAAATACGTAAGGTGCACAGTAGAGAACAAAAGAGCAATTTATAAGGAAGTAAAGAAAAAACAGACACCCATGAATATAATTTCTGTTTATAGATATATACTTTATTTAATTATTATTAAATTGTTATATATTTTGAATCCTTCCTGATATTCTGCGGGGCACATGATAATGTTCTCTTTTGTTTTGTATTGCTTTTGTTTTTTTCTTTTTGTTTATTCTGTTTCTTTAAATAGAATAAATTTGGGGGGGTGGGAACTTAAAAAAAATCAGTCTCCCCCTGTATTTGGGGTTAAAATGCAAAGCTTAAGAAGCCAGGTCCCAATTTCTTATTCATTCTTTAATAAATTCATATGTTTAGAAGCTCCAAAAAAAACTTTCTACTGTCTCTTCTGCTGCTTATATTCATCATTTCTTGCTCTTAATCTGTCACCAGTTTTCTGGGTGAGAGCAGCTTCTTAATATCCTAAATTTGTGAGCTAATCACTAATTCCTCACTCCACACAGATACTTTTTTCATTTCTTTATGAACCTTTGTGTTCTACATTATTTAGTGTACTGCAAGTCAGACCGTTCAAAAGCATTCAGTTATTATTGTTCCATTTAATGAATGCATTGTTTTGTTTATTCTGAGTTGTCTGAACTAGAGGCAGCTTGGGATTTTCATTATCATCATTTCTCTTTGGGAGTACAGTGGCACTCTGAACTCAGGCAGGGTCCATTAGACCCTGTAGGGTGTGTACATGGGGACATTTCACTGGAAATACAAATTTATTTGAATTAAGTAAAAGTGAATGAATATTAATTAATTAGAAAGTATTCTTGGTGGGTGGGAAATGACATCTTGAATTCAAATTGTTCACTCTCTCATCAATAGTATTATCATGCTTTTTAGATGGAAGTTGAAGCAGTAACCCAGAAGTTGGAAAATTTTCAACAAGATTATGACCTAAAAATAAAACAGTATGTTCATCTCCTTGATGTTAGGGCTGCACGCATCCGGAAGTTAGAAGGTATCGCATGCATAAAGCAAATTTTTTGATTCAAAGCATTGAGTTCTATAAGCATTTACTTAAAATGAAGAACAAAAGAAAATGTCATCCACATCTGTGCCCAGAGTTCGTTCCTTCTATTATTTTCACTTGTACTCCATATATTCTTCCAAATTTGTTGTGTTTAGTTGATAAATTCACTGATTCTATTCTGTAGTGGGTTAGAAAACCAGATTAACTAATTTATTACAATTTTGTATTCAAGCAAAATGCTTTCAGGAGTAAAAGGCACGGAGTTTTGCTAACTAACATTTTTACTATTCAGAGGCCTTGTTTGTTTGCTGACTAGCACTCGACCATATTTGAATAATTAAGGTTTTTATATACATGTCCACTGGATATGGACATATTGAAATATTTTTGTCTAATGTAGAAGCATGGAATAGAGACAGAGTTTGAAATTGTAGACAAGCATTAAAAGGTACTCTTTTGTTACTGGCCACCACCTTTGAATAGTTTGTCCTTTCATATGTCAATACTTAGACAATGTATTTAGAGAATGACTTAATTACTTAATTTTCTGTTGTTGCAGCCCAATTAAAGGATATTGCCTATGGCACCAAGCAGTACATATTTAAGCCAGAAATCATGCCAGATGATCCTGTAGATGAATTTAATGAAGCTGTCCATTTAGAACGAGGAGAGAACCTATTTGAAATCCATATCAGCAAAGTGACCCTTTCATCTGAAGCTATCCAGGCATCAGGAGATCAAGAACCTTCCACTTTCTGTACATATGCTTTTTATGATTTTGAACTACAAACAACTCCTGTTGTGTCTGGTCTCCATCCAGTGTATAATTTCACATCCCAGTATATAGTCCATGTTAATGACTTCTTTTTGCAGTACATACAGAAAAATGGTATCACTCTTGAGGTCCATCGGGCATATAGTACTAATTATGAAACAGTTGCTGCTTGCCAATTGAGATTCCATGAGATTCTAGAAAAGAATGGTCGGATTTTTGGTGCTGCAAATTTGATTGGTAAGTCTAGCTACATGTCATGTACCTGTCATGTATATTTATACAATGACACCCACATCAGTGTCAACTTTCATCAGTGGAAAGTGCCTTTAGATCATTAATCATGTATTTTTTAGTTTACCTGAATTAGCACTCTACATATTTGGCCCAGATATCTCTTATAAATACAAATACTATTAATATTGATATGCACTTGGTACTTTAATTGATGATTACAGCTAAAATATATTAACCAGATTGGTATTTTAATACTAAAGATATCTTTAATAAAATAATGTCATATTTAGAATAGCTTGTCTACAGAATATTAGAAACTTTTAATATTAGATTAAATTCTGGACTTTGAAGGGAAATATTAAGAGATTTAGTCACCTGTTTCTAAGCAGAGCCATGTACAGCAATATATTTGACATATTTCTATACTGTGGTTCTTTTGATGTGTTTATTGTTTTGTGAGTTTTATTCTATACCTCTCAGGTTCTCTCTGCCTCTTAATTACTACTACAGCAGGAGAAAGAGTAAGAACTTGAGTGAGCATATGTGATTATCTCATTCATATTAAAAAAGGATTAAATTATATTTCACATTACAAATTGGCATATGCCAAGCAAAGCTTAGCATGTTTAACATGAGGGTATTCAACATATGGTAAAATTTGTTCTTGCGAGCATAGCTTTTCTGTCTTCATCACTGTTATTTGCATTTCAAACATCATTTGTGCAGAGCATGTATAATTCTGCTCCATATAACATTTTTGGTTCTAATATTACTAACACTGGTATCTATCTGTTTTCATTTATAAAAATATTGAAATAGTGAAATTTTTTTTGTAGGAATTAAAGGAGACATTCCACATTATGGTACAATAGAATATTGGGTCCGATTGAGAGTTCCTATGGATCAAGCAATTAGGCTATATAGAGAACGGGCAAAAGCTTTAGGCTATATAACATCCAATTTTAAGAAACCTGAGCAAATGCATCAGGTAAGCAATTTTTAGAACCTTTTTATGATGCAGGTATTTTTCTAATAGTCTTCCTTTATTATTATTATTCTAGAAGTTTTCAAAAAAGATTTTTTTTCTTTTAGCATTCAAATAACCTTGATTTAAAATTATATTTTGTGTATATATGTTGTCTGTGAAAATGTGTAACAACAATCTGATCATGTTATTATTGTTCATAAAAAGTGTTCTCTGGTGCTGTCTGACTTCCAAAATGAACTAGAAGCATTTAATTGTGCTTGCTAAAAATCAGGATGTTTCAGACTTAGTCTGCCACAGTATAGAATTAAGTCAATAGGTCAATAAGTATTTAAGGAGTAAAGAATCAAATAAAAGCAAAAACAGCCCCTGCCTTCCATTAGTAGACATGTTAAGGGGGGAAACAACTTGTAAAAAGCTAAATTTGTGCAAGGTATATACAGAGTACATGGAAAGTACTCTTGGAGAAGGTGCCAATAAGATTTAAGACCTCCTGCAGAAGGCAGGCCTCAAGCGGAGTTTTGAAGTCCACCAAGAAAATTAAAAGGTAGAAATATAGTTCAAAGCAGAGCAGGTTCAGGAGGAGGCCAGTGCAAAGGCATAGAGAGCAAGAATCTGTAAGCAGGCCAGTATAATCAGATTATAGGGTATGTGGAATAGGGTAAAATATATGAAGGTTGGAAAGAAAGGAAAGGATCAGGTATGAAAAATGTGAAAAAGCAAAGAAAAAATATATTTAATTCTTCAGGTTTTAGGGAGCCATTGAAGCTCCTTGAAGAGGAAGATGTTTTGGTCAGACGTATGCTATAAAAAAAAATCACCTTAGCAACTGAATGGAGGGTGCTTTGGAATAGGGAAAAGACTTGAGAGGGGGACACAAGTTATGAGGTTATTCATACATCAAGGCGAAATGATGAGGAACTGAAGGATTGTGATTTTGTGAATGGAGAGGAGACATATTTATAAAGAGGTTATAAATAATTTTTAATACAACACACCTAATAGTAATGTCCATAAAATTAAGGTTGTCCTTGGAATTTCTTTATTTTTGTAGCACAAAAACACCTCACAAAATGACCCTGAGTATTTTATTTATTAGCTGGTCAAGAACTCAAATTGTGTTTGTATTTTAAGTTTTAGGTGGTTGTTGTTTTTAATCTTGAAGAAAAATAAGGGTAATACTTATTAGAAACCACTTGATATAGCCTTATTCCTTAAAATAATCAATTCAGAATATAAAAATAAATTTTAAAAGAATTACTTAAAAATAAGAGAAGGGCGGGAAAACTGGGACATTGATGCATTGTTGGTGGAGTTGTGAACGAATCCAACCATTTTGGAGAGTAGTTTGGAACTATGCTCAAAAAGTTATCAAACTGTGCATACCCTTTGATCCAGCAGTGTTACTACTGGGATTATATCCCAAAGAGATTATAAAGAAGGGAAAGGGACCTGTATGTGCACGAATGTTTGTGGCAGCCCTTTTTGTAGTGGCTAGAAACTGGAAACTGAATGGATGTCCATCAGTTGGAGAATGGCTGAATAAATTGTGGTATATGAAAATTATGGAATATTACTGTTCTGTAAGAAATGACCAACAGGATGATTTCAGAAAGGCCTGGAGAGACTTACACGAACTGATGCTGAGTGAAATGAGCAGGACCAGGAGATCATTATATACTTCAACAACAATACTAGATGATGACCAGTTCTGATGGATCAGGCCATCCTCAGCAACAAGATCAACCAAATCATTTCTAATGGAGCAGTAATGAACTGAACTAGCTATGCCCAGAAAAATAACTCTGGGAGATGACTAAAAACCATTACATTAAATTCCCAATCCCTATATTTATGCACACATGCATTTTTATTTCCTTCACAAGCTAATTGTACAATAATTCAGAGCCTGATTCTTTTTGTACAGCAAAATAATGTTTTGGTCATGTATACTTATTGTGTATCTAAGTTATATTTTAATATATTTAACATCTACTGGTCATCCTGCCATCTAGGGAGGGGTGGGGGTAAGAGGTGAAAAATTGGAACAAGAGGTTTGGCAATTGTTAATGCTATAAAGTTACCCATGTATATATCCTGTAAATAAAAGGCTATTTTAAAAAAAAAATAATAATAATAAAAAAAAATAAGAGAAGGAAATCCATTTCTACCTTTCAGGTTGAATATTTGTTACTGATAAGTATTTACATCCTTTTGTGAGTTGAGAGAGGTTCAGATAACAACTTTATCCATCCTTGCTATAAATTAAATTATAAATGTTAACCTAATATTGTTAAAGATTCTTCCAGGTAGTAGAGGTATAAGAAACAGACCCAGTTGCTGGTTCTAGTAATTCCTTCTCTGGGAAACTTTTAAAAAGATCTCAGTTTCTCTTCATAGTTCCTTTTAAGCTGTATACAACAGAAAATATCCCTGTGTACACTTTTCTTTTTGCCAAATAAGTTTAATCATAGACCCTTTTCTGGGAAGCATCCCTTAGCTTTTTGTACATTTCAAAAAGCCAGATAACCTACAGGAAGGAAATAGAACTTCTCAAATTAGGTCAGTTTTTAGTGTGACAAATAGAGATCTGGTACCTTGGGAAAGTATTAAAAGGCTCAAATCCTGGAACTATAAAGTGCCAGTTTGTTCTTTCTGCTCTATAACTTCTGCAACATGGAGCAGATTGGAGAGGTAAGGAGGAGACAAGGGAAGACTTAGACGAGAAGTTGCTGGAGTTGGAGTTTTTTATTTGTTTCTTTTACTTTGCTTACTATTTATGCTTGCATTGACCATGTAACACACTTAATGCTTTTGTATATTTTTAAAGATATATATATATATATATATATGTATGTATGTATGTATGTGTATGTGTATCTATGTATATATGTGTGTGTATCAGATTAACTATTAGAAGCTTTATTTTGCTATAGTAAATTTTCAGTATATACTCATCCTTCCTAATTTGTTGCATGCCCAGCATGGCCACTTAATGTGACTCCCTATTTACAACTAAAAACATTAAAGAAGACATTATTTCTTCCTAAATGTCAACATCTTATTATTTTAGAGACATTAATTATGAAATTATTCCACATATGTATGTATTAACGATGATTATATTTTGGATTTGACAGCCACTTTATATTTTAGTTGTATTATGATTTAAATATGTATTTTTCCATTTAGCAGATACCCAAAACTGCTCATCTTGGCCTTACTTCAGATGACAACTTAAATGAACTCCATATCACAATAAAATGCTGTAGCAACTTAAAGTCTGAAGCAACCAAAAGTCACATGCAGCCAAATCCATATGTTGTATACAAGTTCTTTGATTTTGCAGACCATGATACAGCTATCATTCCAAACAGCAATGATCCCCAATTTGATGATCACATGTGCTTCCCGGTGCCAATGAACAAGAACTTGGATAGATACCTCAAGTCAGAGTGTCTGAGTTTCTATGTATTTGATGATAGTGACACCCAGGAGAATACTTACATAGGAAAAGTCGATGTACCACTAATTTCTTTAGCACATGACAGATATATTTCAGGTAAGAATATTATCTCTTTAAAATTATATTTTATTGTTTTTAATCAGTAAAAATTGAACTTCTTTCCCACCTCTAACACCCATTAAAAACAAAAGAAAAATTAAATCCTTTTTGCAAGCATATAAATTCAAGGAAAATAAATTTCTGCATTGACCATGTCAAAAGAAAAAAGTTGTCTCCTTGGTTGTGAGTTCCTCATCTCTATATCAGGAAGTAGGCAGCATCACACTGATCAAAATTCCTAATTCTTTCAAGTTTGTATATATTCACCATGTTGTTGTCATTATATAAATTATTCTTATTCAATTCACTTCATTCTGCATCATTTCATACAAGTTTTCCAAGTTTCTCTGAAGCCATTTAACTCATTTCTTATAGTACAATAATATTTCATCACATTTATATATCATAATTTGTGCAGTCATTTCCTAATTTATGGAAATCCCTGCAGATTCCCATTTTTGCCCCCTCAAAAAGAACTATAAATATTTTTATACATTCTTTTGTTCTAGTGTGTTTTGCTTAGAAATAATATTAGTCCGCTAACCTTCTGATTCTGTCATAAACCTTTTCCTCTTTCTCTTTTATTTCCCAGTTGAATCAAATTAATTTTTATACCCATATCTATATCTATGTAGATATAAATATATATGTATTCCCTTCTTTAGCCAGTTCAGATGATAGATTTGAGTGTCAGCTACTCCCCCCATCTCCTCATTTGCATAGATATTTACTTTTACCCTCTGATTATGTGAGATAATTGTCCCAAACCTTCCTTTTCCCTGCTTTTCCTGATGTATTCTTCATTTCCTAAATTTCTATTCTTTTTTAAAAATGATCAAGACGTAACAGAATTACTCCCTGGCTTCATTTAGATTTTCTTTATGACCCTGATGATTATGGGATTCAAGAGGGAACACACGTATCATCTTCCATATTAGAATTAGTAATTTATTCTTGCTTAGTCCTTTATCATCATTCTATAGTTTTTACTTTTTGTCTCTTAACCCCTGTATTTGAACTTCAAAATCTCTACATAGCTCTTGTCTTTTCATCAGGAATTCTTGGAAGTTTTCTGTTTGATTAATGGACCATGTTTTTCCATGTAAAGTTATATTCAATTTTGCCAGGTCAGTTCTTATTGGCTGAAAGCCTGTGTCTTTTGCTTTCTGGAATATTATGACTGATTGTCTGTGAAGACCGCGTATTTTAAAATCAGCCGGAGTCAGGAATTCAGGTTAGGGGAAAATCATCAGTCTTTATTCTCAGTGAAGAAAGATCGGAGGTGGAAGGGAATCGGCGATAGCAATGTGTGCAGCTGAGTCAAGAAGCTAGCTAGACCAGCAGCCACACGACCAGCAGCTAGGAGTATGGAACCCAGGCTCAATCTCTCCCAGCTTCTCTTCCTGTCTCTCTGTCTCACCCACCAAAATCGTCATTTCCTATACAACACATCAGGATTTGCACAGAAAGTAGGCAGGGACCATTCTTTATCCAATCATGTATATTAATAGAGTATAGTCCAATTACTATTTAGCCTCACGTACTTGGGACCTCAGTGCATCAACTCAAACCTCAGCCCATTACAGTTGTCTTGATTTTTTTTTTTTTAAATTAGGAACTCTGGATTTTGACAGTAATGTTCTTAAGAAAGTTTCTTTCAGAAGGTAGCCAATGGGTTATTTATATTTTCCCTTTGCCTTCTGGTTCTAAGGGATGTGGGCAGTTTTTCTTTAAGATTTCTTTAACTATGATGTCTAGGCTCTTTTTTTGAGTCATGACATTCAAGTAGTATGATGATTCTTAAATTTTTTTCCTCTTCTATTTTCTAAGTCAATTGTTTTTACTATGAGATACCTTACATTTTCTTCTCTTTTTTTTTCAGTCTTCTGTTTTTGTATTAATATTTGTTCTTATCTCATGAAGTCAGTGATTTCTATTTGATCCATTCTAATTTTCAGTAAACTTATTGTTTGAGGAAGGTTTTGTATCTCTTATACCAAGCTGTAAATTTCTTTTGCAATTTTTCCTTCCGTAACTCTCATTTCTTTTCCATTTTTCCCTTAATGGCCTCATTTTATGGATAAAAAAAAATTTTAAACTCTTCCTTCATCTTTTCTAGGAGTTTTAGTTGAATTTATGTCCAAACTGTGTATTTTTTTTGAAGCTTTCTTATAAATGTTGGGACAATATTTTCATCTAGGTTTATGTCTAGAGCAAGGCTGTTATCGTAATAGCTTTTAATGGTGATTTTTTTGTATTTGCTCATTCTTCCATTTTGCTTCCCAACTTTGAGCTTGATATTAAATCTGAATATTGCACACTTCTAGAAGGAAGATGTAGAGCTGATCCCCTTGCTGTTTTCTTGGGGTAGTTGTTGTATTATTCTAGGATCCCAGGTCTAGTTCTGGCTGGGAAGCTGGAAGCTATCATTGCTCTCAAGATGATCAAATCTAGGATCTATTGCTAATCTTGGCTGATATCAGACAACTGGGAATCTCTCATAGTTCAGAGTGACAGAGCTGAAAGCTTCCTTCCCTTCGGCCTAGGATTCCCACCCTAGTTATTCCTCTTCAGGCTTTAGGTAAGGCTAGAAATTGGACCAGAGACCCTGATCTGTTGCTGGTACTTCTGACTTATGAACTGGCTTTTTTACCCCAGAATGCCACCCTTGGAGACAGATCTCTTTCTTAACCCATCCTGGACCTATGACCCAAAATTAAGAAGTAGTAAGCAAAGATGCCAGTTAGCAATTATTCTTATACCCTGAACCCAAGGATCCAGTATGAGTAAGGATCTTTGCCCTAGTCCACTATACTTCTGAACATTCACTTTACAATTCTTCTTCTGATGAGACCCTGGTCTCTATATCCACATACCTCTCTGTCTCCCTATAATGGTCTTCTCTTAAAAAACAACATACTGTGAGTTTTTCTTGAATTTCCTGATCAAGCTTCAGTCTGGTGTTTTCTAGATCTGTTTGAAGAAGTTGGGGAAGGGGGAAGCTTGCTGTATTGATTCCTATGATTCTGCCATCTTGGCTCCACCCTTAAAAATATAATCTTAAAAAACCAGACCTTTTAAATGCTGTCATATTAAATTAAAGAATGAGGAAAGTACTTTTTTAAAAAACCTTATTTTAGGATCTAGGAAACTAAGATTCAGGGGGTTATTTGAATATATGATTTTCTTATAGTTTAGTGATTCAATCCTGTCCAAATATGTGAGTCTGTGGAATTTTGTCAATGGATTTTTCCTTGACAAAGATACTAGTGTTGCCATGGTATGGATAAGGAACTGAAGCAAATAAGGATTATTACTTGCTCAGGATAATACAACTAGCAAGTATCTAAAGCTGATTTTGAACTCAGATCTTCCCAGTGCTCCTTCCACTGTACCATCTATCTATCTGTCGTGTGTGTGTGTGTGTGTGTGTGTGTGTGTGTGTGTGTGTAAAAACTTATATTATATCCCCAAAGAATTCTAAATTTCTAAGTCATTAATCTTCTTTGTTATTCTGAAAGTTAGACTAGGAAAGACTATAATGCTTTTTTGAAATGAACAGAAAAAAAAAACTATATTGTTATTTCAAATCAATTCTTTAAAAAAAAAATTTCCAATCCATACTTTTTTTTTTTTTTTTTTTTTTTTTTTTTTTTAGGTAAGTGGGGATTAAGTGACTTGCCAAAGTCACACAGCTAGAAGTGTATAGTGTCTGAGCCCAGTTTTGAACTCAGGTCCTGCTAAATTCAGGATTGGTGATCTATCCACTGCATCATCTAGCTGTCCCCCAGTCCATATATTTGAATAACAAATTCAGAGCATTTTTAAATGACAACTGCTTGAAATATGCTTAAAATATTTACATCAGCCTGTTAGATATTGGAAAGAAACTAGAAATTGAGGAGATACCCATCATTTGGGAAATGGATGAATAAGTTATGAAAGGTTATTGTTCTATAAGAAATAATGAGCAGGCTGATTTCAGAAAAGCCTGGAAAGACTTCCATGAACTGATGCTGAATGAAGTGAGCAGAATCAAGAGAACATTACAAACAGTAACGAGAAGATCATGGAATGATCAGTTGTGATAGACTTGACTTTTCCCAGAATGAAGTGATTCTAGGCAATTCCAATAGACTTGGGATGGAAAAAGGGCATCTGCAGTCAGAGAGAAAACTGTGGAGACTGAATATGGATCATAGCATTGTATTTTTAACTTTGTTTTTTCCTTTCTTGTGCTTGGTTTTTTTTCCCCCTTTGGGTCTGATTTTTCTTTTATAACAAGACAAATATAGAAATATATTTAAAAGACATATCAGACTGCTTGCTATCCTGGGGAGGGGAAAAGGAAGGGCAGAAGGAGAAAAATTTAGAACACAAGGTCTTGCATAAATGAATATTGAAGGATAGCTTTGCATTTGTTTGGAAAAATAAAATTGAAAAAAATTAAAAGAGGTATCTGTTGCTTAAACTCACTAATTGTGCAGTTCTAAAAAGCTGTTGTATTTTATTAAATTTTATATCCAAACTTACAAGTTTGGTGTGTTGTCATTTTTATTTTATTTCTTTTGAATACTGTTTCTCTTGTACAGCCTGAAAATTGAATTAGGCAAACCCTAGAGCAAATGCATTACTATTATTTTCACTGGAGAAATTTTTTAACATTTTCTCAGACAGTGCAAGCTGTTTTAAAAGTTGATAGTCATTTCATTTATTTTTCTTAAAAGAAAACTATATGAAAGGCTGTAAAGACTATACGAAAGGCTATAAAGTAAAATGTTAGTGGTAAAAAAGACAGCAGACCCTGGAGAAAGCTCTTTGAATATAAATTCAGCAAATTAAAATATTTATACATTAACTTCAGTCTCTTTGAATTGAGATTTTCTTTCAAAGTCCTTAACTTCAAAAAAGAGATCTATGTGAAGCCCAAACCCATTACTGATTCTTTTGTCTCTAATTTACTTTCTAAATAATTTGTGTTGGAAGTTGAAGTCATGTTTCAAGAGAATAAGAAAAAAATTTTTTAAAGATCCATACTTTAATTTTTTGCATTATCAAAGTTTTAAGCTATCAAAAATATATAAAAATTAAACTAATTTTGTAATTTGACAGGAATATTCGAGTTAACAGATCATAAGAAACATCATACAGGAACCATTGAAGTTGTACTGAAATGGAAATTCACTTACCTTCCTCCAACTGCATCAGCAGTATCTGAGGACCTAATGAATGTTATTAAAAAAGAAGAATCAGAACCTGATAAAAGGTTGCACAAAGCATCCACTGTTACTACACCAGTTGTAGTAAGTAACTGGCTTTTAAAGCTTGCTTTAAAATTTAAAATACTTTGAAACAAAATTTTTAATTTGATATATATTGCTTTCAGCTTAATATGTATTGGTTTATCATAGGTTCCAATACCTAAACCAAGAAAGCGTACTCTCCCAACAGACAAGAAAGTGTCTTTTATGGATATCACTGCACACCAGGATTCTGTAAGTAACAAGAATCCAGGATAATATATATAAGAACCTTTTCAAAAAATTTCTCCATATTATGTCTTATATGACTTAGAAGAAAACTAGGTACCCTATTCACTAATATAAGATGTGTATTTTTTCCCTGAACTCAGTTTTTAAATTTTCAGTCTTATATATTTGAAATATATATATATATATATATATTTCAAATATATATTTCAAAATGCGATTTCATCATTGTATGTTCTTTCTCCATCGATATGGATTATAGCCATCCTGCAACCTAGTATGCAATTGACAAGCATTATTATCACCAGAGAAATTTGTCACCCAGTGGTTAGCATTCTGCTTTTAAGCCTTTTTGAACTTAGTTAAGTTGTTCTGTAGTGTGGCCCACTCAAGACCTTTCTACCTTAAAACCTGATAGAGCGAATGCTGTCGATCTGTGGTGGCATAAGTTTAAAAAATTAGTGTTATCTCTAATCCATATTGAGGTATTGAAGTTGGATTAAAATGGAAAGTGCAATCTATGTCAAGTCAATCAATAATCAATAAGCATGTAAGTGCCTTCTCTGTATTAGGCGCCGTGCTAAACTCTGGGGATCAAAAAGAGGCAAAAGACAGTCCCTGCCCTAGTCTAGTAGACTAGTAGAGGAAACAAAAAGCAAACAAATATATACAAATAAGCTATATGCAAGAGAAATAGGAAATAATTTAAAGAAGGAAAGTCCTTGAATTAAGCAAAATAATAGAAGGCTTCCTGTAGATTACAGGACTTGAAGGAATCCATGAAAGCCAGTACATAGATATGAAGAAGTAGAGTATTTCAAACTTGGGCAAACAGCCAATGAAAATGCCTATAACCAAAAGATTGTGTCTCATTTAATGTGTTTCCTGCCAAAAGAGTCTGGAATCACTGGATAGAAGAGTACATATGGAAGAGTATAGTGCAAGAAGATTGAAAAAGGAGAAGGAGGTTAAGCTATGGAGGGCTCTAAATGCCAGATAGAGCATTTTGAGTTTGCTCTATTTGGCAACAGAAGTCACGGCAGTTACTGAGTAGAAGAGTGACATAATCAGACCTGTGCTTTAGGAAAATTATTTTACTGATGGAATAGAGAAAATGGTTTGAAGTAGGAGAGACCTGAGACAGACTCACTACCCCATCAAGCTACTTTTGTAGTCCAAGTGTGACATAATGAGGGTCTGCACCAAAGAGGCGGGAGCATCATCAACAAACAGATTTTGCAAAAAATGAAATAAATGGTTGTCACTTCTTCATGTGAGACTAGAGTAAAGGAGAAGATAGTAGCAGAAAGCATGTAAAAGTAGAAGGTGTTCACAGTGAATGTGCTCAGTTTTTTCTGTAAAATATAAGACAAGGTTCTTAAATGAGAAGGTGGGATGAGGGAACCATGGAAGGTTTGAAGAGAGGTAAAAAGATTTACAACAGTCATTGCAGACAGTGGGATAGAGTTGATAAAGGAGGTTGAGTAAGATTGTCTAGGAATAGTAAGGATCCAGTTGAGATTGCGTAACATAAATCTGCAGTAGACATAGAATGGTTTGGTGATTTTTTTCCTAACTTTATTCCACAGAATATTTATGGTAGTGAAGTCAGTGGATGGTGGAAGTAATTTAAGGCTAAAACATGGAATTAAAAATTTTATGATAAGGGGACTAAGGATTAAAAAGAAAAAGACAGTATCAGGTTGAACTGTATCACCAGTGAGGCAAGATGGGAAAAAGAGAAGAAAGTATATATAGTCCAAGGATAATGGCATGAGAAAAATCTGAAGGGTATTCATATGCACAAGAAGAATAAATGATTAAGCTACATTATCCGCAGTTAAATGATGCTAACTACAAGGGATATATACCTCTACTGACACTTACAATGACTAAAATAATATATAATATGAATGAAATAAACTTTAAGAAAATTTTCCCCTTTTTTTCCTGATATTAATTTTATATTCCTTTACTAAAATATAAAAATTAAACTATATTTTAATGTTGGTGCTATATCTCTGTGGATTTAATCATACAATGTTAAGCTTACAGGTAAAAGAAGAGATCATCTAGTCTGATCCCTTCTTTTTTTGCAGGGGAAGAAACTGGAACCAAAATAATTTAAATGATAGAATCAAATTTACACAGCTTTAAATTTTGGTTAGAACCCAAATTTCCTGACCTTTAGTAATCTACATAAATTTCATTGAGCTATTTCTCACAAACTTAATATGAATATATTTATATATTCATACATATGTATGAATTTGTGTATGTGTATATGTATAAATAGATAGGTACATATATAAATATAGCTCTACATATATGCATTAAACTCTAGAAAGGTTAATTTTATATGTGGGGAAAACAAGAATTCACTCAGAATGTCATACTTGGAAAGAACTTAAATGAGGTTTTGCAGTCTCACCTGTACCTGAAAAGGAATCTTCTCAACAATATCCCCAAGAAGTCACTTCCCACCCTAAACTTATAATCCTTTGCTCCATAGATGACTGCCCCAGATGAAGATGTTCAAAAAGCTTCATCAGAAATGAAGATTAAAAAAGAATTAAAAGTTAACGCTCCATCTAGTCCAGATATACAAGTGGTAAGATTTCTTCTATAATCTTCTAGAACATGTTGTTTTCTAAAAATAATTTTCGTAGGCAGTGTCATGTGAATTGTTTCTATAAAATCTTGACAATTGATATGCTATTTTGTTGATTGGTCATTTCAGTCATGTCCAACTCTTTTGTGACCTTATTTGGTCACAAATAAGGGGTTTTCTTGGTAAAGATATTAGAGTGGTTTGCCATTTCCTTCTTTAGCTCATTTTACAAATGAGGAAAACTGAGGCAAATAAGGTTAAGTGATTTTTGCCCAGGGTCACACACCTAGTAAGTTTCTGTGGCCAGAATTAATTGAAGAAGATGAATCTTCCTGACTCCAGGTCCAGAATTGTCTAGTACCCCTAGTATGCTATGAATCAATGACAAAGATATAACTGAATGGAGAAAGTTAGATAAAGTGTAGAGAGAGAGAGTGGCTGTTCTGTGTAATCTTCCTCTTTGGAAAATTACAATAAGCATTTATTTTTTTAAAAATTTTATTTAAAATTTATTTTTGTTAACTTTTTGCTATTTTATGCATTAATTTAAATATTTGAAGTGTATGTAAAAAAAACTGTGTGTGTGTGTGTGTGTGTGTGTGTGTGTGTGTGTGTCTTGAAATGGATATTGGCTAAAAATATACAACTTTAAGTATTTCACAGTTAACTACAATTGTATTTTTGATGACAAGTACTAAACAGATATGTAAATTAAAGCCCTATGTTAAATGCATTTTTCACTACAGCAAATAGGCTTTTACAAGTTGATAATTAATGAGCTTTTCATTTCAGTCTATTATTTAAGCAACTCATTTTCTCGTAAGTCATATAAATCATGTATATATCAGCTATATTTTTAAGTCTTAAATTTAAATGGCTTTTTAATTCAAATGCTCAAAACAAGAATGTTATAAATATGACCTAAGTGACCATAAATATCTTTGTATTTCTTTCCATTTTTGAGGCCTTGCCAAGAAGGACAGTAGAGAAAGTAAATGAGAATGCTCAAAAAATGCAGCAAGGAAAAGATGAGGATTTATCTCACCTATCTGTGGGTCAACTTGCTGACCAAAATTCAACTACTTCTGAAGATATCACAGAAATCAGTGAGGAGTTAGAAAGAGAAGAAGGTGGTTTTCTTTTCTCAATTAAAGTAAATTCCTTAGTTTCACTCTTTTGTATAAACACTTTGCTTTTCTACTTGGTGTGTTAGTACTTACTCCATTGAACGTCTGTGTTGGAAGCTGGCTGTTGTTAACTGGATAGAAATGATAGGATTGAGTTCATTCTGGCTGTACAGACTGATTTGTTGATTCAACCTGAAATAGTATAATTGAATGTGAAAAATGATTTCTTAAATAGAATTTTTTATATTTCAAAATATTAAGTGGCCTTTAATGCTAACTTCTAGCAAACATTTAGTAAGTTATTTTGAAGAATATGAACCTACGGGTTTACAAATTAAAGTCATCTATAAGTTTGTTTTAGATAATAAGAAAAATATGCATTTCCCTATAATGTCATCTAAACAGTTCAGAAATAGTCATTTCTCTAATCTTGCTTCCATTTAATGCTATTTTTTTTTTGTTTCTTCATATTGTTTTTTTTTTTTTGTGTGTGTGTGTGTGTGTGTGTGTTTCTTAACATAACCAGGAATTTTTAAATGAAGTCTTTTTTTGGTTTCTAAAAAAAGGGATAGAGGGGTGTGTGTGTGTGTGTGTGTGTGTGTGTATCTTTACCACTAAAAGAAGGTAAGAAACTAGATTGTTATTACTGTGATATATTCAAATAACATTAGGATTCTATGTATTTCATGCCTAGATTTAAGGACACACCTATTCATATTTTCCCATGTTGGTATATTTAAGGCAGTGAGACCAAATTAGATAATTCAACCATAGCTTTTTTTGAGTGAACTGCTCATATAAGTAATTTTAATTAACAGGAAGTCAGTTCTAGCAGTTCATAAAACTACTTCATATAAATATGGAATTTTAATCAGCCTTGGACGACTATGTTCCCAGTTGAGCTATATTCTATCATTTCTTATAGGATTACAAATGCTTATATGACAACTTATTTTTATCAAGTTCCTGGTTTGTCTGAATCCCTTAACCCATAAAATGATTGCTAAGTAAATTGAAATTCTCATTTGTTGATCCATTGTTCCCTGCTAAAAAATGGTAGGAGCTATTAAGAGATTAATATGACAATACATGACCATCATGGTGAAAGAATATCTAGAAGATTCAGATAGAACAAGCCCAGTTGTTAAAAATGTTTTGTTCTTTTCCAAATTCCTATTGTCACCTTAACTTCTCTTGATTCTGCAATACTGATTTCCTCCCCTTTTTTTGATTTCTTAAAGAATAGTTCACAATTTTTTTGAAACTCTTGTCAATATTAGAATTTGATTTGGTCTTACTCACCCCCTCCGCCCAGCAAATCATGACTGATTTCTACAGTAGGAATGTTGCTTTATTGCAGAAGAGGTAACACTGACTTCTAAATAGACCTTTCCATGGAATATTCTGGCTGATGAGCAATTAAGTATTTATGGGAACATTTTAGTCATTGTTTCTCCAATGCATAAACTACTTCTTAGGTGTAAGTAAAATACCATACATTTTCAAGCATAGTAACATAATGTCATCTTTATCTGAATACTTATTTTAGCTATTTCTGAAAATGCAAAGTTAAAGATTCATTAATTTCAGATTTTCTTTTTAAGAAGTGAAGATTATATCACTGTCACACTGTGTAATGGATTTAGATTTATCTGTGCTTTATAATGTAAAAATGTAATTGCTTTAACCTTATTTAATGATCAACATTTTTTATAATAGGTCAAGAAGAAAAACTAGATTCTGATGCTATTGATTCGATAATAACTGACAGTGATGACTGTATTGTTCCAAGTCCCATGTCCAAGAATGTTAAACAGGTCAGTGATTTGGTAGTAATTAGAAGTATGCAGAAGCTTAAATATATATTGCAGTTGGTGTTATTGTTTGTCAGTTTGCATGCCTTCAAAATAAAAGAAAAGAGCTATGTACTTATTTCATAGATCATCAAAATTTTATTCATTTAACTTTCTAGTTCAAGAATTTATAGTCAATTCATTATGTAGTAATGATTGGGTCAGGAGTATCTCAGTTCAATATCTTCAATTATTTTGAAAGAAATTTTTTCTTTCTTCCATTATTTGAAAATTATTAATTTATCACTATACTTATATTTAAAATATTCCTGTAACCATTATAATGTAACATAATAGTACATTTTAAATTTCAGTAGCTTTTCCTCTGGAAATTAAAATTTTCTACTAGCAAACTCCTTATGATTATTTTGTCTTTGTGGAAGCATTACATCTTTAAAATCACTAGTTAATCTCATATAATTATACATTTTTCTACTAGTTATATTACTAAAAATAGTAAACACGTGATGTAAACAAAGTCATACTTTACCATCTAAAAGAGCCTTTTTCATATTGTGAGAAGTTATCTTGTAATATAACTATCCAAACTATAATTTTTGATTTTATATATCTGTTTTCTTAAAGTACAGATCTAATTTTATTGTTAAATAATTTCATGTTCAGTTCTCGTTTTCCAGTGATAAGATTCCAGCACTTTTCTTTATTCTTATTTCTCTCACTTGCTTATTTTAATACTAATGTAAAATATTAGCATAGTATAATAAACTCAGTTTTTAGAATGTTCTTTTGAAGAAGCATAATATAGCAGAAAGAACACTGTACTAGAAATCAGGAAACTGAGGTTTTAGTCCCAACTCTATTACTATTTGGCCATGTCATTTTAAATCAAATTTTGTTGTTGTTGTTCATTTGTTTTAATCATATCCAATTTCTCATGGCCCCATTTGGGATTTTTTTTGGCAAAGATAATGGAGTGGTTTGCTATTTCCTAAGTAAGCTGAGGCAAACATAATTAAGTGACTTGCCTAGAGTCACACAGGTAGTAAGTGTAAAGTGTAAAGCCAGATTTGAACTCAAGAAAATGAGTCTTCCTGAATCCAGGCCTGGCACTTAATCAAGTTATTTTACTTTAATGATGTTCAGTTACCTCTAAAAGAGGGCTTTTGACCATCTTGGTCTCTTCTTGCTCTAAGTGCTTATAAATTTTTATGAATTTTGTATGTGTGGCCTGAAGACAAATAGTTATAGAATTCAATTAATGTTGAATTAACTGCTTTGTCATTGTTGAAAAATTGAAATTCTAATATTAAATCAAGTAGAAGATTCTCTCCCAAGACCTGAATCCTTTTATTTTAAAATGGCAATGGAAAAATATGGTTCAATGTTGAAAGTTTTTATAGCTCTGTAAAGTCTATGGAATTTCATTTTATATCAATTTTATTGAAGAAATTATTTCTCCTATATTTTCATTTCCAAATAGATTCCCCACTTTCCCTTCTTTGGAGGTATATAAGTTGTAATGAGATGGTTCTCTCAAAAATATATAGACATTTTAGCCACTTTCTAAGCATAATTCCAAATTACTTTCAAAATTCACATTTTTCCCTAGTAGTTATATTACAGGTCTACCAAGAATATATTAGTATGTCTGTCTTTCTATATCCCCTTAAATATTGACTATTCCCACAGTTTTATCATCCTTGCCAATTTCCTTATGAGGTAAAACACAAACTTTTTTTTTGCATTTCTCTTATTATTACTGATTTGGAGCAGTATTTAATATGCTTATTAATGGTTATCAGTTCTTTGGAGAACTGTTTATTCATAGCCTTTGTCTATGTAGATATTAGAATCTACACTCTTGACCTTATATATTAGTGTTGATTCTAAATGTTAGAGATCAGATCCTTATTAGAGAGAATGGATGCAAATTATTTTTGAAACATCAATTTTGCAAAATCTTTCCAATTTCATATAATTAAAATCATATATTATGTTTTATGTTTATTTCTTTTCCTTATTTAAGAAACCTTCACACATGCACTCACGCACGCATGCATATACTACAAACACACACCCATAGTTATGAAAGGTACCTAATCTGGTTCTCTTCTAACTTTTTTTTTAGTAAAATCTTTAATATTCAGATCAAATTTATGAGTTCCTAACATTTTAATAGGCACTTCACTAAATATTAATGTCTGATCAATTTTATAAATGTTAAGTTTAAGGATATAAAAGCATAGAAATGATATCTGAAAAGGATCTAAGAATAAATAAGTTAATTTGAGGATCCTAGAAATAAAATAACTTACCCAGAATTACATAGTGAATTGGTTAGGACTAATAACCTCCCTATTCCTACTTCCATGAACTTTTGTATTACACAATATTTTTTAAAGAAATTGTCTTACTGTTTTCATCCTAAGTACCAAAGGATATTTTTTTGGAAAAACAAGGTAGCAGCCTTAGAAAATTCATTATATACCTTATAAAGTACAAGAGGACAGTGATAGAGATATAAGAACATGGTTGTAATGTACATAAAAGAAACTTGGATATAATAAGTAATGATATGCTTTTATATAAAGCATTTTATAATTTTCAAAACTTTCACATACATCACCCTATAGATTTTGTACTAGCCTATCAGGAATAAAAAGAAATATAAAATGTATTCCTTATGTATATATGAAGTTTCCTAATTTAATAAGAAAAATAAGACATAACCCATATGGAAAATTAGAATTAAATAACAGTATAATAGGACAGTAATGCATTAAATAGCACTAAATAATGTTCTCTGCACCTAGGTGTTACAGTGAAATAAAGTGCTGGGTGTGGAGCCAGGAAGATCTGAATTCAGATGTAGCCTCAGATACTTACTATGTGACATTGGAAAAGCCATTTAACCCCTATTAACCTCAGTTCCTCATCTGTAAAATGGGAATACACTGGAGAACAAAATGCCACTCCAGTATCTTTGCCTTGGAAGAAGTCCACAGGGCCACAAAGAGTTAGACACAACTAAATGACTAAATAACAATATATAATTATTTGTCAAATGTACAAAAATTGAGTGTCATAAGCTGAAAAGAGGCAGATTACCAGGCTATTAGCTGGTATTAGTTATGAAATTCTTCATAGAAAATATCTGACTTAAGTGGGACATTGAATATTATGTAATGTAATAGAAGAAAGCAAATAAAAATCTAAGGTAGAAATACATGGAATAGTGGTTCTCATATACCGGTACTAAAAACCTTTATTATCCTCAGAGAATCCTTGGGAATCAGTGTGGCAGAGTAAATTAAGGACTGAACTGGGAGTCCTGAAGACTCAAATACTGTCTCTGACACCTCCTAATTACAAGCAAGTCAGTTAATCTTTCTCTTGAACCTTGGTTTTTTGACCTGCTAAATGGGGATAATAATAGTCCTTAAATCACAAAGTTGTTGTGAGTTTCAAAAAAAGATGTGTATAAAAAGTGTCTTTGCATTTACTGTTTCTGTTTTTAAGTAACTCTTTTATATTATCTCCCTTATTAGAATATAATGTTCTTGAGGATTCTGACTATTTTTGTCTTACTTTGTGTCTCCAGAGCTTGATAAGAGTGCCTGATAGGTTAAAAAAAAAAAAAAAATCACACACACACATACACACACACACACACACACACACACAATAAATGCTTATTTTTGATTGATTGGAGCATCAAGGCAGATTAGGAAAGTACTGTGATAAGATTGTGAATGGCCTTGAGTGCTAGTCTAAAGAGTCACTTTGCCTTAGTTACTGGAATAACCCAATCAGTGTAATTACAGATCTTTATAGAGTTTAGAGAAACCTACAAAAGATAATTCTTTCTGAGCATTTCATTTATTGTCTAAAAATATTTTTTGTAAGAAAATTTTAAAGTATGCTATCATTTCACTGTGGAATGAGAAGACTGCATTTATTTTCCAAGTTCAATCATCTCAATGACTTTCTACATTTTTATTTTTAAAGTTCTGAATGAAAACCTTTGATTTAATTAAGCTTCAAGACACTAAAAGTTTTGTGAAAGAACTTCTCTTAAAGAATAATTATGGGATTTTTGTAAATATATGATTTTTTCCATCAAAGTGGTCTGGGAAGTTTCTTGTTAAATATCAGGAGAAATGATATGTTATTTCCCTGTGCTGCCTCTTGGTACTAACACTCTAAAATGTGATTTCCTTCAATGGTCAGAACAATCTAAATGCATTCAGACACAATATAAGGAGAGCATATACAGTGTCATCTAATGCAGTCCCCTACATTAAGCGGTTTTTGTGCCTAAATTATATTTCCATGACATTATACATATCTATAGATATTCTCCTACTAGTGTAATATAGAGTCATTATTTTACTAGGTGGGGTAGAATTATGTTTAATTAAATAAAAAATCTAGTAGCATCCTTTAAGCTGAAACTATATAAACTAGATTCAGATTTCATTATTCAGCTAAAAACATTGTAGTTATTGTACAAGTTGTACTGCTCATATATTTTACAAATTACTTTAATAGGGTGACTTATTTATTCAAGAAGCATTTATTAAACACTTACTATGTTAGGTGCTGTGGATTCAAAGACAAAAACAGAGTAGTCCTTGCTCCAAAGAAACATATTTTATCAGGGGTGAAATAAATAAATATACATACATACACACACATAATATGAAACATATAAAATAAAGGATAGTAACTTCAAGTGAGAATATTATCAATTGAGATCAGGAGGCTCCTTGTGTAGAGATAGCATTTGAGTTGAGACTTGAAAGAAATCAGCGATGCTAAGAGATTTTTAGGAGAGAGTTCAGAGATGGAGGACAACCTATGCTATGGTATGTCTTGAATGGGGACTTACTATTTAGCTCCAACAAAGTGCATGAATGAGAACAATGTATAATAAAATTTGTAAAATAGGTTGAAGCCAGGCTGTGAAGGATTTTAAATACAAAATAGAAGAGTTTGAATTTTTTTCCCTTTTTATTTATTTATTTTCAGCTTAGATGCAAAATAGGAAAAGAAAAAAAAGTGCCATGTTCACAGCAAAACATGAAAATATTCAAAAAATAAAGCACTAAATTTCCATTTCAAGAAAGCCTACATTATAAACACTACGCATTGTGTTCAGCACTGTCCATCTTTGCTTCCTTGTAGGTTTTCTTTTGTTGTCTGCTATGCATTTTTACTTTATTTTTTTCTCCTTTCCCCAAATCCTCCCCCAAGAAGGCTACATTTTGGTACAGATATATTTATAAAAGGAATTGCATTTTATCCAGAAGCATTAGGGAGCTACCAGAGCTTCTTGAGTAGGAGAATGATATGATAAGACCTCTGCTTTAAGACTATCCTTTTGGTAGTTCTGTAGAAAAGGAATTAGGGGAGCAACTGGAGGCAGGAAGAGCTATTAAAGGGATATTACAATAGTCCAGACAAGAATCAATGAGAGCCTATACCAATATGGCATTACACATGTCTATAGATATTCTCCTAGTAGTGTAATATAGAGTCATTATTTTACTAGGTAGGGTAGAATTATGTTTAATTAAATAAAATTAATTAAAAATTAAATTAAATTAAAATTCTAGTGTATAAAAAGAAGTAAGGGAAAGAGTAAAAGACTTCTTGTTGAGGTAGTTGGTCAGTAGGCTTGGCAGCTTTAGTTATGGTAGTTGAGGAAGAAAAAAGAGTCAAAGCTGATTCCAAGATTCTAAGCTTGATAACCATAAACATGGTGGCGCCCTCAGCAGAAAGAGGGAAGTTGGAAAGAGAGAAGCAGTTGGTAGAAAAATTAATGAGCTATATTTTGAATATGTTGAATTTGAATTGACTGTTTTTAAGTTTCAAATGGTCAATTTGAAGCTAAAGCTTTGATATAGGTGTAATCTGCATAGAATTAACAGCTGATGGCAGCTGATGAGAGCAGACATAGTAGAAAGAAGAGAAGAAAATCCAGACAGAACCTTGGTGGACACTCATGCTGAGAGGATGGGACATAGAAGAGGAACCAGAAAAAAGCAAGAAAGAGCAGTGTCACAAAAACGCAGAAAAAGAATAGATTTTCCAAGACATAAGCAAAAATGTCAAATGTTGCAGAATGAATTTGTCTCCCCTTACCCCCCTCCAAATAGGTAGACAGTTTGTGGAGAATAATTTTGTTTGGGCAAAGAGGTTAGAAACCAGATTCCAAGGGGTATTAAATGGATAATCTGAGAAAAGAAAAGGAAAAAGAAGATAATAGTTTTAGGAGGTAATAAGAATTGTGATGGGGGGTTTTTACTTGTTTTGTTTTGTTTTTTAAAGATGAGGGAGAATCAAACATATTTGTTATTCAGTTGAAAGAGAATAACAATTAAACAAGTTCAGAGAAAGTTTTCAACTGTCCTCTTTGATTTTTTTTCTTTTATCTCTTTTTAATAAGTCTTTATCTGCAACCATATCTAGAGTGATTACCATTCTTTAGACTTAATTCCCACCCCAACCCTGCCTGTCCTTTGGTTTTTGTCGTTTGTCCTTTCAGTTGCCCTTCATGACCCCATTTGGAGTAGTTTACCATTTGCTTCTCTGGCTCATTTCACAGATGAGGAATTGAGGCAAATTGGGTTAAGTGACTTGCACAGGATCACATTATTAGTGAATGTCTGAGGCCAGATTTGAAGTCAGATCTTTCTGACTCTAGAACTGGCACTCTACACCACCTTGCCTACCCCTTGCCTGCAGTTTTAAAAGTGCTAAATGTTATGTATTTATTTTAGTTTATTTAGTTGTCTTTGAAATTTCATGGTACCTTACAACAATTCGAGACTTCCTAGGAGGTCACAGATTAAAGGTAGTAATAAAATGAAGGACTCTTTAAGTTTTTAGAAGTGGAAACAACCTTTAGAGTTCATTGTTCCAACTCCTTTACTTGGAACATAAGGAAATGGGATTCACAGAGGTTAAGTTCCTTGTTTAGAGTTTTACAACTATTAAGCAGTAGTACTGGAGCCAGAACTTGTATCTCTTCATTCCTAATCAGAGATAAGCAGCCTCATATTGATTTGCTTGAAATTTGTAAATTGGTTTTCAATATGTGCTAGATGAGAAGAAAATTTCTGGATCTTCAATTATGGTTGATTTAAAAGCATCAAGTTCTAACCATGAGCTTATTACATTAATATAAAAAAGTATGTTCGCTTATCTCTAAGATAAATATCGGTTATGCTAGTTATCCTGTGTATATGAATTTCATGGCACACTGCTTAAGTCATTTAACATCTTGGTCTTCCTTTTTTCATGTTGCAGAATCAGACAGCCTATGGTTATTTCTTAGATATGTTGATTGTAAAAAGGAATCTAACAGATTTTGCAGTACTTAGTGGTCCCACTCACTTCTTTCTCTTTTCTTCATGTCTATGATGTATAATTAATCATAGATTACTTCATTTTGTTTCATTTCATTTACAACATTTATGAGTTTCACTTTGTCAGTATGAAATGCTTGTCCCCTCCTTTCCTTTCCAAAGTGGTGTAATTAGTGTTAGCATCTTTTTTAACAGGCTACATAAAGTTTAGTGGCTGGATTAAATCAAGTCATTAACATAATGTGCTATACAATTTGCCCCTATCTCTTTTCGTTTCCACTACATCAAAGTGCCACAGAGTGCCAGTGTAATTGGGCCTTGCTAGCTTGTCAGGTTCAGTCAGCCTGATGGCTGCTGCTTTTACGAAAAAGCTTCTAGGCATGATAATTAATGGGGAAAAAAAATCTGGGAAATGTAAAACTTTGGACAGTTCTCTATGAATATTTTATAAATTTGAATAATCAGAAGTTAACAGTATCAATTTGATGTATAATACATTGATTAAAAGCCTTGTTTCAGGTCCTCAAAATAGACATCAAAACAGCGAATTTGCATTTGCCATGGCATTAAAAAAGAAATTAACAATCCTCTTCTCATATTATGTCTTATCCCTGATTTTTTCTTTATCATTTGAGTAATAACATCTTTGAATTTTCACAATGAAATATATTACTGCAAACTCAGAGTTTCCCACAAGGCAGGGATGGGGAATAAGAGACTAATGCAAGGATGAGTCTTCTTTTCCACTGTATATATTTACAACTTTTTTCCCCTTCATTATAGATAAGTTCACTTTGCTAGTACTAATAGCAGTTTTGTAAAAGCTGCCATATTCAATCTGTCTAAATTACAATTTCATTTGAAAACTAGGTATTCTTGAATAATATAATCCAATGTTCCCAGATGGCTGCAGCTTTGCTATTCAGGAAAATAGTTTTTGAAAGCTATAACACACAAACCAATTTGTTTCTTTAGAATTCATTCCTTAAGAATTTTAAAGTTATTTTGGAAGTCAAATGTTATCTCCCTTCAGGTGAGCCATTTTTTTTTATTATGCATGCAGAATATAAGATGAGATTTGTGAGTTGAGTACTATGTTAAAATTAGAAATTGTCCTTCATGTCAAGTTTTTAATTACTCTAAAAATCATATTATTAAATTTAATATTAATGTTTCAAATAACAAATATTTTACATTTTAATGCAATTAAGATGGAAGCATTTCATAATATACTAAAAGGGACTGGCATCTATAAAGCAGATACATAGCCAGTTTTACCTGAGCTGTCATCACCAACTGAGCTGTCATGCCTGATCAAAAGAGAGCATATCCTACTCATGTCCACATTGTTATGACTATTCATTCTTAACCTATGCACCATTTTTACTTCCTCTCTAAAAGCTTTATTATTCATGCTGTTTGGATGTCATGAATGTGCTATTCCAGCACCTCATTTTGAAATTGAGTGGACTTTACATTCTTGAAGGCTATGTGAGCCTTCTGACTGGTCCAAACAAGCTGGAAAGGCTCTAAGTATAAGTCTGATAATTAACTATTTAGCTATTATCCGAGGACCAACTTCACTAATATGAAGAGACCTATCACCAGGTTCTCTTAAAGTATAATGAAATTTTTTGCACAAAAATTCTCAGATACAGTCTTCTAAGCCATAATAGAACTGAAGATCATTTTGGTGAAAAAGACTAAAAAAGCAAATATTCAAAACTAACAGAAGTAAAACTGTAGAACCCAGAGCCATAAAATACTGGGTTTTTTACTTCTCTAAAAATCAGTAGAAAATACAACTGGAGAAAGCATTATAAAAAATACTCCCAAATCAACTTTCTGACTGTGTGTGTAAAAATTATAAAAATTAATTAAGACAAATTCAGTTGAGTAGGAAGTGGAATTAGTTATCTTGTTGACTTGGGAGATACAACCTCAGAATTGAAACAAATATTAAAAAGCTACCTAATCCAACCCTCAGGATTTGAAGTCCCACGGTTGTATGTACTTGAAGAAGAGCACTGGTGTCAGGAGAGGAGGTAGCACTGAGGTTATGGGAAGGGAAAGAAAGAGGCCAGGAGTCCCACTGGGAAAGGATGTAGGGAAGGAAAGTCCTAGAGAGAGTGAGATGGGACAAGATAGCAATTTATTCATGGGGCAAAAGGAAAGAGGCAATCCAGAACTCAAAACTCCTTTTCTCTTTTCTATTAGCACATAAGAAAACCTAACAGGAAGTCCCAGAAGGAGAAAACTCTATAGAACAGTGACTTCTTTCAGCTCTTTCCAGTCTACTTATGAGTACATGCATTAATTGTTTGTACTCTCTAAACTTCAGTGCCCTGAAAGAAACATTGGTCATCAGTTTTCTCCAAAACTTAAGTCTTGGAAGGTTGCTTAGGATGCTATAAGAGGTCTGAGTAAGAGCCAGGATATGTCAGAGGTGGATCTGAACCTTCCTTCCTCATTTTCAAGCCAGTTCTTTGTGCACTGTGGTTACTGAGTTGGGTTACTGAGAAAAATTGCTAAATCTTTCTTGTAAACATTTAAACTTAGGAAAATTAACTAATGTTTAAATGAAGTGCTCTGTATAGAAATGAGGGTTGACTAGTGAGGGAATTGATGGGATTTAGACAGCAAATAGTTAATTGCAGGAATTGAGTCAACCTTCTTGATTCCCTCTTATGACTCAGTTCTAAAACTAGCTTAGTTTCTGTTCAGTTATAGGTGTAATACATATTCTGTCTTGTGAAAAAGTTATTCAGTAGTGGGTATTGTGAGAAAACATTGTATTGTTTAAACGTAGCCCTTTGTGGCTGGTAAGCTGGACTACTTCTACCTGCTGCTAAGAGACCTTAACTAAGGACCTATGTTATACTGACTAGAAACTCAGATCCAAAGATTGATGCAAGGAGTTTTTAGTTGTACAGTTTGAATAACCCACATGTCTTAGCTGAAAACTGACCTCATACTCCTCATTCAGTTATTGTTTCTATATAATTTTTATTGCTCACAGACAAGGAAGAGTGAAGGGAATGGAATACCTCTTTTACTGATTTCAGAGAATTTCACTTCTCCCTTACAACTTGGAAAGTCCCTGTTCTTTCCTCAAGGTAGAAATCAGATTACCTAATGTAGTATTGTTTCCTTTGAATTAATTAACCTTATTTGTTAATTGTTTTAATATAAAAAGTCTGTCTCCCCTCTCTTTTCAGGGACCAGGACTAAGCTAAGGAGGTCCGGTCTCAATTCGTTGAACAGTTGGCATGCATTGATTAATAAATCAATATGCTTGGAAGATCAAACCTTTGTTTCCTAAGTTCTCTTACATGCTAGATTAATCTGTGGCAGTCTCTCCTGTTCTTATGATTATATTACTGAGATTCTGAGCCTTTAATTTAGATGTTCTTAACTATTTCTTATGATACTTTCTTGAATAAAGAAATTCTTTACCTCTTTCATCTCTCTAGATAGAATCTAGACCAGAATGGTCTCGTAATATCTCTAGTAAACCTACTAGAATATTTAATACATAACTTTGGTAATATTATAAATATGTGTTACTGTTAGAAACACGGTCTTAGGAACTTTTAAGATCTGTCTCACAAATCTGTTTTTTAGTTTGGGGATATTTTTTCTGGATGTATATCTTTCTGTATGACATTGTTGTCTAGGGTGTCTTGAACCCTAGTATTCTAAATGAGTATTCTAAAAACCTTCTTAATGTGTTTTTGGATTTCAGATTATTTTTTTCTTATAAAGCAGTATTATAATTGATAGTTTGTGAATCAGACAAACTTTCAAATGCATTTTAGCCTACAGTATAGCTAAAATAATGGCAATAGTAACTAGGAACCCCTCTCAATCCTATGTGCCATTCCCCAGTCTGCCATGAAATATGTTTCTGGATTCTTTCTGAGTTATAAGAGGGAAAGAGGTCTTGGTGACCTGTTAGATCCATGATACCCTATGGGAAAAAACTCCAGTAATAATATTGGTGGATAGGGATGGTCAAAAGCATCATGGGAAGGAAATAGCAGAAAACCTGAGCTCTAGGGAAGGGAAACAAACTTCAGAAAAAGCTAGAATTGACAACAAATGGTTACAGTAACAGACATCCTGGACAGCAGTAGCTTTCCTTTCTTCATCACCATTACCTATCCTGTGTCTTGGCACCTTCCTCTCTTCAGCTCTAGGCTGCATTAGTGCTTATCTGAAGTAAAGAAAGAGAAAGAGATACAAGGAGTCAAGAGAGTAGGGAGCAAATCCCTAGCCTCCATACTGGCCTCACTAGCAAAATGTAAATTTCTTGAATGCAGGAACTATTTCACTTGTATTTCAAGTACCAATACTTAATAGTTCCTGTCATATGATTGATTAATTAACAATATTTCTGGCCATTTCATCTCCACTTCTTTCCCAACAAGAGATTCCATCATGTTCTTCACTTACACTGTCTTCTTCTTCTAAAAAGAAATTCCCAGGATAGCTGAGGAAGCTGAATTTTCCTCAGAAATTTAAACGAACCTTCCTTCTGTCTTTTGTATACCATTACCCACTACTGTCATACATGTTTTCTGTTTATTATCTTTCCCTATGAAATCTCTATCTGAGAGGAAGAAAAGAGCAGGTAGGATAAAACAAAGGAGAAAAATCTTTTTCTTATTGTGATAGCAATATGAATACATAGATGTCAAAGTGAATCATATGCTTCAGGAAGAAGAGTGAGTGGTCAAGAGAAGCAAAGGAAATCTAGAAGACTGAATTCTATTCTACAATAGGACTTATTGAAAGTAATTGGAGGGGGCAGTAAAAAAGGATAATGAATGGATGGGTATTACTTCCTGATGCCTTTAGAAAAGAAGAAAGGGAGCCCTTGAGACTAGCCTAGGACCAAGTATATCTAGTGATTTATGCTGGTAGGAAGCCCTAGTCCATATGATTTTCCCCAGTTCCCACTTCATTCCCAGATCCTGCCCAAGCCAGAAGACTTGCTTCGATCTTAGGAACTACCACCTAACTTGAAACTAGTGTTCTTATTGCCCAGAACATGTTGAAGAAGATTAACATCTGGAGATATATTTCTCGTACCCCCTCATTGGAACTGTGAATTTATTCTTTATTTGAAACAGTGTTGCATTTTTGCAGGAAATTTGTAGGAAAATCTAAACCATTTATAATATTCTTTCTAGGAAAGTAATGTAAAAATGTATTTCAGGTTTCAAATAACCCAACTTACAAAAGATCTTTTATAATATAATCAGTTAATAGGTTGATGATTGCCTTTATGAAGATATGCATGGGTATGTATGACAAATAATTTTGTATTAAAATAGGGCTCCTAGTAACACAACAATGTATGTTGGCTGCTGCGAGCTCATGCTCCTGAAATATATAAATATTTTCATATACCAGTGACTTTAATCAAGGAAGAGATTTAACTTAAATTATTATTCTATTTTTAGAAGACAAGGAGAGGTGGATGTGGGTGTGGGTCTGTGTATGTACACACAGGGGTGCACGCCCACACACATTTATATACATAACATTTAAATATTTATTTCACTAATTGTTGTTTCTCCCCTAAACTTTCCATTCCAGTAATGCTTATCAATAAATATTTTGCTGATTAATGTATATATAATAGACTGTTTACTCTTATTTCCATAAAGAACTCAGAAATAAAGACCTTTAAAACTAAAATGTGTAATTATAAAGATAAGATATAGGCTAGAAAGACAAGAAGATTCAATGATGACTGTTAGGGAGAGGAGGGGGTATTCCATTTAGTCAAATTCGTTCTATCCCCAGCCTGGAGTGGAGAGATAGGGAAAAGTTGACATCAGCATGGTCATCAATTAGCATTCATTAATGCTTCTATTTGCATAGAGCTCTATAAAGAGAATTTGTACTAAAATCAACTACTCACCCTTTTTTTTTTTTTTTTTTTTTTTTGCCTCTATTAGAAGCTAAACTTCTAGAGAGCTAAAGATTATATTTTTTACTTCCTTTGTAATTTAGCTCTCAAGCATAGAATTATGTATATAGTGGCTTCTAAATAGTATTTTTCTAAGTAAAAAAGATAACTTCTCAAAAACATTGTTTTAATCTGTTATTCAAGTCTTATCGTTAAAATTGTCAAATTATATGCAGTTTTAAAACCATAAGCATGATATCATGAGTGGAGAGCCAATCTCAAAGACAAGAATATCTGAGCTCTTGTCTTTTCTTTGCTATATTGCTGTCACTTAATTTGATGATAACTATCAGATGCAGAGAAGATACATTAGTAGAGTTGTTTTCTTACTTGGGCAGTCTCATTATCAGTGTCATAGTCCAGTCCTTACCACTTTAGAAATATAATATTAAAAGTTTCATTTGATTACCATCATTGTTGAAACCAGAAGAAAAATTCAGTGACACCCTGAATGTCATACCAAAAATAGTCTGCACATGTGGCTGAAAATGTACCAAATATTAATTTTGATTGATCAGGAACCAGAAGTGGTTTTGGAACTAGAGAGCAAGAACTAGCAATTTTATTTTTCCTCTTAGTTCTTGAAATTGGTATCTGAAAGATACTGGTACTCTATGGGGATAGCACACGCCTCCAATAGGCTCTGATGTGCTGCCTTCTTATTATGGTGATCTCTAGCCAGCACTATGAATCAATCCATCTGCATATACTAACACTGCCAAACCATTTTAGGCATTACATCAATCACCAGAGACCTAAATATATATATATTTCTCCTACCAGTAATCTTTTCAGTAAAAATTCATTAAATCACATTGTAATTTAGAATACTAAATTTTTTGGTTTATAAGACATTTAGAATCATTATAGAAAGTGAAAGCAAGTGCATATGCTATCTAGAATGTATTTTTAAATTATTTTGTTATGCCTGTTTTATCAGAAATATCCTTCTGACTTTTTCTTCATGCTCATTTTTATATTTTCTGAATCACTTGTTCTTTTTAATTTTATCTGACAAATTACTAGTCATAAATTTGTTACTCTGTATCATTTGACGGTATATCATAGATTCAGTATTTTAAAACAGGTTGAGATCTTTAGAGGTCATCTTTTATAATCTCATTTTATAAATTATAGAAGGGTTAGGGAAGTTAAGTATCTTATTCAAGTTCATACAACTAGTCAGAGGTAGAGCTAAGACTATAATCAATTACCTGACCCCTGTACAGCACTCTTTACACACACACACACACACACACACACACACACACACACACACAAAGTTTAAAATGAAAACAAGTATTAAAATAAAAACAGGGAGATATAATCTCCTAGGTATTCCTAAGGAAAAGTACCTGGAATAAAGAACACTTAAAATATCATAAATATTAATGTCAGAAATTGCATAAAGTTACATTTTTTGGTATTAGAAATTGCCAGTTGTTGTGATAAACAAAGAAATATCAATGTCCTAAATTACAAAAGCCACTTAAAAATCAAGACTTTTCATACAAGAAAACTAGTAGGGAGAAACACATATATTTAGGTATCTGAATGTTTAGCATTAGAATTTTAGTAATTGCCTTATTTAAAGGCCAAATATTGTAAATTTTTAAATATATATCAACCTTAGAAGTTAATATATTATTAATAAACTATACATTTAAACACATTTGATTTCCCCTATGTAATGATAAATTTGCCATCTTTTGTTTAAGCAATGTGATCCTTCACAGCCTAGAAATATATATATACATACACACATATGTACATATGTAATTCCTTTTTTAACTCTTTATACTAGTATTCCAAATAATCTACTTATGCAATAATGTTAATACTTTTTATAATGCTATTTTTATGGCCATGCCAAGTTTGTCAAGTGAATTTTCAAGTAATATAGAGCACTTAATTATGCCCTGGCCCACTTTGGGGTTGTATGTGTAAATTGTGTGAATGGGAAATAGTTTTGACAATCACAAAACATTTTGCAAAAAAAAAAAATCATTTAAAATATTTCTTTTACTATACTAACCTTGTGCAAGAAGAGATGAGTTGTTTCTGAAGTGAGATTAGACAATAGAGCCAATTTCATTTTTTATGCATGTGAATGGAGAGTGCTTGAGGTTATTAGTTGAAACCGAGTAACCTTTCCAGGCTTTCATCTCTTTCTTTTCAAATTTGAATATGAAAAGCATATTCAAGTCAAAGACCATCACTTTAATGACATTTGGCAGTCATTTGATTTATTAGGTTTTAGAAAAAAAAATTTCCTTTAAATATTTCATCATACTATGCTAATCCTAGTAATATTGCCAGCTGCAGCCTTGTACCTGTATTAGTGGAGACAGAATGGTGTGGAATTTTTTCTGTCATCCTAGTAAAATTTCCATGAATCTACTGAATAATAAAACAACCTTATTGAAATATTCAGATTTGGGTTTTTAGTTAAAGTGTCTTAGAATACATAATAAAAGAAAATGTCTTTTGAAAGGAGGGGGCAAAATTACTTCATCAAATATTGAAGGGGCTTGACAGCAATGGAAATTGTTCTTTATGGAGAATATTTTTACAAAAGGATACTTAAGGTTTTCAATTTGATTATTTATAAAATATGCTTTGAAATATCTAAGTAATTACTTTGACAGATTTGTACACTTATTTTGAATTTAACTCTTAAAATCTCATCTTTTTAAATATATTTTACTTTCTGGTTTCTAATTATTATTTAAGATGATATAATTTAGACTTGATGCACAGAACACTTTACAAGTTTTAAAGAAAATTTTACATCTTGTAAAGTGTTGGAAATTCCATTCTATTTATTAATCTCAGTTCTTTTTTTTTGACTTTTTATTGAAAAATCTAATTTTATTAGATTCTATACATTCTATTCTTTTAAATCATTCTTATAGAAATATCTGTGACAGAAATAACATTATTATTAGAAGACCATGGTTATTCATAAAATTAGAATTAACAAAAGTAAAGAGATAATGTCAAACACCTATGTCGGGTGTGGTATTGTACAAGGATCCTCCACAATAAAGCTTTTTTTTTTTTAAAGCCTAAGAGGAAAGGAAATTAATTTCAGATAAATGTATGGATATTAAACACAATGTAAATGATTTCCTTTGGCTTTAATATGTCATTAAGTAGATTGACCCAAAATATAAGATAGAAAAAATAATATAGCTTTTTATATGTTTAATATGATACTGAAGTATTGAACAGAAGAACGTTGAATGGTGTGACATTCATCCATTTGGAAAGCTTTGATATATGAATTAGTGGAACTTTCTCAAGTATTATAAATTAGATTAACACATCCCATCATAAACTAGGATTCATTATATAGTTTGAAATAAGCATAAGTATACTTTGTGATTCAAAAACTAGACACAGATAAAGATCTCATAATATTCATTACAGATGGACTAGTAGTGAAGTATTTATAGCCTAAAATGTAAATCAGGAAACTATTGCCATGACACTCTTAACTTCAAACCCTGGGGCATTGGAATCTCATTCTCTCTTTCTGTCTTGAATAATCTATCCTGTATTACTGTAAAATAATGTATGTGTATTGCAAAAAAAAGGAAGCCTATCGCCTTCATGTTTGTTTAAAATTGACAATAAAAGCAGAATAAAGTATTTTTTATTTCCTCTTTCCCTCTTTTTTAAAACAGTCATCAGAAAAAATTCGGATTGAGATTATAGCTCTAAGCCTCAATGATTGCCGAGTAGCCAGGGATGACACTATACAACGTCTATTTGTTGAGTGCCGTTTCTACAATTTTCCTGCAGAAGAGACACCAGTGTCACTCCCAAAGCCCAAAAGTGGACAGTGGGTCTATTATAATTACAGCAATGGTACGTGTGATGCATTCATGTGTAACTTGCATTTTTATCCTTTTAATAAATCTGTATTATGTGATTGGA
The DNA here is from genome assembly GCF_902635505.1 of Sarcophilus harrisii. NCBI lineage: Eukaryota > Metazoa > Chordata > Mammalia > Dasyuromorphia > Dasyuridae > Sarcophilus > Sarcophilus harrisii. The sequence goes on along the minus strand of NC_045427.1, from coordinate 470,309,842 downwards.
CGAAGAAAAAAATTAATTCTCCCATACCAATGAAAAATCATACAGGATTTCTAGCTGCATATTTATAACAATACAACCTATACCAATGAGTTTAGGAAGGTGAGCTTGAAAAAAATCATTAATGAATTAGTAGAGTTAAGAGAGCCTCCCCTTTGTTCCTGATACAGGTATTGCAACCCAAGAAAAATGCTTCTATGATCATAATATATAGTTTAAATCAGTTCAATGAATGTTTATTAAACACATATGAGAGAATAATTATTATTAGGTCCTGGAAATATAAAGAAAAATGAAACAATGTCTCCAAGTAGCTTACATTCTATAGTATGTTTGGGAAGAGATAGAGTATTTTCAGACTAGTTGAGAATAGAGACAAAATTATCAAATCATTCAGGTCATTTATTGAAAAAAGTCATTTTTAAGAAGTCAGACTCAGTTTTTTGGATAATGCAAACAACCACTTTATTAGCTAAGGTTTTTTTTTTTTTTTTTCTACTTTTCAACTAGTTTTTCTTGGCATGTAAACATAGTTATAGTTTTTGTGCCCAGAAATTCCTAACATCTGCTGTTTTAATTGGAGAAAAGTATAAATCGTTACAGTACTCTATAATCTCCCATCATACAACTACTCAGAATAGAAAATGATTTTTTGATCTTCTCAAGCTGGAGCTACCAGAGAGATGTATGCTGGTTTTCTGGATCAGTCCAAACAAAGCAGAAAAGCAAGTCTCAGATAAATCATCTTCTCTAAAGATTTATGAGACTAGTGACTGATCATGTGTGGCAAATATGAAATACCAAAATTCTATGTCAAACTGGCATGGCACTAATTCAAAAATGCTTATACAGTTATGAAGTGCTAAGGTAGACTTAGACCAGCTAGCTCTTGTTAAGAACACTGAAATTTCTAGTCACACCGATCTCATAAATTGCCTCTCTTCTTTATGCAAAAACATTGTCACTGGGCCATGATTTTACCATCAGTTTTGCAAACCTGTTTTGTCATGTAAAAATAGAAAAGCTTTGCTTCTGCTTCTAATGTTGCCTCTTTTTGTTACCTTGGGAATTCATTAAAACTCTCCTGCCCCTTGATTTACCCCTCTGAAAAAAACAATCAAGATAATAATTTATGTAATTTCCTTCCCTTTCACTCTTATTCTCAAAATCATCCTGTGCGTTAGGGTGGCACAGAGATAATTATAACTGTTTCAGAGTTAAGATAGATGGAAAGGATAAGTATCCATGGCCAAGATTGTATATCCAGTGTACTCTGGACTAGAATTCAGGGCTTATCATTGCTTTCCAGTGGTTACTCTAGTTGCTTTCTCATAATTATTTCCAAAATCTCTTAAGTTTCATCAAATGTCAAAGTTCAACATCTGCATAGTGGTTATATATCAAAGTAATACTTGAAATTAATTATTATGAAGAAAAATTTTAACAGAAATTTAAGAAAGAAGACATTTTTTCCTTTATAATTTTTGCAGATTAATATTAAGCTAGTTGGTTGAAATGACAGCAGATTTGTATTTAATTTTTTGTGTCGATTTCCAATTCAAAAATAGCCATGTGGCCTTCTAGGATTATACAATCACTATTAAAATATGTAAAGGTTCTTAAATTTACAGTAGCTATGCAGATCCTTTTCTGGAAATGTTTCTGTCATAGTGTTTCAGTGTTGTACATTTTAGATAATTCCCATGTGGTTATTTTATTCTCTTATGTGCTTGCTGTTTCAACATAAGTTGGTGTTGTAAAAGCAGTTGCTTATTTCTAATGAATATCAGCTATTTGATGTCAAGAAGAAAGCCAATAATATGTTATTAATGAATTCAGTAGAAAGTGTTTACTATAGCTTTACTCCATCCCCAATTCATACCTAATTAGATTTGACTATATAGACTATTCAAGGTTAATTGAATATTTTTTTTAATAAAAATGAGATTTACCTGAGAAGAAAAATAAAGAAATGTAGTTTGATCTTTGAAGCTTAGTAATAATCTCCTAAATAAAATCTGGGGAAAATTCAAAAGATAAACCCTCAAGAATTTTGAGAAAATATTAATTTTAGTAAATACCTCTTTATTGAAGATTTTACTATTTTATTTATCATTAAAATGGTGTGGAATTATGAAAATATTAATTTTTAATATATTTATATCTTTTCTGATGTAAGAAGAAACTTATATGTGGAATTATGAAAATATTAATTTTTAATATTATATTTATATCTTTTCTGATGTAAGAAGAAACTTATAATCTTTAGTTAATAATCAACAATCAGACTAATCACTAAAATGATTTACTGTGCCCTTAGCATTTGTTACTTCAAATGCAGAGTCAATTTAATATAGCCTTACATTTTCCAAAATGCATTTAACTATAATAAAAGTAACTTACCCCTTGGCTGATTTTTTTAAAAATATAAATGGAGAACTAGTATCAAAAATTCTGTTTTATGAACACCTTGCCAGTAGAGAGATTAAATGAATCTGGCAGTGTTTTATTCTCCACTAGAATTAAGAATAAGCATTACTTATATCTGTATAAAATGAATTGTATTCCAAGGCCAAGACTTTTGATGCATTGTTAGTGATGCCAGTTTTGTCTGTAAAGAAGTATATGTTCTTAGAACTAGAAACTATCAGTGAAAAAAAAACAGTTGATTCAACTGATAGACATTGGTAGCAAGGACAAAACATTTGTATTTCATTGGTCTTGAAGACATTGCTCTGAAAGTGCTGAGAAGGCAAGAAACTGGTTTAGAAATAAGATTAATGATAGGTCTAAAGGATGTTATCTTGACTGAATATAAACTATCTTGGGAATTGACAGTGGTAGGAATAAAAAAAGATTAATGAAATCTTCTAAGTTAGATAGACCTGAAACCTTGGTCACTAAGGACTCAGCAAATGATCATTTGGACAAATTGAGTTAAACTATGTGGATGAAGAAGATATCAGAGTTAAGAGATTAATGATGGTAAAAAGTTTGCATCTAGAGTATTAGAATGATAGAATATTACAGAGAAGGCATCTTTCATAAATATTCCCATAACTTAGTACATGATATTATAATATGCAATATAACACTGTATAATATTATACAGGGTGTCATCGTGTGTGTATAGTAAATCATTTATCATACATGTGTTATATATTGTTTATTAAACTGCCTGTGATTTAAGATTGTCTGAACCATGATAATAAAATTATCTTAATGGCATTTTGCTATTTCACAATTTAGCCATAAATCAATGTATATGACATATGTATTATGGTTTTATCAGTTTGAATACTACCTTCACTGATAAAAACTGAAACTCTCCCATTCCTTATTAACAAGACAGTTTATCATATGTGTGTAAAATGGCATTTGACACACATATATAACATATTTGTTGCATATGTACAATAATTTCATTAGTTATAAGTTGCCCCAAAAAACTCATAAACTGTGTAGAAATAACCTTCCTCAGACTCAAGGTTGATACTGAAACAACAGAAAGTATCTATTGCTCAGTCCCATACTCAAAAGACTTATTTATTAAGGAACTGTTAGAATTTGTCATTGATAATAATAGTGTCACATAGTGAACAAATGTTCATTGAGTTGAATTGAAGTCACTGGCGTGGCTTTCAAAAACTTGTGGTCACCTTCATGCCATAATGAAATGCTAGAATAGGATTTTTAGTGGAGCTATATTATTGTTATGCCATCAATGTATCAATGTATATACTGAGCTAAATCATTCTCCAAAAATCAGTGAAACTTTTAGTCATCTACTTATAACAGTTGTCCAGAGATTTTTGTAGTTTTTTGGAATTCTATTTTTTTAAACATATGTAAAAATCTAACACAAAGTAATCTGTATAAATGGTTTAACTTTTGGAGGATTTTCCCAGTCTTTTATCACACTAGTCTTTTTTAACATTTTTATGGAGTTTATTTGTTTTCTTTTGAAATCTCTCTGAATCCCATGTGAGCTCCCTATTGCCTACTGCATAATTCATACATCTTTACTTTATATGCCAGGCTCTCTACAGTCTAGCATCATCCTACCTTTATAGCTTTATTCCATACTACCATCTACAGACTCCATGTTAGTGTATCTTTTCCCACACATCCTATATTCTTCTGTTAGTCAGTAAACATTTATTAATTGCCTATTATGTGCCAAGCATTTTGATAAATGATAGAGATACAAAGAAAGGCAAAATGTAGCCCCTGCTTTCAAGGAGTTCACAGTCTTATATAGGACACAACATTGACAACAAGCTATTTATAAAATAATTTGGAAATAGTGATAGAAGGAAGGCTTTAGAACTTAAGAGTGATTGGGAAAAGTTTCCTCTAGAAGGTGAGACTTGATCTGGAACTTAAAGGAAGCCAGGAAAGCCAAGAAGTAAAGATTAGGAGGGAGACCATTTCAGATTTGGGGGAAAACTAGTGAAAATGGCCACTGAAAAAAGGAGGCTAGTGTCACGAGATCATACAGTTTTGAATGGGCAAGGAGGTTTTTGTATGACTTTGCTCAGACTATTCCCTCTACCTAGAACATGGATTCTTAAGTTGGGGTGGGGGGGTAGAAAAAGAGAGAGGGAGAGAGGGAGAAAGATAAAATTTTATTTAATATAATCGATTTTCTTTGTTAATCCTATGTATTTTATACATTCAAAAGCAGTATTCTGAAAAGGAGTTTATAAGGCATCATCAGACTATAAAAGGGGTCTGTTATTCATGAACTAGTTTAGTACCTCCTGATATAGAATGTTCTTGTTTCCATATAGGCTCATTGAATTTTTCACATACCCTTTACTTTTTATCATAATTTTTATTAAAAAAAAAAATATATAATGTATTGCAATATTTTCTCTGTGACCTGAAATGAAAGTTCTAGAATTTGGCTACAATATTCCCCAGAGCCTTTACTTTGGGATTTCTTTAAGAAGGCAATTGGTAGATTCTTTCAATTTCTACTTTATTTTCCAGATCTATATTATCAGGACATTTTTTCACGATAATTTCTTAAAATATGATGTCTAACAGATTACTTTGCTGTCTGGGGGTGGGGGAAGTAAGAGGGAGGAAAATTGAGAATACAAAGTCTTATAAAAATGAATGTTGAAAACTATGTATTTTTTAAAATAAAATATTGAAATTTTTTTAAAAAGAAACATGACTTCTAAGCTCTTTTTAAATTTTGATCATGACTTTCAAGTAGTCAAATAATTCTTAAACTATTTCTCCTGGACCTATTTTCCATGTCAATTGTTTTTCCAGTGAGATATTTCACATTTTTTTCTGGGTTTTTTTTTTTTTTTCATTCTTTTGACTTTATTTTACTGTTTTTTGAAATTTCATGAAGTCATTTGTTCACTTCTTATTTTTAAGGAATTATTTTCTTCAGTAAACATTTTTACCTTTTTTTCCATTTGGCCAATTCTGATTTTTAAGGAATTTTTTTCTGCAGTGAATTTTTGTGTCTCTTTTACCATTAAGCCAATATTGTTTTTAAGGGTGTTTCTTCAAAATTTTTGAGCCTCTTCTAATAAGACAGTTAATTCTGGTTTTTTTCTACATTTATCTTCCATCATTCTCATTTCTTTTCCTAATTTTTCTTCTCTCTCTTATCTATTTTTTTAACTCATCCAGGAATTCTTGTTGGACTTGAGGCTTTAATTTTTGCTCTTTTCACATTATTATCTTTTTATCTTATCTTGGTCTTCTCTGCCACCATAGTCAAACTATGGTCAAGTTCTTTTTTTGTTGTTTGCTTATTTTTCCAGCTTATTTCTTGATGTTGAATTTTATGTTAAAGCTGGACTCTGCTAACCTTAGCATGATGAGGTACTATCCCAAGCATCAGGCTTTCTCTTTCACTGGCTAATTTCAGAGATAATTCTGAGGTCTGCAAGTTTTGGGTGCTTCCAAGATTGTGTGATCCAGGGAAAGATGTGGTCATAGCTCTCTCCTGGGCTCTGGTCTTTACCCAGAAAGGACCTCTGTTTCCCTGTAACCACAGCCACTAGTACTTCTTTTAGCCCTGGAACTGTGACCCAGTCCCCTGCTATCCTGTAGCCACAAGTGCCAGTGTTCCTCTCTACACTGGAACTGTGATCAAGGCCCCTGCTCCCTTATGACCAACCACAAGTGCTCTTCTCCTTGCAATTGGGTCCCAGAACTGCATATCAGCAAGAGACTTGCTAGTCAATGTCACTGTCCCCAGTGCCAGTACAGGTCCCTTATCATCTCTTTCTGCCCAGTTGTCCAGCTCCTTAATGTCTCTGAGCTAAGAGCTCTCAGGGCATCTGCTGCCACTCTCACAGCCACTGTGAAGCCAGGCCCTCCCACCTCAGTGCCGCAGCCTCTCCTGCCTACTCTCTGAATGGTCATAGGCTGAGAAAATGTTTTACCCTATTCCACTCCAAAGTTCAATTAGATTGTAAAGTTACTTGGAGGGAAATATTGGGAAAGGTTGACCGGGTTTATTCTCTAATTCACCATCTTGTCACTACCCCCTTCCGTTGTCCTTTAAAAGCCAACTCAGACACCACCTTCTCAAAGAACATTTAGTACTTTGATTTATACCTTTCTAAGTATGCCACTTGTGTAATATTATGTGTTATATTTATCTGTATATTAGTTACCTACTTCTAGCATAATACTTCATACACAGGAAACACTTAATACTTTTTGTGGAATTTGTTGGATTGAGAAGCTTGAAAATCTTCATGGGGTCATGATCTAATAAAAAACAAGAGTAGATATGATCCATTTCTCCCAAAGTGAAATAACCCAAAACCTATTATCTAGTTACTGAGCCCCTACAAAATTCAGACAAGTAAAAGAGTTGGGCAGCATGTAATATATTAGTGGGGAAAAGAAAAAGGGAGAGCTATGTAAACTTAAAGTCTAAGGAGAACTAATTTAAAAGTCATTTGATCATCTCCAAAATTGGATACAAGTAATTACTGTCAACTAGTAGAGCAGGACCTAAGTAGCTGGATCAAAGAAAGTAGAGCATGAGTACAAGCTGATTATGGTTGTCAGAACTATAAGCCTGAGTTGGAATTCTTAATGGGATATCCGGTCCAATTGATAGTGATTTATGAAAGTCTATGAGAAGTGCCAGTCTGCTTTATTTTGCATTTCAGTTAGAGGGAATTAAAATATCCCAGAGCTGATATTACCATCCCGTTTCTAACAAGGTTTGCTATTTTTTATGGAAGTCAAAGTAAGTTTTGGCTTATAATAGAAAGAAATATTTATTGAATAAATGAATTTTCCTTGGCCAATTGAAAAGAAGTGTAGGGATTAACTAACACTGACTAGTCTGCCCTGGGTAATGATTGACTGGCAAAATTTACTTCTTTTAAATTATACATAGATTTTTAGATTTATAAACTTATTACTGGTCTAATCTTTACCCTTAAACTGCATAACTATGAGGACATAGAAAGATTGTAGCACCTTGGAGTCTTCAAAGCTCATGGGTCAACCATTTCTTGAATCAGTAAGACCAAAACAGAAAAGTTAGTATTTGAAATGATAAACTTTAAGAGCTAGAGTAATATTAAAAAGTATGTTTAAAATAGCATAATCGTGTTAAAAAATGGGTAACTAGGACATTGTATTAAAATTCTGTATTCTATTTATTAGTTAGGTATTAATTATTGTTCACTCTCAATTGCAATTCTTTTTAGTAACCCTATAAAATTAATCCTTTTACATTTTCCCACTCAGAGATCAGAGATGGAAATGGTTAAAGGAAGTGGCCAGAATACCTCAGTAGCCAACAGATAAGCCAGAATTATAGGCAATGGGTATCCTGTTTATTCCACTGATAACATAAATCTCTGTTATGATTTTTACTTAATCACCTCAGAGATACTATGCAGGATTTGGAACTCTATAGCTCAGACCTCTCAGACTGTATATTGGGTCTTAATTAAGGACACAATTTTTAAAAGCCTATTTACTCTTTTATGGCTCATCTTTGCTGAAGTACTGCAACTATTTCTCAAAATGTTGTAGTAAAAATAGCTTTCTGATTGTTCTTCTGCCTTTCCCATTTATTTATGGAGATATGTAAATTCCTCTATTCTTAAAACATACTCTTTAAATGCTACTAAGGCTATTTGACTTTGGTTATTTAGGATGTTTTAAGTGACTTCCATTTATTTCTTTCATGAACCATGAAAATGATTGTTAGCAGCACAATTTGAAATCAAAATTATATTGCCTGGGAAAAAATGTTTTCAGAAATGAAGTATATTTTCTCCTAATGAAAAACAAAGATCTGCCTTTAGAATTATTTTGGTATCTCAGATTGTTCTACCTTTGATCAGAAGCAGAGTAATCTCTAAATTGATGTCTTTGGTTATAGGGGAGCTTTCCCCTCAAAAATGGTGTCAGAAAAATGTCTTCAAAGGCTGAGACACAGGAGTAGAAGTTATCTGGGGAAAAGGAAACCTAAATGTTCTAAAAATTTTCAAGTTAAAAAAATTTTTTTCAGGTTCAAAAATTCAAAGAATAGCACTTTTTTATTTGGATTTTCCAAATTATTGATGGAATAAGTAAGGTAATTTATTCTTCCTAATCAATTTGATTGAAGTTTAGATTGGTCACTGTGATCTACTGTGACCTTAATCATTTATGCTAGACATTTATTTTGAAAACAAAAGTAAAATCCCTAAATGCTTAAAAAAAAATCTTCTTTTGCCCCCTTCTCCAACCCTTTGTTGTTGTTATTGTTGGGCCTCCCTTCATTCTCACACCATAGTAAACGTCAGCCCTTGGATTTCCTCAACCTAGTGCATTAGATACCCCTGTTATTGCATGTTGTGGCAGGAAAGGAGGATTAAATTACTGAGGCTGTCAGAAAAGACAAGCACTCTGCCATACATTATCATTATCACTCACTTCTTGAGCTCAAGAAACTGTAGTAAATCCCCTCCAATACAAAGCAATAAAGGCCGCTGGCTTTTATGACCATGACTGCCAGTGCCATTAACAGGCAATGACAGCAATGTGGCACTCTTAGATGTTGCTTGTATCTTTTCTGACAGTGTGCACATAAACCTGCCCAGTGACATGACATTAGATCACATGACTATTCAAATTTGATTCTGGTTTCCAGAGCTGCTTTCTTTTTCTAAGTATACTGTAACATAGTACAACTTGCTTTTATCATGTGTCTCTTTAAAAATAAATATTTATAAAAATACAGAAATGGCCAAATATTAACATATATCCTTGAGTGTTTTTTGATTGCAGTTTTTTTTTTCTTTCATAGTATTATATGTGGATAAAGAAACCAACCAAGCAAGAAGAGAATCTCTAAAGACTATATTGCAAAAACCAGAGATGCCTAATGGAAGGTACCTTTAGAATTACTCAATTACTGTAGTTTGCTAATATAAATGTACACAGAAGAATGTGCATGCATATTTTTAAGCTCTGCTATCATTTATGTCAATCATTTTATGAAATAATTTTTATCTTCTTATCATTATTTATTATTATTCTTTCTAATTGAGATTAAAAACTCCTAGTTTTGGTTCATAGAATGTCCTTTAGAACATAAATTGATTTTAACAAGTATTATTTTTACTCTTTCTGTTAGTGAAGTTTTATACTTAAATTCTATTTTGTACTATAGTTATTTGAGCACACATCTTATACATGCTCCTTGAAGATAGGGACTATGTCTTATCAGCTTTGTAAGTATATATAAGTACATGATATATTTTTATACAGTTATATCAACATTAAAATATGTAGAGTTTGAATTATTAACTAAATGCTTTATTAAATGATTTAACTAACCCTGGCTGCCTTGAGATAAAGATGTGTAATCTTGTCACTATTTTCTTTGTTGACTCTTGAACCCTACTGGATAAAGCTGTCAATCCATCGGTCACCTATTAAGGACAAACTTTGTGTCAGAAACTGTGCAAGGTGCTAGAAACACAAGTATAATGAATGAAACTATCTCTTCTCACAAGGAGTTTACATTCTAATAGAAGAAACATCAAATACACATGTAAATTTATATGTGGTATAAAGTAAATGTATACAAAATACTTAAATGCAAAGTAGTTTGAGAGGGAAGGCATGTCTCTTGTGTTGCTTGCTCAAAAAATGAATCCTACATAATGATTCAAAAAGAAGCTGATAAGAGAAGCAGAATGAAGATGGCAGCGTAAAGAGAGAATTCTTGTTGAATTCTCCTAACATTTTCCTCTAAATTCTAAAGCAGCATAACCAGTAAAAGGTCAAGTTGAAACAGGTTTTCCATGTCAAAAAAACTTCAGAGGTTAGAAGGAGAGCTCCTGGGATGGGAGCTGGCCAGGAGCACAGAAGCTGTAATACCAGCTGTGGTCCTGCTAGATTCTGCCAGATATATTCTAGGTCTATGCTAGTACCAGATACAAAACTAGTTATCACCTGGCAACAACATTGCCCATTATCCAGTTCTAGGTCAAAGTTCCAGGGTAGAGAAGAACATTTTCAGTTACAAGGGAGCTGGAACCCTAGTTCCTAGTCCCTGTTCTGGGACAGAGAGGAATTTGGTCATGGGGGAACTGGGGCCTTATCTGAGTAAAAACCAAAGCTCAGAGTTGGAAGGCAGTTTCCCCAAATGACTCCATCTTGAAAACCCTGAAAACACTAGCTGTGAAAACATTAGCACAAAAAAGCCTAAAGTTCAGAATAGTGACACATAAAATATACACCAACTCTGTTATAAAATTCCAAGTCAAAAAATAGGCTGGAAAAATGAGCAAACAATTTTTTAAAAAGCTTGACTATAAAAAGCTGTTATGACAACAAAGAAGTTCAAGACAAACTCAAAAGATAATGATATGACAGCATCTACATGCAAAGCCTCAGAGAAAAATGCAAAGTGGACACAAGTCAAATAAGAATAAAACAAAATCAAAAGAATAGAAGAAAATATGAACTCAAAAGTGACCTGGAAAATAGATTAAGGAGAGAGATAAGATTATTGGACTGCCTCAAAGTCATTATCTCAAGAAGAATCTACATGTCATATTTTAAGAAATTATAAAGGAAAACTGCCTTGATATATTAAAAGCAGAGGAAAAAGTAAAAATTGAAAAAATTGAAAGCATTTACTGATCATCTCCTGAAAGAGATCCCAAAATGAAAACTCCTAAGGAGAAAATGTTATAAGCAGATCGCAAGAAGTAATTCAAATACTGTAGAACCAGAGTCAGGATACCAAGATTTAGCAATTACCATTATAAAAAGAAGGAGGGCTTGGAAAATAATATTCCAGAGTGGCAATAGAGCTAAGATTACACACAAGAATAACTAAGCCAGCAAAACTGAGTATAATCCTGCAGAGCAAAAAAAAAAAAAAAAAAAAAAAAATGCATTTAATGAAATAGAGGACTTTCAGGCATTCTTGATGAAAATACCAGAACTGAGTACAAAAACTTGATATTCAAACACGACTTTAGAGAGAGATTTAAAAAAAGAAAAAAAAAGATAAATGTGAGTGAAAAATCATGAGGAAATTTACAAAGTTAAACTATTTACATTCCCAAAGGGGAAGATGACACATGTAAACTCCCAAGAACTTTATCATCATTAGGACAATTGAAAGTCTCCTTAAAGTTCATTGGTGTAAGTCTATGAAGATCATCTCAAAAGTAAAATGAAAGGCTGAGAAAGAAGGATGTATTGAAAAAAAGGGAAAGGGGAAAGAAAAAAAGGGAAAGAGGCTTGAAAGGAAGAGTTTTTATATGGAAAGGGAAATGGAGGAAGGGAGATAGGCAGTATTTGAACCTGACTCTCATTTGAATTGACTCAGAGGGAAAAATAAATGTACACATTCAGGAATAAAAATCTGTCTTTCCCACCATGAAAAAAGAAGAAGGGACTAAGATAAATGGTGGACAATAAGAGGACAATCAGATTGAGGGAGCACCAGCCAGAAGAAAGAGGCTGGTATATTCTCCATTTTTTCTGACAAGTTCACTTGATTTTTTTTTCAATTAAGCATTTTTTCCTCCCATTTCCATAATGAAAAGAAAACCAAAACCCTTGGTAAAATAAAATAGGCAGTCAAGCAACACTAGTTTCCATATTGGACTTGTCCAAAAATGTATCTCATTGTGCACATCAGTTACTTCATAACTTAAGGATCATATGATGATTGGGTTAGTATTTTCAAGTGAGCTTTCCCCTTAAGAAGAGTATTGCCTTCTGAGTAAAGAAGGGTGTGTAAGAGTGAACTAGTTTTTGAAGTATGTAGACCATCTTTTTTTAAAAAACATTTTTATTTAAACATTTGAACTCAATTCTTTTTCTCTCTCCTCTGAGAAAGATGTATAGGTTATACATATTCAGTTATGTAAAACATTTCCATATTACTCATTTTGTATAAGACTCAGAAGAAAAAATGAAAGAAAAAAGCGAAAGTAATATGCTTAAGTATGTATTTAATCAATATCAGTTCTTTCTCTGGAGGCAGATGCTGTGCTTCATTATTAGTCTTTTGGGATTGTCTTAGATCATTGTATTGCTGAGAATAATGAGTTATTCACAATTCTTCATCAAAACAATATTGTTAGGGCAGCCAGGTGGTGCAGTGGATAGAGTACCAGCCTTGAAGTCAAGAGGACCTGAATTCAAATCTAGACTCAGACACTTAACACTTCCTAGCTATGTGACCCTGGGCAAGTCACTTAACCCCAATTGCTTCAACAAAAAAATATATATATAATATTGTTGTTACTGTGTTTTTTATTTTCCCAGCTCTAGTCATTTCACTATGCATCAGTTCATATTAAGTCTTTCCAGGTTTTTGTTTTTTGGTTGGGTTTTTTTTGTTTTGTTTTGTTTTGTTTTATTTAGTCATCCTGCCTGTCATTTCTTACAGGACAATAATATTCCATTATAATCATACACTACAGTTTATTTAGCCATTCCCCAAATGCTGGGCATCCCTTTGATATTTTGTACAAATAGGTCATTTTCCTCTTTTTTTTGGATGTCTTTGTGACATAGACCTAGAAGTGGCGCATTTCTGGATCAAAGGGGCATAGTTACAAATTGTTCTCCAGAATGGTTGATCGGTTCACATCAGAACAGTGCATTAGTGTCCCAATTGCCCCACATTTCCTCCAACATTCAACATTTTTCTTTTGTCATATTAGCCAGTCTGATAGATGTGAGGTGGTGTCTCAGAATTTTAATTATATTTCTCTAATCAATAGATTACTATGTGTAGCTTTGATTTCTTTATCTGAAAACTGCCTCTTCAATATTCTCTGACCAGTTATCAATTGGAATATTATTTACTTTTTTTATATAAATTTGAATCAATTCTCTACATATTTGAGAAATGAGGCCTTCATTAGAGATACTTCTTGCAAAAATTCTCTTCCCTGCCCTGCATTTTCTACTTTCCTTATAAATTTAATTACATTGGTTTTGTTTGTGTACAACCTTTTTAATTTTATAGAATAAAAATGATCTATTTTGCATTTTGTAATGCTCTCTGTATCTTTTTTTGTCCTAAATTCTTTCTTTATCCATAAATACAGATAAAGTTCCATGCTCTCTTAATTTGCTTATGATGTTACCCTTTTTTTAATGTGTAAATCATGTACCCATTTTTACCTTATTTTGGTATATAGTGTAAGATGTTGTTCTATACTTGGTGTCTGAGGCAGCTAAACAGAGAAGTAGATAGCACTGGCTCTGGAATCAGAAGGATCTGAGTTCAACTCTTGCCTCAGACACTTGGAACACTTAACTAGCTATGTGACCTTGGGTAAGTCATATTGGGTTACCAATTGCCTCTCAAAAAAAAGTCCCAAAATGTATATAGTATCTGCCATACTGTTTTCCAGTTTTCCCAGCAGTTTTTGTTTCAAAAGCTTAGATCGTTAGATTTATTATATACTAGATTGATATACTATAATGTAATTTGTATCTAATCTATTCTGCTGATCCACCACTCTATTTCTTAGCTAGTACCAGATTGTTTTGATAATTACCACTGTATAATACAGTTTGAGATCTGGTTTGGCTAAAACATCTGCTTTCACTTTTTTTTTCATTGCTTCCCTTGATATCCTTGCGCTTTTGTTCAGATCAATTTTGTTATTTTTCTAGCTCTATAAAATAATTTTGATAGGTTAATTGACATAACTCTGAATAAATAGATTAATTTAGGTAGAATTATCATTTTTATTACATTGGTTTGGCCCGCCCATGAACAATTGCTATTTTTCCAGTTGTGTAGAACTGGTTTAATTTGTGTGAAAAGTGTTTTATAGTTGTGTTCATTAATTTTCCTGGGTTTGCCTTGGCAGGCAGACTCCCAAGTATTCTATATGGGCTACAATTATTTTTAAGTGCAATTTCTCTGTCTATCTCTTGTTTCTGACCTTTGTTGGTAATATATAGAAATACTAATGATTTATGTGGGTTTCTTTTGTATCTTTCAACTTTACTAAAGTTGTTAATAATTTCACATTGGTTTTTATTTGATTCTCTAGGACTTTCTAAGTATGCCATCTTATCATCGACAAAGAGTGATAGCTTTATGTCCTCATTGCCTTTTCTAATTCCTTTAATTTATTTTTTATCTCTTGTTACTATAGCTAACATTTCTAGTATAATATTAAATAACAGAGGTGATATAAGGCATCCTTGTTTCACCCCAATTGAATTGAGTTTTCTAACTTTATCCCCATTACAAATAATGCTTGCTCATGGTTTTAACTATGCTCTCTAATGTTTTTAATAGGGACTAGTGCTGTATTTTGTCAAAGGCCTTTTCCATATTCAGATAATCATAATGATTTCTTTTGATTTTGTTATTCATGTGGTCAATTATACTAATAGTATTACTAATATTGAACTAGCCCTGCATTCCTAGTATATTCCCACTAGGTCTTGGTGTGTGAACATTGTGATATATTGTTGTAATTTCATTGCTAGTATTTTATTTAAAATTTTTTCATCAATATTCATTAGGAAAATTGGTGTATAATTTTTTTTTCTCTGTTTTAGCTCCTCCTGTTTTGAGTATCAGTACCACATTTATGTTATAAAAGGAATTTGGTAGGACTCCTTTGCCTGTTTTTCCAAATAGATTATGTAGTACTGGGATTAATTGTTATTTCAATGTTTGGTAGGATTTGCTTGTAAATGCAACTGATCCTAGGAATTTTTTCTTAAGAGCATTCAATGTTAACATGTTCAATATCTTTTTCCAGTATTAGGCTATTTAAGTATTTTATTTTATCTGGGTAATTTATGTTTTTGTAGTTATTCATGCATTTCATTTAGAATGTTAAATTTATTGACAAATAATTGGGTAAAATAACTCCTAACAGTTGGTGTTAATTTCTTCCTCATTGATGGTGAATTTACCGCTTTTCTTTTTGATATGAATTTGGTACTAATATGACATTAATTTGGTATTCTTTCCTTTTTATGATCAAATTAACCAGTGGTGCATCTATTTTGAGAGTTTTTTTTTTCATAAAACCAACTTATAATTTTATTTATTACTTCAATATTTTTCTTTAAATTTTATTAATAGAGATTAATTGATTGGATCCATTGATTTTCAAGATTTCCAATTTGGTGTTTAATTAGAGGAGGGATTAATTTGTTCTTTTTCTAGTTTGTTTAGTTGCATGCCCAATTTATTGAACTGCTTTTTCTCTATTTTATTGATGTAAGCAATTAGAGATCTAAATTTTCCTCCCAAGTATCACTTTGCATATATCCCTTAAGTTTTGATATATTATCTCATTGTCATCATTTTCTTTATTGAAATTATCAATTGTAGAGGTGATTCAGGCCAGTTCCAATAGACTTGTGATGGAGAAAGCCATCTGCATCCAGAAAGAGGACTTTGGGGACTAAATATGGATCACAACATAATATTTTCACTTTTTTGTTGTTGTTTGCTTTTTTTTCTTTCTCATTTTTAATCTGATTTTTCTTGTACAGCATGACAAATGTGGAAATATGTTTAGAAGAATTGCATATGTTTAACCTATATTGGATTACTTGCTGTCTAGGGTAGGAGGGTTGAGGAAAAGGAGAGAGAAAAATTTGGAACACAAGATTTTGCAAAGATGAATGTGGAAACTATCTTTGCATGTATTTTGAAAGTAAAAAGCTATTATTTAAAATTTTGTAAAAGAGAATCAATTGTTTAGATGTTCTTTGACCTACTTTTTTTGTATTAAATATGTAATTTCTAATTTTTATTCTCTTTTCCATTGTCTGTTATTGATGCAATTTTTATTGCATTATGATCTGAAAAGGATGCATTTACTATTTCTGCTTCTCTGCATTTGGTTGCTAGGTTTTTATGGCCTAATACATAGTCACCATGTGCATAGGCACCATGTACTGAGAAAAAGATATATTCCTTTCTGTTCCCATTCAGGTTTCTCCAGAGATCTATCTTATCTAATTTTTTCAGAATTTTATTCACCTCCTTAACTTCTTGTTTATTTATTTATTATAATTATCTAGCTCTGAGAGGGGAAAACTGAAGTCCCCCACTAGTATAGTTTTATTATCTATCTCCTCCTGTAATTCATTCAACTTCTTCAAAAATTTAGGTGCTGTACCATTTGGTGCATATATGTTTAGTATTAATGTGACTTTATAGCATGGTCCCTTTCAGCAAGAAAGGTTTCTTTCCTTATTTCTTTTAATTAGATCAATTTTTGCTTCTTTTCTTTTTGCTTTTGCTTTGTGATCATGATTGCTATAACTTCTTTCTTTGTTTCAGCTATGTATAGCTATCTCTGCTTCAGGTATGTTTCTTGTAAACTTCAGTCTGGTTTTTTAATCCATTCTACTATCTGCCTCCATTTAATGAGAGAATTCATCCCATTCACTTTTATAGTTATGATAACTAAATGTGTATTTCCCTCTATGCCATTCTTCCCTTACTTATTTCCCTGCCTCATACCATTTATTCTTTCCTCCTCCTTTACTTCTGATCACTGCCTTCCCCAGTCTGTCCCTCCCTCCACTTTCCAGTATCTCCATCCTTTCTTACTTCCATGTAAGATAAGACAGATTTCTATATCTAGCTGAGTTTATATGTCATTCCTTCTTTTTGAGCCAGTTTTGATGAGAGTAAGATTTAAACTTTGTTTTGCCCCTCCTTTCCATCTTCTTCTCCATTATAATAGCTCTTTCATTCCTCTTTTATGTGGGATAATTTATCCCATTCAATCTCCTCCCTCTTCCTTCTTCCAATGCAGTTTTCTTTGTCACCCTCTTATTTTGTTTTTAGATTATCAAAGTCACTTTATATCCACACCCTCTCTCTATTTCTTCCTAATTGCTCTTTCAGTCAAAAAGTTGTTTAGAGTAACAAATATTATCTTGCCATATAGAAATATAAACAGTTTAACCTTATTGAATTTTATTGTGATTCTCTTGTTTCTTTTTTACCTGTTTATGTCACTCTTGAGTCTTATGTTTGGTGGTCAAATTTTTCATTCAGCTCTGATCTTTTAATTAGAAATGCTTGAATGTCCTCTATTTTATCAGATGTCTATTTTTTCCCCTGAAAGATTTTATTCAGTTTTGCTGGGTGGGTGATTCTTGGTTGTGATCCTAACTTCTTTGACTTCTGGCATGTCATGCTCCAAGCCCTCTAGGTCTTTAACGTGGAAGTTGCCAAATCCTATGTAATTCTGACTGTAACATCAGAATATATGAAATTTTCTGTGGCTGCTTGCCATACTTTCTCCTTGATTTGTGAGTTCTGGAATTTGGTTATGATATTCCTGACAGTTTATATATATTGGCTCTCTTTCAGGTGGTAATCAGTGGATTCTTTTAATTTCCATTTTGCCCTCTGGTTCTAATATTTCAGGATAGCTTTCTTTTATAATTTCTTGAAAGATAGTCAGGCTTGGGTTTTTTGATCATGCCTTTCATATAGATCAGTAATTTTTTATTTATACACAATGCAGTCACAAAGCTAATTTGCTCTATAGAATAAAAGCTTCTCCTCCTTGTTATATAATGAAATGCACAAATATTTCAAATATACAGAGTGGATATGATTCTAAAATCTGTATCTACCATAACATTTCCTAAAATATTTGTGAGACATCTTGTAAAACATAGTTTTTAAATGACATATTGATATAATTGCATTCACCATCACCCCTGAAAATACCATAAAAGATTCTATTCATTGTCATAGAGAGGAAAAAAATCAAAACAAAATTCAAGAGTACTGATTTAGAAAAGATCTCTAGAACTCAATGACTGCTGAAAAAAATTCACAATGAGGAAATAAGTTTTTTTACATGTCTTGTTGCCTCCTCTTCCTCTGAGTACTTAGCATTAGGTAAAAAAAAAAACATATTTTTTCACATGCTGCTTCATGAGAAAATCTGTAGTTTTATTATTAAATTGATGCATTAGTGGTTTTAAAACCTCTAATAAAAATACTATTTAATTTTGTTTATGACTTACATGATGGTATTGAAAAAAGACAAAAGTGCCAACTCTTAGTAATATTCTGCAGGACAAACTTTTAAAATAATTCCATTTTTATCATTGTGGTTATTCACACTATACCTTTGAATGCGGTTTAAGTATCTATTAAAAAAAAGTTTTAATTTTGTTATATTGTGTTTTTAATAGCTCTTCCACAGAAAAAAAATACTAAACATAATGGTAACTTTCCTTTCTAGGATAGCTATCTGTTTAAACCAGTAATTTTTATATTCTCTCTCCTAAATCTATTTTCTAGATCAGTTGTTTTTCTAATGAGAAATTATTTTCTTCTATTTTTTTTTTACTTTTTTTTATTTTGTTTCATCTTATCTTGATGTTTCATAGAGTCATTAATTTCCACTTGTTCAATTTCAATTTTTAAGGAATTATTTTATTCAGTAAGCTTTTGTACTTTCTTTTTCATTTGGCCAATTCTATTTTTAAGGAGTTATTTTCACAGTAAATTTTTTGTATATGTTTTCCTAGGCTACTGACCTTTTTTTTTTCCATGATTCTTTTACATTACTCTCATTTCTTTTCCCAGTTTTTCTTCTACTTCTCTAATTTCCTTTTTAAAATCCTTTTTAAGCTCTTCCAGGAATTCTTTTTAGATCTGAGACCAAATTACATTTTCTTTGAGGCTTCACATATAACCATTTTGACACTATTGTTCTTTGCTCCTAAGGTTTTTGCCTTGAGCCTCTCTATCCCATAGTAACTTTCTATAGTCAAAGTTTTTTTTTTTTGCTCATTTTTTCCCTGCCTTTTTTATGAAGATGTTTTTATGTGAGGATTGAGCCCTGTACTACCCCAAGCTTTTTGTGCTGAAAACTCAAGATCTTATTGCCAGCTTTCTCTGATTTTTAAGGCTTAGCCATTTCCTTTCATTGGAAGATAGGCTTCCTTTTGGCTTATACTGAAAGGTGGGGCTTCCTTTGGATATGGGGTTTAGTTGCTGGCTTGCTGAAGAGAGGGGACTTTGCTCCTGGGTTAGTATGATAAGTCTTTTTGGTGGCTGGCCCTAGAGGAAGGTCCTTTTTGCTGGTCTGCCCCAGGGGAGGGACCTTGTTGCTGGGTGGTTTTGGAAACAGTATCCCTTTGCTGGTTGTCTCCAAAGGGAAGATCTCATTGTTGATCGGGCTCTTGCTGGTGGCTTGGGGTTGCTGGAGTAGGGCCTTGCTGTTCTGCATGGACTAGTCACTTGCCTAGGGAGATGCTGGTTTGGAGGATGATGGGACCTTCACAGTAGGTTGCCTCCAGCTTGGAGCCTTGCTTCAGAAACCCCTACTTTGAAACTAGCTAATGCTATTCTTCTAGGACCTTGGTTCCCCTCCCATCCTAGTGAAACAGACCTTTGCTGCTTCTCTGTTCCTAGACCAATTATAAAGCATTTTTCTAGTTGTTTGGAGAATTTAGAAGGGTTTTGAAAAGTTTCTTCCTCACTCCACCATCTTGATACCAGAAATACAAGAAGATCTTTTTTGGTTTGGGTTTTAGATTTTTTTTTTTTTTTTTTTTTTGGCGAGGTAATTGGAGACACAGCTAGTAAGTGCATAAGTGTCTGAGACTGGATTTGAATTCAGGTCCTCCTGGTCCAGGGCTGGTGTGCTCTATTTACTGCATCATCCAGCTGCCTCCACAGAATCTTTTAATGTCTTAAGTTAAACTTTTTGAGAAAGCAAAATGTTAAAACCCACCTGAGGAATAATAGAAGATAAATATTTGATCATTTAACCAAAAAATTCTGATTTACATACTCATTAAGCTAGATCTATGTCTCCTCTGATGCATATTTTGTTCTAATGGCAGAGCTCTAGGCTAACCTACTACAGGTAAATACAGTGCAATTAAGTGTATCTTCCTATTTGTGCTCATTCTATATTTGGAATTTACACATTATTAGCAGCACTCTTCATCTCAGGTGATTTTTTTTTTCCTTATAATAATTTTTAGCCATATGGGAGTGATGATGCCTGCCTATAATCCCTGCTCTTACAGTGGTTGGGCTGTTATCTCACTTGAATTCAGGAGTTTCAAGGTCCAGTAGGACCAAAGTCAATCACTGCAATAAATCCAGCAACAGTATTGTGAGTCCTGGAACCTAAGGGCCTACCTCCAGCAGGCTGATACCTTAGGAGGGACAAAACCAGCCCAGGTAGGAAAGACAGAATGTGACAAAACTTCAATGAAAAACATTTTGGAATTTAACCTATGAGTAGCAGCTGTAATTTTATTCTTCACAAGATAGGGAGACAGTCTTTAAAAAAATAAAAAATTATAAAGAGCACCAGATCTTCCTTATCTTGAGCTTCTCTTTTCTCAAAAGACTTGGTTTTTGGTAGAAGAATAGTAAAAAAAACTGTTACCATTATAACTATAAGGACACTTTCACTTCATAGTTCCTCTAAGAAGGTCCTAGGAGGACACTGGTATTTTAATAGTTTTTCACATACTCCATAGATACACAGGCAATTCTGTTTTGTTTTGTTTTATTTTGTTTTAACATAAAAACTCAGGACAGTATTAGGAATATAAAATGCCTTATAAGCTTCAGTCAGAGTAGACTAGATCCAGAGATTGGCAGCTCTTTTTATTCTTACCATTAGGTGGTACTTCAAATTGAGCTCTTCTAGTGGACAATATCATTTTCATAAAGATAAAAGTTTATATTTGAATCTACCATTGTCTAAAGGCAATTGTTAAAATTAACACCTTGACCTCTTTAAGTTACTTAGAAGCTATATATTCTTTAAAGTTCCATATGATGTGAGGACTAGTTTTCATGACAATGATACTTGTATCAAATAATAACTTATAAAACCAGAGTTGTCAGAATTAGATATATCTAATCAGAATCTGGTTACTTCGTACCATATTAATATATTATATTTTATTGATTTATCCTTTGCCATTTTACATTCACAGATAAACAGATACTTTTTAATTTTTATTTTATTTTATTTTTTATTAAAGCTTTATATTTTTCAAAACATATGCATGGATAATTCTTCAATATTAATTCTTACAAACCTTGTGTTCCAATTTTCCCCCCTTCTCCCACCCCCTCCCTTAGATAGTAGTCCAATATTTGTTAAACATGGCAGAAGGATATATTAAATCCAATATATGCATACATATTTATACAATTATTTTGCTGCACAAGAAAAATCAAATCAAACCAGAAAAAAAATGAGAAAGAAAATAAGATGCAAATAAACAACAACAAAAAGAGTGAAAATGCTATGTTGTGAACCATACTCGGTTCCCACAGTCCTCTCTCTGGGCGTAGATGGTTCTCTTCAACACAAAGCCATTGGAACTGGTATGAATCAGCAGATACTTTTTTTAAAAGTATACATATTGGAATTTATATTTTAACTGTTTATCAAAAGCTATAGTCTCAAATTGATTTGTATTTTTTCAATTCCTCTTAAATATTTTTATGACTAATCCACTTTAACATGTATTGCACAAAATACAAAGTATATATAGCGTATCACTAGACTTCCCTTGTAAAAAAAAAATATATTAAGAACAGTAACTGAAAAACCATGTTAAATAATCTGCATATGATGATTTATATAGGGAAAATCTTCTTTTTTTTCTTCCCTACTAATTTCTCTTTCCTTTTTCTCTCTTGCCCCTAATTTATTTGCTCTTATTTATCTTTTCCTGTCCTTTATCCCTTTCCATCTTCTCTTCTCTTTTATTATCCAAAAGGATAACTCTTTAATGACACTCTCTGTCCATCCTCCTTCCCCACTTAAAAGGCTCACTCTTCTCATAGCCCCATGCCCTTTATAAGAATATTCACTTTCAATTATTACATCCTCAAAAGGGTGCGAACCAAAGTTAGTATCTCTTCTAATTACTACCTGATTTGATATTGATGGCGATGATGCTGATGATGTATGTATGTATTTGTGTGTATACATATGTTTGTATATTTTATTTTGAGAATTAAATGTATTCATGTATGGGTGCTATTTTTTTATACGTAGTTTTTCTGAATTCCTTTAATATTCAGTCTTCTCTTCTTAGTTTAATCTTGTCATTTCCTAGTTTTATATTTGTGAAATTTCAAATCACTTTTCATTGAGAGGAAGCACTGTTTATAAGACTAAAAACCAGAAGTATTACATTTTAAGATTTTAACATCTCCATGGTCTTTGGGAGTTATTTTTCCTTTCTGTGTGTCAAAATTTTTATATATTAAAAGGAGATGAAATTTGTTATTTGTAAAATGCTGTGTAAGAGTTCTTGGGGTAGGTGGTGCTCTATGAATATAAAATTTATCCTTGTTATTATCATATAGCTACTATATTTTTTTATTTTTTATAAAGTATGTTTCAAGATATCCCTTTTTTAATTTCCTCTCTTCTAAGCATATATATTGTTACTAATTCCACTTCCCACTCTGATGATCTGACAATAAATTAATCAATTGCCATAATAGTCTTTAAAAAACTATTATTTTGAAATATATTATTTCACTGGGTTTTAATAGAAACTCTATTCAAAAATCTACTTTTAAATAAAGGACAAATATATTTTAAGGATAAATATTAGATTTTTATAGTGCAGAGCTAAATCTCTACTCTTCATAGTTGGAAGAGGGGACAACTGTGTGTGTGTATGTGTGTGTGAAAGAGAGAGAGAGAGAGACAGAGACAGAGAGAGAGACAGAGAGGGAGGGAGGGAGGGAAGGAGGAAAAGAAGGGGGAGGGAGGAAGGTTATAGAGCAACTTTTATTATGGTTTTAACTTAAGATATTCAAATTCTATAAACATTTGTTGGTACCTAAAATTAGTCTCTTCGGAAAAGAATGAAATGTTATATATTTATTGTAAACTAATTAGCTAGGAATTAAACTTGGCCTTGTTTGCTAATGCTTATGGGAGTTGGGTAGAATCTGCTTATTTTTTAAAGATAACATTTCTCAGAGACAGTGTGTTTTGCAATTGTTTCTGATTTTAGATAATGCTTGTTGAAAAGTTGAAAATGGTAAAATGTATAGGTATCCATGGTTTAAACTACTCTGCCAAGACATATCAAAAGACTACTTCATTTTAGATTCCCATAATTTGGTCAATCCAAGTGTATTTGGCTTCAGTACAAGCCACTAATTCAAATCAGCTCCATCTGAGCAGTATAGTTATGTGTTTAAATGTAAAATTAACTTCGATGCCATAATAGAAAGTTAAAAGATTTCTGAAGTAATATATACATCTTGTATAGTTGTTGACTAAGAGTACATCAGTCATTTAGTATGATTCATAATGATGCCAAGAAGTGTGTAAGCCATTCATTCTTTTAGACTGAATAGTTAGTTAAATTGCATTGCACTAAGCTAAAATTTTGCTAAAACCTATTGAATTTCTGCAGAGAATCCTGAACTAACTTGCACAGCCCTGATCACTTTCATCTTTGTAGCCTGAAAAAAAAGAGATGTTGTTTTAAACGATAATGTTACCAGATGATATGTTTAGTATTGAATATACCCATCTGGCTTGCCTACTAGTTTCCCTAGTTGCCAGAGATGGATACAACAGAGTTTAGAAAAGTAGATGACAATGATTCAGGAATTTTATATCATAATCATATTTGAATAGTTGGCATCACAATTTATTAATAGGAAAGTAACATTCTTTTTAGTGTAACAATTAGAGTTTTAAAATCATCCTACTTAAAGTCATTCCAGAGTTTTGACTGCAAATGATTAAAAGTAATGATCCTTTTTGGTGATTTTTCTTTTTTCTTTATAGTATCCGATTCACTGTGGTAAGTGATCCTCCAGAGGATGAACAGGATCTTGAGTGTGAAGATATTGGCATTTCCCATGTCAGTCTCATTGAAATATTTCAGAAAGAAAAAGACATCATTGAGCAAAATATTGATGGTAAGCATAAAGATATAGCTCAGTTTTTTTTTGATCATGGATAATATGTAAATACAAATTTGTATTTTATAATGTTTTCTTGGTTATGAAAATATTGAGTTGTGATGACCGCGTTTAACACCCAGATTATATTAAAATCAGCCGGAGTCAGAATAAGAGAAAATCCTTGATCTTTATTCTTTGCAGAGGTGAAGGGGAATGGCGGTAGGAAGTAAGAGCAGTCTAGACACGAATCTGGCCAGCAGTGCCTCTGCCTCTCTCACTCCACCTACCAAATCATCTCTATGTCATTTCCTATACAACACATCAAAACTTGCTCAGAGGGTGGATGGGACAATTTTTTCTCCAAACATATATTAATAGAGTATTGTCCAATTGCTATTTAGCCTCACATGCTTGGGACCTCAGTGCATCAACTCGAGCTTCAGCCCATTACATTGAGTAATACAACTTAACCTAGTTCTGAGGCTTTCTTTCCTTTGAAAAATTGAAAAATAATTGTTTGGCTTCATAAGGAATTATTGAATGCTTAATGAATGACTTTGTAAAAAATCTTAATAGAGAAACTTCTTTCTTTCAAAAAACCCTCAAGGACAACTAAAATTCAAGATACAAAAGGGATATCTTTTAAAATTTGTTTTCATTGGTTTTAACATTTCTATTCATGATTCAATAATTTATTAAAATCAATATCCCTACTTTCTCTTTTCTCACTCTCTTCTACAGTCTAACTTCTAATCTTCATAATCCAACTGAAACTGATTTCTCCAAAGTTAACAACTATCTCTTAATTATCACATCCAATGGCCTTTTCTCAGTCCTAATTCTTCTTGATATCTCTTAAAATTTTACAACGTCAGTCACTCTCTTCTCTCTATGTTTTGATGATACTACTTCTCCTATCTAATTTGACTACTTCTTCTTAAGTCTTTTTTGCTAGATCTTCATTTAATTCATGCCTACTAATTGAGGGTATTTCTCAAGGCTGCTAAGCTCTTTTCCCTTGCTCTTATATACTATTTGTCTTGGTAATCTTCATCAATGTTAATTCAATTATCATCTCTGTGCAATTGATTCTCAGATCTATTTATCCAACTTCTTTTCTGACCTCTGAATCACCTATTCTTACTTGCATGCTAGACATCTCCAATCAAATATCCTATAGACATCTCAGATTCAATGTATATAAAACAAAGCTCATTATCTTCCCCCAAAACTCTTCCCCTCTTCCAAACTTTTCTATTACTGTTGAGAACAGCATATTTCTAATAAGTCAAGCTCACATCCTTTGTATTACCCTCAGCTGCTAACTTTCATCATATCATCTATCCAGTTAGTTGCCAAGTCCTGTCATTTCTACCTTCACACCATTTTTCATATTCACTCCTCTAACACAGCTGCCTCCCTGGGATAGGACCTCATCTAATATCTTTTTGTTGGTCTTCCTACCTCAAATCTCTCCCCACTTCAGTCCATTCTCCACTCAGCTGCCAAAATGATTTTCTTAAAGTACAGGTTATGATCACATCACCTCCCTACTCAACACAATCCAGTGCTACTTCCAGGATCAAATATAAAATCCTCTGTTTGATTTTTAAAGCTCTTTACAACCTCCTTTTCTGGTTTTCTTTAATCTCCTCCCCCTACCCTGTAATCCAGTGACATTGGCCTGCTTACTTACTTGAACAAGGCACTCTATCTCGGCCTTTTCACTGGGCATTCTCTACTTCTGGGATGTTTTTTCATTCTTGTTGCTGCTTCCTGGTTTTCCTGGCTTCCTTGATTCAAAACTTGTCTTAAGGCAGCTTTTTACAGAAAGCCTTTACAGGTTCTCTCCACTGTCTATCCCTCTCTCTAATTTGTGACTTCTCTCTGATTCTCTCCCATTTGCCCTGCATAACTCTTGTGTGTTTGAATATTGTTGCCACCACTAGATTGTGAGCTCCTTGAGGGCTGAGAACACTATTTTTCCCTTTCTTGATATCCCTAGCACTTAGAAGGTACCTAACACATAATAAGTACCTGATAAATGTTTGTGGAGTCAGTGATTTCCATTTCTTTTTCTGGGGGCCAATTTGATGGAATTGCATATTGTAAATAAAAACTATCATTTTAAAATCATATGTAGGAAGAGAGAGGTTTTATCATTGGTCTCACTTGCCAGAGTAAGCATGAAAAATGTACTTGGTGAGTCCAGAACGGTGCTGTCCTAGTTTTAGTTTTTGTTACAGCTAAATATTCACACATCAGGATCAGAGGAAGTAATAAAATGCATTTTAATGGGTTTATATATTTTGATGATTCCAGTTGATAAAAATGACACCTTTTAGTGATAGCTTGAACTTTGCAAATAAAGACATTCCACATCCCTTCCATAGGATATCATAACATTATTTTGAATTATTAATAACTAAACTTTGTTCTTCTTGCTGTTTCTTAATGGAAAGAAGTGACAAGAGGACTAGGACTCTGTTTTTGTTTTTGTTTGCATCCTCGGTGCTCTCTTTAACTTGAGATCTTTTAGAGTAAAGATAATAAATAGCTAAAGTTGAGGTAGAGTACTATTAGATGTAGATATAGATTAATAGTAAAAAGAGTACAGTTTAATGGTAAGAATATCAGATATTATTTATCTTATTGACCCTACCAGACTGTACTTTATTTGCATGATGGGAAATGTTTTTTCTTCAATTTTGCTTATTTTTCATATAGCAATATAAAATTGTTCCTTCTTCCTTCATCACTATGTCCTTAATATACTGCCTTTTCACCTGTAATACTTATAAAGGGGAAAGAAACCTTTTTTGTTTATATTTTTATACAGTTCAAACTTGGTAATTATGCAAGTTTTTGGCAGGCATTTGCCATTTTGACATGTGTTAGTAGAAGTTGGGTTTTCTTTTGTTATTGAATCCTGCTCCCTTTTAAAACTTATGTCTTTTATTGTAGGAGTTATAATAAAATGACAGTTGTAGACTTCTTTCAAAGTCATTGTAACCATCAGTATTGCTTCTAATAAAGCAATAAAGAGAGGGTAGGAAATGCCATATTTAAGTTATTCTGCATACAAGTATTGCATTTATTGGTTTCCTTTGGATCTGAAAAATTAAAACTTGTGTATAGATAGGAACCATTTACAAATATATGTGTGTATACATAATATTTTGAGACCAAAATAATAGGGAAAATTATTTTTTTTAAGGCTTAAATAGATTTAATTAAAAGAGATAAACAAGACACCTACATTTTGATAAAAAGTATCATAAATGAAAAAGCAGTATTAGTACTGAACCTATATGTACCACATACTATAGCATCTAATATTTTATTTTTTTTTTTATTTAATAGCCTTTTATTTACAGGATATATGCATGGGTAACTTTACAGCATTAACAATTGCCAAACCTCTTGTTCCAATTTTTCACCTCTTACCCCCCCCACCCCCTCCCCTAGATGGCAGGATGACAGTAGATGTTAAATACATAATAGGGAAAATTAATGAAGTATAACTACTCTGTGTGTGTGTACATATATATGTGTATATATGTAAAATTTCAGGTTTACCAAAACCTCATTGGATCAGTCTTAAATTGAAATGGGCAATTTTTACCTAGATGGTGATTTTTAAGTTGACAGACATTTATATGGGACAGTCTATGTGATTTAAAAATATGAAACTTTGGAAATTGAAATTATTCCGTATTTTTCTCTTGTTTTCTCTCCAGTATTTGATGCACAAGTGGATGATGAAGTAATTGGCAAGCTTAGAATAACAGTGGAGGCCTTGCATGCCCTGACCTCTGTCTATGAGGAATACAAAGATGAATTGAAGACATAGAAAATGTTCCTAAGGCATCGCTTTCTCCTGAGTAAATGTTCCCATCAATAGCTGTTAGATGAGACTTTTGTAATTACTACAGTATATTTAATGTATAATTTATGCACAGCAGAGCCTGAGTTTGAAGTTATAAAGTTTTGTATACTTTTTGATTTGTTTATTTTTCGATTCCCTCCATCCCACAACTGCTGTCCCCCAGGGTCTCAGCCCTCCACAGGGGCCAGCAACCTTTTCAATAATTCATACCTACACGATGGCATGAGGAACACTCATTTGCATTTTCTGCATTTTTCCTATGAAGAGCAAGAAGGCAAATCAGTTTTTTATTTTTAATAAGCAAGAAGCATGTCTTCGAAAACTTATGAAAAAATACTTTTATGTTATCCCTAATCACCCAACTAAATGGAATGCTGTGATTAGCCTCATTAAGAGTTTTTTACTGTGAAGATTTTATTAGAAGCAATATATGAAAATTACTTGGATTAATGTGTTAATCTTCCTCTTTAAAATGCTAATATCCATTTTATGCACATTAAAGCTCAGTATGCATTTCTTTGATGCATGCAGTTTCTATCAATTAAATATAAAGAATGAGACTAGCCACAAGACTTATTAAATTACTTCAAGCTTGGGGGGTTTTTTTGGTCTTTTTTAAAAATAACTTCACTCCTTCAGCTAACATTATTATCAGATATTTGTGATGGTAGTATAGAAAGAGGGACATTTGTGAATACATAAAGATATAAGTCTAAGAAATTTACATCTTGAAAACTGGGGATTCTTTATCGAAAGAAAGTATTGAAAGCATGGCTCAGGTTTCAATATGTTTAGTTAGAATTGAAAAGACAGGAAAGTATCTTTTTATCAATTTTTAAATTTACATCAAGCATATACAATGCTTAGTTGTATCTGGATAACTAGACCTAGAAAAGCAGCTCAGAAAGTTAATTTTCTACCTTTTAACCAATCTCAATGAAGGATTTAATTGATATTTTTAATGGAGCTGTGAATCAATGCTGCAAAAGAATTGTCTCTAGAGGTCTAGGATATAATGCATTTCATTTTTTAATTTACTCTTTTATTTGTCATTTTCTTCAAAGGATTTTATAGGCTGTGGGTTTTCACTGTTTGCAAACAGGCTATGTTCCTTCTTAAGCATATGTAAAGTATTCAGAGAGATAAGTAATTTATTAAAATCTACCTAATTTGCCGTGATATATTAAATCTCTGCTTCAGTGATCACAGACCATTTCATTTAGAGAATTAGGCATTCCCTCTTTGTGTGATTAAAGCTCTGGAAAATGAGTTCTTTGCTCCTATTTGTGAACATTCAAAGCCTGCTAATGGCAAGAAGATGGAATAGATTATGAGACAATTCATTACAGTTCAACAGCAAAAAAAAAAAAAAAAAAGGCAGCTATAATGCAAAAATGCAAGTATGAATATCTGCATATACTTTGAACCATCTGTGCTCTAATGGCTTCAATAATGGTTCTTCGTCTTCAGGAGACTTTGAAATTACATCCGTACAATATTAATTTGTTGATGTACATTTTTAAGTCCAATGGAGTATGATCTGACCACAGAAATCTGTAAATTTGTTCTATACTGTTGGACTTTTCTGTCATAAAGCCTATCATCTCAAAGAGAAACCCTGCTTTCTCATTAAAACTTTGCAAATCCTCAGAACAACTCATTGTTCTGGAACCTTCGAGACACCACAAACATCTGCAGACTATACCATTCCAAATCTAGTAAACAGCCACATGTTTGTTGTCACTTTGACTGGCTCTTAGTTCATCTTTTTGGCCATTCTTTCCAGCTTTCTTTGGCTTCATGCAGTTATATTGTCATTAAAGACCTTAATTCTCTCTGTAGTAATTTAAAACAGCCAGATTATTATAAATTTAAGATCAACTGAGTTGTTTCAGGACATTTATTGTGGCATTCTTCCAGGAAGTTTGTGTTATTATTTTAATACTCTACAACCCAAACTTAATACCTTTCCTACAGAGAAAAGCAACTTGCTCAGGAAGGACTCCTTGTGATCTCTGAGCTAAGGTGGAAATTTTGATCAGAAAGTTGTATTCCAGAATCTTGTCAATTCCATTTCCTTCAGGATGCTGCATCTTGTGCATTAATATCAGATATTTAGTTATGTCTTATTCATATTTATCGGAACAAAAAACTTAATCCTCCTGATTTAGTTGCAAATTTTCAATTTCAGCATACTCTAAACTAATTAAACACTCATCTATGTAGCAAATTTAGAATCTACTGGCATATTTTTCATAGTTAGATTTTATTAGACTATTTTCATTAATATGTCAGTTAATGTACATAACTTATATTGCCATATCTTTTTGCTTTTTTTATCCCAGCATTGATTGAAATGTTCACCATCTATTAGATTCCAGAGAAAGTCCAGTCTCTAAAATTCTTATTTACGAGTCAGCCAGTCTTCAGCTGTAGATGGGGTTTAGAAGCTATTGATGACCCCAGCTACACAGACACCCCAACCTAAGGTAACACTTCTGTAAATGTTTGGCAATTGGTATAAATACAAAAAGTCAATCTAATACTTTTGTTGTGGCCTATGCTTTCATTTAGATGTCTAAATAGAAACATGAGTTGTCTTTTTTTGGTCTAAATTCACATCATTTTGCCTATTATAGTAATATCACATTCTTAGCTTCCGTCATAAAAAGTGGTTAAGAAAAATAAGTTTTATAGCTAACAATGCGGTTTATGTAGAGAATTTTTCTCTAAACTCTTATATAGTAACACATTTTCTAAATTTACCATAGTTTACTGCTGTTTAACTTGTATTTGTTTTTTAAGAATTAAGTGGAGAATATCTTTAATCAAATAAAGACCCACATTGAAATTCTATTGTTCCTGTTATTCATTCATTGCCACAAAACATGAACAATTTCTGAATGTTATAAAGAAAGTGTGTTCTGCAGAGTAATCATGTGATTTGGGAAACTCTGCATACACCCATGTTCCCACAACAAAACATAAATTATTTTAGTAATCTGACATTGAGTTGTGACAATGAAAACCAGTGCTTACACATGTTCTTACAAGAATCTGCTCAACTTTTTTGTGGATTTCAAAAATAACTTCTTTTTAGTCAAAGTGAAACTATTGCAGAATTCAGAATGGTTTCCTTATGTATTAGAGAGCAAAATGTGACTCAATTTTGTGAACGAACATCAGAATAAAATGTCATCTTTGTAGTACAGAACCAACAAGGGAAAGCTTTTGGGATGTAAAACTATCAAGCAATTGACAATATCAGTATGATAATTCATCTCCAACTATTAGAGTACATTTTAATAAGTCGCTCATGCCTGAAGGCCTCTTGAGTGCCTTAACAAAGAAAAAC
This sequence comes from Sarcophilus harrisii, assembly GCF_902635505.1. Classification (NCBI taxonomy): domain Eukaryota; kingdom Metazoa; phylum Chordata; class Mammalia; order Dasyuromorphia; family Dasyuridae; genus Sarcophilus; species Sarcophilus harrisii. The sequence goes on along the minus strand of NC_045427.1, from coordinate 470,278,174 downwards.
TAAACACATGATTTATTATAGATAGGGTAACATGCCTAATTAGATCCACGAATGGGAGCAAGCCCTGCTTTATATCTCCTCATACAGAACATAAACAATCTCCAGTGACATACCACAAATCTAATCTGTGAGACAAGAGTTCTTTGAACTGACAAAATAAAAGAAGAAAACTTACACCCTTCCTCATCTATTTTCCTGTGAGAAATGATTTTTAAATAGACATTTTCATTTATAATTCAGTATGAGAGATAAAATTCAAGTTAAGAACTTTAACCTCTCCTTAAGATGAAGTCTCCAGAACTAGATAAGACCTGAAAAAAGCATCTGGTCCAATTTATTTATTTTACAGATAAGGATATTAAGAAACAGAGGCAGGAAGTGAGAAGGCCTGGACTCAGGTATAAATTTTCCACCTTAAGTATACCACTCTTCACTACACCAGACTCTGGGTATTATAGAGTCAGTGTTCACTCTGAAAGGGCTTCCTTCATTTGACCTAAGAAGGAATTCTCAAAGAGATTAAATACTATAAGACAAAACTAAAGGGTCAGTTATTGAAAATATGGGGAGACTTGTATGAAGTGATGCTGAATCAGAAAAATAATTTATATAATAGAATAACACTTTCAGAAAAACAATTCTGAAAGAATTGAGAACTCTAGTCAATGCAGTGACTAATCATGATTGTAGAGGACGGATAATGAATGAAGCGTGCTGTTCACTTGTTCTTAAGAGAAGTGGTGGATTCCATATTCAAACTAAGATATGATTTTTTTATGCAGCCAATACAAGAATTTATGTTGCTTGACTATGCACATTTATTACAAGGGTTTGGTTTTTCTTTGTTTTTTCAGTGTTGAGAAAGGGAGGGGAGGGATGGTAGTGTGGTATAGAAGTGGGAGTGAGAGAAAAAAATTCAAAAGCAGAAAAAGTAAGTAACCTTCACAAGATGGGGAGTAATTGAGTTTCATACTCAGACCTTGTAACCCCCAAACCACTATTGCTTCCCCTATACCATAGTGCTGCTTCTCTTAAGTTGGGCAAATATTATTTGCTGAATAACAGGAACCTAATCTCATTCTCTGTGGTGCTTTTTCTTTGTCATCCTTTTGGCCCTCGGAAATGAATATATTAAATCATGCTTTCATCTCTTAATTTTTTTTCCAAAAATCTGTCTTGTATTCTATACCCCACATAGCATGAACGCTTCCTTTTCTGGCGAGTCCTTTCCTTTTTTTTCAGTACCTTTTCAGGACTGCCACATGATCCCACATCTCAGTTAAGGCTGCTCCCTTACCACTGTTTTTCTTCTGTATCAGATTTTATCTTCTTATCCTCAGACTCTTAAGTTTTCTGTTGTTCTATTCTTATATCTACCTAATCTTATCTTCTGTTTACTAAATCTTTTTTTCTCCTAACAATCCAAATATATTTTCCAACCTTATTTCTCTTATCTTCCTTTTTCCATTTCTTGCTTCCTTCTGTGTTCTAGCCTACATCTTGTACATTCTCCTTCCTACCACTTAAATAAGATACTTTCTCAATACTATATGAAGTTATTCTTTAATTTAATATGACATTGACTCAATCAGTGAACTAGATATTAGAATAATGGAGGGGATAGAAAACTACATCATCTTTTAGCATATTACATGACTTAAGAACTCAGAAAACAATCCCCCAAAATAGGTACCGGTACCTTGAATCGCTGGTAAGGAATAAAAGAGACAAGTTTTCAGTCTGAGTCATCCCAAGAATATAAGAAATAAGTCAATCTGAACTAAGATTTTAAAATGTATAAGAATTTTGTCATTGTTAAATAGGAGCAAAATCTATCGCAGACAGACAGAATGGAATAAAATGGGATAGATAGAAATAGTATAGAAAAAGACAGACATTATAAGCATGACCAGCAAAGTAATGCTGCCATCAAAAAAATTAACATAATACTGGTTACATTACAGTTCTATACGTTCTGTGAGAAAAGAAAGATAACAATTAATTCCTGAAGTGCTGTGTTCTTCCTCCTGAGATTTAGGGAGACAGAAGGAAGAGGAAATGCTTGGGGAGAAGGGCAAGTGGCATCTTATGTACCCTAGCTTAAGAACAAAAAAGCTTGTGGTGATGTATGAAAATGAAGTCATCTGTTGTCAATCATGTTATGGAATTCTTGGTCACCAAATATATGTAAATAACTAAGTTGAAAACTAGAACATAGTCTGGAAAATATTTTTCTGTCTTAAGTACTTCTTTCCTAAGCACAGATCAAGAACCTTGATTGCTTTCGACTTCAATAAAAGGTGATGGCACACAGTACCAAAGACATTTTTCTCATTTATTTTTGTAGCGTCTCACAACAAGAATGTGAGAAATTACTCTCCCAAGGCAAAAATCTCTCTTCACAAGGATCTTATTGGATTTGCTTCCATTTGAAACTACTTTTTTTTAGCTAATTCTGTAAGAATATGAATTCCTGGCCCACAAAATATTGGAAATTATTACATCATTGCAGTTTGACATGGTCCTAGATGCTATTTTTTTACATTAGCTTTAATAAATAAATATACATTTTAGAATAAAACATAACATTTCACCCATTGATTCAGATGTCGATTTTGATCTTTGTAGAAAACAATCCAGATCCTCACTTATCTTTTGAAAACTGGCTTGACATAGAGTCCTTGCTATTCACAAGATGCTATTCTAACCATATTTTATTAGCCACAATACTTCTAACTAGGACTTCATCTGATCAGTAGTTTCCAGAATCCTAACTTTAGAACTATTGTTTGGTGAGGTCAGATGATGACTTGTAAAATGTTTTTATCACAAAATCTGTAACAACTGTAGTAAGAGCAGAGCACATGTCCAAGAAGACAGCCAAATAGTGAAATATTTCAATAGAAATTGTTTCAAAATTTGAAGGCCATCCATTAGGAACTTGAGGCTTTTCTCCCTTTCCTGCTGCCCAGTCCTGCATTTGAGAGTATTGTTAGAATCTGTATATCTTGTTTAGAATATACTAGAAAAGGAAGTTGATTGGAGAAGAATCATGAAAAAGAAAGAAGAACCATACCAAATGAGTTAAGATGCCCACAAAGTTGCCATTTTTCCCTCTATTCTTGGGATTTTTTTTAATAAAACTGGGACAAACTTCAAAATCAGCTAGCAAAATAAATTTTATCTTTAAAAAAGACCAAAAAAAAAAGATCATCTAGTAAAATATCAGTTCTAAACTATTAATGCCATTTTTCAATAACTGGCAGTTCATTACCCAGGCAATCCATTCATATTGGACTATTCTCATTGGAAGATTTTTCCTTGGATTAAATCAAAACCTGCCTCCCCAAAACTTTCAATTCATTTATTCTGTCTGCCATGAAGTGCCAAGCAGAAGAATTATAATTCTTCTTCTGAATAAAAACCTTGAAAATATTTGAAGTTTGTTTTATCTTTGTGTTCTAAGCATTCTCCAGTGACTTGAACTAGTCCTGAGTCCCTTATTATGTGGTTTGAGGTCCCCTCATTATCCTGTTGGCTCACCTTTTTACCAATTCCACTTTGTCAGTATCCCTCCCTAAAACGTATCCATAAGAGGACACAAAACTCTATGATGCAAAATGCAAATAGACTGAACACTGCTTATGTCACCTGAGGTACTGTTTACTCTTTTAGCTGCTATATCACACTGCTAATTAATATTGAGTTGTGGTATACAAGAATTTCTAGGTCTTCTTCATGAGAGCTGTTTTCTAGAAATGCCTGTACTTGTGCAGTTTTTTTTTTTAAACCTGAGTTTAGGATTTTATATTTATAGCCACTGATTTCATATTATTAAGCTTTTATCATTTTAGCCAGTCAAGATCTTTTTGAGAATATCATCCATGTATTAATAATCCTATTCCATTTATGGTATCCATTAATTTGATAAGCTTGTTTTATTCAAATCATTAATAAAAATGTTGAAAATAGCAGTGCCATGGGCACAGCTTACTGTTCAAGAAAGTGTTATAGAGCATCTCTTGGTCAAGTACTTCCCTTCTACTTGCTATTATATTTGGCCAGTTTAGCTAATGACTCAAATTCCATTACTGGATTCTATGAAACCAGCAAATTCAGTTTTATGTGACTACGGTTCCTACAAAATGATTGCCTTTATTCCTGCATTATCACAGTAGTAACTTCCCTGCAACACGAGCTTATATTAAACTCCTCCAATCATAGAAAAGCCTTGATAATAATCAATGTCTTCCCACTTTGAACAATATCAATGCCATTACCTATATAGTCAATTTTAATGTAGGAACAATGAAGAAATACCTTTGGTGGAAACTGCCAGAAATTAAAAATCGTAACATCTCCACTAGGTGAAAACTTCGTGAGTAGTTTCTTCCTTCTACCACCACTCCCACTAAACCCGTTGTCCTGAGAAAAACTTGACATATATACATTTGTGTCTATATAGATATTCCACATTTGTTTCACTTGAAATAGCTACAGTGATAATAAAGCAAGTGCCAGTGTTGGCCACTTTGGGTTTAGAGGGTTCTATTATTATTTAATTAGAATACAGAAAAAATCTTTCATTATTTCCTCAAACATATCTCCCTTGAAGACCTAGAATTTGTTTTTTTTCCCTATCAATTTTTTCTTTTCCCTTATCCCCTTTCCATATTTGACTCCTTAATATTATTTTTTTTAATTGGCATTAAGTTCCATGGTGGAAAGTTGGGAGGAGGTCCTAGAAAACTGAAGAGGTGAGAAAACTGACTATATATCTCTATCAAGCCAGCCACTATGGAAAGTAACAGGTACAACCAAGAAAGAGCTATGTAAGCAGAGAGAACAGGTAGCTCACAAGAGAAAAGACTCATTGAGAAATCCAGTAATAAAACCCATGCTCACAAATTTCTATGCACTTAATAAGTACATAATAAGGTAAGCTGCCTAGAGAACCTAATGCAAGAGGATAAGTGTAACTTCACAACCATCATGAAAACTTAAATGGATGAGACTCTTAATGAGGGAAGGACATACCTCAATCTGGAAATAATTAAAACGGCATGTGGAAAAAGGAGCATGGCTATGGCCATGATTATAGACTGCTAGGGACCTGCACTGTGGTGGAAGGTAGGAGGGATTGTGGCCGAAAGAGACATGCTGCTAAAAAAAAAAAGGCTTTGGTCTGAGGTGGCTACTCCAGGTCCCAGAGAAAAAGAATCCTTCCCTGCCCTTTCCAGGTCATGGCCATGATTCCCCGCCAAGGATTCAGATCACACACACCTCCAACACATGCACCCCCAAAATACACTTCCTATCCTCTGCCCTGCCTCGAGCAGAGCCTGTGCTAGAACAATAGCAGTGGCAGCAGAAAGCATGAAACATAGTAGTGCTCTGGGGACTTCAGTTAGTAAATGGGGGATAAAGTGGGTGGAAATGATTTGTGGAAGTGGGCAAACGGCTCCAGAGCAGAGCAGTTACTCACCCAAGATTATATAACGGATTTGTCAAGGAGAACATATAGCCCAACTCCTCACTTCAGAAATAGACCAGGGGGAGCTTCCACTCAGCTAAAATCACAGAGTTTAATCGCTGAGATAGAATGAAAGCCAGAAGGTGAGTTTAGAGATCAGAGTCTAGGCTCCTTGTCTCGATCCACAGGGAAATACCAGCACTGCTGCTTTTCTCGGGGCAAATCAGTTCTTAGAATGGAGAGAATACTATTTGTCCTACCTGGGCCTCAGGGTGGTTTCCAGTCTCAGTAGAGATGATGTGTGTCCATCATAACTGTTTTGCACAAGCCCTTTTTGTAGTGGCTAGAAACTGGAAACTGAATGGATGTCCATCAGTTGGAGAATGGCTGAATAAATTGTGGTATATGAAAATTATGGAATATTACTGTTCTGTAAGAAATGACCAACAGGATGATTTCAGAAAGGCCTGGAGAGACTTACACGAACTGATGCTGAGTGAAATGAGCAGGACCAGGAGATCATTATATACTTCAACAACAATACTAGATGATGACCAGTTCTGATGGATCAGGCCATCCTCAGCAACGAGATCAACCAAATCATTTCTAATGGAGCAGTAATGAACTGAACTAGCTATACCCAGAAAAAGAACTCTGGGAGATGACTAAAAACCATTACATTGAATTCCCAATCCCTATATTTATGCACACCTGCATTTTTGATTTCCTTCACAAGCTAATTGTACAATAATTCAGAGTCTGATTCTTTTTGTACAGCAAAATAATGTTTTGGTCATGTATACTTATTGTGTATCTAAGTTATATTTTAATATATTTAACATCTACTGGTCATCCTGCCATCTAGGGGAGGGGGTGGGGGGGTAAGAGGTGAAAAATTGGAACAAGAGGTTTGGCAATTGTTAATGCTGTAAAGTTACCCATGTATATATCCTGTAAATTAAAGGCTATTAAATAAAAAAAAAAAAAAAAGATTAAGTCCAAGAACCATTTGTCAACTTATACCAAACTTTACTTAGCTTGTCCTTAACCAATAAATTTAGAATCTAGAAAAAAAAAAAAAAAAAATAACTGTTTTGCACATGGAGAAACTGAGACCCACATGAATAGTGACTTCCTGAAAATCACTACTGCTTAGTAGCTTTTTGAGGTTTTGACTCTACTTGAGAACTGGGGTGCCAAAACTTTCTCCTCTGTAGTAAATAGTCTGCACTTTCATTATCTTCACTTTCTGGAATCCCTAGTTTTCTTCAAAGCTCTGGTTAGCTGCCATCTTCAATATCAATCAACAAACATTTGTTTAGTATGTTCCAGGCACCTTGCAAAGACAAAAGAAGCAGAACCTGCCCTCAGCTCTCAGTATCTTCCCCTAAAAATTTATCTTGTATCTTTTCCATGTATGCCTTGTATATACTTAGTTATGTATGTGTTGTCTTCCTCTGCAGAGTATTGACTTCAGGTTAGGAAGAAAGGAATAAATACAGTTAACAGGCAGATTACCCGAAGTAGAACAGATGGCAAAAGAGAAGTTAGCATCCTTTAACATTTGGTTTTAACGGCTATCATTACCGCAAAAGATACATAGTTCAAAAAAGAAGTAGGTTATTGGCTATATTTACTAAATCATGATACTCATTTTTTAATCCTATCTACCAATTATGCCAAAATATTTGTTGAAATTCAGTTAGTGAATCCCTATCTTCCCTGATGTCAATTAGTTGTTCTTGCAAACTAATCAGAGGATGTTAAAATTTTCTATTTTTAACAAAAGATTAAAAAAACCCTGAAACTCTTCCTTAGGGAGATGTTTATATAGATTAGAAAATATGATTTGGAAGTTTATTAAATATGCAAGTATGAGAATTTTCAAATGTCATCATTTTCAGCAACAAAACTTTAATTTGTATTGCTAATTTTTATAACTTTACAACTGACATTTCAAGGCACAATTTATACATCAGTTTTTGCTATTAAGGAAAATGGATATAATCATATTTAAAATATTCTTGATAAATTTGAATTTTTGGCCAATTTTCAGATATGAATAAATAACATTTTTAACTTTGTAATGTAACTGATTAAAAAATTACTAAGAGTAGAAAGATGAAAAATAGCATGTAAAAAGATCAAATGTGTCCTTGTTGTTGTTCATTTGAGTTGACAATATTTGAATTATTTTCAACCCACAATTTCTTTGTAGGGATCTTTTAAAGTCACATTCATTTTATGAAGGTGAATTTAATTGAAACTTGATGAATTAATTCGTAAATCAGGCCACCAATAAGACCTCTTAAATGATAAATACTGTATTAAGCATTGGGGATATAAAAAGAAGCAAAAAGTCCCTTTCTCAAGGAGCTCAAAATCTAAATCCGCATAACTAAGCACATATCAATTGAAAGTATGCTGACAATAAGTGAGATTGCCCACTATAAACTCTGTTATCTGGAATTCCCATTCTTCCCTCAAGATACCTTACACAGCATCTTAGCACAACTGTCTGGTATATGGCATGAGGACTCCAGTGTCAATTTGAATATTAAATGTTAGTAAAGCTTATTTTTACATAAAAATAGTCAAATAACATTTATTAAGCAGTTCATATATAAAAATATGTATAAAGCAATTGGTATGGGAGAGGCTAAGGGGGTGGGGGGCAAGCAGGATGGCGGAAGGGTGAACACTAGCTTCTGGAAGGAATCAGGAAAGGCTTCATCTACAAGATAGAGCTTAGGTTATTTTGAGAAGCCCAGAGATTCTAAGAGACAGCAATAAGAAAAACAAAATGAATGATAATACAAAAGTATAAATACAGAAAACAAAGTGTCCTATGTGGAACAATAAGAAAGCCAGCAGACAAGAGTATAGAGTATATCAAAGGGAATGATATATAGACTGAAAACTGTAGGTTGGGACCAGGTTACAAAGGATTTTAATGCCAAAGTAACATACCCAATTCTAAAAGTAATATGGGGCCACTACAGGAAGGCAGTAACCCACTAAATAAATTAACCATAGAAAGTCTAAATTCTCTTGAAATTACATGGATGCCAATGGAGCATCTAGGCAGTCCATCATTTAACCCTCTCTGCCATATAATCAGCATATTTCCTTTTTCAATCATACATTTCCTTGTTGACTTTTGTATTACTTCATAATCTTACTTGTAATGTGTTACATTTTGCTCATACCCATCATGCACTTCTCCATTGTTATTTGAATGCTTCAAAACTTCAGTTCTGTGGAAACTATAGTGTTTAATAATTTGTAATCACACATTACTAAAATATAGGCATAGGCCATTGGGTCGAGGAAAAACTTAAGGCCATTAAAAATACTTTTCAATTTTCTAAAACTCAGACTAATAAAGTTTAGTCTTCTCTTTTTCAATTTTAGACACTACTCATTGTCCATTTGACATGCGTGTGTGTGTGTGCACTTGTGTGCATACGCACTGTAGACAAACCCAGTAGAGATTGACTATCCAACTGGTCAATAAGCATTCTTCATCCATTTGATTTTCCCTGTTTGGACAGTTAGGCAAAACTATTTTGAATAACCATGGATCTCAATGAGTAGGCTTTGCAGTGTTTCAAGCTATGATGTAATTAGCACTATGCCATTTACAAATAAAAACAACTGGAAATTTTTATCATCTATAGGAGCAATTGTTCAACTTGGATTTTTTTTTTTTTGCTGTTATCTTATTGATAAGAGTGGTGAATATCTTTGCAGAACATATATTTGTTTTATGCCATTCTTGATATTCATAATCAGCGAGCTGCCAAACAAAGTTCTCTATGAAGCTGTCTTTCAGCAAAATTGTCCATCATTTTGAAATGTCTAAGAGACACTTTGTTGAAGGAGAACTTTTGAGACTGTGCTTTGTTATATGAAATCAGATGCTTAAAAATAACTCTACAAAGACCAAGCACAGTGGAGTCTCGTATTTTTTATATGTCTCAGTCTGTGGTAGTAGAAAATATGTGGTCTACTACAGAATATTGCTGGCAAAAGCCTCCTGTCTCCTACTAAAACCTTCATCAAGGATGCCCTTGATAAATGTGTAGATTATTCTCATAAAAATTTTATATAGATGGTAAACTAGGCACATAGGTTTAAATTATTAATGATGTGTAAGTCATCTGTTTTTGGCAATAAATGCTTTGTAATAAAGCTTAAGATTGAAAAAACCTAAGTATCTTTCATTTCTATATTTTTCATTGTTTGTTTTGAAATTCTTGATATTTTATTACTCCAAAAGGTCTTTGTTATTATGTCAATTTGTTTCATGAAGTAACCCCTTGGTTGTTTAATTTAGCACTAAATCTATAGATACATTTCAATAATATTGGCTTTTTATTTTATTGGTATGGCTTAGCCATGAACATTGACTATTTCTCCAGATATTTAAGACTTTATTTCTACAAAGAATACTTTCTAATTATACTTACATAAGTCTTATGTTTCTTGGTAGAATAACTGTGAGATTTTTTATTATTTTTGCGCCTACTTTGCTGGTACCTGTCATTTTAATTTCTTCTTCTTCTTTGCTTGCTATACCTAGCATTTGTATTATAATGCCAAATAATAATGGAGAGAAAAGGTATACTATATTCCTGAATTTACTAGAGAAACATCTAGTGTTTTTCCATCATAAATCTACTTTTTTGTTTAAGATATATACTTTGGGTATACATCATTTAAGGAATATTCCTTCTATAATTTTTATTTTTAAGGTTTCTAATTTAAATGAATATCAGATTTTGTCAAAGAATTTTTCTGAGTCATTTGATATAACCATTGTTGTTCCCTTTATTATTTATATGATTAATCACGATCATTGCTTTCCTGTTGAATCAGTTTTGCATCCTGGCAATGTAGGCAATTTTTTCATATTGAATAACTTTCATTTATTGATGTAGTTTCTGATTAACTTGTATTTAGATTTGTTGCATTAGTGATCTGATGCTGTTATAATTTTCATTCTCTTGTTTCTCCTTCCCAAGCTTGAGTAATTTATATTTGTCTCATAAAAAGAGTTTGTAGAGTGTCTTCTTTCTCTATGGGAACTTTTTATTACTTGCCTATTAAACATGTGGTAGAATTTACTTTTAAATTTATATGGATAAGGAGCATTTTTCTTTCAAATTTTATTGCATAGACTCAGTCTCTTCTACTAGATTTTTATTCAAATCACATCTGCTAACATGGATGTTTATTTTTTTAAAAATTTTTTTAATTATAGCTTTTTATTTACAAGATACATGCATGGGCAATTTTTCAGCATTCACCCTTGCAAAACCTTCTGTTCCAAATTTTCCCCTCCTTCCCCCTATCCCCTCCCCTAGATAGCAGGTAGACCAATACATGTTAAATATGTTAAATACAATATATGTATACATATCCAACATGGATGTTTCTTTAAGGTTCTATCCCAAACCTTCTTTTCTTCTCCCTTTGTACAATTCACTTGATGATCTCAACAGCTCCCATGAATTCAACTATTATGCTGATGATTCTCAGCCCTAACTTCTCACAGTTTCCAGTCTTGTATCTTCAACTGCCAATTGGCCATCTCAAACTGGATATCTTGGAGACATCTTAAATTCATTGAAATTATTAAATCAAACTAAAATTAAAATTCATTAAAACCAAACTCTCTTCTTACCTTCCCTTCTTCCTAATTTCCCTATTACTCTCAAGAATATCACCATTTTCAGAGTCATCTGGACTTGCATCCTAGATGTCATCATTGATTCCTCTCTTTCCCACCATTACCACTCTCTATCCAATCTCTTGATAAGAACTGTTATTTCTACCTTCATAATATCTTCTATATATACCTTTTCTCTCCTCGGACATTGTCATCACCCTCATGCAGGTCCTTGTTGCCTCATGCTTGGACGATTGCAATACCCTTCTGGTTGATCTTCCTGCCTCAAATCTTTACTTCAGCCCTTCCATCACTCAGCTGTCAAAGTGCACAATTAACCATGTGACAATCACCAATCCCATTCAACCAATGCCAGTGGCTCTCTACTGCCTCCAGCATGAAATATAAAATGCTCTATTTGCTTTTCAAAGCCCTCCATAACCAAGCCCCTTCCTCTCTTTCCAGTATTCTTATTTTTTATCACTTCTCCTCAGTACAGTGACACTTTACAGTGACTCTCTACTTTTTCTCACACACAATACTTCCTCTCATACTACTGAGCATTTTCACTGATTGTTACCCATACCTAGTACTCCCTGTGCCTCCTTGTTTCTGTCTCCTGCATTCCCTGGCTCCCTTCAAGATTCAGCTAAAATTGGACCTGGCCATCCTCAGCAATGAGATGAACCAAATCAGTTCCAGTGGAGCAGCAATGAACTGAACCAGCTACATCCAGTGAAAGAACTCTGGGAGATGACTAAGAACCATTACATTGAATTCCCAGTCCTTATATTTTTGCCTGCCTGCATTTTGGATTTCCTTCATAGGCTAATTGTACAATATTTCAGAGTCCGATTCTTTTTGTACAGCAAAATAACGGTTTGATTATGTATGTTTATTGTGTATCTAATTTATACTTTAATATATTTAACATCTACTGGTCACCCTGCCATCTGGGGGAGAGGGTGGGGGGAAGGGAAAAATTGGAACAAAAGGTTTGGCAATTGTCGATGCTGTAAAGTTACCCATACATATAACCTGTAAATAAAAGGCTATTTAAAAAAAAAAAAAAGATTTAGCTAAAATTCTACCCTCAGCAAGAAGCTTTTACCAATCCCCCTTAATCTTATTGCTTTCCCTCTGCTGTGACCTCCAATTTATTCTGTATATAATCTGTTTGTTCATAACTATTTGCATGTTGTTCCCCCTCCCATTAGACTGTGAGCTCCTTGAGAGCAGGTATTGGTATTTACCATTTCTTTTTACCTCCAGGACTTAGCACAATGCTTGGCACATTGCAGACATTTAAATACTAATGGAACTGTATTTTAAGAAAGCCATTGAAAAGCTGAACCGTATCCAGAAGAGAATGAGCAGAACAGTAAAGGGTCTGGAGATCATAAAATCTTGTATACAAAGATTAGTGTGAAGGAAGATTTGGGAGTATGTTAAAGCTATCTTCAAGTATTTGAAAGAATATCATTTAGAAAAGGATTTGATTTCTGCTTTGCCTTAAAATAATAATCATCATAATAACTATTTTTATATTTATATTTATATAGTATTTTATATAATACTTTAAAGTTTGCAAAGCACTTTATATATATTATCTCACTTGATACTCAAAAAATCTTGTGAGATAGGTATTTTTTATCTGTCATCTTATAGATGAGAAAAATCAGGCTGAGAGAGGTTAAAATACTTGCTGAGGGTCCTAATCTAGGAAGTGTCTGAGGTTGAATTTAAATTTAGGTCTGCCTGAAAGGTACCATATTTAGCACTCTATCTTCTCTCCACCTCATTTCCAGAAGGAAGGGAAAAGGGCAAGGAAAGAATGTTGCAGCAAAGTAGAGTTAAGGTTAATACAAGAACAAGTTTTCTATTAATTAGAACAGCTGGATTAAGATGGATGAAACAGATGGATAGCGTGCTGGACTTGGAGCCAGAAAGATCTGAGTTCAAATCCCAACTCAGATATGTACATGCTGTGTGACTCTAGGCAAGACATTCTGCTTCCTCCTCTGTAAAATGGGAGTAATTATAATAGATACCATTTAACGTTACTGTGAGAATTAAATTTGTAAACCTTAAAGCACTATATAAGTGCTATCTATTTTCATGATATTTATCATTATTACTTTGTTATTGCTATCTAAAAGTAGAACAGACTACCTCGGAGGTAGCAGATTTCCCTTCCTTGGAAGTCCTTAAGTAAAAACTGCATGACCAATTAAATAGACTCCTATTCGGATATTGGTGCAAGTTGAATTAGATAACTTCTAAAGACTTTTTCTAACTCTGAAATTCTATGATTACTTGGTTCTGTTCCAGTCTATGCCATTAAATAACTATCTCCTTAGGCAAGTCATATAACCTCTCTCACCCACATTTTCCTTACTGTAAAATGAGGAAGAACCCTGAATCGGATTATCTTTTAAGTCCCCTATGGCCTGAACATGGGATATTTAAGAGGGGAAGATATGGTGGAAATGGGAAGTTATATGAAAAGCCTGTGTAAATCCACTGACCATCAAATAGATAACTTGGACTTAGTCCATCAGGAAATAGAAAGAGCAGTTCAGAAATACTGAAAAATGTGCTACTATTCATGTTGAGGCTCTTCAAGGATAGAACATTATTCCAATTATAAGAATAGAAAACATGGCTGAAGTACACAAGGCAAGAAATTCCAAAGAGAAGGTGCCAGCATTGTAAGAACTAGAGCAACTGTGGAGACTAATGCTACAGACAGTGGGGAAAGAAGGAAGAGGAAAACTACAACATAAAGAATTTTAAGTCTTACTAATATTTCTAGATAGCAAAAAGGAAGGATATATTCAAAAACATCAGGAAACCAAATAAACAAGAGTGGAGACAACATTATGAAGCAAAAGACATAAAGGTTGCAATGAGTGAAGAGAAAGCTAGAATAAACTCCAAAACTTTGTATATATTTTGTATTTAATTTGCTATGTACATGTTGTTCATACAACTACACAAACCCCACAGAACATTAGCTCGAGGTCAACAAACAATCTCACATTCGTTTTGGGCTCCCGTTGCTTTAGCACAGTCAATGGCACATAGTAGGTACTCAATAAATGATTGTTGAATGAATAAATTGCCAAGACCTCCAAGCAGAAGCCTTTTACCCACATCACAGCATTTACATGAGATAGTAACGAAGACCATGAGGGAGAGAAATTAGATCTTATAGTAGCAGCTGATTTTAAGAAAAGAAACATAATAAAAAATCCTTGACACAATAATGCAAGAAATAATCCAATCAAATTGTCCTGGACAGATAGAATATAGGGGAAAGTAGACATTAAAAAAACCCACCAATCATCACCTCAAAAGAGATCCTTTGTGGAAAATACATAGGAATATTATCAAATTTTGAAAACCCCAGATCAAATAGAAAATGTTTCAAGAAACAAAAAAATTCAAATACACTGAATTTACAATTAAAATTTCATAGGACATATCATCAGCCACTAAAAGACTGCAGGTCCTGGAATCATATATACCAACAATAGAAGAAATAGACCTGAGGCTAAAAATATCATATCCAACAAAAATACTCATTATATTGAATGAAAAAATGAACTGAAATATTAAATAATTTGTAAAAATTATGAGCTATGTTTTAAAGTTTAGTCAAATCTGTTGGGTGTATGTAAAAGATTTGTGAAATTTAGTCCAAAGTTATTTAAATATTTAAATATTATTAAATATTATCTATATTGTGAATCTTAAAGTTTAAAAAAAGGTGGTTTTAAAAAAAATGGAGCAATAAAGATTGATTGATTTGCAAAAGCAATTGATGGTTTGAATGGAACATCCTGTTAGAATCTCACAAGCTAAAGTATTGATTTTTAAAATAATTTTTTCAATTGGTGTGTGTGTTAAAATTGGAAACTTGACTGTAAACTATATGAGATTCCTATCCATTTTTATGATAGGCTATGTGTTATGTCTATTTGGTTATTGCTTATAAAAATTGTGAAATTGCTAATTAAATTGTTTGGAGTTATTGTCATAATATTGAAACCTAAAATTGTTAAGGAATATTGATGTTATAAGTTGTTGGAGAGAGAGGATAGGAAGTGAGAAAGAGGGGGAGAGAGAAAGAGAGAGACAGAGAGAGAGAGAGAGAGAGAAGGATGTTTTGGCTGATACCAAAAAATGTGGTTCCAGGACTCAAAAATGGAAGAATAAAATAGACACCAAGAATAGTAAAAATGAAGTAGAGTGGGAGAGCATAGAAAGCAGTTTTAATAATTAATGGTGGAAAGGGCATGTTCCTTAATGTAACTTGCCATTTGCTAGGAGAAAGGAAACATCCCATGAGGTTGTTGCATGCCCTTAGCTAACAGGCTAAATCCTGAAGGGGACTTAGTGCCCTTAAAAAGTTACCTATAAGGAGAGCTGGGGTAGGAAACCAGAGTGGAGTTAGGAGAGACACCACATGGCATGGAGGAAGGGAACAAGGAAAGATGGAGTGGGGCTGCTCCCTAGAAGTGAGAAAACAAACCCACTCACTGGAGCTCACCCCCAACTTCTGCCACCCCTTTGATGATTGTATGAAATTATTTCAACATTAATTGCTTCTATTGTTTAAAGTAATAGATTACATTTACATGGTGTTAATAATTGAATGTTTGTTTTTATTTTTCAAGTCAGGTTGTTTTAAGACAGTCATTTGTGATGCTCTATCAATGGTTCTACTGCTTAGCAATACA
Source organism: Sarcophilus harrisii (assembly GCF_902635505.1). Classification (NCBI taxonomy): domain Eukaryota; kingdom Metazoa; phylum Chordata; class Mammalia; order Dasyuromorphia; family Dasyuridae; genus Sarcophilus; species Sarcophilus harrisii. The sequence continues at coordinate 470,262,282 of NC_045427.1, read as the reverse complement.
AGGAACTTCTAAGAGAAGTTTGTTAGATTTTTGGTTAACTGCAAATTCTCTGAAAGTGGTTATTTCAAAACCCATTCAGCAAATTATCTAATATTTATTAGGTACATCATGGTCTTGTTGTTTATTGAATATGATCTATTGCTTTCTTACTCTACAGGCACATGGAATAGATAGTTTAGGATTTAAAACCTGAGTAATGAAACTTGCTATTGAGATAAAATCTCTTGGGATTATAACATTATTATTTTAAGTTTTGAATTTGGGAATGACTATGATGAATAGTTAGTATAAGTTAGTAACTCACCATTTGAGAGCTGAATTGGCTAAAGTGGGATTGTTACTGCATGATTGGTTGTCAACTGTGCCCTCAGACCGAGGATGTAAAGGCTCAGTTTTGATGCTATTATAATCAGTACCCTGCTTTTCCCTCTTATAGCAAATTTCTATAATCAGATTAAGTGGTCAACCGAAATCATATGCACAAGTCAATATTTTGCTGCTTTCAATATAAAAATATGTAGTCATTATATCTTATAATTAGGTAAATGAGTGTTTGGCCTGGTCATCTATCTATGGATAGATGTATGTGTTTGTATGAAATAAAGTCTTTTAAGGACCTTATGTAAATGTAAAATCAATTGAAAAAACTGCCTGTGGGACCTATTATTTTATTGGTTATTGAAACTGAAGCTGAATTATCTTTCATATGGTTTAGAGAAGAAGATTCTAGTGTACTCAAGTTTTCTTAGAGGGATGTGACTTATGGAATATTTTGTTTCATCAATGGGAAAGTAACTTTTATTTATAATGTAATTTCTAAAAAAAAGAGATCTTGCATAACTATTTACAGAATCTTCAGGGAAAATATTAGAATTGCCCCCAAGAATGAAGATTCTGCTCTTTGTATTTGTTTTCTCTCTCTAGTTCTCTTAGGTTGGTTTTCTCTAGGCTTTTAGCAATTCACCTTTAAATGACCAGCACTGGACAGCTGTTTTGACCAACTTCAGGGGTCTGACTCAACCCACTGGATCTTCAATCAGCTCAAGTGCCTTCAAATGGGATGACTCAACTCAATGCCCATTCTCAGCAGGAAGTAGTTTCAGAAGATAGGATCATCACACCTTACCCCAAAAGACTTTGGACTCCATTTGTTTGGGAAGGAACTGGAACTGGTTGGTGAATGGATCCCAAATTATGTGTCTGAGTGGGTTCCCTGTAAGAAGTCCATCATTCTAAAGGCCTCATTTCCAAATTATATGGAGAAGTGACTCTAATTTATAAGAAACCTAGCCATTCTCCAATTGATAAATGGTCAAAGGATATGAACAGACAATTCTCTGACAAAAGAAATTGAAACTATTTCTAGCCATATGAATAGATGCTCCAAATCATTATTAATCAGAGAAATGCAAATTAAGACAACTCTGAGATACCACTACACACCTGTCAGATTGGCTAGAATGACAGGGAAAGATAATGCGGAATGTTGGAGGGGATTTGGGAAAACTGGGAAACTGATGCATTGTTGGTGGAATTGTGAATACATCCAACCATTCTGGAGAGCAATTTGGAAGAATGCTCAAAAAGTTATCAAACTCTGCATACCCTTTGATCCAGCAGTGTTACTACTGGGCTTATATCCCAAAGGGACCTTAAAGAAGGGAAAGGGACCTGTATGTGCAAGAATGCTTGTGGCCAGAAATTGGAAACTGAGTGGATGCCCATCAATTGGAGAATGGCTGAATAAATTGTGGTATATGAATATTATGGAATATTATTGTTCTGTAAGAAATGACCAGCAGGATGATTTCAGAAAGGCCTGGAGAAACTTACACAAACTGATGCTGAGTGAAATGAGCAGAACCAGCAGATCATTATATACTTCGACAACAATACTATATGAGGATGTATTCTGATGGATGTGGCCATCTTCAACAATGAGATGAACCAAATCAGTTCCAATAGAGCAGTAATGAACTGAACCAGCTACACCCAGCGAAGGAACTCTGGGAGATGACTAAGAACCATTACATTGAATTCCCAATCATTCTGTTTTTGTCCACCTGCATTTTTGATTTTCTTCACAGGTTAATTGTACACTATTCCAAAGTCCAATTCTTTTTATACAGCAAAATAACTGTATGGACATGTATACATATATTATATTTTACGTATAGTTTAACATATTTAAAATATATTGATCAACCTGCCATCTGCAGAAGGGGGTGGGAGGGAAGAGGGGAAAAATTGGAACAAAAGATTTGGCAACTATCAATGCTGTAAAATTACCCATGTATATAACTTGTAAATAAAAAACTATAATAAAAAAAGAAGTCCATCAATCCTGTGAAGGGGGGGGAGATTATATAGGATTAATGCTACTCCACTACTGCAATAGTATTTGGAACTTAAGATGGAGACTTCTGGTTAAGATTTGGGTTAATGTTACTAGGGAAAAAATATTGCATAAACAGTTCAGTTTAAAGCTTGTCAAATTGTAGAATTATAGAGGCTTAAATAGCCTTGACAAGTAGGTACAATTGTGTTCTTTAGAGAAAGGGGTTTTTATGGAACTGCCTGTCCAATTTGGAATAATGTTTGGTTTGCTACAAGGAATAGACATTTAGAAAATGCAACTCAAAGAATAAGTTAGTTATACATGTTAATAGGTATAGTTCTCTTAGGAAGATTTGGAATCAAGTTAAGGATTTAAGGAAAGTGATAGACATCAATGCCTGGGAAGAATTGGTAGAGTCTAAACAAAAAGCAATTTCTATGTCTGTGCTATAGGTTGCTCCATGCCCAGATAGTGCCATTCCTTTTGGCCATGGAAAAACATGAGAGTGAATTCCTCCTGTTCCCAAAATAACATTTCTGGGGAGAATTGCAATGCTTTATATTAGTCCCTTACTTCTGGAGATCAATCAGCTTGCCTCTCATGGCAGGATGAAAGATTCTAAACTCGAGGGACTGCGGTGATGTATACCCCAGTCTGGATGTAGCTGAGGGGAGCTCTGGCAATTTCTCAGATGCACATACCCCAAGCAAACCTTGGGTGGTATTGTGGAGGCAGCACTCTCAAACCTGCTTTGCCCAGGAACTGAGTGGGCATCTGTGCACTGATCCAATTGGCTGTTCCTTTTTCCTTGGCATTTCAGTAAGAAATGACTGAATGATGAAGAATTAAGTCAAGGATAATAACTAGTGAACACAAGGCTAGAAATCTAGTTCTGGATTTAGGTCATCCCTAAAAAATGAGTAAATATTATTGGATAAGTTACACCAGAGAGGCCATGAAGGGAATAACAGAAGAGTTAGATGGCACTAGCAGAATGGTATGAGAAAATAGAATGACTCTAGAAAGGTTATTGGCAGGAGGAGAAAGAACATGTGTTACAATTGGAAGTAGTTTCACTCCTAGTACACCTATCAGAAGAATTAATTAGCAGAGAATTCAGGGATTAATTATCCATCCTATGTAAGGAGATCTGTGCAGGGGTTAATAGCCTTTTATGAAGTGGGATGTAAAAAAAAAAAAAATTAGATAATTGTGTGGGGTTAGAAATGGATGTGGAAACCAAATTATTAAAAAGGAAAAAGTGGAATTGTGAAAATGGATGGGCATTTGTTTTCCAATTATGAAAATTAAATTGGGGAACTGAAATTTGAATTAGAAAACTGAAATGCACAAGAACATCACGGAATAATCAAAGGCGGAGTTTATTTTATCCCAAAAGAATTTAAGCTCCTTGGGATCAGGGACAGGGTATGTAGTAAGAGGTAGAGATTCATGTCGTATAATTTCTATAACATCCAATTAATGTAGAATCAGGGCTAGAAGCCCATAAATTAGGAAGATAGGAGAAATCCCAAGAGCAAGGTGGATGTACAGGTTGAGGAATTGTATCAGGATTGGTGTGAGAAGTCCTCAAATAGACACAAAAAGAGGAGGGATTAAATGGGATGGACATGAGACCTTCTCAGAAAACTGACCCCTGCCATAGTTTAGGGCTACAGTTTCAGGGTGGGGGGAACAGACCTTTGCTTGTATCCTTGCTAATATGGAACAAACTGCTTTGCAATCTATAGTCCCCCTGTGCTTGTACCCTGAGAATGAAGTGGACTCCTATGACAGATTGTGAGCCCTGATACTAAGTCAAAGACAGCTGGGGCCCAAGGTCAGGGTATAAAAAACCCTGTTGCCTGTGCTTTGCCTCACTCCACTAGACTCTGCTGGTGGAGGCAGCGCCCTTTTCCTGCGGGATTTGAATAAGCTGCTTTTGCTTTGGCTTTTGAGAAACATCTATTTGAATTATTTTGGGTTAATGGTCACTATCCCACAAAATTTCATTGGTGTAGGGGAATTCCCAGTGAGGAAATGACCTTTACATACGCAGATCAGTTCAACAGTTCTTTGTAGTAGAGCCTGATCTGTGCCACTGTAAAATGAAGTTATTTGCCCAGGGTCCCTCAACATGTATTTCAAACCGATTGAACATTTATCTTCCCAAACCCAAGGCCCATTATTCACTCTGTAATGCTCATTCTGTCCTTTATAGAATCAGATTCTTAGAATTCACAAGACCCTCAAAGTTCTAGTCCAACACTCACCAATGCAAGAATCCCTTTTAAAGCATTCACAACAAATAGTCATCCAGCCTCTAATTTACTGCCTTCAACCAAAATATACCTCCCTGTAACTCTTGGAAATTACCACCTTCCAGTTATGCCTTAGAGCCGTGAAATCTCATTGCCAACATGCTGGAGATTCTGGGATAAGTGTCTAGGCTCAGGACTGACTCTTTTTAGGGTCTGTCTTTGTATTCTACAAGATTTTTAGGAAAGATCTTGATAGCAGTATTTAGGGGGAGAGGGAAGGGGAGGGAGGAAGGGAAGGAGGGAAGGAGACTCACAGAGAAAGAAAAAGAAACAAAGAGAGAAACAGAGATAGAGACAGAGAGACACAAAGAGACAGAGGCAGAGAGAGGAGAGAGAGAAACAGAGAGACAAAGAGACAGAGGCAGAGACAGAGAGAGAGACACACAGAGACAGAGACAAAGAGACAGAGACAGAGGCAGAGACAGAGACAAAGAGACAGAGGCAGAGGCAGAGACAGAGGCAAAGAGTGGAAAGAGAAACAGAGAGAGAGAGACTGAGGGAAGAAAAAAAGAGAAAGAAACAGAGAAAAACAGAAAGAAAGAGGGGAGAGAGAGAGAGACAGAGGCAGAGAGAGACAGAGACATACAGAGAGAGAGAGAAAGTGAGACAGAGACAGAGAGACAGAGAGACAGAGACAGAGAGACAGAGAAGAGAGAGAGAGAGAGAGAGAGAGAGAGAGAGCCTCCAACTTGCCTTAAATTCATCTAGTAGTGAGATGAGGCAGCTAAGTGGCACAGTACATAGAGTGCTGCAGTTGGAGTCAGGAAGACCTGAGTTGGAATTCGACCTCAGACACTCACTTAGCTGTGTGACCCTAAGAAAGTCATTTACATCTTGTTTGCCTCAGTTTCATCATCTATAAAATGAGCCACAGAAGGAAATCACAAACCACTCCAGTATTTTTGCCAAGAAAACCCCAAAAGAGGTTATAAAGAGTATGACATGAATGAAAAATGACTAAACAACAGTGAGAGAGGCAGCTTGTCTTCCCTGCCTGCTGTTTGCAGTTCAGAGTTAAGCAGTGAGCTCAGGCTCATTCTTAATCGCTTTAAGGTTTTTTTTTTTTTTTCATTTCTAATAATGTTGAGGGGGGAATTGTGGGAGAAGGGGCACAGAGAGGCCTTTGGGAAAGAGTCCATTTTCTCCAAAGAAGGAGAAACCACAATTGCGGGCGATCTCCAAGGTCCCGGTAATGTAATGGGAGTGAAATATGTGCCCACATTACTTGAAACAGATCCCTCGCCTCAGAGTCCAACCCCCAAACCCTCTCCTGGAGGGGAGCCTAAAGTGGAACATGTCTGAGTGACTGTAAAACATAAAGGCAAAAGTAACTACTTTTTAAAAGTGTTCGCATCAAGTCTTGCTTTGTTGCTGTTGTTGCTGTCTTGGGGAGGGTTTTTGGGAGGTGATGTGTTTCCAGAAAAGGGTAAATGTGGGTGTCTTACATCACAAATCTCTTTTTTCAAATGGTGCCTCATGTCCCAATCAAGTGGAGTGATTGTGGTTCACGCGAGTGCTTCATGGTAGAGGGAAACTGTCTTTTCTCCAAGTCAGCAAGAAGCCCGGTGGCCAAGAGCACCGTTGCCCGGAATGAACTGTCCTGTCCAGTGATCCCCAGAGACCTGTTAGGCCCACACATCTAGCCCCTGTGTTGTCACCTTTCTGCCTGAGATATCCCGGTAGAACCCAACCTTCCCCCACCTCCGGAGGAGCTCCTGGGGGCTGCCACGTAGCCCCATCCCCTCTGTCCCAGGCAACAATTCCTCCCGAGTCCCCCTGACATGCCCCCTGCAGAAAGCCCCAGTGCCAGCTGCCTCCAGCCAGTCAGGAAGCACTGACACCCCGATCCCCAACTGCCCAGAGGAAGAAGGGAGAAAGGGAGAGCCGGCAATCTCCCCAGTGCTGTTTTCTCCCTCTGCCCATCCTGGCTCGGCCCAAAGGAGCTGCTTCCATCCAGCCCTGCACGTCAGAGCTGCAGCCGGGGCCGGCCCCTCACGCCCAGCCTCCTCAGATCTGGGAGTGCCACAGGCTGCGGGCCGTCTCTAAAGCAGGAAAGGGCAGTGAATCCTACGTGATGCTTATGGGCCTTTGCTCCCCCAAGGCCGCAGCAGGGCTGCTCCCAACTTCCAGCAGTGAGACAAGCTCCTCTCCCACCTGGAGCAAGCACTTGGCTCTTTGCCCTGCTCTTCCCAAAGGGAGTACCTCCAAGGCTACTGACCCTGGGAAAGGGGAGTTTTTTCCTTCTGATATAAAAACAGCCCTCTGAGCATCCCTCAGTATGCAAGCATCCCAGCACAGTGGTAAAATGATATATTTTATGGACAAGCAAAGCATGATGTAGTCGATAGGCGACCTTTCCATCTTTTGCTTTCTAAACAGAGAAGACAAAATCAAAGCCCGGCGTCCAAATGCAATACCAAAATCTGCCACTCTCCCCTACAAGCAAGAAGAGGACAAGCCAATTGACCTCCCTAAGGAGAAGTGTGTTTCTTCGTGTCTTTTCTACAACCTTGGAGAAGAACTCTTTTCTGCTTGGGAAAGGAAAAGTTTCTGTGATTGAAAGTTTCCATGGTCTACATCGATAAATGTAGTCACGTGTTATTCTGTGTTATAAGATTGGAGGGAGATTAGTGCAGAGGTCCCTGTGCTCAGAAATTTGCTTAAATATTTACTGCCAAAAAGGCTTTTCTCATTCAGTAGTGATCAGCCATTAGTTGGACAGTCTCAGGAAATATACTGTAAATTGAGGTGAGTTTTTCCATATGTCTTGCATGAAAATTGAAAGTGATCATCTAATGCAAACCAGAACGGCACCAAAATATTCTCATTGTTCAAAAAATAAAAGTCTAAATAAAGTCTAAAACAGTATTTGATTCTGAGCTGAGCAAATAAGACAAAAGCCCAGCTAATTCAGGGTGTCGGGTAAAAGAGAAAAGGGTTAACAGCAAACTTTCAACAAACTAAGAATGTGTCTGTGTATCCAGAAATTGAATGAATACAGTGTTTTAAGAAACAAAGATATAGTGACTTTTGTGGTTTTCTTACTTGGAAGATAGAGAGCCCTTACTGAAGAAAATAAACAATCATACTAAAAACAAAAACAAAAAACATTCAGCATTGTATGAGTGGTCCCCAAAACATTTCTCATGTGGTTGGAGAAAAAAAAGAAAATAGAAACATTTTTTTCCCAAATTTTATAAACATCTTGATATTGAGAGGACCTGTAGAGGGTGCTTTGAGAAGAGTCAGGAAAATCACACAAAAAGTTTTCCTATCTGGACAACATGGTGTGGATGTAGCAACAGTGAAAGCGGAGGCTTAATACTAACAAACACCAACAGTTTAAAGTTCTGTGACCTTGTCTCTTAAATACACTGGGTCTCAATTTTCTGATCTATAAAATGGGAGTGATAATATCTGCAATGCATTCCTCTTAGGGTCATTTCAAAGAAACATCCTTGTAAAGTTTTTAAAGGCCTCATGGGAAATATTTTCATCATTACTACCAGGATTAGCATTCCACATTATCAGTCATCTACATCAGTGACCTATTCAGCCAATTAACATTTATGAAGAACTTGGCGGGTTCGAGGCTCTGAGCTAAGAGCAAAAAAAAAAAAAAAAAAAAAACATAATAAAATAAAGGTATTAATTATCTACAAACCTTTTTACCATCCATCTCTTTCAATATATTTTTTTTTTCTCCTCGTGGTTAGCTGATAGAGAGGGAGGAATGTCATAATTGGCATTTGTACAGTTGACCTTGTGGAATCCTTGCGGGGTTTAGATTACAATGGTCCTGGGGAATCCATGCCCAATTCTGAAAGGGAAGGTCGGGAACTTCCCCCTAAGCAGGCAAGAATCAAAAACAGCAGTATTGGGCAATGGGTATGTTCATATTGGGGAAAAGACCCAAGATTGGCTATCAAAGTTATGAATTATCACTTACCTTCACAACTTCCAATTGTTTGATCACATTCTCCTTCATGTCAAATCATGGATCTCAGACAAGGCTCTACTTTGGAGCCCACTGACTACACGGAGTGATTTAAGGGGTCAATCTCCTATTCAAAAGTATAGGTATACATACCCATTGATAAATAAAATTTTACCATTACTAATACATTTCTTTGGATTAAAAAAATCATGTTCTAATTATCTTAGACTTTACAGTTTCTAAATTTTCACAACAGCCATGTGATCTAAGCAAAGCAGAAATTATCTCCATTTTACATACATTGAGACTGACAATCTCAACAATAAATTATTGTCTGTTTAATCACACCTATCCAGTTCCTCATCACTACCAAGGGCTTAAATGGATTGGAGATATTAACATTTCAAAGAGAGAAGGCACCACTACTCTGATACCCACTCAAGGAAGCTGCAAGAGATATATTACTGGAATTGTGCAGGAAGACTTCATTTTACATCCTGCCTCTGACTTTGGACAAATCACTTGATGTGTCTGAGCCTCAGTTTCCTTATCTGTAAAAGAGAGATAACAAAGCCCTTACCTGTTAATGTCATGGCAAAATTAGAATATATATATATATATATATATATATATATATATATATACATACACACACATATATATATAAAACATTTAACTCTAAATGAACTGTGAAACTAGGCAATCAGCTCAACTCGCTATATTCCCTTCCCTCTAACTTTAAGGAGCCTGGAGATTTTATTTCATTTCTGCTGCTTCAGCGTGAAAACTTAGAGTCATATAATGTCATAAAAATTTTAAACTAAAAAAAAAACTTTAAAAATCATGTAATTTAAAGCTCTCATTTCACAGATAAATAAATGGAAAACCAAAGGAACAAAATCCCTATATCACACATAGTCAATTAGTGGAAAGGTTAGAATAAGAAAAGAGACCCAGTAAAAATGGTCCATTGTTCTTGTCCCAACACAGTTGACAAATGAATGACAGTACTCAATAGCTGTGGCTGCTGCTTACTCTATCCCTGCTGAAGTTCCTTGGACTGGGGAACTGTGGCCTCTCAGGAAGTCCCCCCAAGCAGTGGGGTCAAACTCAAAGAGAAGCAGGGACTGCCAAACCAGAGAACTATATATTAATGTCCTAGTGTACTTTTCTTTATCTTGTTAAATATTAACTAATTACATTTTAATTTGGTTTAGCCACAGTAGGGAGTGTTACATCCCCAAGGCAGCCAGACAGCAGCCAGTATGGAAGACCTCTCTTCCGGAGCATTCCCAGTTCACCATTCTTTGCATCACATTGCCACAGCTATATAGGTAGCAGTAGTTTTTCAAAAGTATGCCCCTATTAACTAACTCTCAGTACAGTCTTTCACCAGCAAAAGTTCCAGAAACTTAAGCCATTGTCCACTCATCCATCCTCTTATCCCCTCAGCAAACATGCATTAGACAAGGCAATATGGTAGACTTTGGGGGAGATCGAAGACAGTTAAGCCCCAGGTCATATTCTCAGGGATCTCATAATAGACAGTAAGTTAACATACATTTATTTAGCACTTGCTATTTGCTAGGCATTGTGTTAAGTGCCAAATATATAAAGAAAAGCAAAAATGTAGTTCTAGTTCTGAAGAAGCTCATCTTCTAAGAGGGAAAGTAGGACTTGTGTTTAAGTAAGTATTCTGCAAAACACAAGTTGCCAAGCATGTGAAAGAAGGAATAGAAAAAGGGAGAGATGCCAGGACAATCAGGAAAGGCATCATGTAAGAGATGGCATATTGGCTGCGCCTTTTGGAGGATGAGCTTATTTTTTAACAGGCATAAATGGTAAGAATAAAAACTTTCTAGTTGTAGGCATTGGTATTAAACAGAAACAAGGAATAAGAAAAATCAGGATATGTTGGGGGACAGGTCAATTCTCTGAGAACCTCCACAGCTGTGGATGATAACATCTGAAGGAGCTGCAGCTCTCCAGTGTATTCTAACAGGGATATGTTCCAACAGGAGATGGTAAAATGAGTGGTTCATTTTGACTAAAGCTTCAGACTCTACAAGGAAAGTAATCATGACAATAAAAGTAAAAAATAACAGATTTAAATGCAGATTTTTCAAATACGGGACAGATAATTTATTCCTACATCTATAAAAAAAATTAAACATAAAAGTCTTATAAGCATGAATTTGCAGGATAGGTTACAGAAACTTAATTTTTAACTACTGCTACAATCAGCTTGGAGGCTGAAATCTTGCCTCACCAGAATATTAAGCAGTTTGAGGGACTGTTAATTAGCTATTTTGTATTTCACCTTGGTAGTGCACTATCCAAACCATTCCTGCTCTAGATCTCCTGGTAAAAGTGCGAGGCTTGAACCAATACTCTTGGTCCTCCTCTCTGATGCATAAACTTTGCCCACTCTTTTCATTGCCAGGGGATCCAAAAAACTCTGAACTTCTCAAATTCACCAGTAAAGCTAGAAATGCCCACCTAAAGAACCTGTTCAAGAAGAGAAACACAAAGAGGGAAAGACTGGCAGGGGCCCAAATGGAAACTCAACCAGTTGAGCTCCCCCTCCACAAAATGAGTGCTTTTTTCCCCCCATTCCCCTGCACAGGAGAGTCCTGCAAGAGAGGCATTATAGATATTATCCCCGATTTTATTTGTGGAAAAAACTGTCACTACTGAAAAGTAGCCACTTGCTCATGGAAAGATCAGAGGTGAGATTGAATCTCTGTCCTCAGGATTCTGTATCCACAACCCCTAAAGAGGTGGAGGCTGGGGAATCATTGCACTGTCTTGAAAAAATTTTCCAGGACAAAGGATCATCATAATTCACAGAACTCCAAATGCTGACACAGGCAAGCAGCTCAGTGAACACAATTGCCTGTCATCATTTCTGCTCCAAACAGGTACTCCTGCTCCTCATAGGTCCGAGAATGGCTGCAGAGACCGACTAAGGACACATTGTCCCTGCCCGATGCACAGAGCACATGGAAGCAACTCTGCACAACAGCTGCTGCTACTGTTTGCACTAAGCCTGTCAAAGTCAGAGGTTGCTTTGGATGGAATATTGTAGCCTCTTGTTATATCCTCCAGAAGACTGAACCCACGCCACAGCCATATGTCATGCCATTAGGGCTAGAGAAAAACATGAATGTGGTTGTCACCAAAGCCTAGGAACTAAAGAGGGACTAGTAGTCCAGCCCTCTTATTTTGCAGACAGTCACTGTAACTCATGTTATTTTATGGCACTTCATGCCGTCCGAGTGGAAGAAAGAACTGAATGTGACTGTTACCAAAGTGTAGGATTTAGAACTAGAAGGAACCAGTCCAACTCTTACTTCACGGACGGTAATAGTAACTCAACTCACATTTTTTACAGCACCTCAAGGTTTACAAGACACTTTCCCCTTCAGAAATATGTGAATCAGAGAGTCTTCTCCCCCTTTTGCAGAGATGAAGTGATTCACCCCGTGTCCCAGGGTTACCAGAGCCAGAAGGAGAGAGCCCAGGCTAACTCCAAGCCATTGTTCTCCCCGCTCTGCCACCCTGTAAACTCCTTGGAATGATCTCCATTTTAGGCGCCAAGCCTTGTAATAAGTTCCAGAGTCTGTAGCTGCCAATGGCAGGAAAGACAGTCAGCAGAAGTGCCCAGAATGATCAAATCCTACAACCAAACAGGCAGCCCAGAGGACGACGCCTCCCTTCTCCTTCCCTATTGCCACAACCACTAAGAAAAACACCATCGACAGATGGGAATCTCTCCAATTTTTAAAAAATCCTCAATGACCCCCCCCCCCCAGCCTACCACTATCATCTATAATAATACTTGAGTCTCCCTGACAGAAAATTCTTCCTCATAGTCAACCCAAGTCCCTCTTGTAACTCCAACCGATGAAAGCTAAATGTTCTCTATCTCTAGGCCATCGGTAGGCCTATAGGCTTCTAGGTCTGGAGTCAGGAAAACCTGAGTTCAAATCCAACCTCAGACACTTATTCGCTTTGTGATGTTGGGCAAGTCAGTTAACCTTACTTTCCTCAGCTGTAAAATAAGGATAATTAATAATAGCATCTTCCTCTCATGGTTGTGAAGATCAAATAAGATATTTATATTAGCATTTAGCACGGGGCCTGGCACATAGTTGATGCTAAATAAATATTTGATATTATTAATTACTATGTTGAACCTGGAGTCACATAGGGTTAAAACTCTGGCCAAAGATTTTCTTTTTTTTTTGACATCTGTTTTAGATGTTTGGTGACATCCTCCGGCCTTGAAGATTTCTGTCAGGAAACTCTCTCACTTTCAAAGTTACTAGGATTGAGTCTAGTTTGGGCTGGGTACCCCTCCCGTCTGTTCTTTGCCCTGTGACTCCGGTTTCCAGACTGTTTGACTAGAGGAGAGGAGAGGGAGACAATGGACCCTGGTAAAAGCACATGATTCATTATGTCTTGGACATCCTTCTTTCCATTCTTGTCCACTTCTTTGTTCAGTTAAATTAAACCCCACAAAAAATTGCATTTCTCTATCACTATAAGAAATGAAGATCTGGGACTTGTCCACCCATCCCCATTTGGAAGAAGGGGAAGTGAGTGAACTGTGGATAATGAAGCCCAAGTCTGCTTTGTTTCTGTGAAGAGCACACCCCTTACCTGTTCACAGCATGATTCCGAGGAAATGGGTGGGGGAAGGCTCCAGGATGGGAATGAATGAGAATAGTCAGATTTGGATCTGATTTACTAAATGAATTCAGCAGCCTAGGCTGGACTGACAGCCCTGGAGATGCCCTCAAGCAGAGAAGTTGTCAGAGAAGAAGGTGAGATTAGGTGATAATTGCTGGTGAGAATGAAAGTTGAATGCACCCTAGTGTTTTAACTGGTTTCTAGGGGCTTGGTGGGCATACCCAGCTCCAAGGAGCCTTCCAAGAAAATGAGAAGCTCTTGGTTTGTGGGTTGTTCACACTCAGAAACTAAAGTCCAAACCCTTCCAGTTCAGAATTCCATCTAAACATCTGGTTCTCAAAGAGCAAAGACCCTACAGAAGGGACTTGATATAAACTTTAGTAATGCTAGGGCTCCACCTAGAGTCTGCAGGAGGATCTCCAGCTTGACTAGCTCAGGTTCCTTGCAATTAATGTTAATGAACTTCCCTTTATCTGTGAGGTTTATTTGAAACTGGCTTGCAAAGGATGTTATTTATTTCAAATTTGGGCTGGAATGGCAAATGTTCGGAATCTCCTAACTTTCTTTTAACTGACGTTGGCTGGAAAGTTTACATTTCAAACTACTGTTTGTTGTAAATTAAGTGGTTTAAGCACGTTTCTTTTCTCATTCTTTTTCTCCACTTCAATACTGAAGAAAGCACAATAGGAATCTTGATCTTTTCTGTGTCCTCTGGACACAGGAAATCTAATGAAGCCTGTGGATCCCTTCTCAGAATAATATTTTAAATGCATAAAAAATGCATCAAATTACAGAAAAAAACATTTCAATAGAGATACAATTATAAAAATAGTTTTAAAAAAACAAAACACAACTTTATGAACCACAAGTTAAAATTCCCTTGAAATAAAAAGTTTAGAAACACCAGAATAGAATCACAAAAATCAGAGATGGGAGAAATCTCTGCTGTCATTGCATGCAATTCACACATGAAAAAGAATACCCACTCTATACTATCAGACATCGGTCATCCAACCTCTTCTTAAAGACCCCTTGAGATAGTCCTTCCGAAATATAATTATCTAGATATGGTCTGATTAGGCAGATTAAAGTAGAACTGTTACTTCCTTCTCTCTTTTTAAAAAATATTTATTTGATAGTTTATTTTTTTCCTAGTTCTAACATTTGTTTTTAATTTTTTTTATCTTCTTATCTCTTATGTAGCCTGAGATAGAATTAAAGTTTTGTTGTTATTGTTGTTGTAGGGAAATAGGGGCTGCCATATCATGTTATTAACACATCCTTATCTAGGAGTTCACAAAAATCCCTGAATCTTTTTGATATAAAGGGCTGCTTCATAATTACTTCCTCATCTTGTATTTGTGAACCCTATTTTTAAAATCCAAGTATAAGGCTAGATTCTGATTGTAAATAGAGAGCCAAAATTAGAAACAAGGTCCTCTGACTTAAATTCAAATCTTTTCATTTTACTAGGCTATTAGTTTGGATGTGATAACTTAGAACTTTAATAATTTTGGCTTTCTATTTACAGTCTGAATGACCTCTGGATTTGGTTATTGCAAGGGTACTTTCAACCTCTAAATCCTATGATTACACAGTTTCAGTAACATCAGTTAGACAGTAAGGGCATTTGTTTGTCATCTTCCTCAACTAAAACATTTCTACAAGTTATGGGGAAATGGAAGACTGAGAGACTTTGGGAAGAAATGGGTCAGAAAAAAAGAGATGGTTCGTGGAAGGCTCCAAGGCAAACACAGCATACACCAAAAACCTAAACCAGCATGAAGTTTTCCTGTGATTATTTTAAATTCCAATGTCAATTGAAAGCTGAAACCGCATTTGGGGAAAGCCAAAAAAAATAACTTTTCCCACCCAAAGTGGAAAAATTGACTTTGAAATGTGACATCTGATGAGAATTGTAATATGACTTCAGGAAACATTCACAGAGTCCCTGAAAGAGCTCAGAGTTAGATAAAGATAATTCCTAAGAGTGAAGAAGGCTTTGTAAGAGGATGAGTGACTTGCCCAGTATCCCATAGCTAGTAGGTATCTGAGGCAGGATTCAAACTCAAGTCTTATTGACTCTAAATCCAAAGCATCATCTACTTTGCCAAACTACCCCTAGAGAAGCGTAACTGGGAAAACAAAGTAATTTTCTTTTATTCAGATCACATATACCCATGCCTGCTCATCATCACATCACTCTGTCTGACCCCCACCAAAAAAAAAAAAAAAAAAAAAAAGAAAGAAAAAGAAGAAGAGGAAGGAGTCTTATTCACCAATCATTGCCCCAAGGGCAGAGGGACATCTGCCACAATCCAGTGTTATCTGGAAGGCAAGAAGCAGGAAAGGGCAAAGTGCAGAAGTGTAAGTGTGATTGTGCTGGGGACAAACCCCATAAGTGACTGTCTCTAGAAGAATTAACTAGAAGAATTGATTAATTCCACACCCATTAGAGTAGTGTCTATGGACACCAAAGGGTCAAGTCAGAATGACTGCTTTGGAGATCACTGGTCTAGACCAAGTCTTCATTTTTAAACCCAGAGAAGTTAAATGATTTATTTGCCCAAGAGTACACCCTGACACACCTATGTCAGTGACTGAGCTGGGATTCAGAGGCAAATCTTTGGACCCCAAATCCTGCTAGATTCAGAGTAGGAAAGTGACTTGTCCATCTCATGATACGAGGGAGAGAAAACAGTAGCCTCTAGGATGCATTTCCTAAAGGGGAGTTCTGTGGGTCTCTAGACCTAGAGTTAGAAAGACTTGACTTCAAACCTGGCCTCCAGCACTTACTAGCCATTTTGCTGAATCTTGGGTAAGTCACTTAAGCTCTCTCTGCTTCCCTTTACTTGTCTATAAAATGAGGATAATAGTAGCACCTGCCTCCTAGAGTTGTTGTGAGGATCAAATGAGCTATTTGTAAAGTACTTAGCAGTGTGCCTCAGTACACATAATAGTGGGTGCTTAATAAATGCTTACTTGTTTCCTTCCTTCTTTATGCTGAACGTAGGAAGACAAGGTAAATGGTTCTTGGAACCATTCTTGATTGGGTTGGGATCTGCATTACTGCCAGGAATGCCCACATCCTTGGGATCACAGATCACAGGAGCACAGGACTGAGATTCCTGATTTGGCTTTTTGAAAATAAGGTAAAACTCAAACCAAAGATAGCAAAGAGATGGACCACTCTGGAAAGTAATCCTTCCCAGGAAGCCATTACTTAGCTCACTTTGCTAAGAAGGACTTTGCAAAGTGAACTAGGATCCTGCTTAGAAGAACAGGGAATGTTGGTTGTTGTCAAAGCTGTGCTCCTATACACCGATTGTATTGCAAAGAAATACTGGGCACATCTCTCTTTTACCCTGGTGAATTTACCAAACCATATCCTGACTGTAGTCACTAAGGCTGTTCATTCCTTTCCATTTTATTTGTGACATATAAAATCTTTTAAATTGCAAATCACATATTTTTAAAGTGTTTAGTACAGTGCTTGGTCCTTAACAAATGCTTCTTCCTTTTTTCTCACTCTTCTCCTAGTGGCAATATTTTCCTTATGATGATTTGGCTCCAAATCATGAAATATCATGATTTCTGAATTATCAAAATAGTGGAAGACAGCCAATAGAGTGCTCTGTAGTGAGTGTTTAAGTAGCCGGCAATCCACCAATAATGACCCATGCCAAAGAAATCACTCTCAATACGCCATCCTGGAAAATGAGAACAGAACAAGACTCAAAAAAAGAAGGTCTCAAGAATGGAAGGCAGATTCTCTATGGAGAACTGAAGGGAGAGTATAAATAAGGCTCACATAAGACAATGATAGGATGGGTTTTAGTCTGAGCCATTAAGGGGAGTACTCATTCACATTAGTGAGGTCATAGACCCAAGGCAATATCAAGCTACAAAATCACACATGAATAGTTTAAAGAATATAGGCAGTGAGGCAGCTCAATGTCGCAGTGGAGAGAGCACCAGCCCAGAAGTCAGGAGGACTTGAATTCAAATGTGACCTCAGACACTTAACAACTTCCTAGCTGTGTGACCCTGGGCAAGTCACTTAACCCCAATTGCCTCAGCAAAAGAAGAAGAAGAAGAAGAAGAAGAAGAAGAAGAAGAAGAAGAAGAAGAAGAAGAAGAAGAAGAAGAAGAAGAAGAAGAAGAAGAAGAAGAAGAAGAAGAAGAAGAAGAAGAAGAAGAATTTAATTGTATTTAAGAATTGTATGTAAGAAGAAGTATTTAATTGTCCCCCTTTCTGCTCCACCCTGACCATATCTCACGGTGTGATTGTGCAATAAATAGCCTGTCTCACTACAAGTCTGTATAGGACATCAGTCCTGGGGGAGAGTTCTGAGCTGTGGTTGTAAGCTTCTCTGCATTGCTAGCCCGGTTCAAATGTCAGCCTTGAAAAGATCACCCTCCAATATAATCACATAGGACTTTATACAGCCTAGTTCCTCTGTTACAATAAAATCATAGTAGTTGGAGGGGGAAAAAAGATAGTTTTTGCTCTCAAAGAATTCACAATCTAATGGGGAAGACACCAAGCAAACAACTATGTACAAATGCTAAACAAAGGGGAAAGGGGAGATAAGGAAAGGCTACATCAAGGCAGATTGAAGGATTGGAAAAGACTTAAGAATGTGAGATTTTATCTGGAACTTGACAGAAACCAGGGAATCTGGGAGAGATGACCAGGAAGAACATTCCAGGTTAGGGAGACAACCAGTGAAAATGTCTGCAGTGAAGAGATGGAATGTCTTATTTGAGGAATAGAAGGAGGTCAATAAGTCACCGGATCATAGCGTATCTGGGGGTGGGGCAGAGAAAAGGGGCTCATAAAGTATAAGAAGACCAGAAAGGGGAAATCATATGAATAGATGCCACTATATCGATTTATCTATCTACCATTGCTTCCTGTTTTAACTAATTATTCTTGCTAACCAAATGCTACATTCAGCTGTTTCTAGAGTTTAAGTGATAGCACTTAAACTCTATCATTAATCTTCTTATTTTCAGTCTCCTGGAGCAAGATCCTAGTACAACCACCCCAGTTATAGAGATAAAATTATAATCAAGAGGTTTTTTTTTGTTTGTTTGTTTGTTTATTTTTCTTTCTTTTTTTTTTTATTTAATAGCCTTTTATTTACAGGTTATATGCATGGGTAACTTTACAGCATTAACAATTGCCAAACCTCTTGTTCCAATTTTTCACCTCTTAACCCCCACCCCCTCCCCTAGATGGCAGGATGACCAGTAGATGTATAATCAAGATTTAAATTAATTTCTGTTTTTACCCCTATATCTTTCCTCCATTTTTGCAAAGCATTCTCCTCACAGGTCTCTGTATGGAGTGGATACATACATAAGGAGAAGTTATAAATACATATATATATATATATATATATATATGTATCTCCATTTATATATTTATGTATAGATGGATAAAGATAGATATAGATGTAGATATAGATATACAAGAGGAATCTGAAGTGATTGTCACAATTCTTAAACTCAGAAGGTCTTAAGAAACTTTCAATCTACTTTCTCCATAAAAGCTTAACTATCATATTCCCACCACTATTTGTGTTTTACACCACTTTTCATAAGTGCATTCTTTCTAGTATATTTGCTTAATTTTGTTAATCCAGATGGCAAAATCTTAAGGAAGGCTGCAAATAGGAAGGTTAATTCTCTTTTAGGTATAAGGAAATCAAGACACAGAATAAATAAATATTGTTTCTATGTGCTGCACAGGATACCTAAAGGTTCCTAGGAGAAACCAAATAATTAAAACATTATTAACCCAGCAGCCAAAAATAGGACTGATCCATTCAGAGTCCCATCTTCTCCGTTCCTAAATCATATTACATTCAGTATCTTTTTTTTTAATTTGATTGTTGTTGTTGTTGTTTTTCCCCCAATCCAGTAAGGAATTTTAAATGGGGAAATTCCCTCCACTGATAAAGATTGACACGTATCTGTAACTTGCAATCTTAAAGAGTTGTCTGGAGCCCTGGGAATTACTTTGCCCCCAGTCATATAGTTAGGCTATATCAGAAGCAGGACATCAAGTCTTTCTAAATTTAAGACCAGTCCTTTATTCAATGGTCAACATTGTCACAAAGTTAAACATCATTCATCCAAAATATTTGAATTTGCCATCAATATAGCAGTAGCCTAGGAAGCAAAGATTTCAGATCTCTTACCATTAAGTTTCACTTACTCTCCTCTAACCCAGCTGAACAATATTTTTGACTTTTCTGTATATCAGCTTTTCCCATCTGTAAAATGGAGCTAATAATCACAAAGGAAAATGGGATGATTTTGAAATCAGATTTGAATATAGGCACAGTCACTTCCCAGTTTTATGATTTTGGGGAAATCATTTAACCTTACTAGGACTAATTATCTTCATTGTAAAATGAGAGGGTTGGATAAGAAGACCTCAAAAGTCTTCTCTATTATACAGCTCTAAATCCATGATCTTATATACACACTTATATATATATATATATATATACACACACTACATTGGAAAGATTTACAATAGTGACAATTTGGAAATCTTATTGTCAATTATAAAACAGACATTCCCCTGCGTATATATATAAAAAGATGTATATATACAAGTATATATATATATATATATATATATATATATATACTTCCTTATCAAGGAAGTAGCAGAAACAAATGAGATTAAAGATCATTTGTAGAATCATGGATTTAGAGCTGTACAAAACCTTTAAAATCAACTAATTCAAGAGTTCTTAACTTTTTTGTGCCATGGACCCTTCTGGCAGTCTAATGAAGTCAGTGGACCACTTTTCAAAATAATATCTTTAAGTGCATAGAACTGATTACAAAGATCTATAAAGGAAATCAATCATATTAAAATACAGTTATTAAATTTTTTTTGAAAAACAAATTTAAGACCCTAAGTTAAGAACCCTTGATATAATCTAAACCTCTCATTTTATAGATGAGGAAACTGAGGCCCCATGGAAGGAAAATCAGATAGATAATAGTAAATAATAGGAGTAGGACTTTAACCCAGTTTCTCTGATCACAAACTCAGTTCTCTCTTCCACAGCACTATTAACTTTTAAATTCTTCAAAACACAAAATACTCGTGAAATTTAGAATATTCCATGCATTATTATGTTATTAATCTTATAACTATTGGTACCACTTCACATTTTAAATGGTACTACTATTTATAATATAGGAAAGAAAACTTAAAATCTTGTTCTTTTAAAAAATCAAAGCTGTTAATGAGAATATTTCCTCCTATGCTAACTGTCCCTCACTGGTCCTTTATATTCTCTACTTGGTCTCGTCTTTTGGTAGACTTTAGGCACATTTACCATGTAAGGAAGAGGAGGCAAGCCTATATTTTGTTTTTAGCACAAAAGAGCAACTACTGCTCTTCCACTGGCTCTTCTCAAAGACTTTAGCCATTATCTATATCAAAGAAGAAGAAAGAAAAAAGAAGGAAGATGAAGAAGAAGAAGAAGAAAGAGGAGGAGGAGGAAGAAAAAGAAGAGGAGGAGGAAGAGGATGAAAAAGAGGAGGAGGAGGAGCAGGAGGAAGAGGAGAAAACTTGTTACAAAAAAAAGATGGGAACCTATTTTTAAATGGAAAATTTGTAATTATTTTAAAGATATAATTGAATACTTCACACATCTCTCTTCTATCAAAAAACTAATCACATAACAAACTGATTTTTTTTCACTTTCTTTATCAAGCTTATGATCATGAAACTATTTACTTATTTAAATAGTTTCAAGTTTTCTGTATTTTTTTCCCATTAAAAAATCTCTTCCCCACAAGGGACAGAGCAGATGCTACCTCTCTGCCTGCTGATAGATGACACCCAGTTGAGGGCTCTTCTCAACATGGATCAGTATGTACTGCCTCTCAATTGGAAAGATTTACAATAGTGACAATTTGGAAATCTTATTGTCAATTATAAAACAGACATTCCCCTGGGGTGGAAAGAGAGAGGAAAATGGTGAGATGAATATGGAAATATGTTACAGTGTATAGTTGAAGAATGAAATATTTTCCAAATCAAATTAAGCTACACAGTGAAAATTGAGGAGAAAGTCCTTAAGGTGACTTTTAAATGAAAATGAAATGTCTGTTAGTAAGTTGCAGAGGTGTGGTGATACCGAGTGGCAGGATTGTGTCTCATTAATTTCAAACATAGATTTTTATGTGCGGCTATTTGATTATAATTTGATTATCTGACCCTGTAATTAAAGTTTATTGCCAATTTCAAAGCTTACATGTAAAATGAACTGGTTTTTCTTCAAAGCAATATACAATCCATTGGACTCATTGACTTCTGGTTTTGCATTTAAATGGAAAAGTCTGTTATAACGTGACAAACAGGTTCAGGTTTTGATCATTAATCCTACTAAGCAATATTCATAAATTCAATTCTGAATCAGTTGGAATACTTTTCTTTTATTAGTTTCTGTGTTATTAAATGAGATTGTTTCTGACTAATATATTTCTGGACTCAAACTGTAGCTCCGAGCTGTTATTCAAATCAAATAACATGCCCCTTACTTGTGCCTAGCACTAATAAATGCCAACTTGTGATACATTTGCAGGAGACTGTCACGAATATTAAAGGAGGCAATAATACCACTAATGTCTCCTAAGTAAGCTGATTTTTTTTCTAAGGGCTGAGATCAGTCATTCTCTTTTTAAAAAAATAATAATCACAAACACACAAAATCCCAACCCTCTTAGTTTTGCAGCTAAAATCACTCTTTTATTCAACTAAACATTATTACTTGGGAGGTGAATGACCAAGAAATCATGATAGAAAAGAGCAATAAATAGCTTATAATCATAGGCACACCAAGTTGGAAGAGACCTTTGAAGTTATCATGTTTAACCCATATCTGAATAGGGCCATCCAGTGATGGGAAGCCAATTATTTTCCAATTCTAATTTTGGACAGCACTGATTGGCACAAAGTTAGACTGTCTGTCAAGTCAAAATCTTCCTGTCTGCACCTTCAAGTCATTGGTTCCAGGTTAAGCAGAACAAATCCATTTCTTCTTCCTTGTGAAAGCTTTTTAAGTATCTGAAGGCAATAAAGATGCTCCCATATCCCCTTCTCCCATCTTCTTTCCCCCAAATTAAACATTCCTATTTCCTTCAACTGAGCTGCAAATAACATGGCTTCCAATGCATAATTCTGGTCTTAGAGAAACTGCAAATCTTACCCTGAACAAGAGTAGGAAAGATTACTGGCTCCAGGAAAAAAAGGACCTGGGTTCCAGTCCCCTCTTTGTCCCTTACACCTGTATGATCTTGGTGAAATGACTTAACTTCCCTTATAGATAACTCATCAATAAAATGAGAATATTAGGCTAAGCAGCTTCTGAAGTCCCTTTAAATCTATGGTTTAAATCTATGGACTGTGGAATATAATGCATTAACATATTTTAACATATTTAATATATATTGGATTGCTTGCCATCTAGGGGAGGGAGTGGGGGGGAAGGAGGAGAAAATCTGAAACACAAGGCTATGCAAGGGTCAATGTTGTCAAATTATCCATGAAAATATTTTGAAAATAAAAAGCTTTAAAAATTAAAAAAAGAAAAGAAAAGAATCCAAGGCCTGGGTTAATGATGTACTTAGAGCAGAAGGAAGCAAGTTCAGAAAGACAATTTCAAATATTGCCTCTGATTCCGACCAGTTACATGACTCAAGGCAAATCATTTTATGACTCAGTATTGGAGCTAATTCTCTAAGACTGTAAATTGCCAACAAGGTGACAACTCAATATACTCCTATACCAATGCAAGGTCTCCTTTCTTATTCCCTATCCTTCTTTGGGGATGCTATGGGCCACCTGTCAGGGCAGGTCCAGTTTGACTATCCTTAGAGGGCTTCTGGGGCTCCTTGGACACCTTGGTGTCTCCTTGTCTCTTTTCTGCTTCTTTTCATTGTTTCCCCAAATAGTTATTGCAAAATTGTTTATGAGGACAGTTTGTGCAATCATTCTAAAGTTCTAGTTACAAGTGGAGCCACTGTGTGCAATGGCCATTAGCTATGGTGAAGTTTAAAATGTGAAGATTTAGAAGACTCAAGTCCATTCCCAATAAGAGAATGTGCTAGAGGGGGAAGAAAAGAGAAGAAAGGGGAATAAGCATTGCTGATAAATGTGAAGACATAGCTCCAAGCAATCGTTGAAGCCATCTACCATCTAATATAAAAAGATTATATAAAACCCAGAACCTCTGACCACAAGCTAACACTCCACCATCATGCTTACTCACTTACTGCTCTCTTCTTCCTGTGTTATAAACAAGGATTTGCTGGGACCCATAGCCATGACTGTAGCAGAACTGATCTAAAATGAGGCTGGGGGAAGGAGGTCCCTTAGACCCTCATCTTAAATCACTCACACACACACACACACACACACACACACACAATCCTTCCTAGCACAAAAGTTAAAGCATTTCCTCCATAATTACTAGTATCAAGTCTTTGTTGTACTCATATTTCAGTAAGTCTGAGGGCATTTTATCCTCATCACCCGTATGACAATTCATGGAAATAATTTTAGGGCAGGAAAGGACTTTAGAAATTATGTAGTCTTGGAAGACTCAGAACTAGAAGTGACCTTAGTATAATCCCCTCATTTTACACTGAGGAAGCTGAGGTTCTGAGAGAGAGAATACATCTAGCCAAAGATAAGAGGGCAAGCTAATGGATAAACTCAAAAAGAAGTCACCTGATTTCAACCCACAGACGCTCAATTATCTTTATGGGGATTTGTGGAATTGTTTGTAAAGTCATTAACCTTCATGTTTTAAAGTTCTTCATATGGTTGCACAAGAATCAAGTAACCATTTCAGAGAAAAATCAATGTCATGGGATCGTTTGATTTGCATTCTTGGTCTGTGAACTATGATTTTGTTTGGCCATAGAAAGGCCTTTCCCCATCATCCTGTTCATGGAAAGTGCCCTATTGTTTTTTATTGGTCATTCCTTTGCTTTTCAGGACAATCCCTGGTATCTAAAAGTGTAGAATAAATGGAAGAAGTGGACCCTCAGGATGGAGATCAGAATCAGGGTGACCTTAAGAGGGATGGGGCTCTAGGAATGGATTTTTTTGAATAATGTTAGGAATGTCTTCCCTGGCCCTGAATGGCCTTGGTATGGCTGACTTGTTCTAGAAAAGAAAATTGGAGGAAAAATGGGAGAAAGTTTGTAAAAGGTGCATTGTGTGTATGAGAGAGAGACAGAGACAGAGAGAGACAGAGAGAGAGAGAGAAAGAGAGAGAAAGAGAGAGAGAGAGAGAGAGAGAGAGAGAGAGAGAACGAGAACACGAGAGAGCGCAATAATGAGCTACAGAATGCATGGATGCACTTAGTCTGGGTACATTCTGCTCCTACTTGAAAATTCTTATGGCTAAACAAAGTAAATGGTGCATAACTCACTCTGAATTGGACACAGTTTGTTTGAGTTTCTATTTTTAAAGAATCTTCTAAGTTGCCTAAGGCTGAGACTTTAATTTGCTCCGCCCCATTACCAGACCAAGCTCAGCTTTAATTTTTCATTTAAAATAATCTCAATTGGAAACACTTGAAAACCCCAAATCACTTTATTTTAAAGTAAATAAACAAATGAATAAATAAGTTAAAACAAAGCACAAGGTTAAACATTAGTTATGTTGCAGTTGCTGTTTCCTGCCTTCATCTAATAAGAACCTCCCAGCTCAGAGAAAGGAAAAAGATCTCTGAAATGAAGAAGAGTTAACACTGGAAGGGCTGGAATTTAAGATTATCTCAAAGGACCAAGCAAATTTTTGCATCAATTGATGTGCTTGGCTCTTATGTGCCTGGTCTTTTTAATGCTAACTAAAAATTTCCAGCATCTTTTTTCTAAACCACCACTGTATATTTGAATGATAAATGTGTGAAAAAGAATTTATTAAGTGCTATGGACCAAGCATTGAACACATGGGATGCCCTCCTTTTAAAAGTGCAGCCCTTAGGAAATGGAAACTGAGTTGATGCCCCTCAAGAGGGAAATAGTTGAATAAGTTATAGTATATAAATACTATGGAATATTATTGTTTTATAATAAAGAGTCAGTAGGCTGATTTCAGAAAGGCCTGAGGAGACTTATATGAACTGATGCTAAGTGAAGTGAGAAGAACCAAGAAAACACAGCAACAAGATGATGTGATGATTAATTCTGATGTACTTGGCTCTTTTCAACAATGAGGTGCATGACAGTGTTCTCTTTTGTTTTGCTTTATTTTGTTTTGTATTCTTTTTCTGTTTTCTTATTCTACCTTTTTTAATTAAAAAAATGACTCCCCCCCCTCAAAAAAAAAACAATGAGGTGATTTAGGCTAATTTCAATAAATGTGGAATGGAGAGAGCCAGCTACACCCAGAAGAGGACTATGGGGACTGAATGTGGATCACAACACAGTATTTTCACCTTCTTTGTTGTTGTTTGCTTGCTTTTCTGTTTTCTTTCTCATCTTTTTTCTTTTTTGATCTGATGTTTCTTGTACAGCATGATAACTGTGAAAATATATACAGAAGAATTGAACATGTTTAACATATATTGGATTATTCGTTGTCTAGAGAAGAGAAATGGGGGGAATGGAGGGAGGAAAATTTGGAATACAAGATTTTGCAAGTGTGAATGTTGAAAACTATCTTTGCATAAGTTTTGAAAATAAAAAATAAACTATTATTAAAAAAAAAAATGCTGGCATGGTTGGCCATTTCCTTCCCTAGCTCATTTTACAGATAAGGAAACTAAGGGAAGTAGGGTGAAGTGACTTGCCCAGTATCACACAACTAGTATGTGTCTGAGACTGGATTTGAATTCAGGTTGCCCTGACACCAGGCTCAGCACTCTATCTACTGAGCTACTTAGCCACCTCAAAAACAAAAAAACTCATAATAAATAGTAGATGCTCCAAAAAAATGCTTTTTTGTTTCTGCTGTGCACATGATGTTTTCTTTTTCTGATTTTTTTTCTTTTTCTATTTTGTATTTAAGTTTTAAATAAATAAAAGTATAGCCCATCTGATCCCTTTATGAACCTCTTAATAGACATTTATTCTCATTTGAGTTACATTTATATTTATGTGTTTTCCTCATATCTTCTTGCTATTTAGAAGCACCTTAAAATTTGGGACTTTTTTTCAACTTTGTTTTCCTATCATCTTACACAATTCATTCACACAGTAGGTCCTTAATTAATGCATGCTTCCTAGGTGAATGATAACTGAACTTATCACCATGCTTTAAGATTCATGAAATATTTTACATATGTCATCTCATTTGATTCTCATAACAAGCCTGAGCAGCAAATGCTAAAGATATTATTATTCCTGTTTGACAGATGAAGAATCTGAGGAACAAAGAAATTTCAGGTACTTTTTAAAGGTCATACAAGTCGGTAAGTATCTGAGACAACATCAAACACAGTACTTCCTCATTCCAAGTCTGGAATTCTGTCTCCTAGTGTACCATGCTATCTTTTATGAATGAAGGATTTGATGAAGTCATTCAGCATTTATTAACTCTGAAAGATATGGAAAATACCACCAGCTTCCTAGGTTTTGAAAGAGTCAGTGCTATCACATTTTGCTTCTATCACTGCAGTTATTCATTCATTCAATAATCATTTAGTAAATGCTTACTATGGATATGGACTTATTTTCAGCTCTGGGTGGGTTGGAAAAGGGATGCAGAGATTAATAAAAAATGATCCTTGTATTCCAAGAACTCACCCTTTAAAAGTGAGCTTGTCTTTTGTACAAACAAAACTAATGCAGACAAGATTAGAAGGGAAGCAATAAACTGGAAAAACATTTTTACAATTAAAGGTTCTGATAAAGGCCTCATTTCCAAAATATATAGAGAATTGACTCTGATTTATAAGAAATCAAGCCATTCTCCAATTGATAATGGTCAAAGGATATGAACAGACAATTTTCAGATGATGAAATTGAAACTATTTCTACTCATATGAAAAGATGTTCCAATTATTATTGATCAGAGAAATGCAAATTAAGACAACTCTGAGATACCGTTACACACCTGTCAGATTGGCTAAGATGACAGGAAAAGATAATGACGAATGTTGGAGGGAATGTGGGAAAACTGGGACACTGATGCATTGCTGGTGGAGTTGTGAACGAATCCAAACATTCTGGAGAGCAATTTGGAACTATGCTCAAAAAGTTATCAAACTGTGCATACCCTTTGATCCAGCAGTGTTACTACTGGGCTTATATCCCAAAGAGATATTAAAGAAGAGAAAGGAACTTGTATGTGCAAAAATGTTTGTGGCAGCCCTTTTCATAGTATCTAGAAACTAGAAATTAAATGGATGCGCATCAACTGGAGAATGGCTGAGGAAATTGTGGTATATGAATGTCATGGAATATTATTGTTCTGTAAGAAATGACCAGCAGGATGAATACAGAGAGGCTTGGAGACTTACATGAACTGATGCTGAATGAAATGAGTAGAACTAGGAGATCATTATACACTTCAATAACAATACTATATGAGGATGTATTCTGATGGAAGTGGATGGAAGATGGATTCAGCAATGAGAAGATCCAATTCAGTTCCAATTGATCAATGATGAACCAGCTACACTCAGAGAAAGAACACTAGGGAATGAATATGGACTACTTGCATTTTTGTTTTTCTTCCCAGGTTATTTTTACTTTTCTGAATCCGATTTTTCTTGTTCAACAAGAGAACTGTACAAATATGTACACATATTATATTTAAGATATACTTTAACATGTTTAACATGTATGAGACTGCCTGCTATCTAGGGGAGGTGGTGGAGAGAAGGAAGGGAAAAGTTGGAACAGAAGTGATTGCAAGGGACAATATTGAAAAATTACCGCCATTCTCCAATTGATAAATGGTCAAAGGATATGAACAGACAATTTTCAGATGATGAAATTGAAACTATTTCCACTCATATGAAAGAGGATTCCAAATCACTATTGATCAGAGAAATGCAAATTAAGACAACTCTGAGATACTACTACACACCTGTCAGACTGGCTAGAATGACAGGGAAAGATAACGTGGAATGTTGGAGGGGATGTGGGAAAACAGGGACACTGATATATTGTTGGTGGAATTGTGAACACATCCAGCCATTCTGGAGAGCAATTTGGAACTATGCCCAAAAAGTTATCAAACTGTGCATACCCTTTGACCCAGCAGTGTTACTACTGGGCTTATACCCCAAGGAGATACTAAAGAAGAGAAAGGGACCTGTACGTGCCAAAATGTTTGTGGCAGCCCTGTTTGTAGTGGCCAGAAGGTGGAAAATGAATGGATGCCCATCAATTGGAGAATGGTTGGGTAAATTGTGGTACATGAATGTTATGGAATATTATTGTTCTGTAAGAAACGACCAGCAGGATGAATACAGAGAGGATCGGCGAGACTTACATGAACTGATGCTGAGTGAAATGAGTAGAACCAGGAGTTCATTATATACCTCAACAACGATACTGTATGAGGATGTATTCTGATGGAAGTGGATTTCTTCGACAAAGAGAAGATCTAACTTAGTTTCAATTGATCAAGGATGAACAGAAGCAGCTACACCCAAAGTAAGAACACTGGGAAATGAGTGTAAACTGCTTGCATTTTTGTTCTTCCTGGGTTATTTATACCTTCTAAATCCAATTCTCCCTGAGCAACAAGAGAACTGTTCGGCTCTGCACACATATATTGTACCTGTGTCATATTTACTGTGACATATTTAACATGTATAGGACTGCTTGCCATCTGGGGGAGGGGGTGGAGGGAGGAGGGGAAAAATCAGAACAGAAGTGAGTGCAAGGGATAATGTAAAAAATTACCCTGGCATGTGTTCTGGCAATAAAAAGTTATTTAAAAAAAAAAAAAAAGAAAAAAAAGAAAAATTACCCATGCATATGTTCTGTCAATAAAAAGCTATAATAAAAAAAAATTTAAATAAAAGTGAGCTTGTTATCTAGTAATTATTTCTAAGGCTGAGCCTACATGACATCAAAATATCTTGCTAACATATTTGGTCAAAAACAATCAACCAGATAAGTTGTTTGGTGGAACAATCAAAAATTTTTGTTGGACTAAAATTTTCCCTTTTTTATTGATCATTTTGGTATTATACAGACAGAGCTTGTATATCCATATGGGAGTACCACAAAATCATTACCCTTTGTATCATACACAAATATGAACATCATAAAGATATTTTTATTCATCTCACATATCTGGGGATAGAAATGCTGGGGGAGTGAGGAGACATGAAAAGTAAACAGATAAATGGAATTGTTTCTAAATTCTTTGGCAGGGAAATAGTGGAGAATTTGGCAAATATATCAAAGGATCATTAAATAAATTAATTCAGGAAATGTATGATTTAAAAAACCCAAAATAAATTGATTACACAGCAAGAATGGGGTAGAAACCATGGATTACCAGCATGCTCTCTTGGTGTCCTTGTAAAGTTAAGAAAAATCTGAGAAGGTGTCTAGCATGTTGAGTGTAATTCCTTATGGACATGCAGAAGGACATGAATAAGAATTGTATACGATGAGATTTGGAGTTGAATAAGTTGTGGTTTGTCTTATTGGAGAAAAATATCAACAGAGGCGCTTGAGATCCAAAGATTCATCGATTTAGAGCAGAATACTACGCTATAGAGATAATCCAGTCTAACCCACTTTACAAAAAAGAAAACTAAGACTCAAAGAGCAGATATCCCTTGTTTATGGTCACACAAATGATAAGTAAGATATCCAACATTCAAACCTAAACCTTCTGACTCCAAAGCCAGTTCACCATCCCCTGTTTCAAACTGCCAATTTTACCAGAGCATAAAAATGTTTTTCTTCCCCAGCTTATCCCATGTAATCATGAATATTTTATTTCTAGTGGATGTGAATGTATATGAATCATGGGATTCATTTGCTACAGGTTTCTGAATTCTATGCAAAGTAATGGGAATAGTGAGTAAATTTGTGAGTTAGGCAGTGTCCTCTTGTGGTTAGAATAGCTCAGAAACTTTCTTTTTGAAGCAAAACCAATGGGAAACATTAATTTCCCCTAAACGTAGAATATGGTTAAAGGAACACTTAAATGCTTTCTTTGGTACGGGGGCAGCTGAGGACACCTAGCCCAGGGTCTGTCAGGATAAGCTGCCGGTGCCATTAACACTTCTATAGATGAAAAACATTTGGCACAGTTGTGTCTCTTCCTCAGAGTAATGGATGGCCATGTGGGACCATCTAGACAAGATTGTCAGAGGCAGTAATTATTTTTTAAATGATTTGGCTTCAAATCTTTTAAAAGTTTAAAAAGTTGCTCAGAGATGAGCCAGCTTCATCAGTCATGGCTGTATAAGCACTTCGGCAGCCTCCTCTGTCCCATTTTCCCACAGAAGTCAATCTGTGAGCAAAGTGAATTCATTAGTTCCTTCATTGAATGCTTTTTGACTTCTCTTAGGTGCAGAGCATGCTATCTCCGGCTGCTTAGAAAAAGTCTGCACTTGAACATCCCATTATTACTTCAGGCTGAACCAATTGAAACAGAGCTTCTCCCCTCACCATTCTCCTCTCCCTCAAAATGGAAACATTTCCCCCATTACTTTTAAGTTTAGAAAATCAACAAAACAATAAATCAGGCTTTGATTTGTAGCATTTTCTGATTAATAAGGTATAAATGCTCTCTCTGAAAATTAAACAATGATGTGGTTTCAACATGCTTCTGTACCTGCACCCTTATCCTATGTCAGTCACACAAGGGGAAGATGTCGCCATCACTTTTAACTGTCCTAATCTAGGCTCTGAAATTCATTTCTCTGATCAGAATGTCTTATTTTTCTATCTCTCCTTCTGTTTCATTTCCCTTAAAAACTATTATTTTTCCTCATAAGAGTTAACTTCTAGGACCAGCTAGATGGTTCAATAGCTAGAGCATCAGCCCTCAAGTGAAGAGGACCTGAATTCAAATTCAGCCTCAGATATTTAATGTCTACCAGCTATGTGAGCCTAAGCAAGTCACTTAACCTCAATTACTTCACCAAAAAAACCCACAACTTTTTTTCTTAATAAGAGTTAAGTTCTTTGGAGCTTGCATTGATCCCCTGATTCTGATCCCATCTCCATTTCCCAGCGTTGATCAATAGCCATCAATTTATGGTAAATCAATTCCATATTACTGTTCTGTAAGAAATGACCAACAGGATGATTTCAGAAAGGCCTGGAGAGACTTACACGAACTGATGCTAAGTGAAATGAGCAGGACCAGGAGATCATTATATACTTCAACAACAATACTAGATGATGACCAGTCCTGATGGATCAGGCCATCCTCAGCAATGAGATCAACCAAATCATTTCTAATGGAGCAGTAATGAACTGAACTAGCTATACCCAGAAAAAGAACTCTGGGAGATGACTAAAAACCATTACATTGAATTCCCAGTCCCTATATTTATGCACACCTGCATCTTTGATTTCCTTCACAAGCTAATTGTACAATAATTCAGAGTCTGATTCTTTTTGTACAGCAAAATAATGTTTTGGTCATGTATACTTATTGTGTATCTAAGTTATATTTTAATATATTTAACATCTACTGGTCATCCTGCCATTTAGGGGAGGGGGTGGGGGGGGTAAGAGGTGAAAAATTGGAACAAGAGGTTTGGCAATTGTTAATGCTGTAAAGTTACCCATGTATATATCCTGTAAATTAAAGGCTATTAAATAAAAAAAAAAAAAAGTAAATCAATTCCAAATTTTCTTTAATACCAAAATTTACCCAGATTTTCCACATTTATAGCAAAATATAACTTGGCTTCTTTGGTTGAATGTTGGTATCATTTCTCTAGTAGGTTATCCTCTCATTGAATTGTCCAACAAAAGGCCTTCACAAATAGACTTTGAAATCAGAGATCTTCCTCTCCTAATAGTGGCAAGCATCAAAGAATGACATAGATTTCCCATCTAGTCATCTAGCTAACTTCTCTAATCATGAAGACAGATTGGTGTTAGAATGCTGACTTTTATTTTGTTTATTTTTCAATTTTTCAATATTTTTATTTAAAGTTTTGCATTCCAAATTCTATTCCTCCTTTTCCCCCTCCCTAAGAGTATATATAAGCAATATATAGGTTATACTTGTACAGTTAGGTACATTTCCATATTAGTCATTTTGTAAAAGAAGACACAAAGAAAAAAATGAAAAAGAAGGATGTGAAAAATAGCATGTTTCAGTTTGTAATTAAACAGTATCAGTTCTTTCTCTGGAGGCATTCTCACTATGCTTCATTATAAATCTCTTGGGATTGTCTTGGATCACTGTATTTCTGAGATTAGCTAAGTCATTCACAATTTTTCATCAAACAATACTGCTGTTACTGTGTACAATATTCTCTTTGTTCTACTTACTTCACTATGCATCAGTTCATGTAAATCTTTCCAGATTTTTCTGAAATCAGCTGCCAGTAATTTCTTATAGCACAATAATCTTCCATTGCAATCACATCACAGTTTGTTTAGTCCTTCCCCCAACTGAGGAGTATCTCTTTAATTTCCAATTCTTAGCCACCACAAAAAAAGTGGTAAATATTTTTGTACAAATAGGTCCTTTTGAAGCAGTCCTAAATGGTGGGTGTGGGGCAGAGAGAAGCTGAAGAAGTGATAAAAATTTGTCAGGAAGAAGGCTTTGATAATCAAGATTAGTTTAGTTCCCTGGTCTCATCCTCCGGAGGTAATCCAGTTAGAAATCCAAGTTATGTCTAGTCCCTGAGATTAAATTCTCTCTATAAATTTACTTATGGCCCATTCCATGGCCACTGCTCTTGTTTGGGTCAGTCTGCCATTGCACTCTGCCTCATAGTGCCTTTTTCCTTATTCCTCTCTAATGCCCCTCTCTCCTAACCCCACCATGTCTTGTAAGGCATTCCCTAACTCTACAATGCTTCTCAATTCCACTTTTCCTCCTTGTAGCTAGCTAACATTTTTTAGGGTGCTAAGTCCTTAAGGATTTAGTCT
Source organism: Sarcophilus harrisii (assembly GCF_902635505.1). Classification (NCBI taxonomy): domain Eukaryota; kingdom Metazoa; phylum Chordata; class Mammalia; order Dasyuromorphia; family Dasyuridae; genus Sarcophilus; species Sarcophilus harrisii. Next base: position 470,228,896 of record NC_045427.1, on the reverse strand, counting down.
GCCAGCTAAGGGCAACCTCATGAGGTGTTTCCTTTTTCCAGATAAATGACAAGTTCCCTAGTGGATTTTTCCATCATTACTTATTAAAACACCTTTGTATATTCTCCCAACTTTTGTTTCATATTTACCATTCCTGATGTCTACTGTATCATTCATTTTGCCTGTAACCTTTTTCCTAAATAAATCTGTCTTTAAAAAAAAAGGCAATTGTGAATTCTTCACATGACCAAACCTCAACTTTTGGTATCTGTCATCATCTGGTGCCTACATCAGTCACATCACTTTTCCCCTTTTTTGGATGTTTTTGGAATAGAGGCCGAAAATGCATTCTTTTAAAGGAGTCTGTGAACTAAACAAACAAAATCATGTTCCCTGAGGCTATCCCTTTGTTTCCTACATTTTCCCATATGAGTCTCATTTCATCTTCATTATTTCAAAAGGTTTTGTTAATCCCACCCTCATAAGAACCACAGCCCTCTACATTCAGTCCATTGATTAGGGTTGGCTCTGGGACTAATTGTGATTTTAAAATTACTGGTTATTGAGGAATATATTGCTAGACAACTACTTGACCCATTAATCAAGGATCATAAAATCAAAGATTTAAAACTAGAAGGGATTTTAGGAATCATTATGTCCAAACAGCTAATTTTTACAGTTAGGGAATTAGAAGCTCAGAGATGCTAAGTGACTTATCCAAAATCACAGAGCTAATGAGTAAATGAAAGGACAGGACCCCATCCATTATACCTTATAAAGATAATGTGGCATGAGATTCCAAGACGGCTGCTGTTCCTCCAGCATGGCTGCCATGGGCAATGGCATCGTCCCAGGCAGGCCTCTCATCTCCTCCTCAGTCATCCTTTCTCTCACTAGGAAGGCATTAAAATTTTCTCATTAACTCCTCTTATGCAGAAGGAGGCTTAATAACTAGCTTCTAAACAGCCCTATTAAGCTCTTCAAAATATGTTACTGCTTCAATTTCCACAATATAGCTATCAATTCACCTTCTCTGGTTACCACAGACAGTATTTGACATTTCCCCAAAGGGTTCCTACCTCTGTAATGTTTTTCTAATTCCTTAACTATAACATTAACTAGGTGCCCCACTAAACCTACAATCCTCAATGAGGGTCAAAGTATTGCCACTGGGCACCAGTTCTCCAAGAACAATACTCGGGGTAACTAAAAAATAGTTATACACTGACGGTTTCCCAAAGTCACTTCAGCAATAAACAATTTCTCTGACAATTGATTCTGGTCATTTCAAATTATTCATCTGATTTAAAGGTTTCAATGGAAAATTTTTGATGTCAGTCTTTGGGTATCTCTAATAGATTTAGTTTGACCCTAGTATTCAAAATGATCTTACTAAAAGAACAAAAATAATTAGGACTATTCCAGATGAAGTCTTCTAAACTGGCTACTTCCACAGTGTCAGGTGCATAGCACTTAATCATATATTTCAGTCCACAATTCATCATCATACTTCTGTCCCTGGCTCCCCTGGAACTGATGAAATTTTGCTTTATCTTTGAAACAATACAAATCTGCAGGCCCCTTCTTAGCTGTCTCCTCACCATGCTCCATCAGAGGTTGTCCCCTTCTCCTTTCATTACTCCTCAAAAATTGTCTTCTCCCATTAGAAAGGAAATAAAGGGAAGGATTGTCTTGTTAGCTTTTGTTTGAAACCCCAAATCTTAGCAAGGTGCCAGGAAAATAGTAAGTGTTTAATGTTTTATCTCCCTATTATAAACTCCCTCTTCTACCAGATCTCCTCTGATATAGCTAGAACAACTCACATGACATCATTGGAAAGAACATTTATTTTGAATAAAATGCAAGGTATATAAAAGGGAGTTCAATCAAACATGCCTTATTGTGCAAACCTACTCCCTCCCAACACACATCTCCTGAGAACAGCTTATCTCAACTCTGTTTCCACAACACATTAGGGGCAACATCTATCAAGGGACTCATGGAAGTTGGGTAGGGGGAGTTAATGTCCAAAATAGTGGCTTCTCAGCAGAGCACTGAAAGCTAGACATCCACAGCAATATTGAAACAGGAAATTGAGAGAAACTTTAAAGTATATTTCCCAGCACAGCAAATGAGTGAACACTATTTTTCCTCCATCACATTATTTTGGCTCTACTATGCTATCCATGCTTGATTCTCCATTTCATCCCACTGTAAGATATCCATCTTCCTTCAAAATTGGGTCAACTAGGGGCAGCGAGGTGGTGCAGTGGACCTGAGTTCAAATCTGGCCTCAGACACTTAACACTTCCTAGCTGTGTGACCCTGGGCAAGTCACTTAACCCCAAATGCCTCAGCAAAAATTAATTAATTAATTAATTGTTGCCTCAAAATGAATCCTGGAGTGACAGAACTAACAAAAAAAAAACCAAAAACCAAAAAACAGAATGAAAATTTTTCAGCCCAAGACAACTTAGGTTATCTAGAAAAGTCTGTTTCCTTAAAGTGATAGTAGAGTGAAGTGTCCTGCAAAGGTTGTGACTAGCAAGTCACAAGAAGGCTTTGGAGATAACTGATAACTTTGGAGGTAATTGGCAGTGGGGCTTCCTGAGCTGTCAGTACACAGATGACGATTGAAAGGGATCCCTTGTGGGCACTCACTGTTGCCACTGCATTGCTCATATGAAGTTCCTCATCACAGTCCCAGGCAAGAAGAAGCACTAACACATGTGCTTATATGAGCCTATAGCTGGTTACAGTCGCAGGGCAGAAAAGAAAGCTTGTGGTCATTCACAGAACAGACCACAGCCTAGGAAAGCAGTGGCTGTATCTCTACTTTTATCATACATTTTTGGAAAAACTAAAGACTTAAAGACTTTCTGAAAATATCTACACAAAAAAACTAAAGCTTGAGGCCATGATCCCTCTGCATTGGGAGTAAACCTTAATATTAAGATAAAGTTGAAAGTTAAGAAATAGACTGGGAAAATGATTAAACAACAACAACAAAATGTTTACAAGCAAGGTCAAAACACAGGCTTAGAAGAATACAACAAAGCCAAAACAGTTAGATTCAAAACCTCAAAGATAAATACATACTGGTCTGAGACACACACAAAAAAAGAACTCTTGAAAGAGCTCAAAAAGATTTTTAAAATCAAATAAGAAAGGGAGAGGGGAAAAAATTGGAAAAGAAACTAGAGTGATGTGACAAAATCATAAAAAAAGAGTCAACAGCTTAATAAAGAGACAAAATTTTCTTCAATAAATAACATCCTGAAAACTAGAATAAGTCAAATAAAAAAAAAAAAAGTAGAATTGGTCAAATGGAAAAAGATTTTTTTAAAAAACTCACTGAAAAAAATAATTTTTAAAAAATTAGAATTAGGTAAGCAAAAACTAATGACTTTATTGAGACACCAAGAAACAATAAAACAAAATTAAAATAATGAAAAACTAAAATAAAATGAGAAATATCTTATTGGAAAAACAACTGATTTGGAATATAAATCAAGGAGAAATAATTTAAGAATTATTGGATGCCTAAAATCTATGAAAGCCTAGACATCATATTTCAAAAAATTATCAAAAAAAACTATCCTGATATCTTAGATTCAAAGGTAAAACAGAAATTGAAAGAAGCCATAAATAACTTCCTGAAAGAAAATGCAAATAAAAACTCTCAGGAATATTGCAGCCAAATTTCAGAGATATAAGGTCAAGGAAATAGCCAGGGTAAAATCAGAATGGAGGGAAACCCAGAGTTAATAATCATAACTATGAATATGGGTGGGATGAACTCACCCATAAAATGGAAGCAGTATATTAAAAACCAGAATTCCACAATATTCTGTGTAGAAAAATATACTTGAAGAGAGACACAAAGTAAAAATAATGGGCTGGAGCAGAAACCATTATGCTGCAGCTAAACCTGAAGGTATAGCAATCACGATCTCAGACAAAAAAAAAAAAAAAGCAAAAATAGATCTAATTAAAAGAGATAAAAACAGAAGCTACATTTTGCTAAAAGGTACAAAAGACAATGAAGTAATATCAATTCTAAATATATATGCACCAAATATTATATCATCATTTCCCCCCCAAAAGGCAGAAATTAAGGTCTTTATTTAATTATCTGAATTATAGTTGACCACTTTACCAAGTGCCAATAGTCAGTCACCTGCCAAACCCATACCAAGTTCTCGGTATATCTAACAAATAGAGTCTGGTCATCAGCAGATCAGGCTAGGGAGTGCATTGGGGAGGCTGAGTCTTTTGCTGGTACTGACCACTTCTTGTTTAAGCTTGTCCACAGTGACTTAGCCCTCTAGGTCTCAGATCTTGATGTTGGGCTCAGTGGCAGCATAGAGTCAGTAATGACTGAGACTGAAGCAAAGGCACTGATGATATTAACACCATCCAGATTACTGAGGTGCCTCATGGACCCTCAGAGATCCCTCAGCATAGCCTGACCATCCTTGCCTCCTGAGGCACAAAGAGAGCCATGAAAAGGAGCTGCCACTGTGTTAGGTAGTCCATGGGACCATTGTCATTTGTCTTCAGTAATGACCAACTTAAACCAGTCATGGGAAACAATGATGGGGTTGCTGCTGGTGGGTAAAAAATGGACACATGACACCCACTTTAAGGTCTTATCCCAGGAACCCAGGAATCTGGCAGTTGTCTGAAGAGAAGGCTACACTCAGCACATCCTTGGTGCAACCAGTAAAGTGCTTGGTAGTAGTACCAGTTGTGAGATCCTATAGTCTTAGAGTGACATTCCAGGAGACTGAGGGAGCAAACTGTGAGGGTCATCACATCACACAAAGTGTGAATGACCCCTGGAGCATACTGGGGATTTCCACAATTTGTTTCATCTCTGGGAAGCTTACATAAGATAATGATCTTATCTCAGGAAGTGGACAGGATGGCTGAGAAATGGGGAGTCATGGTGATCTGTGTCACCCAGCCATTGTGAGCTTTAAAGATATCTCAAGGTGTCATCTGTTCAGTCTTGATGATGAGACCTTGGGGAATTGCTTCAAGAAGAAGGATGGATCTAGGTTGCATGAAGAGAAATGGGTCAGCTCTCTGTCATACCAGCAGAAAGAAAAGGACTAGTATTCATGTTCTTAAAGGAAAAGTTAAATGAGTCGCCAAGGGAAAATAAAATTATACTAGTCGGGGAACCTCAATTTTCCCCTCTCAAAATTAAATAAATCTAACCATAAAATAAACAAGAAAGAAGTTAAGAGATGAATTTTAGAATTTTAGAAATTTTAGACATTATTTTATCTAAATTTTAGATTTTAGAATTTTAGAAATTTAGAATTTTAGAAAATTAGATATGATTGCTTTCTGGAGAAATGTGGATAGGAATAGAAAGGAATATACATTTTCTTAGCTGTACATGTACAACACAAAAATTGATCATGTTTTATGGCATTAAAAACCTTACAATCAAATGCAGAAAGTCAGAAATATTCAATCCATTCTTTTCAGATCATAATACAGTAAAATTTACATACAATAAAGAGCCATGGAAACATAGATTAAAAATTAATTGGAAACTAAATAATTTTAAAGAATTAGGGAGTCAAAGAACAAATCATAGAAACAATAAATAATTTCATTAAAGAAAATAATAACAGTGTGACAACAAAACAAAATTTATTGGATGCAAAGAAATATAGGAAATTTTATGTCTCTAAATGCTTACATCAGTAAACTAGAGAAAGAGCAGATCAATGAATTGGGTATACAACTAAAAAAATTAGAAAAACAGCTGACTTTAAATCTCTTATTAAATATCAAGTTGGAAATCCTGAAAATCAAAGGAGAGATTAATAAAAAAAAAAAAAGTAAGAAAACCATTAAACTAAAATAAAACTAGGATCTGGTTTTAAACAAACAAACAAACAATAAAATAGATAAACCCACTGACTAATTTGCTTTAAAAAAAAAAAAAGGAAGAAAATTAAATTACCAGTATCAAAAATGAAAAAGGTAAATTTATCACCAATGAAGATGAAATTAAAATTATCAGTAGGAGTTATTTTGCTCAATTGTATGCCAATAAATCTAAGTCAAATAGATGAATATTTATATTCTATATATTGCCTAGATCAATGAGCTCACTAAAAAAAAAAAAAAAAAAAAAAAAAAAAAAAATCCCCTAGGACCAGATAGATTTACAAGTGAATTCTGCTAAACATTTAATTAAACTCTTTAGAAAATAGGAAAAGGAATCCTACCAAATTCTTTTTATGACACAAATATTGTATTGATACCAAAATCAGAAAGAGCCAAAACAGAAAAAGAAAATCACAGAATAATTTTCCTAATGAATACTGATGTAAAAATAAATAAAACATTAACAAGGGGATTATGACAATATAATCAAAAAACCAAACATTACAACAACTATGTGGGAATTATACCAGGAATTCAAGAATGGTTCTATATTAAGAAAAGTATTAGCATAATTGACCACATCAATAATAATACCAACAAAAATCATGTGATTATCCCAATAGATGCAGAAAAGGTCTTTGGCAAAATACACCTGTTCCTGTTAAGAATAACAACAACACTAGAGAGCACAGAAATAAGTAGAGCTTTCCTTAAAATGATTAGTATCTATCCTAAATCATCAGTAACCATTATCTCTAGTGGAGATAAGCTAGATAAGATCATCAATAGAGAAAGGATGACAATCATCACTACTATTGTTCTAAAAATGCTAGCTATGGCAGTAAGACAAGTAAAAGAAATTAAATGCATTAGAATAGGCAATAAGGAAGCAAAACTGGGGCCAGCTATCCCAGGACAGCAGAGGATTAAAATTTCAGAGTTAAATTATATATCTCAAGCCAATTTCATAATCTTGTCCCTTAAACCCAGCTACAACATGTAGCCTAGGACCCCAAAGTCTGAGATAACACAGACAGGGATCACTGTTGGGGGAAAATATGTATGATTTTGCAATGCCTTTGTTACTTACTCTCCATGAGGTCTAGGTCTACACACCTAGGCTCAGGGTCTAAGAAATCTTCTACCCCACCACTACCTCCAACTGCTGCAGTCTTTTAGACCAAAAGGCTCTGACACTGCTTGTCCTTGACTGACACTTCTAGCATTGAGGCTGGGGGCATGGTCCAAAGGAAAAATAAATGAATATCCAAACAACTCCCTCCATCCTTTCATCTCCAGATAACAAAGTCCATTAGGAGATGTGGGATATCTAAAATGATCACATTTCTCTCTAGAATCTCTCTGGAAAGGGGCAGCTTTGGGTCTGTCAATTCCCTTTAAGCCAACCCTCAGCTGACAAGAGAAGCAAAGACAACAATCATCCTGTATCACTTCTCTTCTATGAGGTGTTAATGATTATGTCCCAAGATAGGTTTCCCACCCTGTTCTCTCAAGGGGATCAAAATGTCAAACAAAGACTCTTCTCTCTGTATGACCATCAGTTTCATGGGACATCTCTCCTACATTACTATTTCTATTTCATGCACCACCACCCCACCACTCTACCAGTTTTGTTACCCCAATCATCTTTGACTCTTCCCTCTTCCAATATGAAGTCCATTTCCAAGCTTTGTCTATTCTAGCCCTGTAACATCTCTTACACTAGCCCCCCCTCTCCACTCCCATTTCCATCTTCCAAATGGTCTTTTTGCCTGCCTTCAGTCATTTTAGTCATATAAGAACAGAGAGCTACCCTCGGAGTCAAGAATACCTGATTTCAAATCTAGTCTTATCTACCTCTGAGCATCATTGTGAAGATCAAATGTAATAATATTTGTAAAGAACTTAGTACAGTGTCTGTACACAGTAGGTATTTAATAAATGCTTGTTTCTTTCCTTCCTTCTCATCCATCTCTTTCTTTAGTCCAAACTACTTGCTGCCTGAGAAATCTTCCAAATGTATTAATACAGTCGTTTTTCTCCTCCACTCTAAAACTTTCCGTTGTTCCTCATTGCCTGTAGTTAAAGTATTTGGGCATTGAAGACCTTGAATAATCTGATTTCATACAATAATCTTATTTCTCCCATCTCTGTACCTTTGCTTAAATCATCCACATATTTAGAATGAACTTCTCCATATCCCACATCTCCTCTGGAAATCCTGCCTTCAAGACTACCTCTTTCACAAAAGCCGGCCTTCTTACCAGATGAAAATGATCTTTCTCCAGTTTTCTCTCAGCCATTTACCTGGATCTCGCCTTTGCACTTAGCTTCTCAAATTATCTCTTGCTTAATCTACTAGATGTCACATTCCTCTTCTCATCCACAAAATGTAAGCGCAAGGACAAGAACTTATATCCACAGAGGGCTAGCCTTTAAAAAATGCTTGTTGAATGGAATCGAATTTGTTAAATTCAATTAATTTTTAAATTGATTTGAAGGTGTATTTGACTGGATTTTTTTTTGCAATTCCCAAATTTTATTAATTATTATAAATAAAATATTCATTGCTCCAATGAGTTTTTTTAAAAAAAAGACAACCTTGATCTTGGTCTGAAAATGTTTGTTTTCTCTCCGAAGTATTTACAATTAAATTATGAATGACTTGGAGTTTTGTGTTTTCAGGAGGGGAAAATCTTAAAGAAAAAGTCTATTGATGAATATGTGGGCATTTTTTCCCATTAGCCTTAGTTTGTGTTTCTGTATTAATAAGAAAAAAATCAGAGCATATCTGAGCACATGGTGAGCTGATGCTTTATTAAAAAATTTTATTGGCTTTTAACATTGACTTTTCTTGGAGATAAATTTCTGACAACATTATATTAAAAGGTTAACAAACCAAAGTGAAATGCCTTCATTGATCTCTAAGGTATCTTAAGGTACAATCAAGTTCATATATACAGTATGGTCACATACATTTTTTACTCTTTTCATGTAATTAATTTGTTTAGAGGAGCAGATTCAGAACTTCACATACAACCTTTTTGTGGGACCACTTCTTCTGGGATTTGTGTAGGAAATAAAGTTTTTCACATACAGTGGCAACCTGATCTAAGGATTTTGCAGGGACTTTTTGTTTTTGTTAAGGCCTCCTGCATAAATTTGTAAAAATCCCTTAAGCTTTTTCACAAACGTTTGTGAAACTTTTGTCTTTTAAATTTGTTCACCAAAATTAAGTCTAGTTTTAAGTTTACTGAAAAATGAGCAGCCTTTTTAAAAATGACCAGAATTGCCATGGGTAATTCTAGGAAGGAGCTCCATCAGAATTCCAAGGTCAAGTGTTGATAGGTTGATTATAGTTTTAGAGCCAGAACGTTGGAAGGGAACTATAAAGGGAGAGCATCTAATCCAAACCCCTCATTTTACAGATAGAGAAACTGAAGTTTAGAGAGATTAAGCATTATACCCAGGATCACACAAGTAGTAAATGGCAAAATGGGTTTTTGAACCCCAGTTCTCTGACTAAATCCAAGACTCTACTTTTGTAACTACACATGAGTTAGGGATAACTTGAAAAAAAAAAAAAAGGATTTCATTTAAGCCCCTTGAATTATTGAGAGACTAGCTGAAATACTTTGTTGAGTGCTGCTTTGGAGACCAATCTTGTGAACCTGCTCTTGTAATAAGAAACCAGGAAAATTCACCTCAGAAATAATTTGTTTATTTTTCAGTCACTTATGTCTAATCTTAATGTACGATCTGCCATGCCTATCTCTACAGTGCCCCGGGTCTGCAGACTTGTCCGACTTCATAGCATCACAGAATTCAAGCTGGAAGGGACAAACTTATTCATCCGAAGCTTAAAGGAACTCTTGTAATTCAACCCTGTCATTTTTCAGAAGAAGCAGGTTTAGGCTTAGGTTACTTGCTTGAGATTAACCAGGTAATGAATAGCAGAGGATGTATTTAAACCCGGGTCATCTGCCATGTGAACTCTATAAATTGGGATCAGGACAGGTATTCACAGTAACTTCAGGAAACTGGGGATACTTTTTTTCTACTAAATAATTCAGATTTAAATAAATTCTTTAACTATTCTACACAATTTGCGGAGACCAGATAGTCTTCTCATCTGATAAGGAGTTAAGTAAACTCTCCAGACAAAAAAGAATGGAGTTTTTCTTACTCATCTGATGGGAACTTCTTGCTCTACCCCCAAATCTTTCTGTTGGGCTATCCACCTGCATGCATCCAGAGCTAAAAGAGTGCTCGGAGGTCATGTAATCTCATTCCTTATCACACAAGGAGTAAGTAACCGAGTCCAGACTCGAAACCCTGTTCCTCAGACGCCAGATTCGGCACTTTCCATTTCATGGAGTTCCCTTTATTTCCAAATCCTTCTCCCCAGCCAAGCCCCGGAGCCGGCCAGCTGACAGAATGAGAGCATCGTCCCTCCAGAGGTCATCTGGTCCAGCCCCCTCCCTCCAGGCAGGTCTCTACCTAAATTGTCCGAGACAGAGCTTTCGGCTCTCCGGGCCCGGCTTGCTCCGAGCGCCCCAGCAGCCGGGCAAAGTTTTGTGCTGACTCTGGAGCCGCGTCAGCGGCGCGGCCGCTCGCTCGCTCGCTCGCTGCCGGGGAGCTCAGGAGGGAATCATTAGTGCCCGCGGAGCCGAGGAGCGAGCGCAGCTCGCGGGCGGAGGCCTCAAGGCCTGTGGCAATTAATCACCTCCCCCCGCCGGCGCCAGCTGTCTCAGATGCGGGCATCCTCCCGGGGGCCCTTTAATTGTCCCGGGAGAGTGCAGGTGGGCTAGGGGCCACCTGAGCTACCTAGCGGCCGCTGCGCTTCCCCACCCGCACTTTTATTTTATTTTTACAGTATTCAAATATCTCTCACTTATTTCTTCGAGCCGGTTATTGGTATAAAGGTTGAAGCTCAGGCAAGCTTAACTGTTATGCGGAATGACCTTTACTTTTAATATTAATATATTATTGTAAAGTCTATGCGAATCATGAATGCAATTTTGGTATTCATATCAAATGCCATGCACTGAACCTCTTGCAACTTTTTCCCCCTAGTCTTCCAGCGGGCTGCAAACTGGGTGAATTAATATGCGTCATCTGCCTTTCCCCTTTATTTACTTAGAGAGGCTGGCCAAGCAACTTTATCAAGAGTAACATTATCAAGGGCTTTCCTGAGAGCTTCTTTATCATATTCACACCCGTGTCTGCTCAACACTTGTCAGTGTCAATCAAATCGCAATAATACGCAGATGATTTGCTCATTTGGGTTAATAAAATCTCTCTGCTTATTTGCGCTGCTTCCATTACACCACATAATTGCCGAGCCGCCGAGGTGAAAGGCAGCCAGTTGCCTGGGGGATAAGAGGAGACTATTGCTATATGAAGGATTTGTTTCTTTGCCTCTGTCTCTCCCTAGTCACTCATATTCCTAAAATTAATATTGTATTTGAATCCAGCCCTGCTATTCTTATGCAGGCTAACATTGTTATTACTTATTATTTGGATGTGAAGTCATTTATTTTTAGTTTTATGTCCAAGCTGTCAAGCTAAATTTCATTGTGAACTGCCACATGCAATTTTTAACTGCCATTTAAGGCGAGATTCAAACTCTAAATTATGGAGTGAGCTTGTTCAAAGGGCCAGCCTGACAGGAAGTGCAGCAAGGAGTCCTTATTTCCCTAGAAATCAAAGCGTCTACCTGTTATTATTTTTTGTGGTATGGAAAATGTGCAGCCTTAGTACTTTCTAATCATCTTGATATCGGCCGGACACGGTGATTCAGGTACAGAGAGAAAGGGACTGTTGATACAGAGGAGAAGCCCTCAGGCTGCTCAGTGTGAAGCATCGTTTCCTCAAAGTGGCAGAGCCCAACCTGGCAGCTGCTCCTCCACCGGCAGCCCAGGTCTCTTCTTAGACAATCTCCTACCAACACCAGAGGTGGATGGGAGATGGTCCCCTGGCCAAGGCAGGTTTTCTGGGTAGCTGCCAGCCCCCAGAGAAATCAGGCTCATTCATCCTCTCAAAGCAGAGCACAGAGAGTCCAGGGGGTAGAGTCAGGCATCCTTGTAATTCCTCTGGCCTGCGTTGCTACCATTCTCAATAGGCAAGGCCCTGAGGAGCTTTGCTATCAGTCCAGTCTGGAAACCCTCTTTGAGCTGGATGGAGAGAGCACCTTCAAGGAAAAGTCTAAAGGGCAAGGATCTGCCTAAGATGTGCCGTACAGTTCTTGAGGAAACTCCATTATGTATTTCTGATAGGAGTTGTTTTTAATGTTTTGATATTTAATATTGTTGGTCATTTTTAGTCATGTCCAGCTCTCTGTGATTCCATTTGGGGTTTTCTTGACAAATATACTAGAGGGTTTTGCCATTTCCTTCCAGTTCATTTTACTGATGAGGAAAGTGAGGCAAATGTGGTTAAGCGACTTGCCCAGGGTCATATATCTCCTAAGTGTGTGAGACCAAGTTTGAACTCTTGTTTTCCTGACTCCAGGCCAGGCATTCTATACCAACCGTGCCACCTAGATGCTCTTGTTATTTAATATAGAGTTCTCTTGATAGAAAAAGTATAACTGGATTATGACAAAGAAGCCATGGTTAAGCAACCAATCTGACATAAAAATATTTGATTAAAATATAAGAAAGATTTTTAAATACCAATGGGGAGAAACTAACTCCTGGGATTCTTCTAAGATTGCCCTGTCACAACAGAAAATATTTTCAAAAGGCCTGAGTTCCCAGGACTAGATGATAAATGTCAGAGTTGGAAGGAAGAATTGATGTGGCAATAAGGGTTCAAGAAGAATCAGATAATTTTACTGGTAGATCTGCTTTATCCCAGTAAAATTATCTGATTCTTCATGTTTTGAAAAAAAAGACACATTCCCTACACTTTTTTTTTTTTTTTCAAAACATGAAGGGAGTAACTCTTCTCAAAACATAGTACTTGGTGAGAATCCCTAATAATATGTGCTAAAGGAGAGCTGTCTCATGTCAGAGCAGCATCTAGTTGGCAAGGTCAGATACCTCTCCCTAGCTTCAGCCGTCCTGATTTTCCTTTATGGAGATGAAGGTGAATGTAAGAAGGAAATGTTGATGTTTAGAGAGAACTCTTTCAGTCAGGCCCATCCTCCCCTCTGCAAGTCAGCCATATTTTGCCTCAGATTTCTCATCTCACTGTTTGGAACCAGGGTGATTAAGCTTGCCCTCAAGAGAAAGATCAATCAAACAATCAACAACTATATTTTTTTAGCTCCTTACTATGTGCCAGACACTGTGCTTGGCACTGAGAATACAAGTAAAAAGAATGAAACATGGAGAGCTGACTCGAGTCAGTGGGCTTAGATTCCAAGCCTATTCTCTATGGAAGCTTGAACCTCAAGTTCTTCATTTATAAAAGGAGGGGGTTAACACAGATGATCTTTGGCCAGCTCTAAATTGATATCCTATGACTCTAAAAAAAGGTAAGTGATAATGTAGATGCTATTTATTTGATGCCGTGACATACAGTCATGGACGCACTCCTCTCAGATTGGATTTCCTGTTTGTTCTTCTAATGTCGTGTCTTTCTGGGCTGGCCCAGCCTGGACAAACTTTTGGTTGGTTTCTGCTACCTAAGTTCAACTTTAACATGAACACTAGGACCAATCCCCAGGATTCATTGCAAGCAATAGGAGTCTGAGCAAATGGATAGTTAGATTCCTCCTCCTCAGCTCCGTTGATCCTTTCTAATCTCTGGTATTAAAAAGGCCTTAATTCTAAATACACACACTTTGTCATGGAGGCTGATTTGGCTTTATGAAATGTAATATCTATTTGGAGGGCAAATGCGGCTGCGGTTGCTGTGGTAGATGAAGAATGATCCCTACATAACGCTGAAGATATTAGATAAAGGAAGAGTCCCCTCGCCCAGTCTCACTTCTCATTTCCCTGCTTGGCAGATTTTGATTGCCTAAATCATTGGCACTACTATTTATAATGCAATATGCAGGTGCTCTTTCCATAAGATCGTGGAAAATGAGAATTGCAAGGGACTATAAGTCATTTAATCTATATCGAATCCACTTGATATAAATATGCCAGATAGGATTCCTCTGCACCTCCTAGGTCTCCCTGGACTGTAAAAATGGCTAAATTGTGATGAATTAATGAATGAAAAAGCATTTATTAAGCACCTACTATGTTTCAGCTACATTTCAGTGCTGAATATAAAAACAGAAAAGCTGAAAGAGCTTCTACTCTCAAGCAGCTTATTTTCTAATTGAAGGGAGACAATATATATCAGAGGTTTCAGTTGCAAGGCAGATGAAATGATCCCATGGTCTCTAGAATTCAACATCAAAGTTTCTTTTATGACATTTTGACTGATAAAAATTTTTCTAATGTTGAGATATTTGACAGCAACAAGGACTTGAAGGGGTGAGAACTTTTCCAAGGTTTCCATAACTATGGTTCCTGAGGAAGCAGGGCCTGTATCACATGGAGAAGCAATTGTTAAGTCATATGTCCATAGAAGATGAATCTTTAAATCACAGGTTCTTAATAGACTTCCATGAGTTTTTTTTTCAGAGAGTCTATGAACTTGGAATGGGAAAAAAATTACATCTTTATTTCAATAATCCATTTCTTTTGTAAGTCTATGTATTTTATTATATGCATTCAAAAACATCACTCTGCAAAAGAACCATAGACTTCATGAGTCTGCTTAAAGGATCCATGACACACATAAAAAGATTAAGAATCCTTGATCTAGATAACAGCTGTGGTTAAAGAACCACATTCCCTTAAGAGTTGGCCAGAGTGAAAAATTTGATTAGAAACTCAGTAGACCTAGTAGTCTTTCCTCAAATTGAGCAGTTGGTAGACAAGAAAGAAAAATATTGGTAGATAAAGCTTGTACACTAATTGCCATGTCTACAGAGGAGATGTCTATGAATTCAGCTAGAAAATTAACTCCCAAAGGAAAATAGTGCAAATTATAGATGTATTCCTACTAGGTACCTTTCATTCCTACTTATTTTCATGGTTTTCTTTGAGATTTTTTGATATGTAGGATATAGTCTTCATATGATTCTATCATATGAATTTTGTTCTTATTTTTTTCTAGTTCTATAAAGTGATCCTTTGGTAGTTTTAGTGATATGTCATTGAATTAGTAAATTAATCTAGGTAAAATTATCATTTTTATAATGTTGACTCATCTTACCCATGAAACAATATTTTTCTAATTATTCAAGGTCTGTCTTAATTTCTGTAAACAGTGGTTTGTAATTATATGTAGTTTTGTGTGCATCTTGATTGGTAGATCTCAAAATATTTTATACATTCCAGTTATTTTTAATGGGATTTCTCTACCTCTTCATGCTGGGTTTTGTTGGCATCCATGTCAAAATAATGATGATTTATTTGTGTGGATTTATTCCATACTCTGAAAGTTTTCTGCAATTATTGTTTCAATTATTTTTAGTTGCTGCTTTGGGATTCTTTAATTATAGTTTCTATATATAGTATAGATTCTATAGATTATAGATAGATGTAGATTCTATAGATATAGATTTTATATATATATCTGCAAAAAGTGATAATTTTACTTCCTTAACTATGCTTATTATTTTAATTTATTTTTTCCTGTTCTTATTGTGATAACCAACTTTATTAGTACTATGTCAAAGAGGAGTAGTGACAATGCTTATTCTCATTTCACCCTAATTTTACTGGGTTATTATATGTAATGTAATGCCAGGTTATTATATGTAATGGTAGCTCTTAGTTTCAGGCGCATACTTTTTATCATTTTAAGTAAAGATTCATATGTTCCTAGGTTTTCTAGTGTTTTAAACAGAAATCAAAGTTGTATTTTTTCAGAAGCTTTTTCTGTATCCATTGATAAAATAATGGTTTTGTTTAGTTTGTTATCAATATGATTAAGTTTATAGTTTTCTTAAAAATATTAAGTCAATGCTCATAAGTTGGAGAATGGCTGAATAAGTTATGGTATATGAATGTAATGCAACATTATTGCTCTATAAGAAATGACAAGCAGGGTAATTTCAGAAAAGCAAGGAAAGGCATAAATTGATGCTAAGTGAAATGAGCAGAACCAAGAAAACACTGTACAGAGCAACAATAAAATTATATGGTGACCAACTATGATGAACCTGGCTCTTTTCAATAATGAGGTGATTGAAGACAATTCAATAGACTTGTGATAGAAAGAGCCACCCACATCCAGAGAGAGATCTATGGAGACTGAATGTGGATCAAAGCATAATTTTCACCTTTTTGTTGTTGTTTTTGTTTGCTTTGTTTTTTTCCTCTCATGCTTTTTTTTTCAATTTGGATCTGATTTTTCTTGTGCAGCATGATAAATATGGAAATATGTTTAGAAGAATTACACATGTTTAAACTTTTTCAGATTGCTCTCTAGGGGAGGGGAGAAGGAGGAAAGGAAAGAGGGATAAATATTTGGAACAGAAGATTTTGCAAAGGTAAATGTTGAAAACTATCTTTGCATGTATTTGGAAAAATAAAAAACTATAAAAATATTAAGTCAATTGTGCTATAGTAAATGAGGAAATAGATGATTTTAAAGAAATGCCAAAAGATATATGTGAACTGATACAGAGTGAAATAAATAGAAACAAAAGAACAATTTAAACTATAACATCAATATTATATTTAAAAAATCATATTGAAGATTTTATAAGCTGATGAAGAATGAAATGAGTACAAACAATACCTAAAGACAAATAATTTTGAAAGCTATAAGAACTATGAGCAATAAAATGAATATCAATGATTCTAGAGAAACAATGTGGAAACATACTATCTACTTTCTAAAAGAGAAGTAATAAATTTAGGGCATACAATGAGATAAATGGACAGACTGACTGACATACATGTATATGAAGTGGTAAATCTTTACATATTTAGAAGAATGAAGGAAATAAAAAACATTTTTGTCAATAGCTCTTTCCTTTCCATAGCTTCTACGTCTCACTGAAAAGACATTTTCCTTTGAATGTTCACTATATTTTATGCCCTTATGTTCCAGACCCATGCCCAGTTGTTTATTCAATAGATGAACAGTTTTGTCAATTTGTTTTTCAAGTAAAATTGCCTTTGATGTCCTAATCTTCTCTAATTTCTCTGTTCTCTTCCTTTTCTATAGAACCAGTTTGTCTCCAGTATTGTCACAAATCCCTCCTGTCATCAGTAAAATAGTCTATAAACTCAATCTTACCTAAGGTATCAGTAGTTTGATGTGCTTTCCTTCTCAGCAGCATTAATATTTTAAAACTGAAATTGGGGGAGAAGGCAATGTTTAAATCACTAGAATGAATGGTAGAATTTTAGGCACTTTATTTAATGACACCTTTCAAACGTTTTTCCAACTCTCTTAAATCATATCATATAGACTACTACCTGTTCCAATTTTGACTGTTCAGCTTATGCTTCCAACAACTTTTGTTATCTTATTATCTATACCATGAATCATAACTTTAATTTTCTTATAACCATAGAGATGAGCTTGATCTTTCAGAGAGTGATTGAGTATAGTAGTACATAGTAGCTGCTTCTTTTTAACTTTTCTTATTACTTGAGATTGTCTGCCCTAAGCATGTGAAGACTCTCCCCCCCTACCTCCTACTACTGTTCAACCTGAAGGAGGCTAAAGCAGATGTGTGAGTTTGGTCCATTAGAGCCAAGGTCATCCACTGCATCCTGGATCACCATCAGAAGTCTTGACTTTTATTTCGCCACCAGATTTTGATGACTCTGGAAGAGAGAATAAGGCTGACAACTTCATGAAATTCTGCCTCTTTTAAATCAAGACATTACTCATTATATTGTGATATCATTGGAACTCTGAAAAATAACCACATTTACTACTCCCTTACACAGGAAATCCAGAAAGGCAAAAAACAAAAACAAAAAAATCCCAAAGACAAAAAAAAAAATGATTGAGTAATTTCCTTTTCATTTTATTGCTTTTCACCTGGAAACACAGAGATTATTCTTGCATAGTTTCAGGGTAGGTTTTCCACCTTCATGCTCTTGGATCAGCTTAGGGTTGTAAGTAGATTAGTTGATTGTATCTGGGTTAAAACACTTCTTCAAAAAAAGCACCAAAAGGTTTGTTTTGTATTACAAGTCAGACTCTATGTCTAATTTTAAATTAAAAAAAAAAAAAAAAAACAAACATGTATAGTAATACTACTAAGTTGTGCCATCCTTAAGATTCTGAAATTACTTTGATTTTTGTTGATCAGCAAATAAATTAATTTTCCCTTGAACCATCATTTTTAATGATTTTGATTTTGACTTTGACTCATCCTATGGTTCAATTATAGAGGAAACGATAGCTGGTGATGATACTCTGGGAGCTATATATCAGACTGTTTACCAGGCCTGAAGTCATCGATTTATTGAAGTTCTCTGACACAGTTGATCATATTTTATTTTCCCAAATCTCCTCTGGAAGATTGATTTTTTTTCAGAAAGTTTTTTTTTTTTTTTAATACAGTTCTATTCAGCTGGCTAATCCATTTATCATCTGTTCCACCTGTTAAGTAGAGTAAATCTCTGGGGTAATCTGTGATACGATATATTCATTCTTATTTGATGTATGTGCCTGTCTGTCTTTCTCTTCCTGTACCTCTGTCTCTCCATATATTTTATAAATGTCTGACACGTATAAACACATATATCCATGTATAATATGTGTACGTATACATATATATATATATATATATATATTGAAATGGGAAATGTACTATACTCAGAATTAAGAGAACTACGGTCTAGTCCAGTTCTGTCATGGTTACATGAGTTCCACCAAATGAGAAACCTTATATAATATAATCTTAAGAAGTCTCAATTTCTTCATTTGGAAAATATAGATGAGCTAAGCTGTCCCTTCCAGGGCTGACACTTTATGATTCTATTATTCACATCCCAGCAATGAATTATAGAATTGTATGAGCTGTAAAATTATAGAAGATAATTGTGTGTAGGATTGTATCCATATGAACTATTTGTTATTGATTTCAAACATAAAATCTGTTGACCTCTTAGATATAGGCACACATCAATTATATAAACTTAATACTTATTGATCAATTTATAGATTAATATCATAAAGCTAGACCATATCCATTTTCAAATTACATAATATATTTATTAAATAAAATTTAAGATTCTTTTGATGATTAGTTGTATCATTTTAAAATGATATACTTTAAAATATATCATTTTAAATGAATCAGAAATCCTTGCTTTTTGCCAAGAATTATTCCTTGAACTCTGCACTCTACAAAGGCACATATAAACCCCCATACCAAATATGCATTATTTGCTAAGCTTCAAATTACTGGTTACCTCATGTATCTATGGACTTGTATATGTATAATCACAAACACTCTATATGGGGATTTTAAAAAATCCTTCTTTATGTCAGAGTAATGGTGGCATAGGAGAGCATCATAAATTTTTTTTGTTGGGATCAGGGAAGGTTACAAAACTTTGAGTCATGTGAAATTTAAGGGATATGATGGGTAGCAGGTGATTACATAGACTGTGTGTGAGTGAAGGGCAATATCTATGTGTACCCACAGACTCCAGGTATGTGTGGAGCATAGTAAAGTTAAGGTATACACAACACATAAATTATGCAGCATGAAAATGTCTGGAATCCAACTCTGTTGTGATATTAATTTGATGACTTGTGTGGGGCTGTACCTATTAGTTTATACATCTGGAATCCATGTTATGTAAGTGAAACCAAACTGCAAAGTTAGTAAGATAATTTGTTGACAGCACAGTGGCAGGTCCCGACCTAGCCTGCAAAAATAGCTATCCCAGCCTGAATTATGCAGAAATTATTTATGATTCTTCTGCTTGGAGTGATTTTGCAGCCCAATTGTATATGATCTGTAATGATCTTATTTCCGATCAGGATGTTTCTTTGACATATGTCAGCATTTTATATCAGTTTCCTGGCTGGGCGTCTTTGGTCTGCAACAATGAGGAAGAAGGAGAAGAATTTGCAGAATCATTTGTCTTACCTGGGAAATCTTCTCATTGTTGCTGTAGCTGTCAGAACAAACCCTAGTATTAAGTGGGTTCCATGTGACAGAGAGAATGCAACACAGGCTGCTTTCGGTTGCAATTCATTTCTTCAACCCCTCCCTTCTTTCAACCCCTATCATCAGATTTCACATCGATGGGAAAAAAAAAATAAGAAAAATTACCTATAAAGTTTTTGCCAAGGAACCACTGTCCTCTCATTATTAGTTCACTTCACTTCCAAGTTCAGAGTCAGTTATTAATTGAGATGATCTCTATTATATCATTTGTGGGAGGCAGATCTGCCAGAAAATTAATATGAATGTATTTGTGAGACTTCTGCTGGCAGACCACCTTATTTTTTAGTGAAGCTGTTCTCTCATTTCTTATAAATTCTCTTTACTTATAAGAGTCAGTACTTTATATATAGTATAGCGGCATTCAGAGTACCGCACAATAATAAAAATGTGATCTAGCTAGTGAGTAATTAGGAAAGAGAGGTCATCACTGCCTCATGGAGGAGCCATTCAGCAAAGTCAAGGGGATGGGAGAAGAGTGGGGCTGCTTTATAATTGAAACAGATGTTGCTGTTTTCTCCACAATGGATTTCTCATCAGCACCAGATCGGTGTATGGAGTTGTTAAAGTGGAAATGGAGGGTACTCTCTACTACCCACCATCCACTTGCTCCCTAAAGCCCAGCCTTGATCCAGGAAAGGAAGGATGATTTACTACCTGGTATTATTAGTTACCAAGAAGTAGGTTCCCCAGAAAAGGGTGCCCCAGTTCTCTGTGACCCAACTTAGCTCAGGCAAAGACTCACCACCCACGTGCTGACCACTTGGGGATGGATTCATCGTCTGTGGGAACCCACAAAAGGAAGAAAAATTACAAATCGCTCCCTTGCTATACATAACTCACATTTATATGAAGCTTTGAGGTTTGCTAAGTGACTTAAAAGCTTTAACTTAATCATTATACGATCTTGTGAAACAGTTGCTTTCATTATCTCCATTTCAATGATAAGGAAACTGAGGCTCTGAGGCTGGAGATGGCCCTGGAGGCATGGGAGAAGTTGGCCTTTTAAGCTGAGGTTTTAACAGGTCTCAGTTTGACAGGCTGCACCCACACAATGACCAGTGGGCTAGACAGGCTATATAAACATAAATAAAGACAAATTATATAAAACATACATAAAAGTATATAAAAAGAGATTCAAACCTGCGTCTTCCTGACATCAAGTACAAAACCATCTCCAGAGCTCAAGCTCCTGTCCTGTACTCTGGACACTATGGAGATTCCTTCAACTTCTGCAGCTGCTGGACATTGGTAGAGAAGGCAGAGGATGCTAAGAATCACACCATTTTTGAAACCACTGATAAACATCAGCTGAATTGTTGATTATCAAGCCATTTAACATTTCAGGGGATACACTCTCTCGGTCCTTCTACTTCATAGAATCCCTCTATTCTCTCAAGTCTTAGATCAAGCACCACTGGTTACATGGATCCTTTCTTCATTCTCTCCAATGGATAGTAACCTGTCATTTTTACTTCTTTTTATTTAGCAACTTTGAATTTACTTGCAATAATTCTCTTTGTATTTAAGCTAATTGTCTGTACTTCTTGTTTTCCTCATTAGAATGCAAGTTCCTTAAATGTATCAGTTTTACATATGATCGGCCAAGATGGCTCAGTAAGGAAGAAACTCTCTGGAGGTTCCCAAATTCTTTTCCAAACAATAGAAAACCACCTCAGAGTTGATCTACCAGCCATAGCAGAGCAAAAGAGGTCTTTCTGGAGTAAGTGAAGAGCCAGGTCTGAAGGCAGCAGAGGCAGCCAGCCTCACAGAAAGGGCCTACAACTGGGCTCTGGGCTCTGGACTCTGGCCCTGGTATTGTTGAGGTCTAGATTTGGGGTACCTAAATGAAAGAAGCGTTTAGTTGAGGTCTAGTGGCAGGTTTGGAGTACTGTAATACCAAAAGAAACTGAGCAAGACAGAGATTAGAGACCAATTCAATAGTTTATTAAATGGAGAGAAATACTGGGACCAATGGATCCCAGGGCTAGACGAGAGTATCATCTCAAAGAGTCCTTTTATGGAATAATAAGAACAATGACATAATGCAGAGACCTAGGTGGGGATAGCCTCATAGATGGAGGTTACTGATATTCTAATGACATTAAGGAATGTCTATAGCACCTTTATCTCAACCATTAAGAGGGGACGGTCATAACTTTAAGGCAGAATTATGAAATAGGACAATTGTAGGGACTGGTCACCCCATTAAAAGTGAACTTTGGCATTACAGTACAGGGAGTCAAACAGAACTCCCCTATAACCCCCTTGGATTCAGCACAAGGATCCGGCGGTAAATGAGGTCTATTAGCGGCGCGAGTTCCCAATAAAGGAATTTATTGGCCCAGAGAGCTAGATTGATAAAAGAGGTTTATTATTGGGTAAGCAAGGTTAAAGTATAGGTGAAGGTATAGATAAGGAGGGCACCGGACAGAGAGTCCAGTGGACAGAGGGTCCTCACATGGCTAGCATGTTTGGAATCTCTGCAAAGAGGAGGTTCCCAGCAATGTCCTTTTATAATAGGAGACTTAGCTCGAGGGGCTTTTGGATGTAGCCCCAAAGTTGGCTCAGATCCAGATGGGGCTGGGACAGGTCTATTGGAATTCAAAGGGACTAGGATTTGTGAGTCAAAGTGCAATTACATTCACTAGAGGGGTTTGGGAATCAAAGATAGAAAGTTTTCCCACATCAATATAATTCACCAGGGAGACCCTGCCCTTCTGCAAAAAGGCAGGCCCCCAGGCAGGGGAAGAGTTTGGGCAGCACAGTAAAGCCCCATTCCAATGAATCCAAGTCCTTGATCCCCTTACTGATCAGTAATGAAGCTCCATCCCAGCCCTGATCAATAGCAAGACCCTGCCTCTAGGGCCTGCTAGGAGAAAGACCCTATTTCTATAGCAACTGGGCAGCAGGGCCCCACCCTTGAGAGTCAGACCAGCAACAAGAACCCTCTTCCAAGATCAACCACCAAAAAAACTCTTGTTACCATAGTAGAAAGCTGGTGGGTGAGGGGGGGGAGGGGAATTGCAGCAAAGTATCTCTGATAAAGACCTGATTTCTCAAATACATAGAGAACCAAATCAAATTTACAAAAATACAATTCATTCCCCAATTGATAAATGATCAAAGGATATGAACAAGCAGTTTTCAGACAAAGAAGTCAAAGTTACCTATGACCTACTAAAGCTATTTATAGTCATATGAAAAATACTCTAAATCACTATTGATCAAAAAAATGTAAATTAAAACAACTCCGAGATATTACACACCTCTCAGAGTGGCTAACATGACAAAAAATGTTGGATGTTGGAGGAGATATGGGAAAACTGGAATACTAATACACTGTTGGTGGAGTTGTGAACTGATCCAATCATTCTGGAGAGCAATTTGTAACTATGCCCAAAGGCTTATAAAACTGCATATCCTTTGATCTGGTAATATCACTGGTAGGTCTATATCCCAAAGATATTCAAAAACAGGGAAAAGGACCTTTTTATACAAAAATATTTATAGCAGCTCTTTTTGTGGTGGCTAAGAATTGAAAGTCAAAGAGATAATTGGGGAATGGGTAAACAATCTGTGGTATATGATTGTAATGGAATATTGTTGTACTATTAGAAATGATAAGGTGATCTTGGAAGATTCTGGGAAGATGATGGAGTAAATCAGAAAATTCCAAACTCTTCAGACATCTCCCACAAATAAAACAAAATTATACCTCAAGGCAAATATAGACCAGTGAAAAACAAATAAGATTGAGAGAATAGAGATCCTCATGGGACAACCTGAGAAGACCCAAAGAAAGACCCCCAGGACAGGAGTTTAATCAGTGTGAAATATAAACACCTACAAGATAGCTCCACAGGAACACCAAGCAGGGAACCCTGAGGCTAGTTGGGGTAGGAGGGAGCTTCAGTCACAATCACAGGAACTTTCAATTCCTGGACAGTGTGTGGGGAGTCTGGGATCTGAGAACACTGAGGGAACTTCTGCTGTTTAGAAACAGCAGGCCCACCTGTGCTGCTGAGAAGGAATCAGCACACTTCATGAATTCAGAAGCAGTGGGGCAGGGACAATGCTGGTTGCTGACACTTACAGGAAGGTGAAGCTTTTGGTTTGGGGTTCCAGTCGGAGGGGAGAGTTGAAGTGAAACTAGAGACACCATCACCTATCCCCACCCCACGATTAGAGATGCTTAATTAATATTTCTCATTAAAAAAAAATGAATAGGCAAAAAAGAAAGAATCCAAACATAAAACTTACTATGGGAATAGGAAAGACTGGGGTTCATCTTCAGAGGAGGACAGTGAAGTAAAAAAAAAAAAAAAAAAAAAGACTCTTCTAATCCAAAGAATAATGTTAAATAGCTACCTGCCCAGAAAGAATTTATAAAAGAACTCAAAAAAGACTTCAAAAATAAAATGAGAGAGACTGAGGAAAAAGTAAAAAACAAAAACATCCAAGAAAAACAAGATTATGGAAAAAAAAGTTAAAATAGAAACAGAGATACAGAATCTTAAAGAAGAAAATAGTTCTTGAAAATGAAAATTAGGCAAGGGAAAGCTAGTGAAGCTATAAGAGACCAAGAAATAACAAAACAAAATATAAAGAATGAAAAAATAGAATAGAATGTGAAACATGAGAATAATAACAGATTTGGAGAACAGATTAAGAAGAAAAAAATATAAAGATAATTGGATTACCTGAAAGCTATAACCAAAAACAGAACCTTGACACAATAATGCAAGAAATAATAAAAACAAATTTGATCTTGGGTGATAGAACACAAGAGGAAAGTAGAAATGGAAAAAAAATCTACCAATCACTACTTCCAAAAGATCCTACATGGAATATTATTGTCAATTTTCAAAACTCCCAGATCATATGAGAAAATTCTATAAGAAACAAACAAACAAAATCCAATTTAAATGTGCTAAACTACAGTTATAACTGTACAGGATTTATCAGCAACTGTAATAAAAGACCACAGGTCCTGGAATAATATATATCAACAATCAAGATAATTAGACTTGTAGTCAAAAATATTATATCCAGCAAAGGACATTCAATAAACTTGCAGATTTTTTCAGGACTTTATCTCAACCAAATTTGATCTTAATAGAAAATTCAACATATAAGAGCTAACATCAAAAATTAGCTTCAAGGGACTCAATAAAATCAAATTGTTTATGTTTTTTTTACATGAAAAATGTATACCATATGTTTAAAACAGACATCAGTAATAGGGTAGTTCAAAAGAAAGACCAAGGCAGAGTAGGATCTGACTCAAAAGCAAACTTGCCTAGCAAAATAATAACTATACTTTACGAAATTCCCTTTTTAAAGGAATAATAGATACAGAAACATTGGGGTAGAGGAGGACTGGTAGTTCTGAAAACCTCCTCACATTGGGAACGGTTTAATTAGGGAAACACACACATACACACACACACGCAAATATACATGCACCTGTATATGATGTGTGCATATATATATATATATATATATATATATATATATCATGAAGGATATAGCACCCTCCAAAATCTATAAGAAATAAAAGGGGGAGTTACAAGTATTATCCTCCCATGTAGGAATATGAACAGATAAACTTTATTAAATCCCTTTTATCACTTTCCTGATTGCCTCCTTATGATTTTCTAGTGTCTTGTACTTGAAAATCAAATTTTCCATTCAGCTCTTGTTTTTTCATCACAAATGCTTGAAAATCTTCTGTTTCATTGAATATCTACTTTTTCCTCTAAAGGATTATATTCATTTTGCTGGGAAGGCAATTAATATAAAAGCTGCTAAATCTTGTGTTATCCTGACTGTAGCTCCACTATAGTTGAATTGCTTCTTTCTGGATGCTTGCAATATTTTCTCCTCGACCTGGGAGTTCAGGATTTGGCTATAATATTCCTCGCAGTTTTCATTTTGGGATTTCTTTCAGGAGGTGACTAGTAGATTGTTTCCATTTCTATTTTACCCTCTGAATATCAGGACAATTTTCTTTGATAATTTTTTGAAAGATGATGTACAGGTTTTTTTTTTTTTTTTGATCATGACTTTCAGATAGACCAATAATTTTTAAATCATCTCTTCTAGGTCAGTTTTTTTTCCAATGAGATATTTCACATTTTTCTTTTTTTTTTCAATTTTTTGAGTTTTGTTTTATTGTATCTTGATTTATCATAAAGTCATTAGCTTCCATTTGCTCAATTCTATTTTTTTTTTTTTTGAGGAATTATTTTCCTCAGCTTTTGTACCTCCTTTCCCAATTGCCCAATTTTGCTTTTTTAAGGCATTCTTCTCCTCATTAGTTTTTTATATTTCCTTTTCACCTCTCTCAATTCTTCCCCTAATTTTTCCTCTATCTCTCTTACTTCATTTTCAAAGTCCCTTTTGAGCTCTTCCATGGTTTGAGACCAATTCTTATTTTTCCTGGGACTTTGGATGTAGGAGTTTCAACTTTGTTATTTTCTGAGTGTGTTTTGATGTTCTGTGTCATCATAATAACTTTTAATGGTCAGAAACCTTTTTTGCTTTCTGCTCATTTTCCTAGCCTATTACTCTACCTTTAACTCTTTGTTAAAGTAGGGCTCTGTTCCAGGGTGGAGAATGCATTGTCCCAAGCTTCAGAGGTTTTGTGCAGCTGTTTTCAGAAATCCTTCTAGAAATCTGACCACAAGCCTTCTTTTCTGCCCTGGAGCTGTTAGTTAGAGTGTCCCTGCCCCACAGTAGCTATAAGATCTAGTGAGCTGGCTAGGGCTGAGGCTCCACTGACCCAGTTTGCACTAGGGATGCTCACCAAACTCCCACCTTATTGCCATAAGTTCTCTCCACTGACTCACCCCGCTGTTGAAGTTGGTATTCTGAGAGGGAACTGAAAGCCTAAGCTCCATAATACAAAACCAAAAGAGAATAATAGGTCTTACATTACAATGGGAGAGACAACATGTATGGATGAATGAGTCTAGGAAGGGGCATCTTGGTCAGAGATTGATGGAGATGGTAATTGGCAATGTTGATCCAGAACTGGAAGATGGAGAATAAAAGTATATCTGAGGATGAACATGGTGCTATGTTCTCCCTCTTCTGAAACTTTATAGCCCTTACTGTCAATATGAATCAAAAGCACAATATTGTTGAATATTCTTAGTTATTTTTTAAAATCAAGTAGCCAAAAAATTTATTAGGCTTAATTAATTAATTCTGGGAACTTGAGACTCAAATGCAAATGTGAAATAGTTGCTTAACTTCAGAGTCAGATAATGTTATATGTATATGTTGTTCATCTTATGATCCAATTATAACCTTCCCCAGGGGAGACTTTATCTACATCCCTCATGTTTATTGAATGGAATTGAAGAGGCACCCCAAAATTCAGGAACTGAGGCTACCAGACACTATACCTTTCCCTTACTTCACTTGATCTATTTAGTGTTAGGCTCTTAGTCAAATAAAATACAACCACAGACTCTTAATTTAGGGAAAGACACCATTCCACAGACTTTTACTTAATGTGAATTCTGCTCTTTGAAGTGGGGAAGGGAGACAGGATGCAGTGTACCCTTGTGGAAGGAGGGGGTCACCATATTGTTCAGGGTCAAATTGAGGAGAGACCAGTTACAAGAAGGTCTAATTAACACTTGGCCCAAGCATAAAGGAAGATCATGTGGAGGCAGACATGTGGGGCAGAATGTGAACAAAGATGAGAGAATACAGGTGATGTCAGATGAGGGATAAATACTCAGTACAAAGCAGACGGACACACGGCAACCGAGGGGCAGGAGCAGAGAGAAAACAGTACTGTGCGGCAGTGGTGTTTTTTGGAATGTGGGTTTCTTTCATAATTCTTTATGTAATGTTGAACTGTCTGTATTTTGGGAAAGGTTATACTTCTAGAAGGATTATAGAATTGACTAGAGCGAGGGGGAGGGCAGCTAGGTGGGTGCACTGGATAGAGTTCAGGGGCCTGGAGGCAGGAAAAGTTGAGTTCAAATTGGGCCTCAGACACTAGCTATGTGACCCTAGGCAAGCCACTTACCTCTGTTTCCCTCAGTTTCCTCAAACATTGTCATTTGTTTGCTTTTTTTCTTTCTAATATTTTTCCCCTTTTTGATCTGACTTTTCTTGTGCAGCATGATAAATGTGGAAACATATAGAAGAATTGTACATATTTAACCTATATTGGATTTATTGCTATTTAGGGGAGAGGAGGGGAAACGGAGAGAGAAAAATTTGGAACACAAGGTTTTACAAGGGTGAATGTTGAAAATTATCTTTGCATATATTTTGAAAATAAAAAACTATTATTAAAAATCACAGATCTTTTGCCAAAAAACAAAAGATTGAATAGATTAGATAAATAATAACATATAAAGTGTTTTTAACTCCTTAGATGGAAGATAGCGTGAAAACATGCCTTTTCCATTCGCCCTACCCCTAATCTGGACTTCTGTAGGATTTCTTTGGGGTGTTTAGTATCCCTGGTAAATGCAACAATGATTTCAATATTCAGCAATGCCGCCAATTATATAAGTGAAATGAAGTTCTCCAGCACAACTTGAGCCCAAGGAGAATATATTTCTTTAAGAGCCCAAGGAAACACTATAGCAGTAGGTTCTACACCTGTGAGGATTTTTAAAAAATTTCTAAATATTCTCTTTGTTAATAGACCATAGACCCTTCATAATTCTGCTCTCCTCTTGCAGTTCTCCAAATAGACCACAAGAGGGAACCCTGGCAAACGCCAAGTCGAAATTCTCTCAGGTTATAAATTTCCAGGGCTGCTTATTTTCCCTGGAGCTCCAGGGGCAGAACCATGTAAACAAGGTGTGTACAAATTGCATTTTGGGAGAAATTAGCAGAATTATGTGGTGGTTGAATAAATTATTGGTAGTTCCTGATGAAATTAAACATTCCCCATCCCAATCAACCAGTATCACAGAATGAGCAGAAATAGCCTGTTTTTCTAGCATCATTTTCCAAATATAAATTCCTGTTCTCACAAGAGCAAAACAGCAATCCTAATATTACTGTAACACAACAAACAAGTACAAATAAACAAATATTAATCTTCTCTCTTCAGTGAATTCGAGGAATGTCATGATTTCTTTATTATGTATAATCAAATCTCTCCGCTGTTGCGGATCACAATCTGTCCTTACCTCATTGGATTTTAGAGTCTCAGGGCTGGAAAGGAATTCAATGGGCTTAGAACCATAGGTTTAGACCTGGAAGTGATCCTAGAGATCACTGAATCTCAGCTTTTTATTTTATAGATGAGGATGAGAAGTAATAATAATCATAGTAGCACTTATATAGTACCTCGCTATGCTAAGGTCTAAGCATTTAAATAAATATTATCCTCAAAACAATCCTGTAAGGTAAACATTATTATTTTCCCATTTTACAGCTGAAGAAACTGGATCAGGCAGAGGTTAAGTGATTTGCCCAGAATCATGACTAGGAAGCATCTGAGGTTGATTTGAACTCTAGTCTTCCTGACTCTGGTCCAGTGCTCTGTGTACGATGGTAACACTTAGGGGCCAGACTAAGATACCCACCCCCCCAATTAAATGAATCATCACCAACTGATGATAAATTATCTATTCTAGGCTGTACGTGAGCCTCATTTTCCTCTACAAAATCTCTAGATAAGTGAACAGTGGATGTGGAAACTGCAGGACCTGGGATCATTTTTATTTCCAATTGTAACTGAGAACCTAGAGTTCCCCATTAACTACAACCTGGAATCTCATGCTGGTAAGAGATAATACTTGCTATTGACTAAAACAGAAATTTTCTTAGCTTGCCAATACCTATCTGGGATGGAGTAGGGAAGTACCGACGCTCCCTGAGTATCAATGCCTTTGAGATCCAGAAGTCTCTCTAGCCACCTGTGATTCCATTGCATTGGTCTTGCCCCCAACCCACCATTCTCTACTTCCCTTCCTTCTTTCCAGCTACACATTTACCTGATGCTGGGGAACATCCATCCCAAGGCAGAACTCCTACAGACAGTTATAATCAAGTGAACCAGAGCCTGCTGGTACTGTCCAGCAAGAGCCAATTGTTAATTTTTCTATATGAGCAGCTACTCTTCAGAACTGGGGCTTGATTTGTTGTTTTGTTGAATTTCATAAGTGGAATGTTACTGTATGAAAAAGTGCTTATGAAAAAGTGCTAGAGAAAATGTTACTAATGTCATTTAAACTTAAAACCCAGTAAAATTTCCCTAGTTCTCTTCTTCCTTTATTTCCTTGGGGAAAAAAAATGAGTCATTTTGCCTAGAGCATTCAGTCTCCATAGTTCTCTTTCTGAATGCAGAGGGTATTTTCCTTCCAAGGTTTATTGGAATTGCCATGGATCACTGAACTTTTGAGAAGTCAAGTCTGTCATAGTTGATCATCACACAATCTTGTTTCTGTGTACAATGTTTTCTTGGTTCTACTTGCTTCACTAATATGCTGATTCTTAGATCTATTCGTCCAAACCTTCTCTCTCCT
Source organism: Sarcophilus harrisii (assembly GCF_902635505.1). Classification (NCBI taxonomy): domain Eukaryota; kingdom Metazoa; phylum Chordata; class Mammalia; order Dasyuromorphia; family Dasyuridae; genus Sarcophilus; species Sarcophilus harrisii. The sequence goes on along the minus strand of NC_045427.1, from coordinate 470,198,326 downwards.
CTTCTTCAGTCTTACATCTCCAACACCCAATTGAACATCTTTTACTGGACATTCCATAGATAAGTTAAACTTAACCTGTCCAAAACTATCTTCTCTCCAAAATTATCATCTCTTCCTAACTCCCCTATTGCTTTTGAAGGCACTAGTATCCTCCCATTTACACTGGCTCACAACCTCTCTCTCACAATCTTGGCCACTTCTCCCTCCACCCATACCCAATCCAAGTCCTGTGAATTCTACCCTCATAACATCTCTGACACTGCTACTACCTGATGCAGACCCTCATTCCTTAATTCCTGTACTCTCATAATAGCCTATTTGTTGGTCATTCTTTCTGAGTATCTCCTCATTTTCCACTTTTAAGTCTTTCTAAAATGAAGGTCTTACTATGTTGTTTTGCTATTCAGTAAATTCCAATAGTTCTTTATTAACTCATTATCTCTATTATCTTTTTGACTTCTAAGTTCTTTATAATATGACCCCCTTCCATAACTTTTCAGTATTCTTACATACTACTCTCCTCTATGTAATCCAGTAAAAATAGCCTCCTTGTTGTTCCTCACATAGCCAATAAAAATGTAGGCTATTTTCCATTCCTGCAACTCCCTCAGAGAAATTATTATTAATAAATAATGATTTGAGGGAGATTCAGAGTCCCCCCCCCCTTTTCCATATTTCTCCTTTTAAGATCTCAGTTTCTAAAGGCTGAGTTAACTTTCTCCTCTACCCAGACTCTCACCCAGATGGAGGCAGCCTTTGTGTTCCACTCAGGTTTAGGAAGGGATAAATTCTTTGAATAAATTGCCCAAGGCTGGAGTTAACTTAAAAATTAAATGACAATCAAAGTTCAGGCCCAGACTCTCATTGTAATAATCATTCTCTCATTAATTTTAAGCCAGAATTGATTACCATCCTGGGAACACTCCTCTTCCAAAAGACAAAACAAACCCTCAACAAGCCTATAATCAATTCTTTCTTTCTCTCTTGGTAGACTCTGCCATATATTGGGGTCTACAGACACAATCTTCATGGATTCAAGGCTACCCAAGGGATCTGAGTAAAATTTTTGTGGTGAAATACACAGACAGGTTTCATTCTGCCTATCCAAAATAGGCAGGGCAGATTAGTGGATAGAGAGTCAATCTTAGAATCAGGGAGACCTGGGTTCAAATTTTGCCTCTGAAAGGCAGTTGTGTGACCACCGGTATATCACTTACCCTCTTAGTGCCATAGGTACCTCTCTAAAACAATAAATTACATTTAGAGATTTCAAGCCGAAAGGGAACTCTCAGCCTATCAATACCAGCTTCCCCATTTTATAGATGAGGAAACTGAGGGCTAGAGTTAAATGTCTTAAGGTTATATAGCTCTTGAGTATCAGAGGTGGGATTTGAATCTAGGACTCCTTGACTCCCAAGCGCAGAACTCTATTAAGTATAGCACATAAAAGCTCCCTACATCGATTAAATCACTGATTTCTTTCCCCTTAAGTATCTAAAAGTTATTCACTTGGGAGTAGGAGATTTTAATGGTACTTGGCAATTGATTTATCTGCTATACAGCCTAAGACACTGACCACATGAGTAACTTTAGGCAAGTCACTCTTGGGTCTCATTTTCCTCATCTAAAGAATGAGAAGATTGCACTGGATGGCTTCTAACTTCCCTTCCATCTTTAAATATATGACATTATAATCTGTCTTAGTATTGGAAAGGCTCATTGCCAGACAACTTTTCCACATGCAATTCTGGATATCATATCTTTTTTCTTAGTAATAGCTTTTTATTTTCAAAATATATGGAAAGATAGCTTTCAACATTCACCCTTGCAAAATCTTATGTTCTAAACTTTTCGCCCTCCCTTTCTCCTGCCCCCTCCCCTAGACAGCAAGCAATCCATGATATGTTGAACATGAACAATTGAACACCATATATTAAGGAAACATTAAACACATTCTGCCTTGGTATTTTTAAGTTTTGTCCAGACCTCTGCTTTCCTTGGGGTGGAGAATTCCTTGGTGAGGAAATTCCATCCATGCAGATCTGCAACTTTAACTTTAGGATATCGACTAGGGATCCTAAGAGGTTAAATAACTCGTCCAGGGGTCATACAGCCAGGAAGTAGCAGCAGAATCAGAATTTGAACCCAGCTCTTGCTGACTCGTAGGCCAGCTTTATGTGACCTCTCATATTAGTCCTTGAACTATTAAAGCGGCACAAACAGAAGTCACGTTTGAGCAACCTCGACTTTTCTTCTGTGTCCGATGCATAAAGAGATGCCTTGAACCTGCCGGTTCCTACGGTCACAGCCAACCTCCTCTAGGATGAAATTGGGCTGCATGGGAATGAAGTACGTAACTACAGAGTGCCACCTAGTGAGTTTTCCCTGGTCTAGCTACAGATTTTCTCAAACAGCTGCTTTTTCTATTTAGAGGCTGTCTAGTCCGACCCCTTCTTTTTACAGATGAGGAAAGTGAAGTTAGGCGTAAAAGATATCAGAGATGGAACATAAAGAGATCCAGAGGAAGGCCAGAGCAGCTTGAGGAAACTAGAAATAGCTCAGTAGGTGGCAATAATAATATATATTATTAATTTTTAGCATTTAGGTATCATTGTGAGGCTATGGAGTGCTATATGTGTTACTTCATTTGATCCTCACAAAATCTTATAAGATAGGTAGTATTAATATCCCCTAAAAGCTAGGATAATTTATTTTTTATCGTGTGAAGTTTTTATCATGTATTTCCGTTTTATAGTTGAGAGAACTGAGACAAACATGTATTAAGTAGCTTGCCTGAGGTCAAAAAGCTAAGTGTTTGAGGCAGGATTTGAGCTATCTCTTCCTGATTAAGTTCATTCTTAACTGCAGAACTACCCTAGATGCCAAAAGTATCCTTATCTGTAATAATAGGGATAATAATAGTACAAAATAGCATGGGATTATTATGGTGATCAAGTGAGATAACATACCTAAAATGCTTTACAAACATTAAAGAGCAATATAAATGCTAGTTTTTCTATGACAGTGGATAGGTCCTCTTTGGAGGGTTTTCAGGAGGATATGGATAGGCATCTCACAGGATAAGAAGGTGCAGATGGATTGTGAGCTGCATGATTGAGGGGTTTACCAACATCATTGGGATCCCAGATAGGAGAGTTGCCATCCTGAACTTGAACCTGAACAGGAAAGTAAGTAAATGGAATTATGGCATGTAGTGCTGGAAGATAGGTTCCCGATTGTCTTGTCTGAATTGCACACATGAGGAATTTAGATAATAATACAGCTGATGTTTATCTAGCACTTGACAGCTTACAAAGTACCTTCATGTAAATTAATCTTATATGATCTTCCCATTGAGGGAGATAGAATAGAGGTTATTATCCCCATTTTATATGAGGAAATTAAGGTTCAGAAAAGTTCACAAGATTGTAGGATCATGGATTGAAAGTTAAAACGTGCTTTTCAGAACTCTTTTTTAAAAAGTCCTCATTTTATAAAGAAAAAGATACAGGAAGGTTAAGTGATTTGCTTGGGGGCAAACAGTTCAAAGCAAAATTTGGACACCAATCCAGGTACCTTCACTCCATCAATGCCCTCTGTTCTTTCTATGATAACACATCATCAACAAATATTTTTTAAATGAATAAATAGATGGTTGTTGAATACTTATTATCTGTCTTCAAAAGTCTCACAGAAGGGAGAGAAGACAAACCTACAGATATGAAATAATTAGAGAGCAAATATCTAGTTTGCAGACATGCAGTCTCCATCAAAGCATCTATTATGTTCTTGGTACTTTCCTACAACCCTGGATGAAAATTGTTTTTAAAAAAATGAAATAATCTCTGCTCTCAAGGAATTTATATTCTAATGAGAGAAACAATAAATACTAAGTACATACAAAATAAAAATAAAGGAAATAACACAAAGACATACAAAGTAGAAGTACAAGGTAGGTGAGGGAAGAAAGGCAGAGAAATGAGATTATGAGGTTACTACTGGTCAGATGAAATCATCATAGTAGTGTCATTCCCATAAAAGATTTGTGTAATTACTTGTTAGCTGACTCAAGGTCCTAGGAATAAGTGGAGTGGAATGTTGCTCTCCTTGATGTTTGTCACTACGCATAACTGCAAGGCCATGCAAAAACATATTCTACTGCATTTCCTTTCCAAAGATCTGTGTAGCAAATCTTCTAGAGTCATTCATCTCAATGTTTTTTGTAATTTGTTTCCAGGAAATGAAAAAAGATTGTAAAAATTACATATGATCCAGAATAAAATGTCTTGGTAATACTTTTGAATACATTACTGAGTATTAAATCACATATTCCTGACATTAGCCCTGATACGTTTGTGTGAGTCAATAGCAACGAAAAAAGCAGAGACTTGCAAGGTAAGAAAAAGCAAAAAGGAGTTTATTACAATCTCCCAAGAAAGGGCAACTCCCAACAGACAAGGTGTCAGTAGAAAAGTGCAAAACACAAACTGCAAAATACAAGGTAAACACAGATGCTCCCAACTCTCCTCCCCCAGTCTTTTTTCCCATTGTTTGGGGGAGTCCAGGCTTACTCTCTAAACATGGAAGTCTATCCCAGAAACAAAAGAATAGTAGTGAATAACAAACTCTTAATTCAAATTTCCCTAGACAACTGCTATACAAACAGATATTTCTGAATGAGAGAATTCTGCTACCTAAATTCCCAAAGCCCTCATCACCTTTAAAAGAAATACTTAAATGCTAATTAAGAGTTGGTGGGAAACAGAAGGGGAAAGTTCATCCAAGACAATTGAACACCTGAAACTTTTTAGCTGTAGCTATGCTTGTTATTGTAAAGTCTCAAGTCACAATTAGGGCATAGGTTGAAGCCACATCTTTATGAGAAGTCTTCACTCAGTTTATCCCCTACAATTCCTCCTCTTTGTTTATTTGTTTATCTCTCACACCATTCTAGATATATTTCCTCAACCATCTTACTCTCAGTTTCCAATCTCTCTGAGTCTGATTTGTCCGTTTTCTCTACTGGCTTCCTTGGCTAATTGGACTTCCTTGACCAAGTTGTTCCAAGTTGTGGAAATCCTAGTCATGTTTTGGAGGTTAGCTTTTTCCTCCAAAACCCACTTGTGGGCCGTCCCATGGCCGCTATCCTCCCCTGGGTCAGCCCATCACAGCATTCTGCCTTGTGGTGTTTTTTCCCTTCCCTAGTTAGCTTCCCATTCTGCTTCCCAACTCCATTCTCATGACAGCTAATTAAGTCTTTTAAGATGCTAAGTCCCTTTCAGGATTTAGCCTACCACCTAAGGACAGGCCAACCCATGGGATACTCCCTTTCTACTAGGATATTGTGAGTTCCACCAAGGAACTTGTCTTTTCCATTGTTCATTGTTAAAAGCCCTTTCCTTGCAAATTATATGCTCTCTCAAATCTGTTTAATATTTACCACTCCTAACATCTATTTTATCTTTTAATTTTTTTCTGTAACCTCTTCTCATAAATAAATCTACCTTTTGCCAAAGAGAATGGCCATTGTGAATTCTGCCATCATTTGGTGACAAACCCCACACCATAGATCACATCAGTGAGAGCCAGATCTGGAATAGGATATGGGCTAATTTTCTGATGTCTTTGGCAATTTCCTTCACTACCTGTTCATTATCCTCAGTTTTCATACAGCAAAAATTTAGTTTCCCACAAATTCTACCTTCTTCAGTCAACAAATCAAATAATAATCTATTCTTGTCTGAGTAGCCTGGTCTGCTAACAAATCCAGTGCCTTTGTTGTCTGGCTAATAATTATTTTGACCATGTCCTGGATACTAATGAGCCTATATACCATACAAATATACATGGGGTGATGGATACATCACCCCAACCATTTGTGTCCCTAGTAATTGGAGTAGATGACCTTTCACAAATAAAAATTGTCTATCAGGAAAGTCAACAACAACAAAAATACTAAAAACTAGATATATACATCTAGAGATAGATAGATGATTAGGCCAAATACTTATCTACTTATTTAGAATATAATAACCACATATTTCAAATAAGAAACTACGGAACACTTGCCCTGACTATAGAAATTTGCTATAAGAGGAAACAACAGGAACATGTTATAATTAAAAACTGGTCTTTCAAGCTTTAGCCTGACAGCACACACATGACAGAATAAAGCATCTTTAGCTAATCATATGCAACAAAAATTCCATTTTATAGCAAGACTCAGGAGTAATTGGGGTGGGGGGAATTTCTTATTCAAAAGAACACCACTAGAGAACTGAATCAGAAGGATCCCACCTTAAGCGGAGGCCAAGATTGTCCTCCCAACTCTCATCCAAATACTAACCCCTACCTGCAACAATTCAGGATCACATTCCTTTGAATAGTTTGTGGCCTATTCCTTTCAGATGGTGGATTATTGGTTTGATAATGATGATCCATCAGACAATCATACCTGAGTTCAAAACACCAAATAATATCAGCTACGGCCCCAAGAGATTTTATCTCAAATAGCAAGTTTATTAATCAAAACTTCAGGTGAATTTAGCTCTCAAGGATCACACTGATGTGGGAAAGATTCCAATCTTTGATTCCCAACCCCTCCTAGTTAATGTAAATTACCCTTTGACTCACAAATCATGGTCCTTTTGAATTCCAATAGAAGATCCGGACCTGTCCCAGCCCCACCCGGATCTGAGCCAACTTTGGGTCTACACCCAAAAGCCTCTCGAGCTAAGTCTCCTATTACAAAAGGACCATGCTGGGAACCCCTCTTGGCAAAGATTCCAAACATGCCAGCCATGTGAGGACCCTCTGTCCACTGGACCCTCTGTCCAGTGCCCTCCTTGTCTTTACCTTCACCTATCTCCTACTTCTAGACTCAATAATAAACCTCTTTTATCAATCTAGCTCTCGGGCTAATAAATGCTTTTATTGGGGACTTGCGCCGCTACTAGACCTCATATACCACCGTATCCTTGCGCCGAATCCAAGGGGGTTACAGGGGAGCTCTGTTTGACTCCCTATACTCCAAACCTGCCACTAGACCTTAACTAAACCCTAATTTCATTTAGGTACCCCAAATCTAGACCTCAACATTCGATCTACACCTCAACAACATATCCTAAATCAGTATTTACTATCATTTTACATTAATAACAGTAAGAGAGGCATCCTAGAAAGTTCACAGCTTATCTTCATATCTAAATAGATGGGTTTTAAATTCAACATTACACAAATCATCTTACTTTAAGATGTCCAATAACCAATTTATATCAAAACATATTTAGATATTAGCCATGTTCAAAGGGACAAAGACATATCACTGATTCTCAGAATCTCCCTAAACAATGGGAACAGCTTTAAAATGACTCAATGACTCAACAGAACCACTTAAAACTCACATAGAATATAGAATATACTGTTCTAATGTCACATTAAAGAACATTATCAGAATCAACATTAATAATTTCTTCAACCTAAAAAATGTTAATTCAACTTCCTCCAATCAAAGATTCTCTACAAACTTTTTTAGAAATATAAATAACAGATACCACATCAATATTGTTAAAATTCCTCTAAGCACAATTAATCTCCCTTCCCACCAAAACATTCCTAATTGGAAAGTCAATTTTAGAGGTTATAAATTGTCCTTAACAGTCCATTCTTGAGGTTCCTCCACAGATCCTTTAAGCCTGGTGTTCTCGGCCCTCAGATTGCAATCTCAGTCATCTGTAATGTCTGGTAAGGTCCTTCTCACTTTGCTTCTTTCTGGACTAAGTAAGCACCCATTCTCTTGGAACTGCAAACTCCAAAGGTGTTGTCTGGATCAGCAATCCTTGCTTCCTAAGGACTAAAAGGGATGAGGACATTGCCAGTATATAATTCCTTAAAGACTCATCCTTTGTTTCAAAAGAGGGTCTTTCCCTTTCTCCTCCCAGGTAAAATAAACCATTCTCAAATGGGGACAGTCCCAGATCACTTCTGGAACAGTTCTAATTCTTTAATAAAGCCATAGACAAACATTTGGTCCAAAGCAATTTAATCTCTGACATCAACTGCTAATCTTTCTTAAAAATCTGATTCATTCAAGGGAATTAATGAAAAAAATGCCAGTGAAGGTGGCCTACCCGTGCCAGACCTAAAACTATATTATAAAACAACGGTCATCAAAACCATTTGGTACTGGCTAAGAAATAGAGTAGTTGATCAGTGGAATAGGTTAGATTCACAGGACAAAATAGTCAATAACTATAACAATCTAGTGTTTGACAAATCTAAAGAGTTCAGCTTTTGGGATAAGAATTCACTATTTGACAAAAACTGCTGGGAAAACTAGAAGCGAATATGGCAGAAACTAGGCATTGACCCACACCTAACACCATATACCAAGATAAGGTCAAAATGGATTCATGATTTAGACATATAGAGTGATCTTATAAGCAAATTAGAAGAACATAGAATAGTTTACCTCTCAGATCTGTGGAGAAGGAAGGAGTTTATGACCAAAGAAGAGCTGGAACTCATAATTGAACACCAGATAGATAATTTTTATTATATTAAGGTTCTGATAAAGGCCTCATTTCCAAAATATATAGAGAATTGACTCTAATTGATAAGAAATCAAGTCATTCTCCAATTGATAATGGTCAAAGGAAATGAACAGACAATTTTCAAATAAAATTAAAATTGTTTCTAGTCATATGAAAAGGTGCTCTAAATCACTATTGATCAGAAAAATGCAAATAAAGGTAACTCTGAGACATCACTACACACCTCTCTGATTGGCTAAGATGATAGGAAAAGATAATGTCGAATATTGGAGGGGATGTGAGAATTGTGAACAGATCCAACCATTCTGGAGAGGAATTTGGAACTATGTTCAAAAGGTTATCAAACTGTGCCCACCCTTTGATTCAGCAATGCTACTACTGGGCTTATATAACAAAGATCTTAAAGGAGGGAAAGGGACCCACGTGTGCAAAAATGTTTGTGGCAGCCCTCTTTGTAGTGGCCAGAAACTGGAAACTGAATGGATGCTCATCAATTGGAGAATGGCTGAATAAATTATGGTATATGAATGTTATGGAATATTATTGTTCTGTAAGAAACAACCAGCAGGATGATTTCAGAAAGGCCTGGAGAGACTTACATGAACTGATGCTGAGTGAAATGAGCAGAACCAGGAGATTATATACACGGCGATGACAATATTATAGGATGTTCAATTCTGATGGACAATGAGATGATTGAGACCAGTTCCAATGATCTTGTGAATGATGAAATTTTCAGAATTGTCTCTTCCTCCCCCTTTCCCCTTTGTCCCTCCATTCCGCCCCCCCCCCCGGGGCATACCAAAGATGTTGGGGCATCAGAGCAAACTCCAGAAGAGTCCAGATCAGCCAGCTTGTGCCCCAGGACAGATTCCACAAAACTGTGAAGCTTGGAAAATCCCAGAGGGCATGTGTTTTTTATTTTTATTTGTTTTGTTTTTTACAATTCCAGTTTTTCTGTTAACCTCAAGTTCTGAGCCCCAGAAAGCCTTTAATCATGTAAATTAGGCCTACTTAGACTAACTCAATATAACTGATAGTACCAAGCAACTTAAACCAGTTTCAAAAACCTCAGAATCTGTCAAAATGTTTTAGCTGTTCTATAACTTTAACTATTTCTGCAGATTCAAATTGGCCAATTCTAGGTCCACAGAAAGATCAGCTTTTTTTCTTTTTGGTTTGGCAGTTAAAAACTTTCCCCATCTCAGAAACTAGTCTTTTCTCTCTCTAGCTAAAAGATATTAGCATGAGTACAATTACATATAAAACAAGCTTTAAATCCCAAATAACCAGATCTTTCCTTTGTAATTCAGCTGACAGAGAAACAGAGGACAAAACAGTTTCTCTCAGTCTCTCTGTCACACACACACACACACACACACACACACACACACCCCTTTCCTAAATCAAGCTCTAGTTCTTGGTTCCATCTTAAGGTGGAAGTGAGAAGGGAAATTATGGAGCCAAAGCCTGAGGAGCCAACTGGCCAAGTATTGAAGGCTTCTTTGAATTTACACCCAGCCCTTGGGAGATGGACAGTTCCTCCTTTGGAACAGGGTACCTGTCCAAACAAAACAACAGTATTTAATCCCTATTCATTTTGATAATTTGTCCAAGTTCTTCCTAAAATACTATTTTCCCCAAGACATTAAATAGGAAAACCAGCTAGATTGTTCCTTTCCAAGGTTCAGTTTCTTGTTCTCTTTAATGGAGTAGTCACTCAATTGTACTTAAGAAAAATAGGAGAATCCTTATGCACGTAAACCACTTCTAATTTTCCCAATATTAAAGGGAAATAGGAGCCTTTTACAGACTTTAATTGTCTAAATTCTCCCAGTCCCAGACATCCAAGTAGCTCATTAGTTCTTGGAAGAGGGACAGTCCTCTAACAAATCTAACCACTTTCCCCCTCACCAGTTTTGCTCACCTGGGTTGTATATGATTTACTATTTCAAACTTTTCTCAGTTGACATCTCCTGGCTGAATTAATACTTTATCTTTTCTAGCCTGTTATCATTTTTGCTTTCTCAGAGTGTCTCTCTTCAGGAGTTTACCCAATCAGAGCTGGAGTTCCTGAGCCAAGTACAAGGATCACCAGAGAATTCTCTGGAGGGCACCTGCCTAAGGATTTGGTACAGGAGAGACCCCCTCATGAACAGGAAATGTCCCAAAACAAGTCACCAAACTGTATGAGACATTAGCGATCACAAAAATAATCAAAGACTTTCAAGGTAAGAAAAAGAAAAAAAGGGATTTATTGCATCAAAACAAAGGACAACTCCCAATAGACAAAATATCAATAGAGTACAAAACACCAACTGCAAATGCGAGATTAAATAGACCCTGAACACAGAAGCTCCCAACCTTCCTCCCCAAATCTTTTCTCCCATTGTCTGGGGGAGTCCAGGCTTACTCTCTAACCATGGAAATTTATCCCAGAAACAAAAGAATATTAATAAATAATAAATTCTTAATTCAAATGTCCCTAGAGAAGTGCTATACAGGCAGATATTCCGGGATGAGAGAATTCTGTTATCTAAATTCCCAAAGCTATCATCTCCTTTAAAAGAAATATTTAAATACTAATTAAGAGTTGGTGGGAAACAGGAGAGGAAAAGTTCATCCAAGACAATTGAACACCTGAAACTTTTTAACTCAAGTCACAATTGGGGCATAGGTCAAAGCCACATCCTTATGAGGGATCTTCACTCAGTTTATCCCATTTACATTAATATATTAAACTCTTGACAATATAAATAGGAATGGATATTTATTTTATAATTAACAAAGTGGATATGGTCCCATGAATTAGGGATAACAAACATAATCAATTGATCAACAAGCTCTTATAAAGCCCGGTGAGGGATGTAGAAGATCCTTACCCAAAATGACTACTCAGAGATCATTCAGTAAAAAGCAGAAAAGTTGTTTATTGAAAACCTCAAGAGGATGAGGTGTCCCATCAGGAGATAAGAAAGAAAGCTCGTAGGAGGGTTATAGAAGTACTAAAGATACATAGCTTTTATATAAGAAATTGCATTAATAAGAAAAGCAAGAAAGCATTGAAAAGAGGAGGGGGAGGTATCTAATTGGTTGTTGCTATTTGGAGAGATTGGAATGGAAGGTTTCTGTTTCCCCGAAATCTCCTGATTTCTAGGAAACAGAAAATCAGGTCTTCAGGCTTAATCAAGCAGATAGTGTCCAGCTAATAGACTAAATATCGATAAATGTCAAATACTGATAAATGTCATCAGCTCAGGTTAAGTAAATGTTTATAGCTGGCCAAGGCTCAAGTAAATATGAGCCTGCACATATTATACAGGCCATAGCAGAAAAACAGAAATAATGAAAATAAAATACAGAAAAAGAATTCATACATTCCTGTGAGTTCTTCACCTTATCTCTCTCTATTCCATACAGCCCTTTGTGCCAGACACTAGTCTAAGTGCTAGGGATTCAAAGAAATGAAAAAACATAGTTCCTGCCCTCAAGATGCTCATGTACTAATGGGGAAAACAATGAATAAATACATAGAAAATAGATACAAAATAAATAGAAACAGAGAGAACAGATACAGAATAAAAGAGTAAAAGGAAGTTAGATGAAAAGACTCAAATGATTGGTAGAGGGAGAAGGTACATAGAAGACTGAATTTGAGTTTTAAAAAGTCAGGAATGTCAAGATACAGAAGTTAAGAGGAAGACCATCTGAGCATAAGAAGTCTGATAAAGTAAGGTTCTGGGAGAGCAGTTTGGAATGTGAAAAATTTAAAAAAAAGGTATTATCATAATCACAAAGTGCCTTTTATTATCCTGAAAATTTAAGAGCATAGGCTAATCAGAATGATTAAGCAGCCAGCTTAATGAAAAAGGCCATTTAAAGGTCATAGGTGAAGAGTAAGGGCAGAGTCTAGAGAGTTAAGGAGAAGTTAGGGAAGGTCCTAGCTGACAACAAACCCTTATCCCAGAAGTGGGATATAGTCATATATGACTATGAAGATGCTTTGATCATAAATGTGATTTGTAGAGAGAGTGTCTAGTGCACTTACTCAGGGGAAGGAAGGGCTCCTTTTCTGATTTGATGATCTGGGCCATGCTGACAAGATAGAAAACAGTACCAGGAGTGTGTGTGTGTGATATTGTTGTCAATGGGAACAGGATGGATTTGGAGTTTCTGACAATGGCTGCACCACATCAAGACTACCAGTATAAAAGCATGGAGACTAGAGATGAAATATTGTGTTTGAGGAACAGCAAGTAGGCAGGTGTCACTGGACAACAGAGCTCAGGAAAAGTAAAATGTGAGAAGCCTAAAAAGGTAGGAAGGGGTCAGGTTGTGAAGAGCTTTAAATGAGAGCAGTGTTTATATGTGATGCTGGAGGAAATAGGAAATCACTAGTTTTTTGTTTGTTTCTGCTTTTTGAGCAGGGGATGACATTGGCAGACCTGTTCTTCAAAAAAATCTCCTTGGAAGCTGGAGTATTGATTGAAGGGGAAAGAGACTTAAGGCAAGGAGAACAATTAGAATCTGATTGCAATTAGAATAGAATCAGGTGAGAAATCATAAAGGCTTGAATTAAGGGAGTGACTGTGGGTTGAACTGAAGTGAAGATTAGGCAACTAACTGGATGTGAGGGGTGAGAAGTGAAGGACTGTGAAGTGGCAAACTTGGGACTTGAGGTTGGTACTGTCTTCAACAGTAATAAAGAAATTTGGAAGAGGAAAGGATGGATGTGGCAGAAAGAGAATGAGTTTTGTTTTGATTGTGTTGAGTTTGAAGATACCTACAAGTCATTGAGTTTGAAATGATGCACTAGGGACATAAGATTATATCTCAGAAAAGGGCCTAGGGCTGAATATCTGAGAATCATATGCATGGCTATAACTGAATCCATAGGAGCTAAAGAGAAGAGGACCAGGGCAGAACTTAGGAATAGTGGGGTAGAGAGAGGATTGTAGCCATTGCTAACTGGTTTGTGAGAAATTGCTAAATTTTCATCATTAGCATTGTGGATTGTCTAGACTTTTAATAAAGTGTTAATAATGAAGATTAGACTTAAAAGTGTACATGAATACATCCCACACACCTCCATTCCAACTGTTAATCGTATTTGTCAACAAACCCCTGTATTACTCTATAAACATTTAGATCCTTATCTCACTTGAGCTTCACAACAAATCTGGGGGCACCCACAGTAAGAAAACATTATATGGATGAAGATCTAACCAAGAGAGAGGCAGGGAGGTTGCTGTTTGTCCTTCATTCTTGAAGACGACCATGACAGTAGGGAGGTGATGCCATGACACAGAAGTTGGTTGAATTTAAGTGAGATAGTTGTCTGGGTCCAGTGGCAAGATATAGATCAGGATGACTGAAAGATGGCCCTGAATGCAATGAACCAGACTTGTAGGAAGAGAAGCAAAGGACATGTGAGTAATGAAAGCTCAGGAAGGAGAGGGGATCTAGTAAAATGTAATCAAGAGTGTTAAATGCTCAAAGAAGTCAAAATAAGAATTGAGAAAAGGCCATGAGATTTCGTCATAAGGAGTTAGTGTGATGGAGAGCCATCTGTATCCAGAAAGAGAACTATGGTGACTGAATGTGGATCACAACAAAGAGTTTTCACCTTTTTGTAGTTGTTGTTTGCTTGCTTTAGTTTTTTCTTTTTCAATTGTTTTTCCTTTTTGATTTGATTTTTTTCTTGTGAAGCATGATAAATGTGGAAATATGTTTAGAAGAATTGTACATATTTAACCTGTATTAGATTACTTGCTGTCTAGGGGAAGAGGGTGGGAGAAGATGAAGAAAAACTTGGAACACAAGATTTTGTAAGGGTGAGTGTTGAAAACACTATGTGGGACAAGATGCTAAACCCCCTTACCCAAATTGACTACTCAGAGGCATCTTCAGATACAAACAGGAAACATTTATTTGGTCCTTCAAAGGACAGGCCCAAGCATACCTGAGTAGACTCGGAGCCTCTCAGCGCCAATCTCCCAGCTTAGTGCATGGCAGCAAGCTGGAAATGGTAAATTGATGAAATAGCAAAAGTCTTGGGTTCATTAGATGGACTAATTCCTATGTGTCATGTAACTTCCTGAACGTTAGACCTAGAGTCTGACCTTTTCTGCCCTACAGACCCCTGAGAATAGGGATCACCTGACTTCTTGAAACTTAGATTTAGGGTCTGACCCACTCCATCTCTTAGACTTTTTGAAAAATCTTCACATGTTCCATTTAGTACCTCCTCTTTATTTCGTAGTTTTGAAGATTTCTCACATCAATCCTGATACATTTCTTCCACTAGGACATCCTTGTTATCTAGATCTTCAGGCTTGTCCCTCTCTTTAGTATCAACTGTAACCCTTCTTCTACTATTTAGAACCAACACACATACATCAGTGGAAGCTTTCAAGAATGGTTCTGGCTAAGAAATCTTGAACTATTCTAGTGAGTAAGTGCATAAGCAAGCAGATGATAAGATAATGATGTTTAAAGCAATGAGCAGAAATTAGAGATCCTGCTTCCACCAACTCCTACCATTTGTCTTGGAAACCCCGTCATCACAGCCCAACCGATTGGTCTCTAGCAGCCAATGTTATCTATGGAACCAGAGAACTATCAAGGCTCAGGGCCATTATCCCATCATTCTCATCTCAAGCAGTTCAGACCCAAATTCATTTGGGACAAAGGATCAAAGGTCTCATCTTCTGGACCTGCTATAAGGGGTGTAGAGCTGTCCCTGCCCAGTGGAGTCCAGATTGAGGAGGGGAGACAAGTGGTGTCAGGAGCATTTGGTGCTAAATGTTAGAATCAGGTATCAGATGATTTCAGGTTGACCAAGTTGCTGGAATTTACTTACTTGGGGTCTGGAAGAAACAACTCTCATGAGTAGAATAAAAATGAAAAAACTAAATATGAGCAAAAGAAAAAAAATAAACAGAAGTGGAGGTAGTATGAAGGTTACTGGGGACAGTAACCAGAGGAAAGTAGGGAAAAGATGAAGCTATCATGAATCTTTTATCCAGACAATTTTTCCTAGAATAAATACCAAAGAACATTTTCCCCAAGTTCCTGCTTTTGTTTCCTCAAAAGAAATGGGGAAATGGATAAAAAAAAAATTATGGCCTTAAGTGAGTATGATCTCCTTTAACAAGAACTCTACAGCCTTTTCTCTTTTTTCTCATATAGCTTTTAATTTATAGGATATATGCATGGGTAAGATATAGATCAGGATGACTGAAAGATGGCCCTGAATGCAATGAACCAGACTTGCAGGAAGAGAAGCAAAGGACATGTGAGTAATGAAAGCTCAGGAAGGAGAGGGGATCTAGTAAAATGTAATCACGAGTGTTAAATGCTCAAAGAAGTCAAAATAAGAATTGAGAAAAGGCCATGAGATTTCGTCATAAGGAGTTAGTGTGATGGAGAGCCATCTGTATCCAGAAAGAGAACTATGGTGACTGAATGTGGATCACAACAAAGAGTTGAGAAACCTTTTGTTCCAACTTTTCCCCTCTTTCCCCCCAAACCCTCCCCCAGATGGCAGGTTGACCAATACATGTTAAATATGTTAAAGTATAAGTCAAATACAATATATATATATATATACATGGCCATACCGTTATTTTGCTCTACAGCCTTTTCAATCTTACAAGAGAAGGCTTTTACCCAATTAGTACAAATGTTAACAAAAATCAATAGCTGTTTCAAGCCCCTGCCAGGGAGCATATGTGCAAAATCCACCTGCCAATTCTCCCCTAATTTTGTAGCTTTCCTCCAGATAGGCCTTTTAAACAGTCCTTTAGAATTTACTTGCCGGGGAGCAATGAGAGAATGCAGGAGTCAGGAGTTGGGGAATTTTAGGTGCCATGGTCAGGGGCAAACAGGCTGCAGCACAGACAGCTGAATCTGCAAGCCTGTTTCCCTTGGCCTGAAGTGACTCCTCCTCTAGATCTATGGATAGCTTGCAGTAATTGTTCTCCTGCATATTTAATGGGGGAATGTTTGGTTGTCAAAAATCCCCTTTCTTTCCATATAATCCCATGAACATGCAAAATATGAAAAGCATATTTGGAGTCAGTATAGATATTTGTTCTCATTTCTTTTTCCAATTCCAAAGCTCTGATATAGGCAAAAATTCTCCAGACCTGATGGGGAGCCAGAATCTTCAATGATTGGCCCAGGATGAGCATAGGGACTTCCTCAATTAGAAGGGCTGTAGAAGCCATTGCTTTAAAGCCTCTGGAGGGTCACCCCAAAGACACCAAATTTCTTTGGGAAACAGGAGTCTGGGATCAAGGATCTGATCCTACTTTTCATCAATATACAGAGAAAAAGGCTTTAGGTAGGGCTAAGGTTGGGGAGAGGTCAGTTTAGCTTTCAAGGTTTTAAAGCCTTGACCTGATTAAGGAACTGATAAGATTATCTGCTTCCACTCAGCAGTGAACAAAAGGGGGGTGGGAGACAGCCCAAATAGTTAACAGACTGATAGGCAAAATAGACTTTCAGACAAAGAAACTCTTGCTCCAGGAAGCAAGAAAGTTAAGGGTTTTATGGCAGCAGCAAGAGAAGCCTCCAGGCTGGGCTACAAATCAAGATATCATCTAAATATTTGTATTGTGCCTCATGTCTTTTGCTGACCACTTGCTCTGATTACAGAAATTTCCTGTAAGAGGAAAAAGCTGGGACAAGATTATAATATAATATCAGTCAAAACTGATTCTTCAGGACCTCAGCCTGAGAGCACATACATGACAGGGTAAAGCATCCTTAACTCTGTTTGATAAGCAATCATACAGTAACAATTCAACGTCATAGCCAAATTCTGGAATAATCAGGTAGGAAACAAAGAAACAGAACTGAGAAATTGAGTCAGAAGGATCTTACTTTAAACAGAGGCTAAGGTTGTCCTCCCAGCTCCTGCCCAGATAAGACATCCACCTGTAATAGTTCAGGAAGGCATTCCCTCTCCCCCCCTTTCCCAGTAACTTATGACTTTTTCCTCAAGTGGTGGGTTACTGACTTAATGATCATCAGGCAATCATATCCAAATTCAAAAATCAAAAAAATATTAGTTACAGTCCTGAGAGATTTCATCTGAATAGAAACTTTCACCAATCAGAAGCTTCAGGTCTATATAAAAACAAAAAATCTTACAAACCATTATGTGTAACCTATCATATGTACCTGCTAGACACAGTCAAAAGTCGTGCAGGGATATCAGGTTAAAATTCTGCTCTGGGCACTTCAAGAAAGATATAGATCATATTTGTTATAATATTCATTAAACAGGAAGACCATTATGCATTTAAATAAATATTATATAATTTGCTGAAGACAGATGGAGACTATGGTAGAGATAAACATTTTCAGAGAACTTGCAATTCTAACAAACCTCTTTAAAAGTTTCTTGCATTGCTAAGCAGTGGAATCTTTCATATAGCATGAAAAATGACCTTGCCTTAAAGCAGCCATAATTTTTTTTTTTAAATTAGAGCTCATATTTATTTAATATCTTTAGATTTATACAGTGCTTTCTTCACAATATTTCTAAGAGTTAGAGAGTATGAACATTATTACATTTTGAATATTACATCCAAATTTATAATTTACTTCTAATCAACCAGTGGAAAATTTGGCTTTACACTCAAATCTTTTGACCACAGTTCCAATATTCCTTATAAAGTATGACTTTTTAATATATAGTTAAATATAGCTAAACCCAGATTTTGTTCTGTTCTCTTTTTGTTTTCTTTTTGTTTTGTTTTGTTTTGTTTTTTATTTTGGATATTTATTTATTTATTTATTATAACTTTTTATTGACAGAACCCATGCCAGGATAATTTTTTACAACATTATCCCTTGCACTCACTTCTGTTCTGATATTTCCCCTCTCTCCCTCCACCCTCTCCCCTAGATGGCAAGCAGTCCTATATATGTTGAATATGTTGCAGTATATCCTAGATACAATATATGTGAAGCAGCCATAAATTTGAAAAATAAAGATTCAATTAGTAACAATAGAAGCAATTAATGGGGGGAGGGGGAGGGATGGCAAGCTCCATTGAGTGTGTTTTTCTCACTCCTAAAGAGCAGCCATACTCAGTGAGGAAAAAAGTAGATAAAGCTTTCACCTTTCCTTTTCCCTTCCCCCATGTCATATGGTATCTCTCCTAACTCCATTATATTTCTCAACCCGACTTCTCCTCCTTTGAGCTAACTCTTTTAAGTCTCTTTCAGGATTTAGCCTGTCAGCTAAGGATATGCCCCAACCTCATGGGGTGTTCCCTTTCTCCTGGCAAATGGCAAGTTCTATTAAGAGTTTGCCCTTTCCATAATCTACCTTTTGCCAAAAATAATGGCCAATGTGAATTTTTCACATGACCAAACCCCAACTTTGGTACCTATCATCATCTGGTGTCTATACAACCCACATAATACCTAACAATTTTAGGTTTCAAGATTATAATAACACTTAATTAGCAATTTCACAATTTTCATAAGTGATAGCCAAATAAGCATAACATAGACTTTCATAAAAATGGATAGGAATTTCATGTAATTTTATCTCATATAACTAAGAAGTTATTTTAAAAATCAATACTTTACCTTGTGATATTCTAACTAGATCTTCCATTCACACTATTAATTACTTTTGCAAATCAATCTTTCTTGTCCCTTGTTTTTTTTTTGGAATCACCTTTTTAAAAAATTTTTTTTTTAATTTTAAGATTCACAATAGCTAATAGCTAAATAACTTTGGATCAAATTTTATAAAGCTTATACATATGTCCAGCAGAACTGACAAAATTTTAAAGCATAGATCATAATTTTTACAAATTATTCAATATACATTTAAGAAACAAGTATACTTCATTTAATTAGGTTATATAAACATAATCTTACCTTATCTCTCAGGTAAGCTACCAGAATTTTGTTTTAACAACCTATTTTTTTTTTTAATTTAAAATCAAATACAGATTTAAATTTCCAGTAGTAATGTTGAGGTCTAGATTTGGGATACCTAAACGAGATTAGGGTTTAGTTGAGGTCTAGTGGCAGGTTTGGGATACAGGGAGTCAAACAGAGCTCCCCTACAACCCCCTTGGATTTGGTGCAAGGATATGGCGGTAAATGAGGTCTAGTAGGGGCACGAGTCCCCAATAAAAGCATTTATTGGCCTGAGAGCTAGATTAATAAAAGAGGTTTATTATTGGGTAAGCAAGGTTAAAGTATCAGTGTAGGTAGAGATAAGGAGAGCACCAGAAAGAGGGTCCAGTGGACAGAGGGTCCTCACATGGCTAGCATGTTTGGAATCTCTGCAAAGAGGGGGTTTCCCAGCGAGGCCCTTTTATAATGGGAGATTTAGCTCGAGGGGCTTTTGGGTGTAGCCCCAAAGTTGGCTCAGATCCGGGTGGGGCTGGGACAGGCCTGGATCTTCTATTGGAATTCAAAGGGACCAGGATTTGTGAGTCAAAGCGTAATTACATTAACTAGAGAGGTTTGGGAAGCAAAGATAGGAATCTTTCCCACATCAGTAATGTTTCAATATTTGCATATAAATTTCTAAAATTTTGTGGTTAAAGTAAACAAATTCAGAATTCTAGCACATACCATTTAATAGTGATATAAAACTTACAATTCAACTTGATAACTAAGGAGGTAGCCTTAAGTTCAACATTAAATTGATTAAATGGCAAAAGACTTGGGTTCATTAGATGGACTGAAAAGGAAGTACCCATTGACCAGTGGTCAACTATGCTGTCTACTTCCTGTGAGACAGGTAACTTCCTGAAGATCTAGGGTCTGACTTTTTCTGCCCTACAACCCTCTGAGAATAGGGATCACGTGACTTCCTGAAATTTAGGCCTAGGGTCTGACCCACTCCATCTCTTAGACTTTTTGTGAAATCTTTACCTGGTCCCATTTATTTGCATGTATTTTGAAAATAAAAAGCTATTAAAATTTTTAAGAGTTAAGCCCTCATTAAGCACTGATTATGTTCTAGGCACTGTGCTAAGGCTTTACAAAATTATTTCATTTGATTTTTCTCGTTTAATGAGGAAGACAACTTGTACCAACTATGGACAAATAAGCTATCTAAAGGATAAACTGGAGATAATCAACACAAGGAAACCATCAAAATTAAAGGGATTGAGAAAGGCTTGCTGGAAGTAGGGACTTGAAGAAAGTCAGAGGGAAAAAAAGAAAGTGAAGATAAGGGAGACTATTCTAGGCATGGGGGATTGCCAGGGAAAATGCCTAAGGACATGGAGATAAAACTGACTTGCTCAAAGAATAACAAGGAGGCCAGAGCCCTGGGGTAGATGATGACATAAGAAATTGGAAAGAAAAGGAAACACATTGAGAAGGGTTTTGAATGCTAAAAAGAGAATTTCATGTTTGAGCCTGGAAGTCACTGAAGTTTTACTGAAGATGTGGTAAGGGCAGTATTGGTAACTTTGGGGAGAGCAGTTTCAGTTGAATGATGAAGTTGGAAGTCTTTGTGGTGTGATTTTAAAAGAGAATACATGTAAATTTAAATTTTTTAAATTTTTTGCTGAGGCATTTGGGGTAAGTGACTTGCTCAGGGTCCCACAGCTAGGAAGTGTTAACTGTCTGAGGTCACATTTGAACTCGGGTCCTCCTGACTTCATGACTGGTGCTCTATCCCCTGTGCCACCTAGTTGCCCTCAGGAAATTCAATGAAAAATATTCATAACTAAAGTTCAGGATCAATTGTGTGATTTCCTCTGTCCCATACCAACAACTGACAGGAGTAGAGGGAAAGGTGTAAAACTGAGTCCCAGTTCTGCCACTAACTAGCTGTGTCATCTTGGGCAATTTCCTTCCTGGCTATGGGCTCGAGTTTTCTGTAAAACAAAGGAGTTGCTAGATGATAACATTAAAGTCTCTTTTAGCCTTGAAATTCTTATTTCCTTAACATTATTATTTTCTTGTCAGAGGTTTGGGCAGCTAAGTATTCAAATGTTAATCCCCCCATTTTCCAGAATTTCTTTAGTAATATAGTAGAAAAAAAATTTAAGATGGGGACTACAAAATCCTGGGTTCCAGAACTAGCTCTGTTACTAATTCTAATGTGTCACTAGTAAGTTACGATCTTGGGCAAATCATTTTGTTTCAGATATGCATCTATCCATAAAATGAACGTAAGGATTTAGAATTGGAAGCAACCATGGAAATCATCTAATGCAACATTTTGCAGATGAGGAGACCTATAGTCGCATAAGTAATAAATCCCGTGTTCTTTCTACGTCGCCATATTCTACAAAATACAGGCTTTGGGGGAAGAAAGGGGGAAACAAAACCGGTCCAAAATAGTTGTAAAACACAGAAAAAGCCAGTTTCCTTCTTTCACAGATATGGAGACTGAGGACTAGAAAGGTTACCCGACTTTGCCCAAATACAGCCAATAACGGGCATTGAAAGGATTGTGACCCTTTCCTCCTGTGATCTCTCAAAAAATAAATAAAAATCCAGGCACTCCGGAAAAAAGCGATTTAGGATTACGAGCTTTGCAGCGCTTAAAAGCGCTCTGCAAACCTAGCGTCGCAGCTGGTTAAAAAAAACCCCTAGCTAAGCGTGCAGCACATCCCCATCGCACGGCAAAATGCAGCGGAGACGCGGTCCAATTCCTCGGGAAACCCAAGTGCATTTTCACTTTATTGCGGTAGGTCAGTGTCGTCAGGGACTTGTTTACTTCATCAACATCGGGCAGCAGGTGTGGGAAATATTAGCTGGAACATCAAACCATCCACCCAGTCTCCAGCTTTAGGCTAGGCCCACGCTGGGGACACGTGGACACGCCCATAGGCCACGCCCCCAGGCCCAGCCCAGCTCTGTGTGAGAAAATGGGAACTGACTTCCTGACTGGCCCGGACTTTGCACCGGCATAAACCTTCGGGCGTGGCTCCTCTCGGATTGACAGGATTATAGACCAATCACTCTTCACCAACCATTTTTCTTTACTTTTTTCTCCCTCCCACTTTGGCCTGTTGGGAGGGGCTGTTCCCCGCCCCGCCTCAGTGAGTGACAGTTCTCAGTCCCACCACCCTCCGACGCTGTTGCGTAATCCTGCATCCAGGTGCCGCCCTTGGGAAAGGGGGCGGGTTTGATTGGCAGGAGGGTGGGCCAGCCATCCCAATGCTCCCGGAAGATCGATCTTGACGGGCAGGTGCGGGAACCACTTAAAAGTCAAAGTTTAGGCGGAAGTGTGTGGCTTTTTACAGAGTGGGGTGGAGTCAAATTCTGAGGGGGGGAGGGAAACAGGCGGTGCGGCCGGAGGGGGGAGGCGGGCCGAGTGCTGCGGCCGGAGATGGTGTCGGGCAGCTGGGGCGCTCGGCGGCGGAGGACACGGCACTGAGACATTGGGGGCCAGGCTGCGGCTAGCCGCCGGGCCGTCCGGTAAGCCTAACTCCGCTCGGAGTGGGAGCGGTGACCGCTGGGTCCCTCTTCTCCCGCGCCCCCCCTTCCCCCTTCCCCCGGTAACCGCTGCTCCCTTTACCCCGCTGTCCGTACCGGGCACTGCCTCCCTCCGTGCGGACGGCGGCCGCGCAGGGACACGGGGGCGGGGCTGCCGCTGGGGTTGGGGGCACCTGTCGGCGCTTCCCTCCTTTTCTCCTCTCTTGTTCTGAGGCACCTGCTGCGGAGACCACGACTGCCTCCCGCGCCGGGGTCCCAGGGCGCTGGGCCCTGGGGAGGGTGCGGCGCTTGAGAGGCCCGGGCAGCAGTGACTCTGCGAGCCCGACGGGGCCCCGGGCCCAGGGAGCGCCTGGGACCGCGCAGCCTCGCGACCCTGCGTCCGCTGGGAAAGGGAAGCCTCCCGGGCCAGGGGGCGGCAGCGGGCTGCTGCCCCAGGGACCGTGCAGGCCCGCGGCTCGCTGTAGTGGAAGGCGGGCCTGGGTCAGGCCGGCATTGGATGGCGAGGCTGGAGGAAAGTCAGGTCCTCGCTGGTCGGGGCGTGTGTCTCTGTGTCCCTCTCGCTACCTCCAGGAGATTGTTGTTTCTGGGTTTTGTTGCATCCTCCTCCCTTGGGTGTCTCTAGGGACGTTTTCCAACAAGAGGTTTCTTTATGCTGTTTCATCGTCTCTGGGATTTGACGTAATGTGAAGCCTTTGCCCTATCCCGAATCTGGCTACATTTTTTTCGCCTGATTTCAGGGAATGAATTGTGCTCTTCCTTTTCCATCCCCCTCAGACTACAGGATTAAGGTAGTTTGCAAAAGATAACACAGTAATTTGTGACGCCCTGTTCACTAGCTCCTACCATCTAGTTAAAGTTGGAAGACAAGAATGCGTTCATTAGCTTGCAACACTTACTGGTTTAGCTAGATTCTTTGCAAACAGTTTCCACCCCATGCTGTTAATATCCTTTAGGGAAAAATGCCAGAGGTTTGCTTTTGGACAAAAACTAGAGTGGCTGTAAACAACATCCTTTCTCTCTACCCATCGTGCTGAGTTTTTTGTTTTTGTTCTTAATTTCTTTTGAATCCAGCAAATGCTTGTTAAATCTGAGTGCCACGAAGATTTGTAAAATGACAGTCATTTGAGTGCAAGGCACTCAAAGAATTTACATTATACCGAAGAGAAGCAGTAGCCTAGTTTAGTAGTTAGAGAACTGGATTAGAGGTGTCCTGCATTTTATAGACTAATGTCAACCTCTCGGTATCCCCAAGCTGCTCTCTAAGCCTAGAATTGCCGAGGCAGGTGCTGATCTGCATGACGTCACTGGTCAGGTCCATTTAAAAAAAAAAAAGACAATGGATATTCTAGGTCTCTTAAGGAGGCAGGGAATAATTATTGAAGGCTTTATAGACCTGAGCTAAATCTTGATGGTAATGATTCTGAGTTCTGGATGAGACAGTACAGTATATCCTAGATAAGGGAGAACAGTTAATGCACAAGGCTGGGAAATGACATATCAAGTGTAAGACATAACTAGTCCAGTTTAACTGGAATATGAAGAACATGGCCCCTTGCTATTTGAAACTTATTTTTAAAAAGTTACTTTGAGAAGTGTATCAAGTTCCAAGGAACTGTATATTTCTAGGAGGTTACAATTTTGATTTTGCATAATTCAGGGTCATTACATACAGCTGGCCAAGATAGAAAGTCTTTCTCAGCCTTTTAATAAAGAGGAAGATTAGGTTAATTTTCATGGCCTATTAAAATGTTTCAAGCAAAAAAATAAATTTTCTTGATCTTTTGAATTTAGTTAATCCTAAAAGCTCTCCTATCTTTTGTTACCATCCACTTGCAACTCTCAAAGGGTGAAAAGCATGAATTTTGGTTTATTTAGAGAATCCTAAAGAATCCACTAAAAAACTAATTGAAGCAGTTCACATTTGTTTTGCTTTGCTTGATAAACTGCTGTTGGCCATAGTTGGTATAATGAATGGACAGAGTGCTAGACTTGAAGTTTTAATCCTGTCTCAGACAATAATTATGTGACTTCCAGTGAGTCACCCGATGTTTTTTTTCTCAGGCTCAGTTTTCTTACCTGTAAAATGAGAGTAATTGTGCCTACCTCATAGGGTTGTTGTGAAGATCAAATGAGATGCCATGTAAACTGCTTTTATTATTATACTTTTTGTTATTCTTGAAGAAAGATGAAAAGTTGTCTTCTATCCTTTGTAACATGTTATAGAAGGATCACTGGACTATGATCAGGGTTCTGGTCTCAATGCTGCTCAATGTTCCTGACTAGCTTTAGGACCTTAAAGCAATTAAAGTTAAATTCAGCAAACCTTTTTTTTTAATTATCATAGCTTTTTATTGACAAAACATATGTATGCATTGGGTATTTTTCAACATTGACCCTTGCAAACACTTCTGTTCCACTTTTCCCTTCCTTTGCTCCACCCTCTCCCCTAGATGGCAGGCAATCTCATACATGTTAAACATGTTAAATTTTATCTTAAATACAATATATGTGTATATATGTTTATACAGTTCTCTTGTTGCACAAGAAAAATCGGATTTAAAAAGATAAAAATAACCTGGGAAGAAAAACAAAAATGCAAGCAAACAACAGAGTGTAAATGCTATGTTGTGGTCCACGCTCATTTCCCAGTGTTCTTTTGCTGGGTGTAGCTGGTTCTGTTCATCACTGATCAGTTGGAACTGAATTGGATCCTCTCATTGCTGAAAATAGCCACTTCCATCAGTATTGTTGTGTATAATGATCTCCTGGTTCTCATTTCACTCAGCATCAGTTCATGTAAGTCTCCAAGCCTCTCTGTATTCATCCTGCTGGTCATTTCTTACAGAACAATATTCCATGACATTCATATACCACAGTTTCCTCAGCCATTCTCCAGTTGATGCGCATCCATTTAATTTCCAGTTTCTAGATACTACAAAAAGGGCTGCCACAAACATTTTTGCACATACAAGTTGCTTTCTCTTCTTTAATATCTCTTTGGGATATAAGCCCAGTAGTAACAGTGCTGGATCAAAGGGTATGCACAATTTGATAACTTTTTGAGTATAGTTCCAAATTGCTCTCCAGAATGTTTGGATTCGTTCACAACTCCACCAACAATGCATCAGTGTCCCAATTTTCCCACATTCCCTCCAACATTCGTCATTATCTTTTCCTGTCATCTTAGCCAATCTGACAGGTGTGTAATGGTATCTCAGAGTTGTCTTAATTTGCATTTCTCTTATCAATAATAATTGGAACACCTTTTCATATGAGTAGAAATAGTTTCAATTTCGTCATCTGAAAATTGTCTGTTCATATCCTTTGACCATTATCAATTGGAGAATGGCTTGATTTCTTATAAATTAGAGTCAATTCTCTATATATTTTGGAAATGAGGCCTTTATCAGAACCTTTAACTATAAAAATGTTTTCCCAGTTTATTTCAGCAAACATTTATTAAGTACCTAGTGTGTGCTAGATATTCTGCTAGGAATGAGGCTACAAAGATAGAAGTCATCCAGACTTTCAGACTTCTCAAGAGAAAAAAGGAGTAAAGAAAAGTCACTTCCTTTCTCAGAGCCTCTGTTTTCCCCTCTATAAGATGAGGAGGTAACTACTGATGGTTTCTAAATTACTTTCCATTTTGTATGATTCTGGAATCACCAAATGCTTTATTTTTCAAGGGCATACTGAAAACACAGCTTTGAAAATGATTACATGTGAGTGACTGGGAAGCAGGTGACAGCAGACATAGGTAGATCTGTTTGGTAAATGTCTTTGGGTCACAGTTATTCTTAACTGCAATCTAAGGAAAGCAGGTGTTAAGTACAGCTTATTTCACAGAATCTTAAAAGATTAGGTTTTTCCATTTCCACCTATGCTTGGGCAGGAATCTAATCCTTCATCAAAGATCTCTAACAAGTAATCATTCATCCTCTGCCTGAAAACTTCAGAGACAAAAAAATAAAAAATGAAGCAGGAATGTCCATCATGCTTGCTATAAGAATAGAAAAAGAAATAGAAGGAATAAGTATAGACAAAAACAGAAAGAAAAAACTATCACTTTCTGCAGATGATATGATGGTTTATGTAGACATCCTAAAGAGTCGACCAAAAAACTAATTGAAGCAATTCACATCATCAACAAAGTTGGAGGACATAAAATAAAACCATGCATATCATCTGCATTTTTGTATATAAAGAAAAAATAATATATTTTAAATATAATACTTCTGAAGCACTTTCTTCCAGCACCGGACAACAAGTGTTCAGAAGTTTTTCCTTACATTAATTTTTCATTAATTTTTCTCTCTGGAACTTTACCCATTGCTTCCAGGTTTTTTTTTTTTTTTCCCCAGGATAAACATCTCTAGTTCAATATGGAATAATTTATAATACCCCTACCATCCTGGCTACCTTACAGTACCTGCTGTCTTTTGTGTATAATTTGGAAAGCTCTCTCATTATAAACTCCTGGAAGGCAGGAACTGCCTTTTCCCTTTCTTTTTACTTACTGTGCCTATCACAGTATATGATATAGGTGATTAGTAAATGTTTATTGACCAACCATACATCAATCTTTTTGGCCACATCTATATTTGTGTGTGTGTGTGTGTGTGTGTCCGTGTCCGTGTGTCCTATGTCTCTCCACTTTTAAAGAGTAAAAAGAGGTTATATTACTTTTTGGACATAATGCAATATGTTAGGAGAACTGAGACTTAGCTATCAGGATTTTACACTTCTGTGATTTGATTATTGGATATAATTACTTCTCAGAAAAGCACTAAGAGTTATTTGCTCTCTATAGATGGGAATGGCAGTAGTTTTTATGTGTGTATACATATATGTATGTGTATGTGTATGTATACATCCTTGTACACTGTTCAAAGCATTTTATCATTTAATTACATCCATTTAGTGGCTAAACATAACCCTACTACTGGTGCCAAATTCTCATTTTATGCAATGTAAACGAAACAACACTCAGGTCCTTGTATACTGCCAACAAATATTTGAATATTGGTTATATTTAAGGTGCTACAGAGAATACAGAAAGAGTATGATTTTTGCATTCAAAATTTTCTGATGTAGGTAGGGAGATAACATTAATTGTTACTCAATGCACATATTGGCTGACATAATTATTTACAAAGCCTGCATACTTAGTAAAACATTGCCCATGTTTATTTGGATTTTGCAAACTTTTTATAGTAATTAGTTTGAGTGAATTCCTACCTAGATCTCACTAATCAGTATTGGAAAAAGTACTGAAGTGTACTAGAGTGAAAGAGTCTGTTCTGATTTTCAGCTTGGCTTCTCTTCACTCTCCTCTTCCTTTGTATTTTTAGTAAATGACCTGCTGACTTAATATCCCTTGAGACAGCATGTTGTTTTCCTATCTGCTACTTGGAACACTGGTTGGAAGAGAATAATGTTTCTGCTGCTTTTGTTAGTAAAATCAGATATTTGTATTGTTGCATTTCATTTATAACTAGTCTCATACCCAATATTATAAATTAATTAAACTTGTTTGAAGAATCAATGAAAGAATAAATAGGATAGGCAGAGATTAGGGCCAGCAGGAGTGGAGGTAGGATTTTTAACATATTACAGATAAATGACAAAAGATCATGTTTTACAAACTGATTTTTTGAATGGGGAAAAATCCTATTTTTCATTTGAATTGAATATTCATTTCTCAATTTCAGAGTTCTTGATTATTTCAGAAATATATATTGATGTCTTTTTCCTTATCTTTTTTTAAAGGTGGAAAGAGAATCTTGAGGGCTTGACAGTTTGGTGACAGAGAATTTAATTTCTTTGCTTGGAATACACGTTATGAACCCTTTCTGGAGCATGTCTACAGGTTCTGCACGCAAGGTGAATGTACTAATTGACTATGAAATCTATTTATATATCTGAGAATTGTACTAGAATCTAACATAAAATGCAAAGTTCCTCTTTGAGTTATATGGAAAAACTTATATTGGAGAAATGTTAACATTAGAATCAGAATTTCAGAGTGGTGACTAAATATGATTATAAATGTATTTTATGGAGAAAAATTGGTGTCACAATTTTAAGAATATTATCCAGCTTATATCTACTTCAAAAAAATGGATTTCATGCAACAAATTGGTAGCCACTTCACAACTAAATTGAAACCATTCATTGCACATATTTGAGCAGCAGTTTTGTGTGTGTGTGTGTGTGTGTGTGTGTGTGGGATTTCATTGGAAGGTTTAGGGAATCCCAAGGAAAGACCATTCTGATAGATTCTATCATATTTGATTTAGACTTGAAGGCTTTATAAAATTTAAAGCCTCATTTATTCCCTTTGGTTCAGCTGAATGAACTTCAGTAGTACTGTTGAAGGAAGATTTTAACTTTTTCTGGAGTGCAATCTTTGGTGGTACCTAACCCAAGAAAGCTCTGGGCTGCATAGTTTAGTCATCATGACTCATTTAGGCCTTTGTCTTTGACTAAGGGTGACAGTTATCCTGATGATACTCAAAATGTGGAAATCTGTCCATTAGGAACAGGATCAAATTCAGATTCAGGCAAGTGAGAAATTAACTTCACTCTTTTTTCTCTAACATGAGTGCCCAACATCATCAGGTGGTAACTAATTTCAATCATTCCCAAACTACTTACCCATTGTTAAGTTTATTTGCCTTTTAGTATCATCTAAGTACAGGAGCTGTCCTTTGTATTTTGAATGGTCCTAGAATATGTTTAGTAATAGCTTGCATACATATTACAGCTATTAAAAGCAAACTTAATGGGGAAACTATGACTAACTTATATATACCAAGGTTACTTGTAACTTTAAATCCTATTTTATCTTCATTTTTTGACAATCACTCATTGCAATTATGGCCACTCTTGCAGGCATAGTGTTTTTTAAGGGATGGATGAAGGGAGGACGAGGTGGGGAAAGATTTTTTTAAAAATAATTTCAGATTGTTTCAACTTTGCATTTTTCCTTTAAACAACTTGATTGCACACAGATGTGTTAAATATTTTTGACTATTAAGGTTTGTAAAAGCCTGATCCTAACTTTCAGATCATAAAAGTAAGATTTCATATCTGAGAAGTCATTCTACTAAATGTCCTCAAAATTATTTCTTACAGCGATCTGATGGTGAAGAGAAGACAGTGACTGGGGACCTGAAAATTAGTCCGCCACGAACTGCTCCAAAGAAACAGCTGCCTTCTATTCCTAAAAATGCTCTGCCGATAACTAAGCCTACATCTCCTGCCCCTTCAGCACAGTCAACAAATGGCACACATGCCTCTTATGGACCATTCTACTTGGAATATTCCCTTCTTGCTGAATTGTATGTTCTTCACAAACTATTGGATTAAATTCTGAAGGGGTCCCAA
Source organism: Sarcophilus harrisii (assembly GCF_902635505.1). Classification (NCBI taxonomy): domain Eukaryota; kingdom Metazoa; phylum Chordata; class Mammalia; order Dasyuromorphia; family Dasyuridae; genus Sarcophilus; species Sarcophilus harrisii. The sequence continues at coordinate 470,167,940 of NC_045427.1, read as the reverse complement.
AAGTAAATAATGAAGATTGTTTTGGGGAAATTTCTAACTGTAGTTCTCATAAGGACTTAACATCTTTTCCAGATAAGTCTGAATGTATGCTTGAAACTTTATTGCCAGTGATGTGGTAATATACTTTTAGAAAAGGATGTGTTATGTTATCTGCATAACTATTAAATGTAATATTTCCTGAGTTATGTAAGTGGAAAATAATTTAGAAGAAAAGTTGTTAATTTTCTAATTGTGGCTAATAGGGCAGAAATTTTACCTTTAGCATGCCATTGTATGTCTTGGACTTTTAAGATGGAATTCAAGGTATTGTTTTCCCAGAAGAAATTCATGGGAAGGACATAATAGCTTTCTTTCATTTTATAACCTAATGAAGCAGCTTACTGTGGAAGAGAGGATCAGTAGAAAGTAGTTGAACTTGCAGTCACAAAACCTAAGTTTTTTTCTTCTTAGTACTTGTATGACCATAGGCAAGTGACTTTTTCTGGGGTCTGTTTCTTTCTTTCTTTTTTCTTTTTTTTTAATTTATCCATTTCTAAAGATAAGAACTAGATTACTTAAGTTCCCTTCCCTTCCAGCTCTAGATTTGTGAAACAAAGTGGACCATCCATCACTTTAAAATTCTTTTTCCAAAAGAATCACTAAAACAAATTATTGGTAATGTAATCGTTGGACTGAGCTTGAAATTCCAGTGTAATTGTGGTTGGGTGTAACTTAGTAATATTGGTCCATGTGGCTTTATAATCAGATTCTTCTTGAAAATAGTGAATTGAATAGGCATCTATTATGGTGATTTCATCTATATTCTAGCATAGAATACAAGTAATCACTTGAGTGGAACTTATAAGTGCTCACTCTCCTGTTGATATAGTTAGAAAATGAGTTATTTGATAAAACACTATTGAAAAATATAGTCTTTTAAAAAAATATAAGCAGGTTGGAATTGAGGGAGGGGAAAAAAAAATATATATATATATAGTAGGTATAGTAAAATAGGGGAAGCTTCTTATTTTCCATTGAAACCCAGGCATTTAGCTGCTTAATTTTTTTAAGACACTAGATACTATTATTACCTTCTCAAGGTCGGTCATGTTCTGCATGTACACAATGCTTTGACTGAATTACCAGTAAGCATTTCTTAACCCTCTACTAAATGCTAAATGAGTGTAAATGAGTAAAGTTAAAGGAATACAAAGAACGAAACAAACTCGACTTTTAGTTGCAGAAAAAAATGGTCAGTAAATCCTATCATGACTTTTCTTTTCCTTAGATATGGATAGGCAGAGGTTTTTGAAAGCAAATGTCTTCCTTTTTTTTTTTTTTTTAAAAGATTGTTTTTTAAAGACTAGTATTTTGCATATTCACGCATGAGCTTTTGTGTTCATAGCAAGGCTCATAGATTTCAGTTGACTGTGATTTGGCATCTATTTTGGGGAGCACTTTGCAATTTATCTCCTATAGCACATCTCATCAAGCACTTTGCAAATTTGAGTTCATTTTTATTTCAATATTAGTCTCTTGCTCCTTACTAATTTTCAGAGCTGTGATAAGTTTTAAAATATGAGCTAAATAGAAGATACCAAAATATAATTATTTACTTTTTAAAAATAAACTTTATTTGTTTGGGGATGTTTGTATGTAGATATGTAGCCTTTTATGTTGAAACAAAGTAAAAGTCACTTTATGTCCAGAATTTATTTTTTTAATTTGTTTTGAATTTATTAATTTCAACAGATTTCTATTCCATATCACTGTGCAAAGCACAGAATCCCAATTTAGAAGGTTGTGTTGTTCATAGTCCCTTAAAGACTAAATGTGTAGCATTTTGAAGAGAGGCAGTGCCATTCATATTTAAACTCATTCTTTGCATATTTCCATTCAGGAACTAATTTCTTAATCTAAAGTCATTTTCCAGCTCATGCTCCTTCTCATTTATTTTATTACATTCTCATTGAGGAAGTAGAACAGTTAGTTGAGTACTGAAACCTATGTGTGCTCTTCTAGTTATACAAGAGCAATGGACATGTTCACATATTAACCTAGAAACTTGTTCCCCCATCTTCTATGTAGTTTGGCCTTAATTATATTGGCACTGGCTGCCTTATGTAGGTAATTGTCTGGTGTGTTCCCCTACTTGATAAATGACTGTAAAGTTATCATCTGTCACTGTAGTTTACATTCATATAAATTAACATTTCCATCTAATGCTTCTACTCTAGCACCTTGGTTGTGAAGCAGAAGTTACCTGGTGTGTATGTGCAGCCATCTTACCGCTCTGCATTAAGTAAGATATGGATTCATTCTTTCTCATTTTCCTTAGAGTTATTTTTTTAAAATACAAACTTAAGACATCTTTTTTTCTTTGACAGTGTGGTTTGGAGTAATATTCATACGGCATGGACTTTATCAAGATGGAGTATTTAAGTTTACAGTTTATATCCCAGATAACTACCCAGATGGTGATTGTCCAGTAAGTAGTATGATGCCTTGTCTCTGTCAATCCATGTTGTTGCTTGGTTTACAGACTTAGGATTAATTATTCACTTTACAACTTAGTATTTAATGCTTCAGTTTTATAAAAAAAAAACAAAAAAATCCACAAGTTCTCAGCTTTATTCTAAAATGGTGTTTGCTACTTTGTTACATTATGACTTCAAACTTTTGAAAAAGAATCAACTTATTCTGCTGATTTCAAGGGGCCAAAGTAGAAGTAATGAATAGGTAGTTGCAGAGATATAGATTTAGACATGATTTAAGTGAAAGTGACATTAAGATGAGATTTGTTCAAAAATAGAAACACCACTTTTTTCCTTCCTTGAAACTTATTGTATATATTGTAGAAAAGATTTTCGTTAAGACTAGATAGCCTTTGAGGTTATTTCTAGTTCTGAAGTTCTCTAAGCTTAGCTCATTGTATCCCTTTTGCTCTGAGATACTATAGTAGGATGCTTATGATATGATTGGAAAATTGTGTGCCACTAAAATGGCTTTTCTTTTAGTCTTCCTTAAACTGCTCAACCTACAGCTCTTAAAAGGAAAACATTACAAGTAATACTAATAGTGTCCAATATTCATATGTTAGTAGCGCTTCCATTGAGGTTAACAATGTAATAATATTCTTGTTCTCATTTAGAGTTGTTTTTTATCTTCCTAGTCTGTTAGACAATGTTTTAATTTGTGCTAATTTATAATAATTTCTAACCACTAAATCCCCCTCCCCATACTAAATTTTATCGCTTCCATCAAACCCCCAAACCGGATAATAGGCCTTTAGCATGATATTTTCTCTAAAATGATTTTTTTTTTCTTTAAATCTAGCGCTTAGTATTTGATATCCCCGTCTTCCACCCGCTAGTTGATCCTATCTCAGGTGAATTGGATGTGAAGAGAGCATTTGCAAAATGGAGGTTGGTATTTTCTTTCTTATTGATAGAATATTGCATGAAGGAGCCTTGGCGCCTTAAATCTTCCCATTTCTCTTTTAGGAGAAACCATAATCACATTTGGCAAGTACTGATGTATGCACGACGAATTTTCTACAAGATTGATACAACTACCCCTTTGAACCCTGAGGCTGCAGTATTGTATGTAATCTTTTCAATGCTATATATTGAATTTGAGTTTTAAGCTATATTTACTGAGTTGCAAATAATTCTTTTTCTAAATGTAGGTATGAAAAGGATATTCAGCTTTTTAAAAGTAAAGTGGTTGACAGTGTCCAACTATGCACTACTCATTTGTTCGATCAGCCTAAAATAGAAGATCCCTATGCAATTAGGTTAGTATATGATGCAGATAATCATTGTTTATTACTATATTGTCTGTCATTCTCATGTGATCCCTAGAATAGTTGTCTACTTTAGGTATCTAGACGGCATGTTAGATATGCCAAGTTAGGAAAATCTGAGTTCAAATCCAGCCTCAAATCCAGACAAATACTAGCTGTATGACCTGGGCAAGATATTTAACCTTTGTTTGCTGCAGATTCCTCACCTGTTAATAAAAGAGACTAAATAACATCATCACCTGGTAGCTATAAATTTTTAGGAGGAACCTCTATGTGAAAAACCATATATTATCATGTAATTTGCAAAAACAAAACAAAACAAAACAAAACAAACAAAAGTCCTAAATCTGGTTTGGTTCTGTGAATTTAACAATTTTATCATTCATTTAGTAAATAATCAGTATCAAAATTAATTTCTGTGGTGCCTTGTATACATTTATAGGGATATTCAGTTATTGATCTTGTTAGGAAGTCAAGACATTTGGAATTATGTGAAGAGATAGTCTAAACTGATAATTCAATTCTTTGAAGATTTAGGTAGATCATTTCCTGTGTATTCTCGGATCTTTAAAATAAGAGACTTCTTCCATGTTTTTATTCTGTGACATAGTAGATATTTTCATGAATTTTTTCTAGTCAAAAAATTCATTACCTAATGGCTAGACCTTTTAAATTTCAGATAGCAGGCCTATATTTGTAGCCTTTTCAGCTTGTTAAGATTTGCTATTGATATAGCCTTATAGAATCCAGGGTCAGCTTCATGTTCGTGCAGTAGTTTAGACATAATTTCAAAAATTACAAATGATGCATTTGCAATACTAATTTTTAATTCATAAAAATTTCAGTTAAACAGCTGGATCATCTCCTTTATTTTACAGATGCCTAAGGAAACTAACGTTAATGGTGCTAGTTAATGAGTCACTTTGGTATTCTGTTATGCTAAACAAATCATTACACATCTTTATGTTCCTTAGCAAGTAGCAACTTTAGATATATATAAAGGGCACCATAAATAAGTCCAACACTTTACAATTATTTTCTAGAAAACTGCCTCTGAGGGAAGAAAAGAAAGATGGGTTTCAGAATATCATTTCAGAATGAATATTCTAGCAAATGAATAAATGACATATAAGACTTATCATGTTAAGGAAATCAGAAGCCATGCATGTTTTTAAAGTCCTTGAATCTTTTTTTCCCCAAAGTTTTTCTCCATGGAATCCCTCTGTACATGATGATGCTAGAGAGAAGATGCTGACTCAGAAAGTAGGTAGAAGATTTAATTTCTAAAAATATTTCTTTCTAAGTTCTTCAAATCCTGAGCTGGTATCAGGGTATAACTTAGAATTAAAAAAAATTTTTTTTTGAATAACTTTTTTTTTTTTTTTTTTTTTAAAGAAAATGAAATTATACTACATATTTTGAAAAAAATGAACTATAGGCTTCTGTTTCTGCCTGCCTGTTCTATAATTATTAATGCCTTGTTTTTTATTATGCCTAGAAGAAGCCAGAAGAACAGCATAGTAAAAATCTCCATGTCGCTGGCCTGTCGTGGGTAAAGCCTGGCTCAGTGCAACCTTTCAGTAAAGAGGAGAAAACAGTAACAACTTAAATGAATTTCTGAACGTTGGTGCACTGAGCACTTTTCTGCTGATGAAGGGAGAAGAGCAGGAAGAAGTTTTTCTGCTGGACTCTGGACTAGTTAAGCTGACCAATGGCCGTGACTATAAAGAGTAAAACTGCTCGAACAAAGACTGATTTTTGATGTTTTACATATACATCTTAGGTTCTAACGGAATTTTGGAAGACATCTCTTTAAATAATGCAATACTTCTGTTAGAAGTTTCTTTAGGGTGGTTATCTAGTTTGAGTACTCCAGATTATTGGGGATTTTTGCAGGGGCTTTTAAACTTATTTTTCTTCCCAGAAATAGCCTTTTTAAAAACCTAATTGGCTGAAATATTAGCAGAAAATCTGAATCTGAAGGCAAGGTAAGCTACTACATTCATTTCAACTAATATAGCAGACAGAGTTTAACACTATTTAATGGTCTTGAAATCACTGGTTTCAATTGTAAATATGCTAGAATATGGAATTGTATATAGAGCTGGTTTAGTAACTCGGCACTTTTAAGTGAAAGATAAACTGAGACTGTTAGTCTTAGCCTACTGTTTTACTGATTAAATATAATTAATAATGTCACTGAAGCACACATTAGTCTGATGAAAGGAGACCATAACACTATGATTGATTTGTTTTTGGTGTATTTTCCCCAAAGCAAACTACGGTTGTATTTTAAGGGTTATATCTTTTGGGGACCTCTAAATAAAAAGGTTCCTGATGGGTGTCATAGGTATTTTAATGACACTGAGGTGCCTGCTCTGCTAAGTGTGACTAATGTGTGTTCAATAGTGACAAAATAAATTGGAAAAAATAACTTTTTTCTCTTGTCATTTGTTTCGATTATGTGGGATAAAAAATTAAACCCAAGGTTTGTCCTGCCTTTTCCCCAACAGAACTAAGAATCCAAATATCAATTTATAAATGCTTTTATTGAAAAATACACTTGTAATATTTTCATACAAAATTACAGTAGCAATAGGTAAGCATCTTGACAATTTTATAAATATTTTTACAGACACTATTCCATTTGAATAGTGCTTAAAAAGTTCCATATTTCAGACCTGTATGAAGTTACTCAGTAACTTGTTTTATACTAATTCAATTTACAACTGAATTATATCTTCCTAATAGATTATTCAACTTTGAAACTGAACAGGAATGATTAATAAAGGTATATCATTCAACTGCTGTTAGCATTTAATATTCCTTAATTTGTGTAAGCGCGAAAAGTTTGAATTAGTGAAAATCTAAATTCTGAACTCAATCCAGTTTTTTTCACCTGAAGTTGTCAGGTATTGTGGCAGCATATCCAAAGCTATTTAGAAATTTCAAATTAATAGCTCCAAGGTTTTTTGGGGGGATAGCTACCTCCAAAGGCAAGAGATCATAATTTTTCTGATTAACCTCATAGGTCAACTTGATTTGGAAATTTTAAACTAAATTTCTGAGATTGAGCAAAATTAGAACTCCCCTACCTAAAAAAAGCTAAAGGAATTCAAGCGCCCACAACTGTCAAACCTAACAGTTTTAAAACACTGCTTGTTTTTAAAAAAATAAATACAAAAGGTCAGATTAAAAAGAATTTTTAATGTTTATCCTGGAGAAAGTCCTGTACTTAATGTTCACATTGTAAGAAAGTGCCATTGCAAGTTTACAGCAAAAAATAACTCATCTGGGTTATAAAATCATGCTTTTTACAGCCCTAAAGTGCCACATCTTATACAAGTTCACTTTCACACATTGCACAGATATGTAAAATAATCACCGTCCACACTGCAAAGTGCCCAAGAATTTTTAAAAGCCCACCACATACAAAGTTCTTAAGGGAATAAGAGATTAAATAATCCTTGATAGTTTATGCATTTTTCTTTTCTGTTAATTTTCCCTTAGGGTTGCATAAATCCTCTATTCATGCAACAGCTTACCCTAAAACTTTCACCTATGTACATGTTTGGGGTGAGGCAGAATAGGGAGGATTGAGTTTGAAGTGTAGCTTCTCTGATGCAGCAGCTACTTATCAAAATGTACTATTAAAAACACTCCTAAGAAGAATGTTCTGTAGATAGGAACAAGTTTACATAAAGGCTTCCTTGGAAAATCTCATAATCAAAACATGGAAGCTAACTAGTCTTTTTTTTCTGGGGACTGTGGCTGTATAGACATGAAGAAATAACATTAGAAAGCTTCTTGGGTATGGCAGCTGGACTGAGCACATACTTTATAAGCAAAATGTGAGAGATCTACAATCTCCTGGGAAAAGAATCTCTCTCATTTCTTTAAACAAGACTTGATGGTTTGGCTGGACTAGTTTAAGGGAGAGAGCCCCAAACTTTGGCATATCTTAAATGCTGCTGCTGCTGCAGTACTTTTTTGAGAAGACAGCTTCAATACAAGGGACTAACCTTAATGGGTCCCTCTGTCATTAGCTACATCCCGTAGGCGTCGTAGTAAGGCAGTATGATTTTCTGGACAAATCCTTTTAGCTGGTGATTCACTTCCATCGTCTAAAAGAATGCCTCTCTTCTTGGTTGGTGTTTCCCCAGTTCTTATCATACTATTGATCTCTTTCAGCCTCTACATTAACAAAGAACATAAGATATATAATGTGTTAATATCATAGCACTGTAAATTCAGATTATTCCCCAAAATTGAGCTGTTTAAATAAATCAAAGACCCGGTTTAAAAAAAAATTAGTGAGGGGAAAAAAAACCCCATAATTTGTGGTTAACAGTGGGATGGGAAGAGGCAAGGGAGAACACCATCAAAACTTACTAATTAAGATATTTTGACTTTTAATCTACCCTTGAATTGGTTTCCAAGAGAAAGAATCTTGAAGGTGATTTTTAAGAATTTGGAATTGTGAAGGCCAATCATTTAATTTAGTATCAAAGGACAACCTGGAAGGATTTAAGAATTGGAAAAGGATTCCAGTTGAAGGTAAAAGTTAGGTGGGTTGTCAAGGTATAAAGTACAGTGAGCCATAATTTGCCTCACTAATTTAAACAGGATCTACTAGCAAAAACAATAAAGATTAAAGAATTCATTTAAGGAGAGTGAAAATTTTAGCCATGTACACAGCATGTTTATTTGTCCTTGTCATGATTTGTCTCTCTACTCAAAAAAGCAGATTGATAGCTCTCTCATTTAGAAGTAAAGGTAGTATAATGAGGTGATCAAGGAACTCATCTCTGGGTCATCAAAGAGAAATGAAATATTCCTTAGTAATATGGACAAAGGGTTCTAGTGTACAATTAAAGAATCTGAAAAGAACTATGACCAATAGATGCAAAAATTCACACAGGGAAGGGGGATCGAGCACTAAGCACCTAGATCTATAAAAAAAGAAGGCTCTATCCCCAAAAGGCAGTGAATGCTTTGAGGAAGCAGTTTAAAACTAGGAAAAAAAAAATAAAGAAAAAAAAACACAACAGCAGTTCTTTGTGCTTCAAGGACAGCCATATGCTGTTAGGAGAAGGATAAGAGTGGGAGGAAGAAGACTAGTAGTAGTAGTGTTGGTATAGTGATTCCTTGCTGAGAATGCTAAAGTTGCTAATTGTCACCTGAAAATACAATATAAGTGTATGCTATTTTCCCACGGTTTCAAGATATGATAAACTTCTAAGATTTGTGAAATCAGATGACTATCACCCCACTCCGGTGCCCAAAAATAATACCAGATAGGCAAGAAAGTACTATTAAATATGCAAAATGCTTGAACATAAAACTGAAGATCTTGGAAAAACAGGTAGCACTGTCATCATTACTACCCACAAAAAGCAAGAAAATGAGAAGCGGCAGATCTGGAAAGTGCCTAATGGTGACTAAGATGTAGACTGCTAAAACAGGAATGACAGGTGTTTAGACCAAAACTGATCAGACATGCCTACTAAGGGCTGCTAACAAAGCATTCGCCTCATGTCTTGAAAAAGAATATTTAACTGAAAAGGGAAGGGATGAGGCAAACAACTGCCAATGTATATTCATCAAAATTTACAATAAGGAATGGTCACAATGTAGGAAGAATAGCAGATAAAGCCTTAAGTTCATGAGACAAAAATCCAAGAAAAGGTGCCACTGGTTTTAGCTGTCTATAAAAAGTATACAAAATGAGAGACAAAAAGCAACATAACTATGATTCTAATGTAAAAATACAAATTTGGCTTTGTAATCATCACTGAGATTTGACTAAATTATGATTCAATAAGATATACCTTAATCAAAAGGAACAGACTAGGGAGGGAGGTAAACTGTAAAGAAAAGTAAACAGATACAGTTTATAGAAGGATGCTTCATTCTGCCTGTATAGAAAGATGCAATAACTGGGGAAACAGTAGGGAACGGATCACAAGGCAGCACTAAGAGTAGGGGGATTTCAATTTTCTATATAGTAGAACAGTTAATAATTTTCCAAAGAAGTTCAATTTCAACTTAAAAAGTGGTCTCTGGTGAAGTGGTAGGGATATGTACTTGACCCTGTGTTGTCTAATCAATGATTTGGCTAAAATTTTATCTAACATGCTTATTACATCAGGAAAGAACATTGTAAAGACTAAGGGATCAGTGAAAGGTTTTATACTTGATTTCAAAAATTATTTTTCAGAAATACAAGCCAGAATTTGGAAATATGCTCAAAAAATTATCAAACTGTGCATACCCTTTGATGCAGCAGTGTTACTACTGGGCTTATATCCTAAAGAGATCATAAAGAAGGGAAAGGGACCTGTATATGCTCAAATGTTGTGGCAGTTTGTAGTGGCCAGAAATTGGAAACTGAGTGGATGCCCATCAATTGAAGAATGGCTGAATAAATTGTGGTATATGAATGTTATGGAATATTATTGTTCTGTAAGAAATGAATAGCAGGACGATTTCAGAAAGGCCTGGAGAGACTTACATGAACTGATGCTGAGTGGAACGAGCAGGGCCAGGAGATCATTATATACTTCAACAACAATACTATATGATGACCAATTCTGATGGACGTGGCCATCCTCAGCAATGGGATCAACCAAATCAGTTCCAATGGAGCAGTAATGAACTGAACCAGCTACGCCCAGAGAAAGAACTCTGGGAGATGACTAAAAACCATTACATTGAATTCCCAATCCCTATATTTTTGCCCACCTGCAATTTTGATTTCCTTCACAGGCTAATTGTACAATATTTCAGAGTCTGATTCTTTTTGTACAGCAAAATAACGGCTTGATCATGTATACTTATTGTGTATCTAATTTATATTTTAATATATTTAACATCTATTGTTCATCCTGCCATCTGGGGGGACGGTGGGGGGAAGGAGGGGAAAAATTGGAACAAGAGGTTTGGCAGATGTCAATGCTGTAAAGTTATCCATACATATAACCTGTAAATAAAAGGCTATTAAAATAAAAATTAAAGAAAATACAAGCCAGGGAAGGCATAGCTATATAAGTTCACCTGAAAAAGATCTGTCTTAGTGGACTTCAAGATCAGTGAATCACCTATGGCAACCAAGAAAGCAAACTGTCCTAAGCTGTACTAAGCAAGGCAATATTTAATCCTAATGAAGTGATGGTCCAATTGTGCTTTGCCCTAATCAAGCCAAAGTTAGAAGGCAACATTCAGTTATGAGTATTACATTTTAAGGATACTGATAAGACATAAAACAAGAGTAGAAGTCATATACTTCTTTGAAAATCTGGTGAAATATTGACACCACAATGATACTTTTGAAAGCATAAAACACACAGGATTACAAAGGAAGCCAATTATGCTGAAAATATAGTTTTCAAAATTTTTTTTAATTAACAAAATGTTTTTTAAGGGAAGCTGATCAGTATGGTAAAGGGCCTCCAAATCATGGCAATTCCAGATCAACTGAAGGAACTGAGGATTTTTAGCCTGGAGAAAACATTAAAGCATAAAAAAGAGACCATATCATAATTGTCTTCAAACATTTAATGAACTGTCATGGGGAAGACAACTTTGGCTTATTTTATTTGGCTCCAAAGGACAGAAGAAAATTGCAAAAGCAGATTTGGCTTTATATAAATTAAAGAAAAACAGAGGTATCCATCCAAAGCCAAATGGACTCCCTCAAACAAAAAGCAAGATGATCACTTTTCAGATATGGTAGAAGGAATAATCTTGTTCAACTATTTTTTCACTAAAGCCATGATTATCTAAGGATAGGTCTTGTTTTGAGCACTTGCTACTCTGCCTTTCCCTTTATTATTAATGATTGATTCTGAGTAGTTAGTATGAAATACTTTTCCTATACCTATCTGTTACAGCATTGGGCAGATTGATTCTAAGATTCCAAACAGCTCTCACCTTTGAAGGGCTACTGCTGAAATAGTAGAAAATCTTTTCCCGAGGAGAAAGCATCATTTCATTCTTATGGGGGGAAATGTAGACAGGGTGGTTTTGGGACAACTGTATTCGACGAGGGGAACCTGTTCTTACAAATGGATAAGGAGATAGTGGAGGAACATCAGTCTGTTAAATAAAAAATTATAAAACTGTCAGTACCCATTCTGAGGCAAACAAGTAGTAACATTTAGGCTAATTCTACTGTGTAGGGAAAGCCACATGACTGATTAGTACTCCCATTTCCCGGAATGCCAAGATAATCCCACTCTACATGCACAAGTGATCCCATGCTATCCTTCTCTAGCAGATTACTCCTCTACCACCTCTACTCTCACTTATCTTCAATCCTTTCCTATCTACAGGCTACATCACTACCACTTACAAACATGCCCAGATCTCCCCAATCCACAAAAAACCCTCACTTAATCCATTTATTTTGGCTACATATCCCTCCCTAGTTATCAAATCCTTGTCATTTTTTTGATCTCCCTATGGTTTTCCACATCATTGATGACTTTCTTCTTAACACTCTCCTTTCTAGATTTCTATTGGCTGCTTTCTACTTGTTCTCTGATCCTACTTGTTTGACCTTTATAATTTCCTTTAACTGGATTGTTTCATCCAGGTCACACCTACTGAGTGTTAGTCTCCCTAAGGCTGCATTCTAGGCCCTCTTCACCTAATAGGCAATTTGAATTCAATGATCACCCCTTTGCTGATTATTCTCATATTCTGATTATACTTATTTAGCCCTCTCTGCTGACCTTGAGTCTTACATCTTAAATTGTTCATATCTAAAAGTGAATTTAATCCTTTCCTCCTTTCTAACTTCCTTATTCCTGTTGAAGACACTACTATCCTCACAGTCTAAAAAGCTTAACTCCTCACTCATTCCCCAACCCCCATCAAATACTGCCAAATCCTGTTGATTTTATCCTTACAACTTCTCAGATATATGTCCCATTTTTAACTGACACACCACCACCTTGGTGCAGGCCCTTTAACACATAATTCCTAAATTGCTGCAATAGTCTATTGGTTGCTCTTCCTGCCACAAATCTTTTCCTACTCCTGGCCATTCCTTCACTCTGCTGTCAAATTAAACTTCCTAAAGTGCACGTCTTACTGTGTCACCATCCTACTCAATACCCTCCAATGACTTTCTGTAATACTTCAATGGCCAAATCCTCTAGCATTTATAACTAGCTTCTTTGCTTTTCTTTGGACAACATGCTTTCTGACTAAAGGCATTTTTCCCTGGCAGTCTCCCATGCGTGAAATGCTATCCCTCATCTCTTGGCTTCCATGGTTTCCTTCAAGTCCTAGCAAAAATCTCACCTTTGATAGTAGGGCCTGAAGGCTAGATGAAGCCAGTGAAGTCATTTGCTAAAGCAACTGCAGGTGATGATGAGCTGAAAGCTAGGTACAACTACCCCTCCACTGTTTAAGTTAAATAAATTGGTAATTTTGGATGACCCCAAATGATATTATAAATATTAAAGCACAGTGCCTGGCACACAGTAAGTGCTTAATATTTACTGTATGTCTGACATAATTAATTTTGTGCTACTGTGGAAAATGGGTTGGAATGTATACTCCTTTAATATTTCAAGAACACTTTACTATAATAACAAACCATAGTACTATGGTACTACTTTTGTCAAATTTGTCAGTCTTCCCCTTAAATAAATTGGTTTAATTTTTCAAATTAAATAAAAAAAAACTCAGAAATTAATTCATTGCTGAAAATTAGTGAAGATAGTAGTTTAAACTTACTGTGTTTGCTTGAGAGTATTTTCGGGCAAACGTTTGAATTTGTTCTACATAGATGTTGTTGTAAAACTGAATGAGATCTCCCCTCTCTTCCTCTTCAATGTCACTATTGGCACCAGTGAGACGAGTAGGAGTTGGAGGGGCACTGTTGGGCTGTGGGACTGGCAAAGTACTACTAGACCTCATGACTGGGCTGGAGTCTCTGCTTGCTAGAAGAGATATAATAAAAAGTATTAAATAGTATCTTGCTAAACCAACTTGGTTATCTATCACAAGCATTGCTTTGTTATACTATGTCAGAAAAGAATGTTTGCATTAGAGTAAATTTGACTTTTGTTTATATCTTCTGACCCCATGGCATGTAGGGATGTTATTTGTAGTATACCATAACTGCAAACTTATTACTACATTACAATCAAGTAGAGTGCTAGGTACACAGTTAATCATTCAAACCGTTTTTTTCATTTTTTATGACTAAAGCACTTTTGAACTCCAGATGACAAATTGATGAGCCACTTGAGGCAAATAACACATAAAGTCTGTTTACTTAGCTGAGTTTTAAATGATCAGTTAGAAAAATGCCTTCCTTATTCACCCTATCCTCACAAGATAAGTACCAATATTTTCAGATGCTCAGGCTAAGCAAATTGAATTACCTTTATCTACTACCAATTGCCATAAAACCAAAGAGAAAGATTCTTAACAGATATCATCTTTGAACATCATCCAGGAAGTATTTTTCATGAATTTAATGTATAATTTCTTTTCTACTAAAATGGCATTCCCAATTGGTTCATTAATGTGCTACTTACTTCTGTCTTTGTTCACTTCTGTAGGGGAATTCTGGTGGCTTCTACTATCACTGCTACCAGAATTTCTTCTCCTCCTCCTCTTAATTAAGACACTCCTATATACCTGAAGAGAGAGTCAAAGAATTAATATAATATGAGGGTACCCAATAACAAATCCAATTCCTCTTCCCATTTTTATTACATACTAATCTGAACTTCTTGATATTCAAATCTACATATTGATTCATTATAATTGCTTTTGAAGAAAAGGAAAATCCAGTGATTTGGTCAATGTTTGTAACTCTAAATTATTTTTGTCTATTTTTTCACATCTAGTTGAAAAATCATCTTAGTGGGGAAAAGGTCATTAAGGGAGATAAATTTCTTAATTCATGGTCAAATTGAAGAGACAATGAATACCTATTTAATATGACTGCTTTCTGAAAGCCCATTTAACAATTAAAATTGCCATATAAAAAAGAATCAAGTTTTTACATGGAATAAAGTTCCCAGTTATTTCTTCTGAGGAATTTAAAAATGTGTTTTAAATACATTTTGACTTAATTGGGCTGATTTTTATGTTTTCTACATCCCTGGCCAAAATTACAAGTATACTTACCTGGCTCCGAGCCTGTGGTTGTGTCCTATAGCAACGCATTATATTCTGGAAGGATTTGTCTTCTTTTGTGACCTGAAAAAAATAGCAGGTGGGGGAGAGGAAAGGAGATGTCAACAACTCTTTCCAGGCCCTTTTCAATCATCAAATTCTTTTTTTGCTTCACAGTGATCATTACCTTTGCCATCACATAAATAGCACACATTAATAGCTGGTCTAGATGTCTATCCATCATAAGCTCAGGACATTGCACCACAGAGAATTCAAAGCAGGTCCAGATTTTTTTCCTTAACTCATCAGAAATATCTAGCTTAGCACAGAGATCCCGGAGACGAACACTTGCTAAATGGTAAACCTGTTGGAACGACAAAGCAATTTCAATTTAGGCTCTATATAACTTGTGTTCCTACAAATGTCCACATTATTATAGTGTTGGGGTGATTGCAAAAGAAAGAGTACCTTTCTAAAGAAGAGGGATAAGGAGCTTGTTTTCTTGGGCCTAATGCTGGTTAAAGGTTGGTTCTGTCTCTGCTGTTGTCCAGTGGAGGAAATCTGTTGATTAGTCACCTGACTTGGGACCTGCAAGGCTGTTCCTGTCACCTGTTGAGAGCTCAAGGTCCCAGCCAGGGCTTGGGCACTGAGGGGCTGAATGGAGCCAGTCATACCTTGAGTCTGACTGCCAACACTGACCTGGACTGGGAAGAATGTTATCCCTCCATTTTCATTGGCAATACCTATAGTTTGTTACAGAGAAATATGAAGAAAATAAAAACATGAAAAATCTTCGGAAAGGGATTCTCACTTCAGCCTTTGGTTCTCCAACTTCATATCAAAATAACTTAGCATACCCCCAACTCCAGCAACCATCTAACCTTGTACTGGGATTGTCACGGTTTGCCCATTATTGGCTGTTACGGTGGCAGTTGCCATGGTAACCAATGTCTGTCCAGGGACTGGAGTGACAGACACAGAATCCGCTGTTACATTTTGCAATGGCACTGGATTAACAATGGACTGTGGGGAAACCCTCACAGGTGCACCACTGTCAGAGGGACCATCATTTTCCACAAAAAGCCTTCTTCGAGTAGTGCTGGTTGTTGGGGAACTGTATCTGTCATATAATGTAGTAGGAGATGTTGTCAGGCCTGAGGACAAAACAACAAATTTTTAAAAACCATTTCACTTCTAGAGACAGTTAAGTGAATACTGTTATACACAAGACCAATTGTAACTACGCTCTAAAAAGGAGATCTAAAAAACAAAACAAAACATGGAAACTGCATCATAATTAGTAATTTTTGACCCAGAGCAAGCAGCATGAAATGTATTGCAGAAAAATTCACTTGCAGGTGGGGTAAGCTTGTAGATCTGGTTCACTTGGGAGTGCCAGCAGGTGATAGCTTCTTACTTTAATTCTTCTGGGAAAAATGAGGCTAAAAACTCAGTTGTTGTTTCTGTGTTGGCTATGAAAGAGAAACCGGCCCCAGAAGACTGAACTAGGAACAATGGGTGGCAAAACAATGCCAATAGTCAAATTGAAATTTAATGTCAGGAAGAGCATTTGAGCTCTCCAAGTGTGGAACAATCAAGACAATTTGGGAGGCAGTGGATATGAACTACCTGGAGATCTACAAACAGATGCTCATGATTCTGTGTCAGGGATGTTATAGAGGGGATTCTCTGTCAGCGCTGAGGTCACTTCCAACTATGAATTTCTGAGATTAAGCAAGTGCTGTCAGCCCCCTTTAAATTAGTACTTTGGGAAGAAGCCCGAGTACCCTGCTATAGTTACAAATCAATGGTGGAAATCAGATTTTTCCAGTTATGTGAATATTTATCTGTTTTATCCATATGTATAAAGTTCCCCATAACTCAACTGTGATTCTCACTGAACTCTGTCTAAACTCCATCTAAACTCAAGACAAATTTACTGGTTAAACCCAATCATTTCTGGCATTCTGCATAAATGCCTAAGGTTTTCAAAAGTAAACTTTCTGCAACTTCAAAGGGTTACCTGTATAGGAATTTCTTTTAGGATATATTAGGAAGATACAAGAAGAGATATCAATAGAAGCTAAGCTTGAACCTATTACTGTTTATCACCAATATCCCACCAACAGACTAGGGAACAAGATTATTAAGTTTACAGCTGAACACAAACCCGAAAGATCATTAAGATAGAATCAGCATTTAGTTCCTTAGATACAATATAATTTGGTTCACTAGGCTAGTGTGGGAGAGCAGCCTTGGGAAGAAAAAAAAACAAACTACATACTACAGATGGAAAAAGGATGTATGACCCTATCCCTGTTCTCTAGAGTTGATCTGGACTTTACATACAGGAGCACTTGATAAATAGGTAAAATTCTTCCTAGAACCAGAACTGATCAAGTCTCAAAAAATCATGGAATTGGACATAAAACATACTAATGAAGATAATATGGCACAATATAAATAAAGCATTATAATTATTATTAAAATCACAACAAATCTCCCTCTAATGTCAGTCTAGGATTTGCATTTCTATGCCTTCAGATGATGCTGTTTTCCAATAGTTGCACTGATAAGGTGATTCATATCTAGTAAGAGGTCAGGAAGATCTTAGCCTGCCTAACTCAGGGAAACATACACATTGTAACACATGGATCTATCTTGTCTTCTAACACAGTTATTTTTCTTTTAAATCATTAATACACATCTCTATAGCATGTGTGTGTGCGCCAGCTCAAAGTATATATGCTCCCCATTATGAATAGGGCATTTTTTCATGCTTAGTTTTATTTGCTCCCCCAATGGGATCCTATAGGTACACATGAAATTCAAATGTCTACAATTTTGAGCTTCTGTGAGTTCTAACTTACTTCTTCCCAATCCTCCACTTTCAGCACGGACTTCATTAACCCTTCTTGGAGTCAAAGGGGAGCCAGTCACACTAATTCGATCTGCCCGTTCCAGGTTTTGAGGTGGCATAACCTAAACAAAATTTATTTACATAGGATGCACAAATGAAATGACAAGAAATAAGAAAATAAACAAGTTGATGGTTTATCCGGTATTGCTTATGAGATTTGTATGCTATCTCAGCTGCCTTTTACAATCCCATTGCTGAGTAACTTCTAAGACTCAAAATACCTGCTAACCTTAGGTTCAGACACTGATCAATACAAGGGAAAGTTGATGAGTTTAAGAATATTTTCCAAAAGATTTTACATCAAATCTCAACAAAAACACCTGCAACTTTCTCAAAACATAGTAGTAATGTACATATTACACACAAAAAATATTAGCAAGAATAAAATTTCCCTCACAAACTTGTGTTAGTACTAAAATTTAAATTTACATTCATTTATGTTTGGAGATCTGGGTTTATTATTTAATTCTATCACAGGTATATTCTCTAAACTTACAGCACTCATAAATCCTTTTTTTAAACAGAATATATCAATGTAATAATTTAATAAGATGGAAATATCCATCCTGAAAAATGGAACTGTGATTTTTATCATTACATCTTTTCTTATTAAAAAAAAAATCCCACAACAAAATTTTCAAACCTCTTCACAGGTAGGTACTTTATTTTCGTTATCTCTAATTCTGTCCCAAAGTGGAGACTCTGGTTTCCAGGCCATGTGATCTAGGATCTGTTCTTCAATATGATTGAGGTGTTTCACCACTTCTCTACAAAGGCCATCTTCTGCTCTAATAAACACTTCTATCACCTGTCATAAAGAAACAGACCCTACTTCATTTAGGTTGCAGAACAAATTATTCATGACATTTCAGTTACATAATAATAAAATTAAAAACAAAATTTGTGTTTTATCCATGCCCAGACAAAAACTGAGTTAGTTAAAACCATGAAAGAAGCAACAAACATATTTATAATTTCATTTGTAGTTATCTGGTGCCACAATGTTCAAGAAAAATTTTGCTTTTTGTTCTGAAAGACATCTACATTTCTTATCTTCAATTTTAACAAAAAATAAAATGGAAGGCTGCCCTGACATAACAGGGCAGAAATGCTTATTTCTTTTGTCCTCTAAGTTCATCATATTTATGAGTCCAAGTTTTTTATTTGCGTGAAGGGATAGCAACTAAATTAAATGATTTCCCTAAACTTTTTTCCCAATGAAAAGCTGTGAATATAGTTCTGTAATAAAACTATTTTATTTCTTTTTTGCTCCTTCTGTTGGAGATCTAGAAATCATTAAGTACCTAATAGGAGGAGAAATGTATAGAAAAATATTAGTATGTAAGTAGGTGATTTGAGGGAGGTGGTGTGGTTTAGTGAATAGAGTGCCAAACCCTAGGTAGTAAGATTCATCTCCCTGAGTTCAAGTCTAATCTCAGAAGCTTAATAGCATCTCTAAGATGAGCTCAAGAAGAAAATGGCAAAGTATTTCAGTATTTTTGCCAAGAAAACCACAAATGGGGTCGTAAAGAGTCAAACACACATGACTCAAATAACAAAAGATGACTTAATAGGAAGATAAGTTAAATTGGGTTGCTTCCTTTTGAAGTTATATATTGATTAATTTTCCATCAAATATAAGTATTGAGTATTAAAAATACCTTATAAAAATGATAAAGTGGTACATCAAAGATTTCTGCAATAAAAGGGAAATTCCCTGGAGGCTTGTAAGAGAAAGTGATGACCTCAAGACAACAGGCTAAGAGTGATCTGTGGAAAGCATCCTGTTCCAGTATACCCTGAAAAATAAAGTCATTAAGATAAAAGATACATTAGACTATTACAAAGAGATAGCATTTTCACAGTGAACTAAAAAAGTTGTCAAAGTCAGCTTCTACTATAGTCATTTTAGAAACAAAGATATTAGAAATAAACTTATGGAAAAGGAAGATATTTGTCTTCTAATAAAGTTATAATTCTCTAATGCTTTATTGTGATATAGAGGTTATTTTGAATATACACTATGCCAGCAAAGAATAAGCACTAGCATGTCTTACCAAACTGAAAGGACTACAAATAAAAGCACAGTGATGAATTATTTGTATAGGTGTGTAGTCAAAAGATTGGCTTGGCTAAGTTTAGAAGAGTTTGTTACCATAAAAACTGGCCACCCCAGAAAATTATTTTTTTAAACCAAGGTAACTTGGTTTAAATGGTTTTTAGATGGGTATTGAGTCATTTTCCTCTGCTCAAATTCTGATTCTGTTTTTATGGTTTTCCACTATCATAATAACCATTATCTCTCTCATTAGGGAGAATACTGATACCAGTGAAATCTTGGATCCTTAAACTATAAATGAATTTATATAATTCAATCTCTTTAGAAAAGAAAAGTATTAATACATAGTATATAGGAATTGGATATCACCCACCTCTACTTTATTTTTAAAATTTAGAAAACAAAATGTTAATTCTTTTGTTTAGTACCATGCCAACTTATTAACTCGTGTTCTAAAAAATAAACTTTAGAATTAGAATTTAGAATGAGAATATAATTTTTGGACAAAATAGCTTAGGAAAAATCCTCATGTTGGCCACTAATTTGCTATGCTTATTTAAATATAAATAAACAGCTTGCTACTACAATTTATTCAATATTTTACTGTGTACTGAAGAGGATGGAACCCTTAAAATTTTTTTTTTTATTTTTAAAGAGGCTTTGATGTTTAATTCACTACTTCTATATGGCTTAAATGAAAATCTCACAAGCCCATTACTTATTCAAATAAACTTAACTAAATCTGGAAAATATGAAAGATATTGTCCCCACTCAAAATAGTTTTAAAATTATAGTTTCCTAATGGCCATGTTGGAAAATCTTTAAACTATATTCAAATAGATAAGAGATTTGTGTGGGACTGAAGCGATGATGGTAAAATGTAGACAATGAGTATCCTTTAGCTTCTCCTGCATGTTATGGTAGGCCAATTTCTTTAGAGTGATCATAGATCATACTGAGTAGGGCTAGAAAATCTCATTATAAGAAATTCTTCCATTTAAGCCCTAAAAAGGGCATCTTTAATAGCTGCAGTAAAACAGATATCCTTTTAATCTTCTTTTGTTTCATTACTCACAATGTGCCAGTCTTTTGTAGCAAGGGTGAGAGATAACATAGGGACAGCCTTAATCCTGCCCTGATAGCTGCAAAACATAAAAAGACCTACAGAATGGTACCCAGAACATTGGGCAAATCCCTTAAGGATATATGAGAAGGGAGAGATAAGAACTGCACAAGATGAGAAACCATAGACAGACTGGTATTCAGAGAAAGTATCCACAAGGATGAGATCAAAGGTATACGGTGATTTGTGTGAAAGTTAAGTTAAAGCCAATATCGCATGTTTCCCCCATGCCCAGTTAAATTCCATTAAGTTTTTCTTGTATTATTTTTAGACAACAATGAATGTCTTAATGTAATTATATTTGACTGTTTAGCTCTACCTTAGTTATTTTACTTACAGATAAATCTATGTCTCCCAGTCTTTTCTGTTCCTGATCAATGACTGATTCCAATACCTTATAGTAAAGTATTTCTGCATAACGAAAATGTTTGCTGGCAATTTCTACAGAAAAAAAAAAACAAAACACCCCAAAACACCTAAATCACATATACAGAAATCGTTTAGGTCCACAAAAGTCAAAATCAAAAAAAATTACAGACCTCAAATATGTCATAACTTTTAAGTGTTTTAACCAATTATAAATCTCTTGAATATGCTTGGTAATATTACTCTTATACAGTAATAAAATAGAATTTATTTTAATGAGAAACTTTAGACCACATAAATCAACCAAGATTACAAGGTCTGTGTTTGTTAAATTGAAATCTTCTTTGCAGGTGACAAGGAAGAGGAGACTATTTTTTAATAAGACACATCATAATGTACCAATCCTTGCATACCATTCTAATATTAAACCGCTACATCTAATATCCTTAATGTTAAACAATCGCTATTCTACCACTTAATTTCCTTTTTCCAAAATATTATAAAGGAATGATCGAGATTAAAGGCTGACGTTTATTCTGAGAAAGATCTGCCATTTGGATAAAAGAGAAATCAGGTCAGCTAAAAGCAGATACTATATTCCACCTGATAGTGTGAATTAAATGTTACTGTGTCACCAATCTCTCACCCATATTTCCGACTCTTCAAAAAAGGGCCACATTTAAGTCAACTTCAAAAAATAGTGCAACATACCTTGATGCTAAACCATACCTTTAGCACAACTGCTAAAATCACCATCTGTCTGGGAATGCTGACAATATATTTCATACATTTCTTTCAATCTGTTGGCAATAGATTGAGTGGGATCCCTGGTACATGCCCTAGAAAAGAATGAAAATAAGATCTAACAAATGTTTGGCTAGTCACAAAAATACAGACTGATCAAAGTTCTGTTTTTTGCTAATACACATTTAAAGTAATATGAAAAACCCTGCACAAAAACTACAAAGTAACCTTACATCATGTCTAAGTTAGACAAAAAAGCTGAAGAAAAGCAATCAAGTAGTTGTAACCTCTGTTATGGGCTAATGAAACTTCCCAATGAAACACATATCACTTTGGATCAGGCTGAAGTCATAGATTTTGAGTTAGAAAGGATATTAGAAATAATATAATTTCAACTCCTTCATGTTCCAGAGGTGAGCAGGGCAGTCATAGAGATTACATCATTTTTCTACCAAGGCCAGGATTTGACTTTAGGTTTTCTGGCTCTAAGTTCCAAACTCTTTCCATTGTAATGTGCAATCTCTTGCCATGTTCATCTCTTTTTATCCTTTCCCTCATTTATTTCTCCATTTTCCTCTTCTTTTTTTAGTCTTCTGTCTATCTTTGCCTTATGATCACTATTGGTATCCATGGGTGGTTCTTAATCTTGATGATAACAATTTCATGTAATTGGTGACTATTATTGAATAACATGCCATCCCTTTCATGCCCCCCCCCCCCCCCCCCCCCCCCCCCCCCCCCTGAGATTCTTAACAATAAGATGCCTCCTGCAAAACTGGAATGAGTTTCCTACACTGACCTATACTGTAGCATCATGGAATTTTGGAATTGGACAGGAGCTTAGCTATCATTTAGTTTTGTTTTAGAGAAGTAGAAACTCAGCTCTAGAAAGTGAAATGGCTTGTCCAAGGTGACAGAATTAGTGGCAGAGCTGGAGTTAAAACTTAGGTCTTGGGTCTCCAAGTTCTACTCCAGTTCTCATTCCTCTATTCCACACTACACTGGTTCCTGGAATAAGGTGGTATACACACATACATATGTATACACAAATACACTGTATGTATGTATTTAACAAATTTGTTAAAATAGGTAGTATGGTAGGTACATAATAATATAATTATTGCTACTCTTCTCCTGAATTTTATACATGAGACTTAACACTTCCACCTTATATATTAATCACCCTTAACATGAAATTATCCCTAAAATATCTTGCCCTGATGGGTCTCCCTCTCTTTGGAAGTCCCTTACTACTTGTGTTATATAAAATATAACATTCAATTACATACTATTCTATTCTATCAACTCAGTTGTATTGGTCTTATCTTTTCAACTATAATATAAGTTCCTATTTATACTTCTGTACCTCCCAAAGTAGGGCAGCTAGGTGGTGCAGGGAAGTGTTGGGCCTTGCAGTCAGGAAGACTCATCTTTGTGAGTTCAAATATGTCCTCAGACACTTAGTTGCTGTGTGACCCTGGGCAAGTCAGTTAACCTTATTTGTCTCAATTTCCTCATCTGTAAAATGAGGGGGGAAAGGAAATGGCAAAGTACTTTATTATCTTTGCCAAGAAAGCCTCAAAAAGGATCACAAAGAGTTAGATACAATTGAAAATGATTAAACAAGAACAAACCTATCAAAGTGATTGATAGTGCAGAGTAAATGCTTAGTAAATACTTTTGCATTGATCAAAGAAAGAAAAATACGCTATTTTCCTGGTTACTTTATGAATATATTAGGAATTTTTCATTTATAATGGCCTGGTAACTAAGGCTCAAACTAACCTTAGAACTTGTTCTAATTTCTCACTTGGTGAATTTTTGAGGCCTGCCAGCATGGTGTGAAGACGACTCAAGCTGTGAGTAGCTATAGAAACAGGGGTCACATAAGGGTTGTTCTCCTTAATGTATCTGCGGCCAGTAAGTGGAGTTGAAATCCTAAATGCTTTAGACTAAAAAAAATGAAAATCAAATGAAAAATGTTATTTCAATCAGAATAAAAACAAAACATCACTTTTCACAATTGGGAACAGTAGGCCAAGGAAATCTCAGATGAGGCTTTAATAAACGTTACATATGCCTTTTTATTTATAAACAATTCCGAGAGGATTTATCATCTGTATAAATGTGACTTCAGTCTGCTTTTCACCTAACTTAGGATATCTCCTGAAAAATCAAGCCAAAACTAAGTCCAAAAGAAAAAAATGAGTTATTAAGAACATTAATAATCTTGAAAACACTATGCTCACTTCTGAAAACCAAAATTTTAAGACTTATTTTATTTGCTTTAAGAATGTCTCAAAGATTCCCTCCCACCAAAAAAAAAAAGAAAAGGAAAAGAACCTATTTGTACAAGAGTATTTATAGCAGCTCTCTTTGTAGCAGCTAAAATTTAGAAACCAAGGAGATCCCAAACAACTGGAGAATGGCTGAATGAAACGTGCTATATGACAGTAATGAGTACTATTGTGCTATAACAAATGATAAGCAGGATAATTTCAGAAAAACTTGTAAAGACTCACATGCACTGATATAAAGTGAAATGAGTAGAATCAGAACATTCTACACAATAACAGCACTACTATATAAGGAACAACTATAAATTACTCCACTATTCTCAGCAATACAATGATCAAGACAATCCCAAAGGAGTCAAATGGTGAAAAATACTATTTGCTTTCAAAGAAGAAACTGAAGGAGTCTGTACAGACCTAATATATATAATCAATCATTTTTTCTTTTTTCCCTTTCTTCTTTCTTGTTCAAGTTTTCTTCCACAAAATGATTACTATAGATATGTGTTTTACATAATTGCACATGTATAATCTGTATCAAATTGTTTACCAACTCAGAGAGAGACAGAGGAAGGAAGTAGGGAGAGAATCAAGAATTCAAATTTTTTTAAAAATAAAGAGTATTAAAAATTGTTGTTACATGTAATTGGGGGGAAATATTATCTTAAAAAAAAAAAAGAAAGAAAAGAAAGCAAGCCTCGGAAGCTCCAAATAGTATGCCAAAATCTGATGCCCAAATAAAATCAGTGACTTGGCAAAATCTCACCTGATCTATAAAATCTGCTTTAAAGAGAAGGGGAAAAAAACACTGAATGAATGTTGGCTAAGAAAGGTAATCAATGGAAATTACTTTTTTTCCAGAAATCTCCTCTGTCCTTAGGTAATCTGTTGTTTATTTACTGTTGTTAAACAATTCTATTTTATCTCAGTTTTTCAATGAAGTTAAATTCTTTTAAAATTCAAAGAAATAAAAGTAGACAAATCTTCATTGAAATAAAGGACACTATTTTATGGTGTCAATGGAACATTTCTGAAAAAAAGTTAAATTTGTGTCAAAGTTAATGAGCAGGACCAGGAGATCATTATATACTTCAACAACAATACTATATGATGACCAGTTCTGATGGACCAGGCCATCCTCAGCAATGAGATCAACCAAATCATTTCCAATGGAGCAGTAATGAACTGAACCAGCTATGCCCAGAAAAAGAACTCTGGGAGATGACTAAAAACTATTACATTGAATTCCCAATCCCTATATTTATGCACACCTGCATTTTTGATTTCCTTCACAAGCTAATTGTACAATATTTCAGAGTCTGATTCTTTTTGTACAGCAAAATAACGTTTTGGTCATGTATACTTATTGTGTATCTAATTTATATTTTAATATATTTAACATCTACTGGTCATCCTGCCATCTAGGGGAGAGGGTTGGGGGGGTAAGAGGTGAAAAATTGGAACAAGAGGTTTGGCAAATGTTAATGCTGTAAAGTTACCCATGCATATATCCTGTAAATAAAAGGCTATTAAATTTAAAAAAAAATTTGTGTCAAAGTTTATAAGCAGAAAAATAAATTTTTAATAGAAACATTCTTTCTAATAATTCAGAAATCAAGGTATAAATGTAAGTTGTCTTATTTTCCAATTTTTACTATCAAGTGAAGATCACATAAAACAGAAAGGCACATTCTCTTGTGGAAGATGTCCTGCAAAGAAAAGTTAAGATGTTCATCTTTGAAAATGAGACTTTTTGCTTAACTGCTTTAAAATCAAGAATTTTTGCAGGACCTCCACAATGGGATCTCTTATCACTCAAAAAAAAAAAAAAAAAAAAGTGGCCTAACAAACTATTCAGGAAAGAATAAGGATGACAAATATTCATTTGTCTAGACCAGGTGACATGAAGAGGGAACAACAGGCCAGGCACAGAGAAGCTGGGTTCCACTGGAGAACCTGCTCTATAGTTTCAATGACCCCTGACACAAAAACTCATCTTTTAAACTCTAATATTCTATAATTATGAACCAGAGAATGCTCTTTAATTTTTAATTAAAATGGCTAAAGTTGTTGATAAATCTAGGACAAAAGAAAGGTAGGAGGTCTAAATATGCTGCTATATGTGAGATAAGAGGCTCAAAGATCTGGAAGGGGCCTCAAAGGTCATCTAGTTCAGCAATTTCAAGCCTAAAATCGCATAAGCAGATATGCTGAGAATTGATTCTAGGTCTGATTTTAAATGCAGCATTACTTTCCTTTGTATTACTGTGAACTTATATATATGACATACAAGAAGTAGCACAAAAGGTTTGATTAAGGAAATGTATGATTGAAAAAAATGGAAAAACTAAAAAAGAACAAAGGATAATAAATGGCAAAACTTAAGTGCTGCATTGGGAAGCAAGTGTTGCATTTAGGAAAAAATTTCCTATACAATGTATACATTTTCTATGAAGAAAACACAGATAAAAATCACAACATGAGAAAACATGGATTTGCATTGATGAAAGGGTGATCCACATCATGGATCCCCTGGAACATTACGGTGTATTTTCTTATGTATTAAATGAACTTGATCATTTTAGAAACAGCTCATAAAAAAAATCTGATCACATATTCACAGGATAAATTGTCTTTTAAGTTTCATAGTATGCAGCAAATAGATATTAATAAATTGAGAAGAAATAAAATTATTATGTGTTTTGTGGGGTTATTAAAAACAAAGCTATGAACAAGCAAAGCCAATGATTATTTTGCTCCAAAAAAATTTACGTTATAAATCTAGGGGGAAAAATAATCTGATCCAAAATAATTCTGACCAAGAATTTCACTCCCTAAAGGCAAAGTCAAATATGACTTCTGACATATATGGGTGCTGTGTTGAGAACTCATCTATTCATTTCAGACTATAGTGTCAGACCATAAAAGAAAGGTGGCCAAATAATTCCACTGTTTAACAATGATTCAGGAAAGAACTCTTAAGTGTGATAACATATAGCACCTTCCTGTAGATGATTCTCAAAAGTGTTCCAGGATGTGCTGGTAGTAAAGCTTAAATTTTTTCCATACACCAACATCTTTATACTGAATTGGCTTCAAACAGTTCATATACATAATATGTGTATATATATGTAGGTATATATATATATTTTTTAAATGGCATGTTCAAATGTTTAAAACAGCAGTTTGTTTTTCTCATTTCACTAATGAAATATCAAAGTATTTCTGAGTCTGTTATTTTTAACAGCTTGAGCCTGCTTATTCACAGGCATTCACCCATGAAATTATCCATGCTGCCTTTGGCTGCAATCTCTTTAGAACTCTCATATTCTTTTGTGCATAAAGCACCATGAAGGAAGTTGAAAATTACTCATTTTACTTCCAACATCCTGAGTGTCTGCTTCAATTAATACCACATGATTAATTTTCAAAAAAACACTAAAGCAAGATTTTATCACTGTTGAAACACAGTTGAAAACTGCAAAGTACAGCAAGAGGCTGAGAAAACTGCACAGACTTGTAAGCCTCTCTATAACTCAGCCTCCCAAACCAATGTAGAAGTCAACCTTTCTTAAAGTGGCTAATTGCCATCAGAACCGTCTATTGAAATTAAGTGTAAAATGATGCATTAATCTTGTTCAATGATTTGTTAAAGCAAGTAAAATAAATAAATCACTGTTTATATGAAAATGGCTAAGAAGCATTTTTTTTCTTCCACTGTCATATACAAGTCACATGGGGGGGGAGGGGGGGGGGGAGAACATCCTGCCCTCACTAAGACTCAAGCAGCTATGAAGCCAGGCTAAGGGTAGAATAAGACAACTGCTAAGTTCTGTTTTCTTTTGATTCAGACTTCCTCTAGAAGTACATTAGAGCTAGGCTTACTTTACTGACCTTGTCAAAGTGCTGCTGCAAGCTGTACTTCACCTGCACCCTTTCAGCTGTCTCCAGGCCAGAGCCAGTATTTAGACACCTTGTGAGGGTTCCAATTTCCTCCTCTGCATCTTCTCCAAGAAAAATTCTTTCATCTAAATTTCCTACAGATAAAACATATTCCTCATAGGCCTTGTTGATGGCTTTGCTATTAAAGAGAAAGAAATAAAGCAAGTGAACAATCAGCAATGACCAACCTAATCCTGAAAAACAAATGAGGAAACATACTTGGCCTTCTTTCAATAGAGAAATGAAATACATTCACTTTGTTGGTTGTTTTTTGCTTTATTGTTTTTTTAGTTATAAGGGAGGGTTCCATGGAGGAGAAGGATATAGATTAGGAAATAACCACTGTATTAAAAAATGTCAATACTTTTAAGGAAAGAGCATAATTTCAGAGAAGTGCTGTTTCAATGAATGCTTTTAGTTTTTCTAATCATTCCATTTTTTAACTATTAGAAGAATTGCAAATATAACCTTGTGTTTATAATTAGCTTCCTTTAAGAAGATTTCTAATGAGATCCTCATCAAGTTCCTATAATTGCTTTCCAAGAGCAGATTTTTCCATGTGGATGGATTTTAACTCTTAACAATAATCTACCAGATCAAATGAAAAAAGTTTTAGAGAATGTCATTCAACATAGTTTTGTGGTATTCCTTTTTCCACCACAAGATCAGATTTTGAGCTAGAAGGGACCTCAGATACTACCTAGTCCACCTGACTCATTGTATAGATGGGGAAACTGAAGCATTAGTAAAAGTATTTGAAGAACCCAAATCCTCTGACTCCTGAGTCAATGTTCTTTCCACTGTTCTATGCTGACTCCCCAAACTTTCTAATAAACATTTAAAAAAGCATCTTAAGGAATTTAAGGAATAACAGGTAAAATTTCTATACCCATTCTAAATCAAATTTGAAACTAGAAAAATTAGTAACAAATTGAATAGGCTTCTTTTGTCCATAAAAATTATCTTTTTTTTTTTTTTTTTTTGCAGTTTTAAAAATATAATTTTAAGTATCTGGTTATTATATAATAAAAACGCTCACATGCTATCTCCAAAGTTTCCTGGATCCAGAAATCCAGTAAGATTTTCTTCTCTTCCTTTCAGAAGCTATGAAGAAACAAACAAACAAAAAGGCTGTCAATTTATCATGTAAAATTTAGCTGTTTGGTATAATGTCTTTTCTGTCCCCTACAAACCTTTTTTTCAAAAAGCTTTCTAATGTAAGGTTTCCAGAAATGTTCTTTTATTCCTTTTGCCTCTAAAACTAGGCCATCATGCAGGGCACAAAGTGGCTCAATGACACATGGTGGATCAGAAGAAGGCTTGGAGTCCTTATTATGGAAATCTTCAGGCAGACCTACAAAATATTCACAAGCATACAGGTCTCAGTTAATATTAAAGGCAATGTACTAAAAAACAAAAAAAAACAAAAAGAGATATTGTCAAAAGATTATAACATAGCAACAAGGTAAGAGAACATATAATATAGGTCTAATCTATTTTTTTCATTTTAATTATCCATCAAAAATACTCAAACGGTCTTTAATTTTGAAAAACACTGTCATACATTTGGAAATAGCAAGAGAAATTTATAATTACTGCCACATGCACAATGAAGCTTAAAAGGGCTAAACTATCAGAGTTTTATTTTATCCCCTAGTTTCAATATCCTAACTGCTGAGTTATTAAGACAGAAGAAAGTCTCAGAGCATTACAAATCAGAATTAATATTCTGAAAGTTAATTATGATGTTCACTGAATAGAAATTTCTCAATATCCACTTAGCTTCTTACATCTTAGATCAGTGATAGAAAAATAAGAGAGGAAGGAAAAAAGGAGTAAGGAGAGCAAGAGGAAACAACAGTAATGAGGCATCAAGAAGTAGGAAGGGAGTGTGGAAGGAGAAGAAAGAGAAAAGGGACAAAGGATAAAAGACAGAAAAAGTTGGGAGGAACAAATAAAAGAGAAAAACCCAGGGGAAAAAGAAAATATGAGAGTGAGTATGAAGTCTGATTTGTGACCTCCCAAATAATCACACCTACCTTGGTGATATAATCACACCTGCCTACCCTGTGCATAGCTTGCTATATTTCCAGGTTGTACTTTCCCAGGCATTCTGGCTGGCTCAATCTGCACCAGTTTGCAGTAATTCATTTTATTCTCACTTGGCACAAACCCCCACTTCAGTCTGCTCATTGTCCGGCAGAGGCTAGGAAGCTTCGGGAGTAGAGATATTGAGATGTTATGGTAATACCTCTGTAATAATGACAAGCCACCTGCCCAGATAGGAGGAGAGACAGTTTGTTTGAGAATGTTAAAGTTTCCAAACTGTGCATACCCTTTGATCCAGCAGTGTTACTTATTGGACTTATATTGCAAAGAGATCATAAGGAAGGGAAAGGGACCTGTATGTGCACGAATGTTTGTGGCAGCCCTCTTTGTAGTGGCCAGAAACTGGAAACTGAGTGGATGCCCATCAGTTGGAGAATGGCTGAATAAATTGTGGTATATGAATATTATGGAATATTATTGTTTGGTAAGAAATGACCAATAGGATGATTTCAGAAAGGCCTAGAGAGACTTACATGAACTGATGCTGAGTGAAATGAGCAGGGCCAGGAGATCATTAAATACTTCAATAACAATACTATATGATGACCAATTCTGATGGACCTGGCCATCCTCAGCAATGAGATGAACCAAACCAGTTCTAATGGAGCAATAATGAACTGAACCAGCTATGCCCAACAAAAGAACTCTGGGAGATGACTAAAAACCATTACATTTAATTCCCAATCCCTATATTTTTGCCTGCCAGCATTCTGGATTTCCTTCACAGGCTAATTGTACAATATTTCAGAGTCTGATTCTTTTTGTACAGCAAAATAATGGTTTGATCATGTACATTTATTGTGTATCTAATTTATACTTTAATATATTTAACATCTACTGGTCATCCTGCCATCTAGGGGAAGGGATGGAGGAAAGGAGGGGAAAAATTGGAACAAAAGGTTTGGCAATTGTCAATGCTATAAAATTACCCATACATATAACTTGTAAATAAAAGGCTATTAAAAAAAAAAAGAGAATGTTAAAGTTTCTCCTTTAATCCAACTTTCACAAAGTCCCTTCATACACTGACTGATTTATCTACTTTTTGTTTTCATTTTGTGTTTCCTTAGCAACATTGTGGTTAGAAAGCATTTAAGGGTACAGTTAATGATAATAAAGGATTACACTCTAGTCTTTTCTTTTTACTACTTCACTTTGGAAGAATGGTGTCTTTTTGTCTTTCTCTCGCTTCTCATGATCTCTGTGAGAGCCAGAACAGTTGGTCTGATTTCTGGCATTTTCACGGATTGTGCATTCCACAGACTGGCGCCCAACATGGGGCTTGCATTAAGGCACAATTAAGCATAATCAAGGGACAACTGAGGGATTTCCAGGAGCCCAGGACACACATACCAGTCCCAAAGAGGTGAGCCCCAGAAGACGTTTGAATGTTGGAGCATCACCACACGGGAGGGAGGGGGTAAATATAATCTAAATTTTCTTTTCCTTTCATTTATTTTCACTCATTAGTCAACACAATAGGGCAAGCAGTAGTTAAGCCACCTTGCTGAAATATTTATGAAAAGGTTTTAAAAGCTCTAATAAGAAAGAAGGGCCTCATTATCACTTCAAAGCAAATCATTGAGTTTTTGGATCTAGTTCAGTAGGTTTCTCCTTCATTCCCAGCTGAAGGAACTTTACATTTGTCACAATGGAAAATTGTGGGAGAGCAATTACCAGAACACACCAAAAGATAGGGCTGGATAAGTTTCCCATTCACTGTTTTCAGCGGTATAATATTTTAGAATTGTGCATGGCTGATCCCACTTGTTTCTGAGAAGTTAAAACACCTGTTGGCTGAAACTCAGATCCTGATAAAGTACCTCCCTTAGCCAAGACAGTTACAATTCAAACAGACTTTGATGGCTCACCATCCTTACACATTAAAGAAAAGCCTCTAGATCCTGCCCAGAGAGAACAGCCACAGTTTTCCATTTCTGTCTCAGGCCAAGAGCAGCAGCTGCAGTCAACACAGCAACCTATAACTCTACAATAACTTTTACATTCCCACACAGGGGGAGATTCACTGTCAGCCGATTCTCTTTTTGAGAATTTCCCTAAATCCCCAAATCCTAACAAGCTAGGACAGCCAGGGCGGGATTATGTTCTTTTGTCCCTGAGTATTCTTAAAGAGTTAAAAGACATTTCCAAAGATTATGGCCCACATCTGCTTATATAAGGAGTCTTTTAGAGCAAGTTCAGCATTATGTCTTGCCTCCACATGATTGCTGAACTCTGGCTTGAATCTGCCTAGGCTGCCTAGGGACTTTCTAGGTTGATCCACAGCATTTGGTGAACAATGCAGACTTCAGGCAGTAAATAACCAAACCAACAACATTAATATCACCCAGGAACAGTTAGCAGAGGCAGGTCTATATGGTCAGTTAGGAAGACAATTGCATTATAACGTGCAAGCATAGCAACATTTTCTATTTGTGCTTTAAGAGTTTGGCAAAAAATTCCACATTGGTTAACTTGGACAAGAAGCAACTCTCTTGTAGCCAATTCTAACCACCAATTTTGGGGTCCATTAACCGTGGAAGTTGAAAATTTGTCTGGAGCATTCTAGACACTTACAAATTTATCATAATTCTACATATCATTCAAGGAAACAAAAACATTATATAAGAATTCCACAGATGCCCTGTTTCCTTTGTAAACTATAATCCTCACTTGTCTTAAGGTATTATTAAAGAACTTTGTTGTATTTAATTTTAAACCTGAAGTCTGTCAAACACAAATAAAAATATTAATTCAGTATTTTATTAATTTAATCATGAAAAAGATTCTTTTACTATTTTATATTATAATCTCTTTTTGAGTCACAGATCGTAAATCTCTAGACTTAGAATATCTAAGTAGAGGAGAAAGCAAATTTGTGCATAAATCAATTCTTCTCCCCACTTTTTCTAAAAGTGCTTCAGAGTTAGAGCTCATTATCACAGACTCCAAATTTCACATTATTTGTCAACATAAAGAATTTCTCCACAAGTCTTATTCCCAATTATAAATAATTAAGGCATTTTAGTAACTACAGAATGAGGACTTTTTGAGACTTATGTGTGCTAATCATAGGAACAGTGCTTTCTACAAACACAACTTACTTATAAGGCTGTACTGCCAGTTAGTCTCCCCCCTTAATATACCTACCTTTAAAATTAGGATTTAAAAGTTCTTTGCGATTAGAACACTGAAGGGCATTTCCATATACCAGATCCAAAGCACACAGCAAAAGGTGATAAGAATTGACCAAGTCATCACTGATCATGGGAAAATTACCTACAAAATTAGTCACAAAGTCAAATTTAAATAAATCTTGAAATACTCTTCCCATTACATATCTTGTTATAAAAAGGGTGTACTAATGTACTATATAGTTTATTTATTTTACCAATTAATATTTTAGAGTGGTAAATTGATTCCTTAAAAAACCTTTACTAAAAATACTTTTTATTCAAGATATATTCAATCAAATATTTATTAATTACCTATTAGTTACTAAAGTTTTAACATTAAATTTTTCTGTAAGCTTTACATATTAAAAAATTAATCTTTAAGAGAAACTTTAGGAACTCTGTAGCAAGGTACATTTCTATAATTAAAATTATATAAATCCACAATAGTACAAACTAAGTACTATACTAAAGTATGCAAAGAATGAAAAAAAAAAATCTGCTTTTTTTTTTTTTTTGGCCATAAATACATCACATATGTAAACCACCACAATATGGGCAATATTTCATACTCTGGATGGATAAATGACTTTATATCTCAGTTAATTTGTAAGTGAAAATTATTATAAATTATTACAAACTTCTGCAAATTAATACAATATATACAGGTAAAACTTTAGGTTTTTAAACTCTAGAACTATTCAAATTGCAGCATACTAATGATAACTTTATATCTAGGAAGAAAAAAAAAACCATAACTACATAAAATGACAAGAAATTAAAAGTAAATCTATACCTATCTATCTATCTATAGATTTACTTTTAATATACCCCCAAAATAAGTGTTATTTTATAAGAAAAAAAATTAACAGATAAGTAATGATAAAGGACTATAAATGTTTAAGAAACATTAAAACTGGCTTTTATTTGGAATCTGAGTCTCTCCTATACTTAAAATAGGTAACTTTATAAATTTTACAACTAAGAACATCAATGATATGTTTTTAGGCTAAAAATTATATTTATATGTTTTCTAATCTTTTATCTTCTATCTCTCTCTCTCTCTTTTTTTTTTTTTTTTTTAAACAATATGGCTCTTGGACTAATTTTTAAAATATTTAACTTAGAGGAAACTTAAAAGACATCTTACAAATTGTTTCTAAAAGGATCAGGATGATTCCTCAAGAATTTCACATACCTATTTCTTCAAAAGGGGGTAATGGGTTTCTTGTTCCTTATTTGTCTACTTACCTCACGTTCCCTCCCAGTCCCTCTAAAAAAGACAACCATTACCTTGGTATGAATTAAAGGAAAAAAAATAACATTCCTCTTCTTTTAGTCAGAAAAGAGAACCACAGTTATTAGCTAACATTTGCAGCATTATTACAAGATTTAATCATGTAAGCAAATCTAAGCCATCTTATACCATTGAAAAGAGGTTAAAAATGAAAATCTGCTTGACTTTGAATGTAAACCAGGAAGTTGTACTCATTGGTTTTCAAGCTATAAAGCTTGATACAAAACAAGCCCAAACTTGTCACTGGGGCATAGTTGCCAAGATAAGGAAGCAGAGACTGTCACCACTCAAAGGAAACAAGTTCCAAACATAAAGAGCTTCAATGCTTCTAAAGGTCAAATCTAATTTAAACTTCTGGGCTGCCCAACTTCAAAATACAGTCTACCTTCACCTATAAATCTTGACATTACAAATAGGTCTGACCTGGGAGACCATATTAAAAAGTATCCATATAATGATAACAGGTTAAATGGAAATTAATGTAAACATCAAGAAGAGTTCTCCTACCATCCAATGAAATAATTCTAGATAGCTGTATACGACATAGGATATCCCCTCACTGCAGCAGTGCTTTACTAGAACATATAGTCACACAGAACAAACTGAAGAGTGAGCTATAAGAATGGCTTAGTTTGATAACTCCCAGCAGCACACCTGCCTCGATCTTCCTTAAAATTCAAAACTCTGCTATTAAGTAACTAACTTTGTAAATATCTGTAAACCATTAATTATTGTCTCTAAGCCTTGGTTGTTTCATCTGTAACATAAAAGGAATATACTAGATATCTGATAATACTAAGTTACATTTTAATCTAAAGTCTCTTTAGACTTTATTATTTTTAAGTTGTAACTATATCAAGGCAGCTCAGTGGCAAAGGAAGCTCAAACTGTAACAAATAAGCTATGTAGAGCTCAGTATACATCCCTTTCTAAAAGGGAAGACTTCTGACAAACAATTTTTTCTTTTTAGAATTATAAAGAGCTTAAAAATTCTGTGGAGATACATTTTATGAAAAGCAGACTTATGGCAGCTGGATTAGTGAGAGAGTAGAAAACCAATTGTCTAAAGTTTAAGTGACATTCTAGCCTGAACAAGTTGTAACAAGTCTAAATTCAATCAGAATTGATAAACACCATCCTCACTGAGTCTCCCATACCCCCCAAAAAGGAAAAAATACACAGCCGAGTCTGTCCTTACATAATAAACAAGCAATGAACAAAGTGCATTTCCAGTGAACAACTCAATACTTTAGCTTTGAAAAATAACTCATACAGAAAAAGATAGTCAATATCCTCCAAATACTAAAAAGATAGATTCAGTTAAGAATATTAAATGAAAAGAAATCTGAATATAGGAAATTCATGGAAACCATGGGAATGTCCATCAATTAGCAGTTATGAAAAGAAATTTGAAGTTTTTCAAAGTTAATCCTGATATACGGGCATTTCTACCTAAATCTAAAACATTCTGACGGTCCATTGAGTTTGTATGCTAATTAATCTGAATTATTAAGTAAAATTATAACATCAAATTCTCCTGGTTCTCTTACCTTTTGCATATACAAAGAGTACCCAACAAAACTGGAAAACTTCTGAGACTGTACATGGTTGCCGCCTTTGGGGGGAGAAAAATCAAGATAATTAGAAATGACTGAATTATCAGAATTACACAAGTATCTTAGAATTATTATTAATAATTAATTAAGAATTAAATCAGAATTACACAAGTATCACATTTCTCCCCACTAACATTGTCCCTCTCTAAACTTCCCTAATTCCATTAAGGGCAGTCACTCAGGTTTACAACATCTCTTTCCTCACCCCCTCCCATGTTCAATCAATTATAAAGTCTTGTTAATTCTATTTCCACACAGCCCTTTTTGTAGTGGCTAAAAACTGGAAACTGAATGGATGTCCATCAGTTGGAGAATGGCTGAATAAATTGTGGTATATGAATATTATGGAATATTACTGTTCTGTAAGAAATGACCAACAGGATAATTTCAGAAAGGCCTGGAGAGACTTACACGAACTGATGCTGAGTGAAATGAGCAAGACCAGGAGATCATTATATACTTCAACAACAATACTATATGATGACCAGTTCTGATGGACCAGGCCATCCTCAGCAACGAGATCAACCAAATCATTTCCAATGGAGCAGTAATGAACTGAACCAGCTATGCCCAGAAAAAGAACTCTGGGAGATGACTAAAAACCATTACATTGAATTCCCAATCCCTATATTTATGCACACCTGCATTTTTGATTTCCTTCACAAGCTAATTGTACAATATTTCAGAGTCTGATTCTTTTTGTACAGCAAAATAACGTTTTGGTCATGTATACTTATTGTGTATCTAATTTATATTTTAATATATTTAACATCTACTGGTCATCCTGCTCTAGGGGAGGGGGTGGGGGGGTAAGAGGTGAAAAATTGGAACAAGAGGTTTGGCAATTGTTAATGCTGTAAAGTTACCCATGCATATATCCTGTAAATTAAAGGCTATTAAATTAAAAAAAAAAATTCTATTTCCACATCATCTTGAATCTGTTCCCTTCTTTCCACTACCACAGCTACTACCTAAGTATAGGTCTTTCATTATTCAGTACCTGTTTTACTATAACAGCTTCCTAATTAGTCTCCCATATTCTAGTTTTTCCCTCTCCAACTTAACCGGCACACAGCTACCAAGATAAATCTTCCTAAGGCACAGATCCAACCATGTTACTCTCCGCTCAAAAAACTTTCAGGGAGCTCCCCATGATCTATAGGAAAAAAATGAAAATTCCAGAGCCTAACATTTGAAAATCTCCACAATGGTTTTGATTTTCTTAGGCTAACTTCACATTACTCCCTTTCACAAATTCTATATTCCATCAAATTGGCCCACTTTCTGTTCACATTTTGTGTGAACTTGACTCTACATTTCCTACCAGGGCTTCTCTACAACTCAAGAGGCTTTCCAAGTGGGGAGATGAGTTGTGGGGGCCAGTAGAAAGCTACCCAGAGAAGTGGTAACTGAAAGACAGCTGGGGAACCTTCTCTTTGGGAACCATTTTGAAAGCATATGTTCAATCAATTAAGGAAGCTGAGATCAAAACCTGCTTGCTGGCACTCTTAAACCAGAGTGCTTTTTCTTGCTATCTATCAGTGGATATCCATTGTCCTAAGGAAGAACTCTGATGAGGACTTGTAGGAATAGTGGAGGGGAGAAACTGCAGATCTATCAAATGTCTGTGCAGACGGGAATCTATATGGCTTGGACTGGAAGTAAGAAATATCAAATATTCTCAATTTTATCAGCCACAGCAGAAAAGTACAACCTAAAGGTAGATAGATATTGTTTTAAGAAGAACTAGCTTCTCTTTGTAGTGGCCAGAAACTGGAAATTGAGTGGATGCCCATCAATTGGAGAATGGCTGAATAAATTGTGGTATATGAATTTTATGGAATATTATTGTTCTGTAAAAAATGACCAACAGGATGATTTCAGAAAGGCCTGGAGAGACTTACATGAACTGATGCTGAGTGAAATGAGCAGGACCAGGAGGTCATTATACAGTTCAACAACAATACTATATGATGATCAATTCTGATGGACGTGGCCCTCTTCAACAATGAGATGAACCAAATCAGTTCTAATAGAGCAGTAATGAATTGAACCAGCTATACCCTGCGAAAGAACTCTGGGAAATGAGTATGAACCACTACATAGAATTCCCAATCCTTCTATTTTTGTCTGCCTGCATTTTTTATTTCCTTCATAGGTTAATTATACAATATTTCAAAGTCTGATTCTTTTTGTACAGCAAAATAACTAAATGAACATGTATACATATATTGTATTTAACATATACTTTAACATATATAACATGTATTGGTCAACCTGCCATCTGGGGGAGGGAAGGGAAAAATTGTAACAAAAAGTTTTGCAATTGTCAATGCTGAAAAATTACCCATACATATATCTTGTAAATAAAAAGTTATAATAAAAAAAAAAAAAGAATAACTGGCATGCTTCCACAATAAAAAAAAAAAATCACTGTTTATTTTGTTAAGACTCAACTTATCAGTGTCATGTTTAAGATGCTTTTAATCCTATTGAAAATCCTATACTGCCACTGCAACTGGTTTCTAAATGTGTATTCAAATGCTTTGTCTTATTCTTTCCCATATGTTCAAAGACTCAGCTTTTTGCTTTAGAGACAGTAAAATTAGATCCTATTAATGGCTAGGTAGAAATAGTAGAATTAACTTTTTTTTTTCTCTGTATAAAAAGACTTCCTAAATGCTAGTTGTGATCATAGGTAAATAACTTCCTCTCTGAGTCTAAATCTCTTCATCTGTAAACGGGAGTTAATTGTATTTATATTACTTATCTCACAGAATATTGAAATATAAATGAGAAAATACACAAAAGTACTCTATAAAACTGTGGAAGAATTTACAAACATAAAGACGATTATGACAAAAACAGATAAGCATGACACTATTGAAATTCAGGGGGGAAAAATAATTTAAACTTTTAAAGACAGAATGAAATAATCCTCAGGATGGAAAACTTTTTCTTGGTTAACAGAACGTCCTACCGGTATTTTCGTCCTCTCTGTTGACAAGGTGGCTCCTCTTGAGAATATCGAAAAATGTCCTGAAAGATGGGTTCATACTTTTTAAAAATCACAGCAGATACTGTAAAATTTCTCTCTAGTCTTTCAGTACGTTCTCTGAATCGTGAGGGTAGATTTGCCATATCTTCCCACTTCTTCATCTTGTTAAAAAATTCAATTAAACTGTTGTTTAAAAGAGAATTAAGATATTTATAAATTAATTAATATAAGTTTAAAAATGACTTCACTTATATTATTCTATTGATACAGATCACGATACAAAAGGCACTTAATAATATTCATGAATTAATTCTAAATAGGCAGTCAGTTACACATTTGTATTTGTGAATACAGAGTTCTGACAGTGCTAACTAATGTAGTCAGAATTTTTAAATCTTTACCCAGTGTACATACATAAATCTGGCTAGTTCATCTCTAATTCAACTCTCTATTATAACAATTCCTTAATAAATCTTGGAGAAAAATGACAATAATAATAAATTACCACAACAAATAACAAAAAAAAACAATAACAACCCCAAAACCCAACAATAACAAACAAATAATAAAAAACAAATAACAATAACAAAGAAATAAAGAA
This sequence comes from Sarcophilus harrisii, assembly GCF_902635505.1. NCBI lineage: Eukaryota > Metazoa > Chordata > Mammalia > Dasyuromorphia > Dasyuridae > Sarcophilus > Sarcophilus harrisii. The sequence goes on along the minus strand of NC_045427.1, from coordinate 470,127,772 downwards.
ACAAAAAACACTTTGGCTTACTGGTTTCAAAAGGAGAAATCAAAACCCCTCATATTTAATAAAAAGAATGCTGCAATATAGAATTTAGGTGTTCTTAACTAATATATAGAAAATAAGGACAAAGAACATTGTTTGAATGTTCTACATTCAGAAGATTAGGATAGATGGCTTGCCTTGGCATTAAGACCTGGGTTCAAGTTTTGCCTCTGATATACAGTTTTGTGACCAGAGGCATATCTTACTTATTAATAAGCCAGTAGAGGAGATGGATGTAGAAGATTATAAGTTATAGAAGTGATATGCACTGATAAAGGAAGGTAATATCAGCTCACTATACTAATGAAATCATTGGTCTATACTTAAAAAGAAAGACAAACCTAAACAGTATTTTTAAAATCACCATCTATCTATAATTAACCAATTATAATTACTTCAGTGATATAAAAAAAGCAATTAATATTCATTCACACATATATATATATATGTATGCATATATATTATGAATGCACACATACAAATATATATAACCACAAACAATGTACAGGGTTATGTGAAGATTATCAAATATATTTCATTTCTAGGCTAGGGTTTCTCTTACAGTTTCTCAAACTGCTACAAAGAACAACAAAGTATCTTTTAATGTGATCATGACTAACAGGATTTGAAAAAAAAAATTGGCAATAATCTACAACAGTCTATCTCTCACAATAATGATGCATACAAATAATGCATGTTCCTTTCCAATAAAACAAACTGAAAAATTGCAGACTAAATTCTCTCTCTTTAATATTCTGTATTTTTGATAAAGAAATATTAATCTAAAAAAGAGATTCTTAACTTTTTTGTGTGTCATAGGCCACTCTGAAGGTCCAGTAGAGTCTATGGACCCCTTCTCATAAATTGTTTTAAAAGTAATTGAAGGAAAGCTAAATTTCAATAAGAGCTCAGTGAAAACAAAGATGTAATTTTTTTAAAAATCTAAGTTCACAGACCTCATGAAATCTATTCATGTATCCTAGATTAAGAACTGACCTATCATTTTTATTAACAGGCTTTTATATAAATCAAACTCTATTCCTTAGAACTTTATAGATTACCTTTGCTCTGAACACCGCAAGATTCTGGTTAAGGAGACATAGTTCCCTTCTACTGTCCCTTTGCTTACAGTGGGAACAGATTTTCTGCAAGCCACATATAAGGCACATGCTAACCAATGTAGATCATTTCCCTGTAAAATAAAATATAATTAAATTGCAATTAACAAGTCAAATATAAAAAAATTTCTAGTTGAAATTTAAATTGTAATCTTATTTAATTTATAATCATTTTGCTCAGAATCACAAAATGTATATGAAATCAAATTAAGTTTGAATTAAGTAGGATGCCTAATCTAATTCCCTAATTTTATAGATGAGAAAACTGAGGTTGAGAGAGAGCAAAAGATCTATACAAAGTCACACATGTGACAGACCAGGATTTGTACCCAAGTTCTCTTAAGTATAAATGCAGATATGCCATGCTATTTCCCAAAGACACTGTTGGTTCCACTGATATTCCATTCAATATTCATGTTTAAGGGAAGAAAGAGAAAGTTTAATTTCCAAAGCAACATGTGCCTTATTTAGTTATCCTGTACTCTTCTCATGATGAAAAGTCTAAGTGGATGAAATTCAAAGAAATCACTTTCCTAAGGAGATCTTCAGAGTTATTTTCAAAAACTATGAGAATGACCTTCTCCCTGATAAGGGTTAACCTAAAAGATGCTGAAGCAAATTGCTTAGATAGCATTTAGATTTCTTTCTCATTAAAACAGAAGGAAAAGGACATTATAATCCTATCTTCATACTTTACACTGAACACTAATCTAAAATGCCAGTGTCACATTCTTGTAATGTCACATTTCTGTAAAATCTTTTTCCTGCTATTCCTGATGCACAGAATCTCCAAATAAAATTAATGATATACCAATTGATTTCCCCCATTTCAAAAAGCTAGGATAGATTAGTTGTGTGACTTTGACCAAATCAAGATCTTTATGCCTTAGTTCCCTTACCTGTGAAATGAAAAGACTGGAAAATATGATTGCATAAATTCCCTTCCAATTCTATGACCCTTTGACTATCACTATCATCTTAAGAACTCAAAGAGACAGAAAATAAGCATGCTTATTAGAATAACAGATTCATTAATCAATGGATTAGAATGGGGATTCCTAGCTTTTTTTGTGTCATGAACATAAGCTTATGGACTCCTCAGAATCTGGAGTCTGTACAGACTTTGTATGGAATTAAATATACAGAATTACTAAGAAAACCAATTATACTGAAATAAAGTTCTCAAAATATTAAAAACATGTCCATGGATTCCTAAATTTTAAGCCCCTCATTTAGGGAAAATAGGAATACATCTCAATTCAAGGAAGAAACGGCTATTGTCCTCACTACTATAAGTTATATAATTTGTGAAGACTGACAGACTAAAGTGTAAAATTTGTTCTAAACAAGATGAGCTTTATTTTCCAATCTGAAATGTGGCATTTATTATGTCACATTTATTATCAAACAGAACACATCTGCCTGCATAATACTAGGCAAATGTGATCTGTCAAACTGAAAATGCAATTAGAATATAGAAAGCAACATAGAGAAGACCAAAGTTAAGTAATGAGACAAGTGTTCCTCAACATCACCAAAGTAAAAATCTTTTTGTCACTAAAAGATATATATATGAAGATTCAAATCAACATTCCATTAAAAGCCTCAATTCTCAATATAGAACTTATTTGGTGTTTTCCTGAATATTAGTTATTGGAATATAACAGTCAAACATCTGATAAAGCATAAAGATTTCTACATACTTTTCAATGGTCTGTGAAAGGATATCAGCAGAGTTTACAGTTAACTGGATAAATAAGGAAATATTCTCTAGTCTGTAGGTCACTGTGTTAATACTTGGAGAGGGAAAGAAATACTGTGTCAATTGACAGAGTCTATAAAAGAACTATGTAGTTCTTTTGAGATTTGAAATACCTCCAGGGCTCATTCTTATCTAAAAGCATGATTGACATTTTTTCAATAGTTTGAACTAATCTTAAGTAGTCAATACATTAAATATATGGGTCAAAATGCATGTATTTGTATTTCAATTTAATTTAAAAGCATTACCCTAGGTATGAGGGAAGGCACAAAGTTTAGTGAAGACAGTTCCTGCCCTTACCGGACTTTACAATTTACACCTCTCAGCTTTGAAATTTTATAGCACTGTAATTCAAGCAAGTCACTTGGCCTAAATGTTTCCTCATCTAAAGAATAGGCATAATAATTATATTTTACCTATTTCACTGATACATCATAAAATTTCTTGAAGTCTTACACTTTATTATTATTTTTTAAAATAAATAATGAAGAAATAAAATATGCTAAATGGTTGGATGACCATTTGTTTATATTTTAGAATGTAGCGTTGTTCAGGTATTAGATTAAAAGGACTTTGGGGTGAAAGGAAACGAAACTTAGATTGGGGCTTTTCTCAATGATGTCAAGTCTATGCCAGTTCTAAATTTTAGCTCTTCTAACTCCAAATTCAGCAGTCTTTCAATTATACCATTCTGCGCTGATCTTAGCAAAGTAAGGAATGAAGTCTTTTTACTACCTTTTATTAATAAGAAAACATCCCTTAAGTCAGCGGGCTAAAAGTACCCGATACCTTCCATAAAGCTAATACAGGGTCAGAATTTAGTAACATTAATGATCCCTCATGTCATAAACAACTTTATTCAAGGACGATCTCCTGGATTTAGGAACTCATCATTCTGCAAGATGAAATCAACTCTGAGAGCACAGCTCCGCGATTTCCCCCGGCAGCACCCCGGCTTCCCACCCCGGCAGCAGCATTTCCTTTGGCACCGCTCCCGCTCCCTTTTTCTTCATACGTGTGACCTTCCTCGGCAGACTTTCAGGGCTTGCCTTCTATCTTTCTTTGTCTCCCCAGCGCTTAAAACGGGGCCTGCACTAAACTAAAGGTTTGCTGACTAGTCACATTAAGGCCCCTCCGTTTTACGTGAGTAAGCTATTCAGGAAGAGGAGGGGACGGTCGCACAGCCTCGGCACAAACCCACCCACGCTTTAAATCCACCGCCCCGAAGAGACACTTTTCCCGCGCCCTCGCAAACAGGGACGGCCTACGGCGCCCTGCGGCGTGTGCGTCTGCGTGCGTGCGTGCGTGCGGCGTCCGCAGGGGGCGGGCACTCCGCTCCGAGGGGCGGTGGCCAGGCCCGAAATCCGGCCGCGGCTCTGCCCCAGGCCCGCCAGCCCCTCCCTCGATGCGGGCGCACCTCTAGCGTGTAACTTTGGCTCATGCTCCGGTAGCTCTCCCATGCCTCGGCCCGCGCCTCCTCGTCCATGTTGAGGCGGCCACAGAGCTCGTCAAAGCGCTGTCGCGTCTGAGGCGCCGGCATCTGCCCGATAGGGCCTCCACGCTCTTCCCCAGCCTCCTCCCCGCCATCCTCCGCTGGCGGTTCCTCCTCGGTGCCGTCCTCCTCCTCTTCTTCAGAGGCCGCCGGCGGCGGAGGCGGCTGGTGGGCCCCTGCCGGCATCGCCCTGAGCTCCGCGGCGGCCGCTTCTTAGGCGAGCGGGCGGCCCCGGCCCAGAGCCATTCAAACCGCGAAGCGCCCGCCCGGCCGGCTGCCCGCACCGCGCCTGCGCCGCCAACGGTTACGTGGCCGCTCCAGCAGCCGTAATTGCGAACGCGGCCTCCTGGAAGCTGTAGTCCACGTCGGGTGCCCACGAGGGACAGAAAACCCCATTTTGTGTCTTCGGCGGAGTTTCTGGAGCTCATAGGAATTTAAGAATTGGGAGCGGCTGCTCAGTCATTTAAGACCATGCCTTTATTTTATAGTGGAGGTGAATCCCCTGGACTGGCGCCACTTTTAGCTGGGGACGAGGGGGTGGGGTGCGCGCGATGGAACGATGTCGTGTTCATCGACCAGGAGAAACTGAAGCAACAAGCACTTGTTACATTTGTAAGATACACCTTAGCCTCCTTAGAAGGGGGAAGGAAACAGTTTCAGGCAGAGTGACTTGTCCAAGGTCACCCAGCGAGGCGGCTCACGTCTCATTCCCATTGCAGACCTATGCCAGTGTCTACACCGGCAATCTCATTTTCTCAGGCTCTGCGACTCTCGTTGAAGAAATGGAAAGTGAAAGAAGGGAGTCTGGAGGCCTGGGCTCTTGTTCCCGCCCCGTATACTTTGTAATGATGTGAATTTCATCAAGGTGAGCCTCAGTTAGTCATTTGTTTAATGAGATTTGAGTCAGGGGCTGAAGATTGCCTGAAGAAATTGAACCTAATGCAACATTCCTAAGAAATCGCGAATGATCTGGAAATGCCTGAGAAATTAAAAAAAATTAGAAGAAACAATAAAAAAAGGAGAATCTGAGTAAGATACAAATGTAGTACTACCACTATGCAAAAAACTGGTAGCAAAATTTTAAAAATATATTGATCAGAAAGGCTTACAAAAATAGACAGGGCATATTATTAAAGTTAATGATCACTTTTTAAAAATTTGCAAGTAATTCGGAGTTTGCAGTTTTATGTATGATCATTTTTTCATTTTGAGTATTGTCACTGTGTAATGCCAGAGAAACTGAGCAAGATAGAGATTAGAGAGTATTTAATAGTTTATTAAATGGAGAGATATACTGGAACCAAATGGATCCATGGTTTGGTCCCAAGGCTGAATGAGACTATTGTCTCCAAGAATCCAGCAAATAATGTGAGTTCTCAAAGACATATATACATGAGGTGCAGATGCAGGGGGTAGACTGAGGCAGGGGCAGAGTCAGGTTGCTGAGAGGAGGAAAGGGACTCTGACAGGGTGGGATGAGCCACCAGAGATGACATGATCAGAGGGAGGAAGCCTGGAAAGGCATCTTGATAAAGTGGTATCTGACATTATAATAAAGAAGGAGGGGAGGTTTTGCAGAACTGAGAAGCAGGGAAGGGGAGGCAGGACTGAGTCAGGATAATTAGGGAAACTGAGTGTTTGCTGGATTCTTGGAGCCAATAGTCTTATTCAGCCCTGGGACCAAACCATGGATCCATTTGGTTCCAGTATATCTCTCCATTTAATAAACTATTAAATACTCTCCAATATCTATCTTGCTCAGTTTCTCTGACATTACAACTGTTAGAATAAAAATAAGGGCTTAATAAAGCATACTGTACTTGGATTTAGAAGACCTAGAGTGTAGTCCCCAACAATGCCATTGATTCATTGTATTATTTGGAACAAGTTCTAGCCTCCTGGGGACTTAGTTTCTCATTTGTCAAATAAGGGGGTTCAGAGTATATGGAAGAACAAACAGTTCAGGCCTTAGTCCTGCAGCAGTGCTATTTCCCCAAACTCTCTTATCTGCACTGGGAAGTTTATTCAGTGTTCATAACTTTCGAGGGGAGTAAAAAGTAGTAATTAACAGCCTATAATTTTAAATCCTTTAAAATAAGTACAGCTTTATATTCTAATAAAAGTTTTAAGTTCTGCCTCATCTTATTAAGGCACCCTAAAAATATGGTCAAAATACCCTCCTCTAAAACTAATTCAGTCATAAATTCTCCTGCCTGACAGCCTGAGTTAAGGTTTTGACAGAACTTTGGTTCTCAGTTATTCTAATTACTCTAAAAACACCCTTGAAACCTTATTTTATACATGCACTCGGCACTATGGTAGAGTAGGAAAAAAACCAGTGGATTTGGACACTTGGTTGCTAATTAATTACATGCTATGATCTGGGAAAATAATGCCTATTATCAACGTCTAGAATTTTGAGGGTTGGTTTAAATGAACTTGCTTTTTTTCTTCAATCTAAAATTCTATGATTCTATTCTTAAGGACTCTACATTTGGGTCACAAAGTAATTTCTTCCAGCTAATTAGAACAGTATAAGACCAGGAGTTGGGAGACCTAGGTTCTAAACCTGATTCTGCCTCTAGATCGCTTCAGCCAACTCAATTCCTCTTTCTGCATTGAAGTTGCTCCTTTTCAAAAGGAATCCTGTTTAACCCTGTTAAACTCTAAGATGGCACAGAACCCAGCTCAAGAGGTGTCTCAGGCACTTAGGAAGAGACCAGATAGATTTCAAAATATCACTTGCTTTTTTTTTTTCCCACTAAAATGGAATATCTAAGAAAAATCCAAGTACTTCATATCCAATTGCTTTTCAGACATCTTGAAATGGATCTCCAGTAGATATATTAAAGTCAATATATACAAAATGCAGCTCACTGTCTCTCCCCTCCCTTCAAATCCTCTTCTCATTTTATATTCCCTGTTGCTGTAGAGGGCAATACCATCCTTGTCTACTCTCAGCTTTGGAAACCTAGGAGCCATCTTGGATTTCTTCCTATCTCTCCCACTCCACCCTCACCCCAATCCAATCTAGCTGTTAACAAGGCTGTCCACTTCACCTTTGTATCATGTCTCTAATATATTTCCTTCTCTCCTTTGACATTGCCACCACTCTAGTGCAGCTCTTGTAGCCTCACATCCGGACCATTGCAGCAGCTTACTAGGAAATGGCCCTGATGGGGGATGAAGGGGTCTCTACTTGTCTTAAGTCTCTCCACCCCAGTCCAGCCATTCAGCCACTAAAGTGATTTTAAGTGCATGTCTGATCTGGTAATCCTCCTAACTCAAATTCCAGTGACTTTCTATTATTTTTAAGAGCAAATACAAAATGCTCTGTTTGGTATTCAAAGCCTTTAATAGTCTCTTCCCTATCTTTCTTGCTTTCTTACACCTTATTCTCCAAAACATACTCTTCAATTCAGTGATACTGACCCCCTGGCTGTTGGATAAAAAAAGATTCCATTTTCTCTGGCTGTTCCGTGTATGGAATGATCTCCTCCTTCTGTTACTGACCTTCCTAGATTCTTTTAAGTCCTAATTAAAATCCCACTAATGTAGGAAGTCTTCCCTAACTAATTAATTCTAGTCAGTCATTTCCTATCCTGTAAATGGCTTTCTTTGTCTCTATTTGTTGTTTGCATGTTGTCTCCCACATTAGATTGTAGGCTCCTTAGGGGAAAGGACTGTCCTCTTTTTATTTCCAGAGCTTTGCACAGTGGCAGGCACAGAGTAAGTTTTTAATGTTTATCGATTATGTCAATAGACCTGGAAATATAGTCAAAAGATTAAGCCTGAAGGCATTACCTAGTTTGGAGGACCCAGCTTGCAACCCGCTGAGCACCTGAGGCAAAATATCTGCTAGACACAACATACCTTCTAGCCACAACTTTGGAAGGGGTCTGCAGATTCCATTAAGGAAAAAAAAAATGCTGAAAAAAATTATTTTTTCTCCTAGTCCTATGCATAAGACAAATAGTAGATGATTTCTCTGGGGACTAACAAAGCTTCTGACTTTTGAACAAAAACACCATTGTATGTGAAGATCGCGTATTTTAAAATCAGGAGTCCGGAGTTCAGGTTAGGGGAAAATCGTCAGTCTTTATTCTCAGTGAAGAAGGATCGCAGGCGGAAGAGAATTGGCAATAGCAATGTGTGCAGCTGAGTCAAGAAGCTAGCTAGAACCCCAACCACACGACCAGCAGCTAGGAGAATGGAACCCAGGCCCAATCTCTTCCCACTTCTCTCTCAGCCTCCACCCACCAAAATCGTCATTTCTTGTACAACACATCAGGACTTGCACAGAGAGTGGGCAGGGACCATTCTTTATCCAATCATGTATATTAATAGAGTATAGTCCAATTACTATTTAGCCTCATGTACTTGGGACCTCAGTGCATCAACTCAAGCCTCAGCCCATTACAATTGTAGAGTTCTACTGAGAAAGGGTAAATGATAAAGGGAAGGATTTTAATTGAAGCCAGAAACTGGAAGCAGAATTAACAGAGCAAGAAGCACAACTGTTACTTGCTCAGTAGGACAACACTTGGCAGCCATGGGTGGACATTTCCGGCAGAATTTGGGAACCATCTCTCAGGGGTGGTTGGCTCAACATTGGACAACCAGTAGGGAGCAGTGTAATCAAATCAGTAGGTTTGTAACACTAGCTATGAGTGGTTTCTCTACCCAGATGTGCCAGCCAGAAATGTTCCTAGAATCCCATTTATGAAGGGGAACCACGGCAAGTACTTTATCACTTCATACATGCTTTATTTCTTCAGAAACATCTCCCTGAAACTTATATCCCTTTAGTACCCTCTGCCTCTGGGGACCCTCTGGAGAGGAGAGGATGGAAGGTGGATATCAAGGTGGACATCCTAAGCACTCCTCCTAGGTCCTTTATTTAAGGAGGGGGTCTTGGGCAAAACCTCATCTTTCCCACCTGGTTGTAAGCTTTTGTCATGCTTCCAAAATGAGTACTCCCCTCACTCCTTGAGACTATCAGCTTTTTCACATGTTTTCCTGGATTGGATTGTGAGCTCCTTGTGGGCAGAGACTATCTTTTGCCATTTTTTGTATCCCCAAAACTTTAGTACAGTGCCTGACACATAGTAAGCACCTAATGTTTATGAACTAATTGATTACAAGTATGCCCCTTCATGTGTTTTCTAGTCACATATCTTAACATGTATCTCTCTTTCCTGTGTGTGTATCCTTTCCACTGATTATATGTTTGTGGGAGAATATGCTCCAATGTTTAGGAGAGAAGTGTTTTACTGCTAGTCTTACTGTGACATTTCATTTAAAATTATTATAGCTAATTGCATACTCTGGCTAATGCATTAGTAGGGGCTGATTCTTTGGGAGTACTTGTCATTATTGTATATGGATAGATATATGTGGTGTATTTACATGAGGACACACAGAATCATACTGAACTGACAAGTGTGTTTCTTCCTGAGGAAATAGTAATTACTAGTACAGTACATAACATTGCTTCTACAAAGGGTAAGTGAATCAACTATGGCTGTTCTCTGTAACTATGGGGACATAGGGCAGTTGATTGACATCCTTTCTAGAAGCAATGTTAATGCTTCATTCTAACTGATTTCTCAGACCTTTCCCCAGCCAATAATCCATTATTAGTGTTATGTTTAAGTTCCTCGAATCTCTTCATCTCTTCTTTTATGTATATGTATATGTATGTATACACTTAGCAAAAGGCCTTACACATAGTACTCAACATTTTTCATTCATTCATTTGTGAAGTTAATGCTCAATAACAGTAATTTCAATGCGTGAAACAGACTTGATATTCCCTTTCTTAAACTCCTCAAAAAAGCAGGCTACACTTTATCTCCTCTTTCATTCCATAGTCTTGGGCAGTCGGGTTTCTTATTATTTTTTTTTTTTTTAGCACCCTTAATGTTCCTAATATGGCTTAATAATCAAAATTATGGTATATAAACTTTCTTCCCCCTGATCCCAATTGCCAATTAGTAACCCATGTTATTTGGCCTATCCGCTTTGGTGGAATAAAAGCTTTGACTTAAAAAGAATCCAGTGTGAGTGTTCTTAATCCAACTCTAAACCAAAACCTTTGTTTGAACATGCCTTCTCAATCTCCTTTGCAGACTCATCTATTTCATACCAACTGTGTTTTCTTTGGATTTGTCTTGGGACCACTTTCCTCCCTCTATATTCATTTTTGGATCTCTCAACAGTTTTATATTGCTATATGTCAGAAGTTTTCTTATGCAAACATATATACATGTGTATATAGATGGCATCTTAAACTGATGTCCTGGAGACATTATAAACTCAACATGTTTTCTTTCCCCTCAAACTTTCCCATCTTTCCAACTTTCCTATTTTTGTCATTAACCATCCTTCTAGTCTCCCAGCTTTGTAACCTTAACATTATCCTGGACTTTTTGCTTTCCCTCATCTTTATATAACTCAACTCTAGTCTTAGGGCCTTTGCTCTGGTCATTCCATGGACTTGGGATGTACTCTTTTCCTTTAAGATGTAGATGAATTATCTTTCCTTATTCCCACCATGGTTAGTGTTTTCCCTCCTAAAATACTGTGTGTTTAGCTCTGTGTTTAAAATTTAACTTTTGTAAACAATTGTAAGTAATCAGTGTATTCTTATATTACATATATGCATATGATTACATTATATTGTACTTATTAGAATGTAAGCACTTTGTGAATAGGAACTGTTTCTTTTGACTTTTATTACCTGCCTCTTTCTCCTGGAATAGTCACTTAATAAAGATTTGATTGATCTCATGTCAGTTTCTGTATTTTCTACTTTAATTTACTTGGCTTTCAATTTTATTAAGGGGCATGGTATTCCCTTAATTGAAAAAAAAAATCTCATTTAAGGCCAGCTCTCTCCTATTTATACTGTATAGACCAATTCCTTATGTGGAGTGTAAAAATGCTAAATAGTAACGGATTATTTAAAATGATACTCCTAACTACAACTATGTATCTGGGGATTTAATTATGTTAAACTAAAACATTTTTTAAAGATGTCAGTGAATTCTGTCTTATTTCAACATTGTACTATGATGTAAAAACTTGAAAAACTTTTTAATAAGATGGTCTTTACTCATTTTTGAGTAATTAGGTTTTTAAAATTATTTTTATCAGCCAAGCTATAGTAGTCATCTCATCAGTGAATTACCATTAGTATTTAGTTATATCACAAGAGGAAAACTATTTATTGAAAAATTTTATCCTGACCAATGATTGTTGGATTTGATGAACACAATCTTAATGACATTAACACAAAAATTGAAAAATCTACCCCCTCGAATTTAACACCAGTGCCTTCTAAAATGATATAAACTACAACTTGGATATTTGTAAGTGGGGGCCTACTGACAAAGTAATAATGATTCTTACATTTATATCAAGCTATTTATTGGTTTTGAAATATATAGTATACTTAAAAAGTCACCGTGGTTCCTGTGAAAAGTATCAACAAGCTACTAATAAATTAGATGGAGAAATTGGGATAACTTTTGTAAAGTGAATTATGATCCCCAATACCCTATTTTTGGTGTAAATGTGATCATATGTATATGAAAAGCACATAATTGGCACTATAGAACATTATCAAATTATGCCCATGAATTATGATGAGTTCCTAAATAGTGATGTACTTTCCCCCTACTTATACAAATTGAAACCTAGCCTTATCTTCTCAATGGTCCACTCTGTCCAAATTTTGTATAAATCATTCACAGAGCAGCTGTCTTTATGTAACAGGGGAAAATATGGCAGACTTGAAAATTTGCCTCAAAAGTCAAAATATGTTTATGTTGAACTGTAAAACTATAGTTAGATGCATAGTATATGTTGAATAGGTACCATTTATAGAGATGCTTACAGGCTTTTAGAAAATGTTATATAACTTTACCTTATTTAATCCTCACAATCACCTTGTGAAATGGATAATTAAAATATCTCCATTAGGGGAAACAAAATCAGAGTTATAACTTAAGTTCACAAAACTTGGAAGTGGCAAGTTAGAAATGACTCGAAATTGAATCCTCTGACTTCAAGACCCAATGCTTTTTCCACTGCACTCTACCATAGTAAATCTGGACAAACCTTCAAGTTAAAGTGGATCTCAAAATTAGATGTCAGATATCAGCTGGTCCAATCACCTGTTCAAAGCAGGAATTTCCTCTATAATGTTCCTGAAGTGGTCCACTGTTATCTGCTTGAATACTTTAAAGGGGGAGGGGGGGGGGGGGAAGAGAAAGAGCTCACTAACCTGACAGCAGATTCCTCAAATCTTAAATGGACTATTTGGCAATGTTATGCTCTATCTTATTTATTGAAGTGTTACAGCACACCTACAACTAATTAGCCAACTAAACTGGCATGCTAAAAAATTTATAGTATATGGAACATTTGAATAATTATCCAGATTGTTAAAATAGTAAATGGCTTCTCTTTAAGAACCTAAACTTTTATATTCAAATTTTTTTTGATGCAAATCTAAAATATATACATGTTAAATATAAGCACCTTTGTTTGATGGCTTATAATTATGAATTTATCAATGATTGTACTATGCTATAAAAGTGATGCCTTCAGGACCCACTAAGGGACTATTTACTCTTATACTAAATGTACCTGATTGCTACAGTAATTTAAAAACCCTAAATCTGATGACTGGAATAAAAGAAAAAAGAAAACCTCATGTTTCCCTACCACTAGGATGCTGGCATCCAACAGACCAGACCCTCTTCTCCCTTCTAATTTGCTTCTAATCTTCTATGGATTAGGAAACCAGATCACTAAAATTGATAGAATTGTATCTAAGAAAAGGATTAACAAGTTTTAAGCAAATACCTGAGGATCTGTCTTATGAATAAACTACATTAGTGTATATATTTTGCAATATTCATTTAAGTTATACAAGACTGCAAAATTATATATATTGGGAAATTTCCATTCTTACTTGTAAAGTGAGCTTCATAATGCATCAATTATATGATCTGTTGAAATTTAATTTGTTTAGCTGTAATTACATTAATTTGTACTATATAACATTTTATGGTAGTTCAAATATCAAAAGCACTAATTATCATAACTCACATTCCTATGTCACTTTAAGATTTACAAAGTGATTTCATTATCCTTTTTTATTCCATTTAAAAAACATCAGAGCATTATTATCTTTGTGTTTTCAAGTTATTGTATTATTTCTTAGCTTTTTCATTTGGAAATATAACTGAATAACTTCCAGATCTGTAGTTATTTCAGGAGTTGAGAGAAAAAGGTTAGTTTCATTATATTTCAGGAAGGCAATATTTATATATGATATTATGATAATACGATATGCTGCACACTTAAGGAGTCTCTGTTGAGAGTTTCAAATTTGTTCAGGGGAGGAGGAGATGTTGGGAATACACACTACAAAAAACTGCTAAAAAGATTTACAATGAGTTAGCTAGACTAAAGTAATGTTTCACTGTGGGCAAGTTATCTTGCCTATTTTCTCATACTGCACATAAACCTTTATTGAGAGTTATAAGAAAGGAAAAAAACACAAATGTTTAAAATACATGTGAGACAAGGTGATATAATGAATCAAATGCTAAACTCAGGAATAATGAACTGCGAACAAATGCTACTTTTGACAATTACCAGCTGTGTGACTTTACAAAAATCAATTAACTTGTTTTCTCATCTGTAAAACGGGTATAATACTTGTATTTGCTTCACAGTGCTATTATAAACGTCAAATGCACTTTGAAAACTTTACAACACTATCAATTATACAGTTATTAATATTATTACAGAATGGATAAATCTTCAAATCAAGGTCTAAGAATATGAGTAATGGCTTTAAGAAAATCGCTGTCAAAGAAGCAGAGAGAGACTTCAGCTAAACTCGCGACATTAAATGGAGGAAAAGCCATTGTTCCTCCAAAGTAGAATATTGCACACGGTTTGAGACTTCTGATGATCTTTTTTTCTCATATAAAACTAGAAGGAACTATAGAGAGAAACTAGTCCACTTTCATTTTACAGGGGAAGCAAAAGAAGCTTCAACAGTAAAATGGCTACCAAGAAACAGCTTTGGAATTTGATTTTTCTACAGACTTCCTTCCACTCTAATACTGTTTCTACTATTCTATTAATCTTTCTAGATGAACTTAAAAAACTAAGCATACATTTGGCATTACTCAAAAAGGATTATTCCCACAATTGTGGATATGTATGTTATGTATGTATGTATGTATGGGAATAACTTTCTCCTGACTTTTTAAAAGTTGTCTCAAAATTCTCAAGATAAATACTGTAGTTGTCTTTTAGTGTCTAAAATGATTTTATTACAAATACAGTTAAAATAATTACTGTCATTTATAAAGGCTGACATCATGGGTAGTCAAAGAATATGTTTAATAAAAAATAATTAAACTTCCATTTGCTCTATAGAACATCATAGAAAGTAATTCAATAAATTACAAATGACTTTTTAAGACATTTTTTCAACTACAGAAAGCAAATTCAGACTACACAGAACACAACTGGCAAATATTCGAAATGTCCAAAAGAAAAACTGGACTAAGACTTAGATCATGAAGCCTGAAACAAGGGATATAAATACAAGGCAATAACAGCTATAATTCTTTTTAGTAACTACCAACACACACTTGGATATCCTTTCAACTGGAAACTTCAGTATTAGTGTAATTCTATTGCATTTTCCTTAACCCTTACTTAACTTTATACAACCATATTTGCATGTTGTTTGGCTGATAGCTAGACAACTTTTTCCCAATTGATACCAATTTAATATGCCTCGAAACCCAATAGAATATGTTCAAAGTCAATATTAGCCTTAATGCTTTGAAATCTGTAATTGCCTTATTACATAGAAAGAGAATCACTAGGATGTTAACCAAACTCACTCGACCATAATTAGGAAAATACTTTATCTCATAAATTTGATATAAATTAGGTTTTAGTGACAAGATTTAGGGCTTTTTTTGGGGGGAGAAGGGCTTAGCTAGAGAAGAAAAGGAAAGGGAATAAAGGGAACACGAAGGGAAGAGGAAGAACTGATGGTGTTGAAATACTCCATCGGCCAACTAAGTTTTAATAACTTTTTGAAAACTTTGGCTATTTCATAGGTGTATTCTAGTTAAACAAAAGTGCAATACTGCAAAGGGAAAATATTAAATATGTAATATATCCTTTTCATGATGAAGAACTGCTACCCACTTCTCTTGGATGGGTATGATAGTCACTATTGCTAAGACATTGCATAAAGGGCCATCAAATCAAAATAAAATAGTGGGAAAATCAATACAATCCCAATAGAACTTATATAATTTTGTAATTACATGTAATACTGCTCCTATAATAATGGGAATAATTATTTTACATATAAAGTTATAATTTCTTGGTAAAGGTCTTAGTAAAACCCAATATAAAAGTTTACTTTGTGACAAAACAACAGAACTCTTATCAAAATATAAAAGGGTTCATTTAATGTGAGAAGTGTTTGGAGGGATTTGTTACTCCCAAATTTTAATCCTTTGCAAATATTATCATTGACTTATACTAGTATCTATGTGTGTGTGTGTGTGTGTGTGTGTGTGTTTTTAAACATTTACTCTTGTTGGGTCTCAAATGAGATTCTAAACTCAATTTTAAGTTCAAATGGATTTGAGTATGAACATGGACCTCTACCATGTCAAGAATAGCAGCTTAAGCAGAAAGTCATATCACATGAAACATTGGACATATTTATTATTATTATTATTTTTTTTTAAAGAGAAAAGGGTTTTAAGGACTGTTAAATAGAAGAAACCTTGGGTTTCTTTTGGTGTGTGTGTGTGTGTGTGTGTGTCTGTGTGTCTGTGTGTGTGTGTTTTACAGATATTACTTGTATTTCTTTTTGTTACTATTCAAAGTGCATTTTCAAACAGGGCAACTCAGCATATTTTATATGAACTGATAACCCAACACTGATTCTGGGCAATGTTTAGTCTGATTAAACCTAGAAACTCAAAATACATTTAGGCTATCTGCATTTTTTTTTTTTTTTTTTTTTTACCAATATTATCTGGTAATTTCTTAAGCGTTCAATGACATAAAACACAAATAGAAATCTACACAAACAGAGCAAACAAACAATTTCTTTTACATGAAGTATGCAGTGTTGAAAGTTCTTGTCAGTGGCACTTCATGAATTTGCTTTTTCTGACCCCTAGAAAGACATTACTGAACCTCAACATGATTATTTCTGAAGAAGGCCCAAAGTCCACAATGTTCAAACTAAGTAGGTCTATAGGGTGTCTGTATGAACATAGAATTATTTTTATGCTGACTTGCCTTCACTGGGATCAGAGTTTTGACTAAGCAAAACAAGTCACTTCTTTTGCCAGATTTACATGATACACAGGATGTGTGTTTTTTTCCTCTTTTTTTTTTTTTTTTTAAAAAAACCCTGAAAACAAGTATAGAATTAGAAATGAATGTAAACTTCCTAAACTAACTCAGCTGAGGTAACAGGTAGCCAGTATAACTGGCTGATTGGGAATTTTATCTCTTCTTTTAAACACACTTGTACCTGAATTGGAAACATCAGCAGTGCATCACAACACTAGAGCATTTTCATGTAATTAAAGCAATGGATGATGATGTAGATTCTACAGCTTTCATGACATTCATTAGCTGCCCAAATTATTGCTGAGTTTTTGATCTGTAAATTATAGGTGTCAAGGAGGCTGTAAAACTATATTCAAATTAAATCAATAATGTGCATAAAGTATTCTGTGTTCATTGCAAATATATTAAATATACAGCTCTCATTGAGCATAATTTCCATAAAATTAACCCCCCAACAAAATTATAATGCCTTCTGTTGTAATATTACACCATTGTGTATTTGATAGTACATACAAGTTCAGAAACTTATGAATTTCAAGAAATATTACATGCAAAATGTCTCTGAAAGCAGTTTGCACTTCTAAACAAATACTGAAATGTTCTGTCAGTAAGTTATCAATGCACTCAACACTGGGATATTTACAATGAATAGTTAAAGAATAAATTCAAAATCAGTTCATAATTTAAGTGCAGAGTCTGGAGTCAGTCTTCATTACTAGAATCTGACTCCTCAGATGATGATGATGTACTCTCAGATCCAGATGAAGCATCTGCTTTTTCTGAACCCTCATCTGTGCTGTTTTCATTGAGAGAACTTGGTTCAGTTTCCCCTTTTTCTTCCTGATCTCTAACCCTGGAATCTTCCTCTTTTTCCTCTACAGGCTTGGTTGAGTCTAGATCATTGTTTTTGTTGTTCTGTACATCAAAAATATTGGACTGGGACAAAGCTGGGATATGAAGATTAAGGCCTGGAGTGAGAAGCATCCCTGGATATAGTATATTGGACAATAGTAATGGGTTAAGAGCTAAGGGGTTGGTAGCTGCAGCAGTATTTAATGCAGCAGAAGAGGATGTTGAAGGAGAACTCGAAACAGAGTTTTCCCCAACATTGTCAGAGTTTTGGCTTTCTGTCCTTTCTTTTCTTCCATCTGGCTCCTTGGAGTCATTGCCCTTTTTCTCTTCTGCCACAGATTCTGTAGGTTTTGTTAGGAGTCCTCCCATGCCTAGTAAATTTGGTAATCCTGTCATCCCTGACAAAAGCATTGGGAACATAGCAGCCATGTTTTTATTCACTTCTCCACCAGATAGGCTGGCAGGCATCCCCATCAATCCTGCAGTTACTTGTAGAGACTGAAGGTTTTGCAGGTTTTGTTGTAAGGCCTGAAGAGTTGTCAGATCCACACCTGGGAGCAATCCATTGGCTAGCAAAGGATTGCCAGACACATTTGCTGCTGTTGCAGCAGCTGCCGCCGCCGTTGCCTTGGCAATCTCACTTTTAGGCCGTCTTCCACGCCTGCTTACTTCTTCTCTTACAACAGGCCCAGTAAGAATACGGTCATGCATGCTTTCAGGAAGAAATCCCTGAAACAAATAAGTTCTTATTTAGTATTAATACATCCATGTAATCACATTCTGACAATGAAAGTAACAGCTATTTTGCTTACCAAACCACATATCAAGAAATAAAGTTTAAGCATCCATAGGAACATTTTTCACTGAAGTAAATATACTAACTTGTATAACTAGACTAAAACCCTTCTCCATGAGGAAATCTTAGCATTTCTAGGATCAAAGAGAATCTGAAGAGGCTTTAGGCCTACAGATCCCAGCTTCTTAAAATGTGGGTCACGACTCCATATGGAGTCTCATAACTGAATATGGTTTATTTGTGACTTATTATCAGTAAATGTTTGATTTTACCAATTTTATATATCTCTATACCAAGGTCATGTAAAAATTTCTTGGGTGAAAAGGATTCATAAGTAGAAAAAATAAAAGGCGCCCTTCCCTCAAATTAAGTAGATAAAATTTCTATATCCCTATGGCCTCAGAGAAGATTAATCCAATATGCTCCTGTTTTATTTTTGAAAGGAAAGACATAGTTGAAATAGCTTGGTTAGTTTTCTTAGAGGCCTATTTCCTTAGTTCCAAGAGCTCTTACTGCTAGTCTTTTGCCTCTGGCAGCTTCAGCCTCTCTCTTTGAATCCTGGCTGCTCAATCTCCCCAACTGACTCCTGACTGAGGCTTTAAGAGCTTCTGGTGAGCTTGTCCTTTTATGTGCTCTTTTAGAGGTGTGAATTCAAAGGTTGATTCCTCCTCCAAGAGTGGGATTGTGGGAGCTGTGACTTGTGAATCTCCTCCACTGAACTTGTGAATCTCCTGGAGTGAATCCTTACTTGTGAATGTCCTGAAGTGCCTATCAAATCCAGTGACTTAGCACCTTGTAAGAATCATAACACCTTCCGCCTATAGTTTTGGTAATTAAAGATAAAATTACATGAAGTTTAAGCTTAAATCAATATTTAACACTCACAGACTGTTTAACAACATCTCCCCATTCAGGAGCGACTCCGTATTCAGAATTTTCTTTCAAGAATCTACATAAATCTTTCAAAGGAGGAGCAAATGCTCCTCCTACCTGTAATTGAAAAACAAAATGTTAGATGATTACAATTTTATTAAATATTGAAAAAAAATTCTTCCGCGATTTCTGTATTTCCCTTATTTTTATTAAATATGCATATAAAATTTGGCTCAGCTCCCAACCAAATTGTTAATATTATTGTATTTAATAGTCCAAAATCCCAATATAGTAAATGGCATAGTATGTCATATATGCTCCATTTTTAAATTAGAAAAACCAAAGATATGAACTCCAGTATGATGGATAAATCCTCCATGGAAGACTTAGAAAAAGACATTGAGAAGAACTACATAGGAAGACAGAGAATAGAAAAACTGTGCTCTGCACTAGCAAAAAGAATTTTCATGTCTACGATATCATGTATCCATTAAAGTATGATGACTGTATGTCAAAATAAATACATTCAAAACTATCTCCCTTCACACACAAAGATGAAGTTGCTTATAAAAAAGCATTCAAACAATGTTAATTAGTGTAGAATTTAGCTCAAAATATTGAATAGGGCAGTATTTCTAAGTTACATTTTAAAAATAGATTTATCTTTGCTACAAGAGATTTGGTCCTTTCCAGTATGGAAAGGGCACTGGATTTGGAGTCAGAGGACTTGTTTGAAAATCTCAGCTTTATTAAATACTTATATATTTTGAGGGAAAATCACAAATCAGTTAAAGGAGAAAAAAGGGAAACAGTTGAACTAGAGCAAAGATGTCAAATGCTCAGGTCATGAGTGACATGTGGTCCAAATGTTTAATAAAATAAACAAAAATACAATATAGTACAGATGACATTGATATATGGTTTTTTAAGCCAATATTTGGCAGACAGGTTTTCTTATGTATGATTTCGTGACCCAGTTTCCAGTTGAGTTCAATACTACAGAACTAGATGACCACTAAAGGTCCATTTCAGATTCTAAATTTATAATCTTATAATTGACTTCTTTCAAAATTTTCTATATCAATATATACTACAGACCAATATTATATAGACTAGGCAAAATGGGGAAATTCTTAAGTTACCTGTTAAGAGTTTTATAATGTGTGATATTGGTTTTCTTCCATTCCTTTGTCTTTCAGTTCTCTATGAAGTCTTTTGCCATTTAAAAAAAATTTTATTTCTCAATTGAAGAGTCAGAAGAGTTAAGGTCTGATTTTGCCATTTATTTATTGACTGGGTGACAACAGGCAAAAATCTCCAAGAGTCTCAGTTTTCTTATTTGTAACATTGAGATTAATAATAATACTGGCATGATATATCTTAACACAAATGTTCCTATTAAGTCCAATACTTTGGAAATATTAAAATGCTATCCACATGTGTGCTGTGATCTTTCCATTTCATGAGGCTAACTATAGGCTTTCAGGTCTCTAGATTTTTATGTGCCTTAGTACAAAGTACAGGTAATACTTTAAAAAAATTATTTAAAACTATATCCAAAGAAACCAAAAACAAAAAAGGAAAATAAAAAAACAAAACAAACTATTGTCATGAGCTCAGCAGAATATCAGGGAAGATTCAAAATGTTACAATAAATTTTCCTTTCAAGAAAACATGCATAATAATAAAAGAGATTATATTTATGACTGTCCATCTTTTCTTTGCTTCCTTGTAAGTTATTTTTTTTTATCCCTGTAAGTGCTGTGTACTTTTTACTTTATTCCTTTTTCCCTCCTTTCCTTCCTTTCTTACCTCCCTCACAAGTTTTACACACACACACACACACACACACACACATATATATATTTACATACACCTACATGCATACATACACACATATAAATATGTATCTAAAATACATCTAATATGGCTGACTACTGTAAATTTCTCTCTTGATTGAATCTTTAAGTTTGACTTTGATTACCACCCCTACATTTTAAAAATTTCTAATAAATTCCACTTCTGATTTTTGTTGTAGCATTTGCATATATCTCTTATTTCCTACCCCTAGTAACTCTCCTACTTTAATTCACTCCTTAATTTACTTTACTATTACATAACCCTCCTTCCCAACCATTGATTCTTCCCTTCCCTCCAAAAAACAATTTGTCCACGATGAGTCCCTTTAAATTAATCATTGATGTTGGTTCTTATATGTTATATGTTAACATTCTTATATGTTAAATTCCCTATTATGTTCAGATTTGGTTAAGACAAAGTCCTGAAAATCTGCAATTTCTTTGAATGTCCATTTTTGGCCCTGCACAGGCCTAGTTCTTTTGATTACTGATATATATGTTATTCCAGAACCTGTGGTCTTTTATTGTAGCTGCTGATAAATCTTGTACAATTCTAATTGTAGCTCCAGAATATTTAAATTGTTTTGTTTCTTTGTTTCTCACAACATTTCATTTAATCTGGGGGTTTTGAATTTGGCAATACTACTACTATGTGTTTTCCACATAGGATCTCTTTGAAGTGATGATGGGGGAAGTTTTTCTATTTCTATTTTCCCCTTGTTGTTCTAACATTCCAGGACAATTGTCTATTTCTTACATTATTGTGTCAAAGGTTTTTTTTTTTGTTTTTTTTTAAAGTCATGGATTTCAGATAGTGAAATTATTCTTACTATTTTCTCTTCCTGATCTGTTCTCCAGATTTTTTTTTCTTTTAAGATGTTTTACATTCTGTTCTATTTTTTTATTCTTTATTTTGTTATATTCTCTTGAAGCTCCATTAGTTTTTTCTTGCCAAATTCTAGTTTTCAAAGAATTATTTTCTTCTTTAAGACTCTATATCATCCCCTTTTCTAGTTGGTCTCTCATAATCTTGTTGCAGTTAATACTTTTTATTAATAATCTGGCAGAAGCCTATCTTCCAGTTATTAATTATTCTGTAACTGACAGAAATAGGTAAGTTAGAAAGAAAGATAGGGAAAGATAATAAAGAGTGTTTTGAACATGAGTTTTTGAGATGCTTACAGGACATCCAAAAAGAAATTTCCAATAGGTAGTTTATGGATTAGGAGTTCAAGAGATCCTCTGGGAATTATCTGCATATAGGTGATAACTGAATGCATGGAAACTGATGAGAATATCAACAAATTGTACAGAGTGCACAGAAGAAGACCTAGCTCAGAGCTTTAGGGATACATCCTTACTTAAGTGTTGGGATCCTGATTATTCTGAAAAGAAGACTGAGAAAGAGTAGCTAGGAAGATAGGAGAACTGAAAGAAATGTTACAAAAACCTATAGTATACCCATGAGGATAACTATCCAGGAGGAGGGAGGTATTCAACAGTATCAAATGTTGTAAAGAAGTCAAGAACAATGAAAAGTGGGGAAAAGGGGTATTGGATTTGCTAACTTAAAAGTAGCTGTTAACCTTGGGGAAAGCATATTTAATTAAAAGATGAAGTCAGAAGTCAGACTATAAAAGACTGAGAAATGAGAGGAGTAAGTGGAAGCAGTAGTGTATAGACAACTTTTTCTGTACTCTAGATAGAATTATAGTGAAATAGAGAAGAAAGAATGATAACTTGGAGGAGATGGTTCAATATAAATTAGTATTTTTTTTTTTTAAGGGTGAAGGAAACGTTGGACTGTTTGTAGGCAGCCTGCAGGGAGCCAACAGATGGGGAAAGCTAAAAAAATAAGGGAAGATGATTGATGGAACAATTTAACTGAGGGGATGGCAGGAGAAGGTATCAGAAAATTCGCCTAATATCACCTGTTACTAGATAGAGGAGGGAGAGAATGAAAGACATTGTCAAGGAGTCTTGAGAGAACTAAGAGTGAGTAAAGGGAACACTCAATAAAGAGCCTCTATTTTCTCATTAAGAGAGAATGAGGTCCTAGGCCAAGATCAAAGGGTCAGGGAATATTTTTTTTCCATTATTAAAGCTTTTTATTTTCAAAACATATTCATGGATAATTTTCAGTTTTCACCCTTGCAAAACTATGTGTTCCAAATTTTTTCCCCCTCCCCTACAAGGCAACTAATCCTATATATGTTAAACATGTGCAGTTCTGCTCTACATATTTCCACAGTTATCATGCTGCACAAGAAAAATCAGATCAAAGAGGAAAAAAAATGCAAGCAAGCAAGCAACAAGAATTAAAATACTATATTATGATCCACACTCAGTTCTCATAGTTCTTTCTCTGGATGCAAATGCTTCTCTTCATCACAAGACCATTGAAATAACTCAGGGAATGTTTTAGGAAATGTGATGCCAGAAGAAAAGATCCAGAACATTCCTTGGAGGGAATGAGATAGAGGCATAGGATCATATAGGTATAAGATCAAAGAAATAGAGCTAGAAAAGAATTTGGATGCTATCTAGTCTATTGAAATCAAGCTAAAATAAAAATGGGGGACACTAATCCATATCTAGGGATTCCTATAGGGTGCGTATTGACTTAAGTTTAAAAACATAGTATTACTTATATTTTACTGAATATTTATTTTGTTAAATATTTCCCAATTCCACTTTCATCTGTATTAGGCCATACTTAGGGAGTATAGAGAGCCATGTATGTGATGCCCCTAAATACAGTCCAATCCCACTCCCAATCATTTTATAGGTGAGGAAAGAGATCCAGAAAAGTTAAACGACATATCCAAGGTCACATGCTGTTACAGAGATTTACTTGAACATAGGTAGCTTTGTTGGAGTGAAAATCCATTTGAGATAAGATAACATAAGTTTATCATGGACCCATTCAGCATGGCATGATGATTTCCTTCAGCACTATTCAGCATTATGTGGGGGGAGAAGAATAGGATGGATTATGGAAATATGAATTGGGGGTTTGAGAATACATGAGAAGCAACAGAAGAAACCTTTTTAGAAAATAAGGAAATGAGTACAAACTTCATGCAATCATATATAATTATATCTGGAATGTTTATTATTAAGTAAAACATAATTAAGCTTGATAATATATTTACTCACATGAAATTTCCCCAGTTTCAACCAGCTAAAATAAATTTACCCAAAATAATTTTAGTTTTCCAGAAAAATCTGAAAATCCAGTCTAAGCTATAAAAACCACCAATCCAGGACTAGATAAAAAAGCAACTACATAGTTTTGGGCTTTTTCAACATATTCATCACTTATGCTGGGTTTGTTTCCCCTCTTTAAAAATACTATGTGTTAGAAGGGATGACTCTGTGGGAGGGGAAGAAGAAGGATACTGTGGATACCAATGATGAAATAAGAAACATGACATCAATAAAAATTTCTATGCATATATACATAAATGTGTATTTATGTTCATAGATATGTATACAAGCAACTATGATTAAAATGATGGCTTTGGGTTTCTCGATCGAGATTATAGGGGTCATCTTGTCCAATATCTTCATTTAAGACAAAATGAAGATGAGGCAAAGACAAGTTTTCTTTCTCTAAGATCAAAGTATAAGATCAGAAAACAACAGTCTTACTTAATGGATAGCATCTAACTTAATAGATAAAAAGTTTGTCAAACTTGATGGTGGCACCACACAAAAGTTAAGGGAATTGTGTAAAACGATAATTTAAATAATAATACTATGCCCCCCCCCCCCCCCCCCGCTACTTCCTTTAAAAAAATGAGTTTGAAAACCTTATCTTGGATCTTAGCAATTGAAGTACCTATAGGAAGGAGAAACCAAACCATCAGATTATGTGATTTATGCAGAGTAACAGAAAGGCAAATGAGAAATTTGTATTTCCTAACTTTCAAGTTAATTTTCTTTCCTTCTTACTCTGATTCTCCTTATTGTTTCTTTATTGGAACATAGGATAGTGTGGGGAGCTAATACTTTAAAAAGAAATGACATACATTCCTTCTAATGTTTCCTCTATGAAAGAAAGGAGACTATAGTTCCACACTACAATTTTAGCATGAATAAAGAGATGAACTTAAGCAAAGTGGAGATAGTTCAGTTACATATGGTCAGGAAATAGACTTTCTAAAAACAAATAATAAAGTACTTTTTCTACACTGAAAATTCTACTGAAAAACTTGAGGGACATAAATATTTAAGTAACTTTCCTGCTTCCAACAATTTAGCCACTGAGGGAGAACTGAGGCCTAGAACTATTAAAATAATGGTATCAGTGTATATGTGTACACCCACACACACCGTCCCATTTGATCTTTACCATAAAAATCCTGTGAGAAGGTGCTATCATTGTCTTAGTATTTTATTGATAAGAAAATTAAGAGCCAGAGGAATTAAATAATTTGCCAGGAACTCAGAGTACTGAGTCTCAGTGGTAGTATTCAAATCCAGGTTTTCCTGTTTTCAAGTACAGTATTCCAGCTACCATGTCATGACACCACTTTCAATTAATGCACACTGAAATTGTACATACCTTTCTGGCATTTCTTCTGTTGATCAACTGAACACGTTCTTCTCCAGTGAGACTATTAATATCTAATTTGTTGGGGTTTCTGCAACGATGTCTTTTTTGCTTAGGTCTCCCCCCTTCATGAAGTTGCATTCTCTAAAGTACAATGTATTAAAATTCTTTATTGAGGATCAAGGAACAAGGTATTTTGACAATTCAGGTCAGAAGTTAAAGGATAATAAAGCACACTTTTCAAACTCTACTTTCTGTGTTCAAATTGTGAGGAAACTCCTTCTATCAAGGTAGATCTCTAACTTTTCTGTAGTGAATAATATTAAGAGACTTGCATGATAGTTGAGAATTTAAGTCACTTACCCAAACAACTAGAGTCAGACTGTGGCTTGGATCCAAGTTTTCTAGGCTAACTCTCTTCAGTGTGCTACAACATACTGACCCCCTCTTCACATTTCCTTAATGTGAATTTGGCATGAACAGGCCAAGGCATAGAAGCAGCAGTTTCAATGAATCTAAAGAACTTCAGCATTAAGGAACATTGCAAGGTGCTCAGTAATGAGAGTGTTTAGGAGTAAACAATTTAAACAGCGCAAAACTACATTGCTACCTTTCCCAAAGAATCAGAATTAGAAAGGACT
This sequence comes from Sarcophilus harrisii, assembly GCF_902635505.1. Taxonomy (NCBI): domain Eukaryota; kingdom Metazoa; phylum Chordata; class Mammalia; order Dasyuromorphia; family Dasyuridae; genus Sarcophilus; species Sarcophilus harrisii. The sequence goes on along the minus strand of NC_045427.1, from coordinate 470,101,356 downwards.
TGTTATTGAGTCTCAAAGCTGGAAGAAATTATTTCTTTCTGGTCGAAATAACTAATTATTATATTAGGACCAAGGTTTTTCCCTTTTCCCACTTCCTCATCCAAAAATCAAACAAAATCTAATCAGACAGTAAAATAAATTCTACGTTTGGGTTAATAGGTGCATTCCTGCTCATTGTGTTTATTCAGATAGGTCTGGAAAATATGGATTCTCCCTTTTATCAGACAGGTGATATGAAAATTAATGTCTATTTGATCAAGATTTGGGTGATCCAAGTCACATACCCCAAGATTTTCAGTGTAATATAGCCCAGTTTCTCAATGTAATATTCATTTTTCTTATTGTTAACTAATCATAATATGTCACAGATATTTTGTAATAATGAATTCTTCAAGTTGGAAATACACCACTGATATTACTGAATTATCAATACCTATCAGTGTCAGGAAAAAAATTCTGGGGCTTTGAATTTGAGATTATAAGGAACAAAACTAATAAGATTTATTAGTTCTTTGGTACCCAACAAATTTTCCTTCAGGAAGTCTCCTATTCAAATAAATTCATTTCAATTCAATAAGATTTTATTAGATTAGCTTTACATCTTTGTTGGATTTTAATAGGAAAGTACTATCTGAGTTCTATTATAAAGACTATCTTTGGTAAGCAAGGGACTCTTGACCTCAGGAAAATTAATCAATTTCTAAATTCTTTCTATGTGCCTCTAAGTGTGACAAAAAATGAAACAATTTCTTCCCTAAAGAGGCTGACATTCATTCTATAGAGGAAGACAACATATACACATGTACAAAATAAATTAAAGGCAAATTTTTTGAAGGGGAAAGGCACTTGAAAAGCTTCATATTTGGTTGGAATGTCTAAGTGCTGGTAAGACTTATGGGCAATGGGTAAGGAATTCAAGAGCAGAACATAGAAGGGGTGACTGGTCTGAGAGAACAAAGGGACTGGAGGTCCTAATGAGGATAAGAATAGGTCTTGGAGAAGTAAGGCAAATGAAATGTTAGACACTTATGGTCTAATAAAGGAATTTTTGAACAATGAATTGGAATACTTGTGGGTGAAATTCTAGTAGCAGTGTCATCTGTGGAGAGCCAGGTCTCATTTCAAAATTTGCTTAAAATTTTCATGTATCTTATTCAAAAAGTGGCAGAAACATAGATATACAATCCAAAACTGAAACTGAGAGCACTCCAAGTAAAATGTACACATTTTGGGTATATCTAATTTCCTCGATGTCCAATTTGACCCCAAGTAAAAATAATAAATTTCTTGAGGAATGAATGCTATTAAAAAACTTTATTTATATGCACAGATATCAAATGATTTTTTAGTTGTAATATTTCCTTTTAAACTACAAGTATAACTCCCTAAAACATTAAAAGTATCACTGATTTTTAATAGAAAAATATGTATTTCTGATGATGTTTATTTTTAAATCTTTATGACTCTGAAAAAACAACAATGTAGCTTCATCCTTTGTTTAATTACAAAGACTAGAACTAAGGACACAATGAATGTTTCATAATGATCTTAGTTAGCTATGTTTCTGAGTAATAAAAACTATAGAAAAACATTTAAATGGATCCATTTTAAAAATTACTTACAGGAATAAAGGCTCCTAAATCTTCCACATAACCTGGGTGCTCCGTAAGCCATTTTTCTAAATCCTTTCGTTTTGGTGCATCATCACCTGCAAGTCTTGTTCCATCTTTCAGATTAATAACTGGAACTGGATTTTCTATATCAAGTAATCCTTGAGATTGAGTATAAGACAGTGCTGGATTTATCCCTGGAGTAATTTGTGAGGTGGTAATGCCTACTGTAACCTTTAGAAAAAGATTAGATAAAGACTGCATGTCAAATTCATTAACAGCTTTTATTCTGATACTAAGGAATATTTTGAAATTGGTGAATGAGGAATGTCAATTTTTTTCCAAATTTGCTGTCAAATTTTTTCAAATTTAAATTTGCTACATATGATGATTTGGTGGATTACAAATTCTAAAAAGTATACATACGTACATGCATATGTTCACATATATATTTTCTTATTTTAATACACTTTATTTTCCCCCCAGGTATATGTTTAACCAAATTTTTTTTTTTTAACAGCTGGCTTTTCTTTTTAAAGTTTTGAATTCCAAATTTTATCCTTTCCTTTTTCCATCCCTACCCGCCCAACCTGAAATGGTAAGTACTCAGATATAGGTTATACATGTGCAGACACATATTTCCATATTAGTCATTTTGTACAAGATCTAAAAAGTATAATACAACATTATTAATTCACAGATCTTTATTTTATAAAGTACTCACAAAATAGCAAATGCACTTTTGCAATCATAAAGTTAGTTTGTGATTAGACCACCTAAGTCAAGAATTATGGTAAAATAATTCTAATTTGGCTGTTACTTACATGATTAGGAGGTTTATTTCTATTTAATAGGAGAATGTCAACATCTTCCACATTCTTCCTTCTTCCTCTTCTTTTTTTGACTATAGGCTGGTTATCTAATATGACTCCATTGGCACCAACTGCTGGCTGACTAGACGTATCTGAGCAAATTAAGAATTCAAAACACAATAAGTAATTTGGGACTCATTTTACAATTTAAAAGTGAAACCTCCTTTAAAAATTGATTCTCATTTTTCATGTCTTTAAGTAATACTTAGATTAGAAGCTTTCTTAATGACAGTAACATTTTTATAGTACTTTAAGATTTGCAAAGCATTTTACAAATATTATCTAATTTTATCCTCACAACAATCTTTGAGGTAGAACCTGTTATTATCCCCATTTTGCAGATGAGGAAACTGGGAGAGATCAAATGATTTGCTCAGGGTCACAGAGAATTAAGTATCTGAGGCTAGATTTGAACTTTGGTTTTTCTGACTAGGTCCAATCTATCTCTTGAGACACTTAGATAGCAAATCCTTTTACCCCAGCAGAAGTTCTTAGCAAATAGCATTTTCATTTTTTCTTTCAAAAAAAAATTTACCAGTCACCTATTATTTAAAATGCATTGTTCTAGGTGTTGTAAAAAGTACAAAAGTGAATAAAATAAAATTTTTGCACTGAAGAAGTTTACAACTGAGTACTTTCATAATAAAAATAACCCACATTTATATAGTACTTTACAATCTATTATACCTTCTCATTTTCTCACCAGCTCTATTGTTTTTGATCTTCTTTGGACCTCTCCATCATGTTTTCCTTCCTCAGGAAAATGCATCATTGGGAAATATCATTATGCTATATGATTGAATCTACCTGGCCCTCTTATCTTCTCAGTACTCACTCTCTTCTGACTAGACTTTGATAGGACCATGGGCTCCAAGGTGGCTTAATACAGTTTTTCTCCCTATTTTCTACCAGCTGCACTGATTTTGTATTTCCATGGATGTCTCCATTATTCCCACTCCCCCTGCTGTGTTCTAAGACCTGAATTTACTGACTGACTAATCCTACTGATTGTCTAGGGGTATTCTTGATTCATTAGCCACATGTTTCTCAAATCTAGTAGTACCTCTTTTGATTACATTATAATCAGAGTTTATTAATGAATTTCTTTGCTGTAAAGGTTGACTTGAAATGATCACAGCTGCATTTTCAACTGACAATCATTTATCATTCTACCTAATATTTTCCAGTGATTCAGGTGGTGTTCTTGGGCTGACTGTAAAGTCTAGGAACCTCGATCACAGTTTCACAAATCTAGTCTAAGAATATTAAGATTGAATAAAAAACATTTTTGAGTACATGAAAATATACAAGGCTGAATAACAATATTAAGTTCTGCTGAATTATTCATAGGAGTGAATTTTACTACAAAAAAGTATTACCACTGGTTTAAAAACATGCTCATTATGCTATGAATATTGAAATATCTGGCTAGTCTTCCTAAAAAATTTTGATTTTAGCATATTAGAAAATCTTTGATGGTTCTTCACTTACTAAAGATAAAATTCAAGACTGGACTTTAAGGCTGTCCAAAATCTAGCTTTATTGTATTTATTACAATAACAACAATTAACATTTGTGCTAACAGCATACTATGTACAAGGCAGTATGCTAAGTGCTTTACAAATATTATCTCATTTGATTCTTACAACTATGTGAATTATATGCTACAATTATCCCCATTTTTCAATTGAGGAAACTGAGGGAGACAAAGGGTAAGTAATATCACACAGTTAGTAAGAGCCCAAGGCTGGATCTGAACTCAGGTCTTCCTGATTTCAGGCTCACTGTTCTATCTACTGAATCACTTAGATGCGTTAGGTAACAGGTGGACTTTCAAGCAATTCTGATGAAAAAACTAAGTAAGAACATGAAATACATAAATGAAAGAGTCTAGACTGGGCAATTTTTTTTTTTTTGAGCAATTGGAGGAATTAGATCATGATGTCATGCTAACATTCTAATAATGGGAGAAGAAAACACATGTTCCTTCAGAATTTTAATGTCTTTATAGGGTATTAAAGGAGTTAAATAAGAAATAAAAGAGGTCCTGAATGCTGAATACGTTTGTTTTGAGAATCTGGGGAGAAAGAGAAAGAGAAAAGAAGGTACTCAATAGTGTAATAAGGAAGAAGGGGAAACTTGCTGTTTCTTGTAACTATGGTACAAGGTAAAAAAAGAATATACAAATATGAAGGAAAAAATAAGAAGAAAACATTAGCTGGATCTCACTCACATGAAGCAAAGGAGGATTTAACATATAATTTGATGTAGAAATACATCTATCTAGCTCAACAGGAAAAAGATTACAAATAAGGAGGAGGCATTAGTTGGAATTAGCAGGGATGCAATAGCTTCTTGAAAATAAACTTCTTGATTCTGAAGTAGGGATTAAAAGGGGGTGGGAAGAAGAAAAGGAAAGAACTTTATTTAATCAAAGGAGGGCCTTAGATTACCTCTTAAGACAACTGGAGAACACCTTAACCTTATTTTGTAAAGCTTTTACCATTATAGGTGTTCATGCAAAGGCTAGATGATAATTTATCAAGGATCTTGCAGAAGGAATCCCCCTGCCTTGAGTGGAATTTTAGACTAGATAATCTTTGAGGTTTCTCTCCTAGGATTCTAACCCAGAAGTTTTTAATTGGCTTCCAAGGATCCCCAAAAGATTCCTTATACTTGGATAGAAAAATTATTTTCACTATCACTGAAATTTAGCATTTCCTTCAATTGTGAATTTTTAAAAAAGATTCTGAGAATAGTTCTACAGACTTCATTAAGAGAGATCCACAATAACAAAGTTAAGAACCTCTATTCTAATCTGTACTAATGAATATGATTCTGTCAACTAGAAAATTTTAATTCAAAATACTATACATTAATGTTCTTTTTGAGGGTTAATGAATGGTCTTCTTAAGTGAATTTTTCTCAAAAATATTTAATAACTCTCAGATGAAATTATTTCCTAGGCTAGGAAACTACATACAACTTGATTTGAATAATAAATCCAAAAATATCAGCACTAGAAGGAGAACTTAGAGATCACATTTACTAGTTATGTGTTCTAGAACAAGTCATACAGCCATTTTGCTCTTCAGTTTCTTTGTGGGATAGGTTTAACTTTGGAAGGACAGCATTAAAAAAAATACCTTAAAGGATCAAGCGTCATCAATTAATGCAGTGAATATTTTTTAATTAATAAGGGAAAGAAGGATTAACATTTTTGTTTCAAAATAAAATTATAACAAATAAGATCAGTCAGCTTCCCTGCCATAAGTCTCTCTGGACTTGAGTCCAACTTTCCATTCAGTTCTCAAACTGATCTTCCTAAAATCTAATCATGTCACCTCCTTACTCGATAAACCCCATTGGATTCCCTATTTCCTTAAAAATTAAAAAAAAAAAAAGTTTGACATTCAAAGCCCTTCATATCCTGTCTCTTCCTTCTCTCTAATTTTTTCAGTGCCTTCCTGTGATAGTTTCCCTTGCTATTCCTCAAACAAGAAATTCCCATCTCCCGACTCTACACATTTTCACTGACTGTAATTTCCCCTACTCCCCAGAACCTTTATCTCTGCTTCCTGACTTCTCTTAAGACCCAGGTAAAATCCCATCTTTTACAGAAAGCTTTCCCTGATCACTCTTAATTGCTAGTGCCTGCCCTCTGTTGATTATTTCCAACTTAGTCCTGTATATAGCTTGTGTGTTTATGGCTAATTACATGTTGTTTTCCTCTTTAGAATGTGAACTTTCTGAGAGCAGAGACTTTTTTTGGTATCTCTAGCACTTAGTACAGTGCTTGGCATCTAGTAAGTGAAATGTTTATTGGAACCAGGTAGATCTATACTTGAATGTCTGACAACCTATTAGCTTCATGATCCTGGGTAAGTGAATTGATCTCTGTGTGTCTCAAGCAACTCCTACATTTAATCTATCAAATCAAAGATGTGCTGCAGTACCCATAGATGGAAATAGTTCCCACAAAGGAAGCTACCCAATTCTAATAAAAGCAGAGATTCTCCCCTCCTCCCTCTCTTTTTTCCTGTGTATTTTTTTTATTAAGGCTTTTGTTTTCAAAACATATGTATGGATAATTCTTCAACACTAACTCTTGCAAAGTCTTGTGTTCTAATTTTACCCCTCTTCTCCCACCCCCTCCTCTAGATGGCAACTAGTCTAATATATGTTAAACATGGTAGAAATATGTTAAATCTAATATAAGCATAGATCCTTTATATTTTTACTTGTCTACCTCATAGTATTTTGTGAGGAAAGCATACTGTCAACCTTAAAGTATTATGGAATTATGAGCTATAATTCAATTTAAACTCCTCTTTAATAAATGAGTAATGTGAAGCCCAGAGGCAAAATAAGTTTTTACACAACCACTTAGTAAAAGAGCTGGTCCTAGGCTTGTTATGTCCAAGTCTGAGTCCAAGTCCAATTTAACAATACTGTTACTATTTTTATTAATATTTAAGAGAAACAAAGGAAAAGGACTGATAAATAAAATTTTCATAAATTGTATCATGAGTAGAATTCTGAAATAAACAGCAAGTTTTATTATTATGAGGTCATTAATACATTTATATAGGATTTGCTGACCTGATACTGGCATGGACTTTGGAAAATTGACTAGGCTGGTCTCTGAAGCATTCTGAAGTTCCCGAAGCCGTGCCAGGTACTGCTGCTGTCCAAGTGAACCATCTTCACTTTCAAATGGCCTTTTCTGAGAAAGTCCTTGCTTTTGAAAAGTCAACTTCAAACCTCCTTCCTGTTAAATAAATGTGAGTATTAAGATTAAAAACGTACCAACCCCCCCCCCCAAACCCAAAAACACCTCCTTCAAGATAAAGGATTTTAAAGAGAAATTCTATTACAGAAGATCTGAGGAATATTGGAAGGAATCATGAAAATTGATTATGAAATTACGTTTTTCCTAATTTAAACCGTTTAGGGTTTTCTGAATAAATTTGTTATACATATATTAAATTGTCCAGCTTAAATGAAATGGCGAAATTATCACACATAATTTTCCAACCAAAAATCATCTCTCAAGTTATTACCATACAACTGTATTTTCCATCCATTAACACAGGCTATTTTTAGAGGATTTGATCACTTTGCATACTGGATAATGAATTTAGTCATAGAAAGTTTAAAAAATACATAAAAATTTAAAGTCTTATTTATAGCAGGATCTACTAAATGTTGAAAGCAGTCAAATGTATTAAAAAGTATTGTTCTTTGCAAAAATATATCAAAGACATGTACTTTTATCAGGAAAGGAATTTTCCCCATTGAAACAACTCAAAATCTGTCACAGGCAGTTGTGTGAGCTTCAGAGAAGTGAAATGACTTTGTAGGTCACCTTATTACTAAGAGGCCAGAATGAGGATTTAACCCAGTTTTTTTTTGGACTTCAAGTTCAGCACTCCATCCATTATACCAAACTGTCTGTATGTGTGGATTCCCTATGTCAAAAATGGACCAGACGCTTAGAAACTGCCACCACATTAATTTAAGGAAGAAACTTGATCAGTGGGATAATCCTTTTAGTAGAATACAAAAGTTTAACATTTTGAATGTGTAAAAGAAACCCAATCCAAATACCGAAAACTAGTGTGCAAAGAAGTAAGAGTGAGAGCAGGCAGCCACTTGCAGGAAAAAAACATGCTGCACACGGCAATCGCAATCAGGTCCTAGGGCAATAAAAATAAACATACGTCATTGATTTTCACTGTAAACTCCTTTTCTCGTACATGCTTCTTCACCTTTGACATCTGTGTGGACTGGTCATGCTCTTCTCTTGCCCCTACACTTGGGGGAGTCGTCACATGGGGCTCGCCAGCATCTGCAGCAGCACCGGGGCTGTCCAGAAGCTTGGTTGTGTAGAAAGATGCCACTGCACTGCCCTCGTAACCTCTCCGGACTGATGGCCATTTTCCTTTCAGGACCGTTTGACAAATGCTGTCTAACCGATTGATCATTACCCGATCCTGTGTCACACGAGCAATTTAAGGATCAGAATAGACCTTTGGTGATTAACTTTCAAAGACATATTACTGGATTAATTCAGCAAAAGTGTATACACATTACAAATGTGTGAAGAAACATTCAGAACTTCAAAATGCATTTTATAGAGACATAAAATATCAAGTGAACAAATGGGGCTGGCTTGATTATTTGAAGCTGGAACCAGAAAAAAAAAAATTAAAATGAGTTAAACCTCCAACTTGGGAGCGAAAAATTCAACAAGACTAAAATAGATGACCTAACATTAACGCAAGAAGAAAAATAAAATGTAATATCTTAAAAGTATTTTTCAAGGAAGATTTTTCTTCAAAAATTTCCTTCAATTTGTATTTTTTTAGAATTTAATTTGCTGTTTAAATTTAAATTTAATGTTGCTGTCCAACAAAGGGAATGCTGCATAAATATGTCTAGTTAATGGATAAATTCATTATGAGTTCCATATGTCTTTTTTTTAACTTGATTGGATTACTACTGCTTTTTATTATAAGACTCTGTGCTGCACAATTATGTTACTGATAGCTGAAATTAAGTCCTTCAGTTATAAAAACCCTAAAATGGGAATAAAAAATTAATCACTGTGCTATAGAAAACTATGCAATGTGAGGATCCAATTTTTCTGATTAAAAAATTACCATATTTTAAAATTAGAAAATCAGAAAAGATCATAGGGAATCTCTATCATATAAGAAGCTTTGGAACATATTCAATTAAAAAAAACTTTTAACTTTTATATATAAATATGGATAGTCTCTGTATGGTATAACTCACATAGTCACTTTCTGTCAAGTCTCTAACGTCAACCAATTACTAAAGAGAACAAGTAAATTGCCTAATAACAGCTAGATATAGCATGTTTTCCCCAAACACAAGTCTTGTGAATCACATCTGTTTCTGGAAAAACATACATATTTTAATTTATATATGTATATGCAATCTCAATTTATTGAAGAACTTTTATTTAGGAAGGGGCAGGGGCTTTGTTATCTGTTGGAATTTCCTGCCCTGCCTCCCAATTCCTTCTTACTTGCCCCTAGTCTAGTTTTCCCTGTCCACAGTGCTGCCCATTTACATTCACATTTTTTTTTTTTTAAGCACTGACCCCTCTGTACATTCTTATCTCTCCTCTTCTCCAAGCCCTATTTCTTATCACCCAAGAGCTTCCATGATAAAATTTGTAGGACCTATGATAAAATGCTTTAAAGTATTGCTGAAGTGGTTCTACTGAGCTTATATCCCAAAGAGATTTTAAAGGAGGGAAAGGGACCTACAAGTGCAAAAATGTTTGTGGCAGCCCTTTTTGTAGCAGCAAGAAGCTGGAAACTTGGTGGACGCCCATCAGTTGGAGAATGGCTGAATAAGTTATGGGAGATGAATGTAATGGAATATTATTGCTCTATAAGAAACGATCAACAGGATGATTTCAGAGAGGCCTGGAGAGATCTATATGAACTGATGCTAAGTGAAATGTGCAGAACCAGGAGATCATCTGTATATGGGAACAAGATTATATGATGATCAGTTCTGATGGATGTGGCTCTTTTCAACAATGAGATGATTCAGATCAGTTCCATTGATCTTGGGATGAAGAGAGCCATCTACACCCAGAGAAAGGACTATGGGAGCTGAATGTGGATCACAACATAGCATTTTCACTTTTTTTGTTGTTGTTATTTGGTTGCTTTTTATTTTCTTTCTCATTTTTTTCCTTTTTTCATTTAATTTTTCATGTGCAGCCAGATAACTGTGTAAATATGTATGCATATATTGGATTTAATTTTTTTTTTTTTTTTTACCATGTTTAACATATATTGGATTACTTGCTATCTAGGGGAGGGGATGGGGAAAAGGGAGGAAAAATTGGAGCACAAGGTTTTCCAAGGGTTGCTGTTGAAAAATTATCCATTCAGATGTCCATCAGTTGGAGAATGGCTGAATAAATTGTGGTATATGAATATTATGGAATATTACTGTTCTGTAAGAAATGACCAACAGGATGATTTCAGAAAGACCTGGAGAGATTTACACGAACTGATGCTGAGTGAAATGAGCAGGACCAGGAGATCATTATATACTTCAACAACAATACTATATGATGACCAGTTCTGATGGACCAGGCCATCCTCAGCAACGAGATCAACCAAATCATTTCCAATGGAGCAGTAATGAACTGAACCCAGCTATGCCCAGAAAAAGAACTCTGGGAGATGACTAAAAACCATTACATTGAATTCCCAATCCCTATATTTATGCACACCTGCATTTTTGATTTCCTTCACAAGCTAATTGTACAATATTTCAGAGTCTGATTCTTTTTGTACAGCAAAATAACGTTTTGGTCATGTATACTTATTGTGTATCTAATTTATATTTTAATATATTTAACATCTACTGGTCATCCTGCCATCTAGGGGAGGGGGTGGGGGGGTAAGAGGTGAAAAATTGGAACAAAAGGTTTGGCAATTGTTAATGCTGTAAAGTTACCCATGCATATATCCTGTAAATAAAAGGCTATTAAATAAAAAAAGAAAAATAAAAAAAAGAAAAAAAAAGAAAAATTATCCATTCATATCTTTTGAAAATTAAAAACTTTTAATAATAAATAAAGCATTGCTGAATTTTTATAGTCATTCATTGATCCAAATACGCCTCCATTAACTCTTACTTTTCCTTAGTGAATAAATTAATAAGTTGGGGGATATGTAGGAGAAGGTGAGGTAACACTGCATAAGAGTTTTTTAATGCAGTGTGTTTAAAAAATGAAAATGGAAGGAGGTAGACCAATCCATGAATATCCAGAAGAGTGTGAATGAAGAACTGATCCAGATTCTGGAAGTGTCTTTTAGCATATATGGTTAATGGGTAGCCCCACCATTATCTTTACTTATAAGCCGTCATACAAGTTGCTCATTGTTATTTGTAAGACGGATCAAACTCCTTTAATTGTCAATGTCCTCATTGGCAGTGCTAGAGCCCTTGACTATAAAGCTCCATACAAGTATTGTGGAGCTAGAGAATGAAATCCTTGCTTTCAATTCAAGGACAGAGAAAAATGTATTCTAAAGTTACAAATTCTTATGCAATTTTCCAAAGAAATAGAATCACTAGTATATATGTGGTTAGGTTCTCAAGTACTAAGGTATGTTCAGGTTCATTTTAGGTTATGTTGGCTTTTGTGAGCTGGTCTGGAGCCTTGTCATGTATACATAATATTACGTCTATTGGAAAATAAAGTTTTCATAACTAAATGGTGTGAAGAACTTGTGGAACACTACATATTCATAGTTTGGAAACTGCCTATACAAATTATTTGCATGTATAAAATATATCTTTTCAATAATAATTTAGGGTGGAGGTGATTTTGCATGATTTCTTTGCTTTTTGTTACCCTCAAAATAAAATATCTTTTAAGTTTTCAGGCATTGCATTATTATACAAAACAAAAATCCTAGTGTTCGAATTTCAAATAAAAACCCATAAAAATGAAGAATTCTTTTAATAAATTACCTTTGGCCAATAAGAAGCAGCGAGCATGTATCCACCTTGTAAGATGTAAGCAGAATTTGGTGTTCCATTGTTCATCTGAAAACTATCTTGGGTCTCATCTTGTATAGTGCTTAGTGATGCAACACTTTCTTCATCATATGATTTCATGTGAGTGGTGCCTTCTGCTAATAACAACAATTAGCATTATCTACCTGAATGTTTAAGAATACACTGTAGGTGTTTAATAAACGATTGTGGAACTGAATTAGATACTTTATAATTCAGATTATATTTAAGTTTTACTTGATAATATAATCAAAAAATTATTTGTGAAAAAAACAAAATTCAAAAGGAAAATATAAAGTATGGAAGGAGAAAAATTTAGAATACAAAGTTTCACAAAAATATATATTGAAAACTATCTTTACATGTATTGGGGAAAATAAAACAATTAAAAAAAGAATAACTCCTCTTTGAATTGGCAATTAAATTGTTACAGAATATTTTCCACATGCATTACACTGGTTACTGCTATTTCTGAAATGATTATAATAATTAATTAAAGGCATTCTTAGAAAAAGACTATGAAGCAGTAACCAAATTAGTAGTACCAAAAAGCAGCAGTTTTCGTTTTCTGTTTCGGAGTACTGAGTATATAGTTTTCCTAGTGCTTCCAAATTCCACTGGATAGAGAATGTATTATTACTGTGTAGACTCATTGGCTTTAACAGTTGGAAGGGGCCTTAGGGATCTTTTCTTTCAATTCCATCATTTTACAGTAACTGAGTTCTGGAAAAGTGAAGCATCTTGCCCAAGGTCACAGTATTAGTAAGTATCAGAGCCTGGAGAGGAGCACAAGAGCACATTTCCAAGGCCAATTCTTTTTCAATTATACCATACCATCTACCTATTATTAAGAGGTTTTAGTTTGCTATTCATTAGTACTTTTCTAATAAAACATTACTACATAAAATTCAACTTGGTGAGCTTTTTAAACATAATTGTGATTTCAATAAACTAATATATTTGTTATTTTTGGATATATAAAATAGTGATAATGTATACCCCTACCTCGCTTTTGTGCTTCTTCTTCACTATCACTTTCTTCTGATGAGGATGAAGAAGAGGAGGAAGAGGAAGAGGAAGAAGAGGATGAAGAAGTTGCTGAAGAACAAGATGAAGATGATGAAGAACTAGATCCTGATCGAGAGTGGGAACAAGAGGAAGAAGAGGAGGAGGAGGAAGATGACGATCTAGAAGAACAAGATGATCTATCAGAATCAGAATCTGAATCAGAGCTGGACTCAGATCCCCTTTTGGGCATTCGCTGTTTCTTGGAAGCTGGGTTTGGGGTTAGGGGTTCTGTCCTGGCTGCAACCATGCGTCTATCTGTTTCAGTCTTCCCAGTAGGCTTCTGCTCTCCAGTTGTCTGTGGCAAAACACCATTCTTTGGACTTAAAGGTTCAGATTTTATTCCTGTTCTGATTTCGTCAGAAGATATAGATTCCTCTTCAGAAGACTGAGGCTCCTCTTTAAGGCTTTCATTTTTAACTTTTGTGTCTTCAAGAGCATTCCCTTTAGTATCCAGTAACCTTGGTTGAGAAGCCAGAGGGGAAGTAGACAGTGCCATTTGATACTGTTGTATAAGTGGGGCAGAAGTCCTTGAATGAGTCCCTTTATTTTGACTATAGCTTCTCTGAGCTGCCATAAATGAAAGTTCAGGATCCCGAAGAATGTGATAGTCTGTCCTGCTAACCCCATGCTTAGCAGCTCCAATAAGCAAATCTCTGTCATGAGTGCCACACTCCCACCAAACTGGCAAATCTGGATTTGGCTGGCAAAGTTTTAAACGATCAAATAATTGTGGATGTCGAAGAGCCTGTTCTCGTACTTTCCTCAAAAGCTCAATTCGATACAAAGTCCTAGAAGCACGTTCCTCTGTGATGGGTTGGATAAAAATACTTGGGTCCACCAATTCTACATTAAGACAAATCAGGCACTTCAAAATAGGGCATTACACACTAAAATAACATTATAAACTAAAATGAAATTGCAATATACCTTCCTATTAGTTTCTTGATCTTTAGAAAAAGATTACCTCTCAGCTATACTCAATGGGTTAATGTGAAAATCAAATGGGTAAAAAAGCATTTTACATTATTTTAAGCATCATTTTAAGCATTTAAAATGCTTTAAAAGCATTTTACGCACTCTAATTCTATATTTCATCAAGTCAATCCCATTATTAGTCTTGCTATTTTTCTGGTAACAAATATTTGAAGTAAATAGGAAAGTATGGATTTTTAAAAATAGTACTAAAACATAGAAATAATCAGAAATGAATATTACAAGTATAATTAAAGCATAAATAATTTTGTGATTTTGGATAAAAATGTGACATTATTAAAGATTTTTTATCATTTTAGATATGTAGAGAAAGATTTTACAAACCTTCTTTGGAAGGAAGGCGGCAAACTCTCCTGCACATGGACATAAAAGCATATAAGTACTTTTCCAAACTATCATCAGTTTTCTTGTGCAGCCTAGCCATGGCTCTAAATTTTGTCCAGTCAAATTGTCCTCTGTCAGGATCAAATACCACTCCAAAAGTAGACACAACTCTATAAAAGTCAGCTTCCTCTCTTCTTGTCCATCTATTTTTTCATTAAGTTGAAAAAAAGAACAACACATATTTAAGCAACTAGAACAAAAATTTGTCTAACCTGAATTTAGACTGTACTAATCAGAATTTCGTCATATGAGGAATTTTTGAAACTTAGTGATTTAACTCATAGTAATAGCATTGCAAATATAAATTTTAATTACTGGTTTGTTAGTTCATTTATTCAAATTTTCAATGAGTTGTCTACTTTTGAATAAGTCAACAAATATTTGAGAACCTATTATGTACAAAATAATGTGCTAAGCTTTGTGAATAACACAAAACTATAAAAGTTATAGTTCTTAGCCTCAAGAACTTGCAATATGGTAATGACTATGATACATGCTGTCACATGTCTATGATAAAAAGCAGTATGGAATATATATATATATCACATGAATTATATAACATTGATAAAGAATTCAGATGGCTGGGGATTTTTTTTAGCTGGGTTATCAGAAAAGATATAGTGGAACAGATGGTATTTGAGTTAAGTGTTAGAGGACAGTATGATTTTGAAAGAGGAAAATTTGGGGTGCCTAGGGGCAGGAGAAGAAAGAGTAAGCCTAAAATTAAAAAAAAATATATATATATATACATATAAGCAAAAAACAAGGAGGTATCATTCAAACTGGGTGTTATTAGTTGATGCATGCTGAATAGGAGAGAAGGGAATTTGGAGCCAGAATGCTAGGTTGAAAATTATAGATTTTATTCTGTAGCAAATGAGGAACCATACATAATTTTCTTTCTTTCTTTTTTTTTTTTTTTGCTGAGGCAATTGGGGTTAAGTGACTTGCCCAGGGTCACACACCTAGGAAGTGTTAAGTGTTTGAGGACAAACTTGAACTCAGGTCCCCCTGACTTCAGGGCCGGCACTCTATCCACTGCACCACCTAGCTGCCCTGCACAAATAACTTTCTGAGCAAGAGATGAAACAATTGGGGGAGGGGAGAAAGGGAGAAAGGCAGAAGGATATAGAAGCAAAGTCACTAGTTATGAGTTTATAACAATTTAGACAACAAGACATGACTGTGAATAGTAGTAGAGGAAATAGAAAGGAAAATATTGTTTCCAGGCACTGAAAAACTAAGACATATGAGAGATGTTTCCTTTTTTCAACGATTTTTAGTCTAATTGTATTTTTTTGTTTGTTTGTTTGATTTTTTGCTGAGGCAATTGGGGTTAAATTACTTGCCCAGAGTCACACACAGTTAGAAAGTGTTAAGTATCTGAAGCCAGATTTAAATTCAGGTCCTATTGACTTCAGGGCTGGTGCTTTATCCACTGTGCCATCCAGCTGCCCCTAGTCTAATTGTAAACATAAGACATATACATATGAAAAGTAAAACGAATGCAGGATAGTACATAAAGTATCAAATTAACATAGAGAAAAGGAACCACAGGAATTCAGAAGAGATAATGAATACTATAATCTAGAGGTGTTTGGGAGTTACCAAGCATGATGTGAATATGAGCTGCACAGTAAAGGATGGATAAAATTTTGCTAGATGAAGAGTAAGGTAAAGGGCATCCTAAATGGAAGAAACAACATGAACAAAGTACAGGCTCTGGAATGGTTGGAATGGAGGGTCCATGTTTGAGAAAAGAGGGAGATAATATTGAGAAAACATGCTGGGTTAGGACTGTAAAAATTTTTGAAGACAGATCTAATTATCTTGGACTTTATATCTTACAGGTCATTAGGAACCCCTAAAGGCTTTCAACCAGAAAAAAAGATTAGGAGAATTAATTTGGATATACTATTAAGGACAGACTGGAGGAATATACATCAACATATGTCTGAACACTGGTTTCTGAAAATAATTACTATGATTTTGGAATGTTAAGAAAAAATTCTAGAAATCTAACAGTTTCTGTGAAGCAAATAAAATTACAGGAAAGGAATTAATTTCCCTCAACAAGATGTAATAATCAGACCAAATCATTGCCAACTTCTTCCTTTCCAGAGGCTAAAATATTTTAGATGAAGAAACAATCCTTTCTTCTTACAATTCAAATGATGGTTTGTTACTTTTATTTTCTATCTTTCCACATTGCTAGTCACTGCTTTCACAAATTTTGGGGGGAGGGACTGGAGGGAACTAGAGAGAGAGAAAGTTAATTGTATGTAAACCAAAGACCGAGAGAGTAATTAGTTTATCTTTCATACCTGTAATGTAACAAAAATTCCTGAAC